>NC_134354.1:173377324-174013991 GCF_048569485.1 Anomaloglossus baeobatrachus | reverse complement strand
TACACAAAGAAGCAGTGTGTTTCAGGTGGGCATTAAAATACATCCACAGGTGTGTCTCTAACTCTGATGTTGCCAATAATCATCATATGGGCTGTCCCATATTGTTTAAAGCATAGTACTCTTAGGCGGGCTTTGCACACTACGACATCGCAGGTGCGATGTCGGTGGGGTCAAATCGAAAGTGACGCACATCCGGCGTCACTTGCGATGCGTTAGTGTGTAAATCCTAGATGATACGATGAACGAGCGCAAAATCGTCGTCATCGTATCATCGCTGCAGCCTCCGACATTTCCATAATGCCGGGGGAGCGACAGGTACGATGTAGTTCCTCGTTCCTGCGGCCGCACACATCGCTGTGTGTGAAGCCGCAGGAGCGAGGAACTTCACCTTACCTGCCTCCCGGCTGCAATGAGAAGGACGGAGGTGGGCGGGATGTTTACATCCTGCTCATCTCCGCCCCTCCACTTCAATTGGCCGCCTGCCGTGTGACGTCACTGTGACGCCGCACGACCCGCCCCCTAAGGAAGGAGGCGGGTCGCCGGCCAGAGGGACGTCGCACGGCAGGTATGTGCGTGTAAAGCTGCCGTAGCGATAATAATCGCTACGGCAGCTTTCACTATATATCGAACGTGCGACGGGGGCGGGACTATCGCGGCAGCATCGGTAACACATTGTTACCGATGTTGCAATGTGCAAAGCCCGCCTTACTGTATGTGAACTTTTGACTTTGCAGAAAATAATAAAAATGCCTTAAAACATTCTCGCTCGCTCATGATTCTGGCATTTGGCAAATATCAATAATTTTGGTTCCTAACTGACCTAAAATCGGAAAAGTTTATTCTGATTTCATGTAAGATAGTGAGAAAAACATGCAGATGTGTCTTTTTAGATAGTGTATGTAAACTTTGTGAGCGATAGCGAGAGAGTGAGAGGCAGCGGGAGATAGAGAGGGCACATACTTGATGGACAGGTGTGAATTGGTCCCACAAGTGGCTCTCCAACCAATTAGTGTCTGTTAAGTCTGTATTGACTGATCTTGGTACAGTCAGGCACCTCTGAGATAGACCCCAAACAATGGGGGTGTAATATATAACCACTGCAACAGTAAATGCTTTACCATGTTGTAGCCAAGCATACCGTGTAATCAATACACCAAAGTACTGCACTAGATAAGACATGAACAAATAGTTAAAGGAAAATCCTAGATGTGGTGATATAACCAAGCAAAATAGAGTATGAATAACTGCCTAAATAGTGCAGGGCAGTCAAAAAGGAAATGTAAATCTCTGCAAGTATGGCCAGGAGATCCGGCTTCCTCATGGGGTGGGTGCCTCAAAGAAAAAGCTGTACTATATAGTGTGTGTAAAATCATAAGCCATGAAGCAAAAAAGGGTGACAAATGAAAACAAAAAGAAAATAACTAAAGACGGGGTGTCAGTATCCAAATCGAGTGTTTCAGTACACTCCTGTGGAGTGCATTGTTTAGGATACTGACACTAAAGGGGGCTTTACACGCTGCGACATCACTAACGATATATCGTCGGGGTCACAGTGTTTGAAACGCACATCCGGCGTCGTTAGCGACATCGCAGCGAGTGACAGATAGGAGCGACGATCAACGATCGCAAAAATGTCAAAAATCGTTGACACGTCGCTCTTTTTCATAATATCGTTGGTGGTGCATGCCGCTGGTTGTTCGTCGTTCCTGCGGCATCACACATCGCTATGTGTGACACCGCAAGAACGACAAACATCTCCTTACCTGCGTCCACCGGAAAAGAAGGAAGGAAGTAGGTGGGCGGCATGTTCCGGCCGCTCCTCTCCTCCCCTCCTCTTGTATTGGACGGACGTTTTGTGACGCCGCTGTGACGCCAAATGCACCACCCCCTTGAGGGAGGGATTGTTCGGCGGTCACAGCGACGTCGCTGAACAGGTATGTGCGTGTGACGCTGCCGTAGCGATATTGTTCGCTACGGCAGCGATCACCCCATGTCGCACGGATGGGGGCGGGTGCTATCGCTCGCAACATCGCTATCAATCGCTAGCGATTTCGCAGTGTGTAAAGAACCCTTTAATCCCTTTAGGTTTTTTTTTTCCATGTTTTGCTTTATGCCTCATCAAACTGTATAATGAAGATCTTAACTTGTAGAACCCACCCCTTGAGGAAGCCGTTTTTCTGGCGATACGTCTGGTGATTTCATCTGCCACATGTTATTTGATAGCCGTTTACATCATGTTCTATTTTATTTGGTTATTTCAGAACATGGAGGATTTTCTTAACCATTTCCTTCATGTCTTCTTTTAGCTGGGTTCTGCTCATTGATGCCAACATGACTGTAATCAAGACAGGTTTATTTCTTTTGGGATGGAACCACAGAGTGTTCTTCCGCTGGAATGTTAGGATTTGTTATCCTGTTTATTTTAACACTGTCACATTGTCAAAACTGCAAACTATGCAGTCCTACAGACTTAATTATGATGTGTAGTCCCCATCGGGGGAGGTGGGGGATGGGAACAACTGCTCTCTACTCTGAATAAAAACACTGGATGTAACAGGTCATGTTATGTCTAAGAAAAAAATGTAAGCACATGTGATATTTAAGCATTTAATTTATTCAGCAAAAGGTCTCATTCCAGTCACCAGACCAAAAGTGGACAGTTTTTCCTCCTATTCCGCTGCTCCCCCGAGAATTCCGTTGTTTATTTTTTGGCGTTTTTTTAAAAATCTCGTTCGAGAGAGAAGAGCCTTTATATTTATTCATGGTCTTTATTATAGGGTTGTTCAAAGGGTATTCAAACCAGCCAAAACACAACCCTCCCCCCACTGAGAAAATGCCGATAGCAAAGCCCCCTTGTAAAGATACTGAAAATTAGCATGAGTATGTTCAGACGTTGAATCTTATTTTTTGCATATTTTATACGACAGAATTAGTGCGTAAAGGACGCAGCGTTTTAGAGATCTATGAACCCTCGTCCACTCGCTGTTTTTTCCGTGTGTATTTTGAACCCGGCTGCCTTTTTGCCAAGACAAAGCATGTCCATTGTTTCAGCGTTTTTGCAGCCTTTTTCACCCATTAAAATGTATGAGTGAAAAACACAAATAAAAACGCAAAAAAAAAAACCGTATAAAAAATGCCATTGTGTTCAGCAATTTTCCTGCCACTTGCGGGAAAAAAAATGCTGCAAAAACGCAAAGTATGAAAAAAATAAAACAAAATTGGAGACACTTAAAGAAAAAAAAAACATGGTCAGGAGAGCAGCGGGAACCAAACAAGAGCAAAAGCTGACCACTTCTATTCTCGTGACCATCTCGCTTTAAAATATGGGAGTATTCAAAGCCCGTGATTCATCAAGACTGGCAGTTTTCAGATCGGTCTTGAAGAGGAGACGTGTTGGCGTCAGATGCCCCTGCTTTCAAGTGCTTTGTGCCTCGATACAAATCTAAAGGCCCTGTCACACACAGAGATAAATCTGCAGCAGATCTGTGGTTGCAGTGAAATTGTGGACAATCAGTGCTAGGTTTGTGGCTGTGTACAAATGCAACAATATGTCCATGATTTCACTGCAACCACAGATCTGCCAAAGATTTATCTGTGTGTGTGACGGGGCCTTTACTCTAGTCTGGGACTGGACTTTTCAAAGCAGTTTACATCAGGATCCTGGTGAAATTGATGGGACGAATCGAGGCCAAAGTTTTTAAAAAGTAATGTGTCACTAAATTTGGGGTCATTATCAACCATTGTGCGGTTATGCAGCTTGGGTTTAGCATTCTAAAATCCTAGGTTTCACCCCATGTCCAGGTGTCTTCTGGGGGCTCTACACTATATATTGAAAGGATTTTTCCTCCTCCTCACTCAACCCCCCCCGACATATCCATCAATGTCAATGGCTGCTCGCTTTCCCCAGTGCCCCGTTCTCGCTGCCTAGGAGTAATCCTAGACTCTGATCTATCTTTCAAGCCACACATCCAAGCCCTCTTCACCTCCTGCCGCCTCAAACTCAAAAATATTTCCCGGATCCATACATTCCTTTCCCAAGAAGCTGCAAAACTCCTAGTACATGCCCTTATTATCTCCTGCCTGGATTATTGCAACGTCCTGCTCTGTGGCCTCCCTTCTAACAGTCTCGCACCCCTACAATCTATTCTAAACTATGCTGCCCGGCTAAATCCACCTGTCCACCAGCTACTCCCCGACCTCTCCTCTCTGCCAATCCCTTCACTGGCTTCCCATTGCCAACAACTGCAGTTCAAAACACTAACCATGACATACAAAGCCATTCACAACCTGTCTCCTCCAAACATCTGTGATCTAGTCTCTCGCTACTTACCTGCACGTAACCTTCAATCCTCACAAGATCTCCTTCTCTGCTCCCCTCTCATCTCCTCTTCCCACCATTGCATCCAAGATTTCTCCCGTGCCTCCCCCATACTCTGGAATGCTCTGCTTCAACACATCAGACTCTCGCCTACCTTAACAAGCTTCAAAAGGAACCTGAAGACCCACCTCTTCCGACAAGCCTACAACCTGCCGTAACCCTCTGTCTGATGCAGCGCCACACTATCAGCCCTACCCTCACCTACTGTATCCTCACCTATCCCTTGTAGACTGTGAGCCCTCACGGACAGGGACCTCTCTCCTCCTGTACCTGTTTGTGTCTTGTATTGATTATGATTATTGTACTTGTCCCTATCATGTATACCCCTTTCACATGTAAAGCGCCATGGAATTGATGGCGCTAGAATAATAAATAATAATTTCTACATTGCCAGGGAAGTCAGTTACTTCCTAAGGCACCAATCAATGGTGAGCTTGTAAACTAGGGTGTCTGTCTCAGAAGGGTACACTTAAAGGGCACACGCACAACACTTGGCTGTATCTGAGCAATCCACACATGTTGGCTGTTGCTAGACTCAAACCTTTTGCCTACCTAATGCCCAAATGCTGGGCTGCGGATTGTTTGGAATCCTGAACCTCGTCTGTAGAACGGCACACTGGTGGTATAGGTGGCACAAGACAAGTGACATTGCACTATTTTATTAACAAGCCAGCAAGGCTGCAAATAAAAATATTACTGTAAAAAATGCATGTGGTAAAAGCAAAAAAAAACACAACAACATTTGGATGGAGCTTTTCTCACAATGGACTCAGAGCGAACACATTTCCCAGAATGTAAATCATCAGAATAATCCCAGAGCAAACACTGAACCAACGAAGAATGCTGGAACGTTTTCAGCTCTGAAGATCACAAAATTAGGACTGAAAACAATGACAGGAGTGTGAGCTGTAAGGACTGCCTCAGACGTCGGTTTCATTATGTACGAGAATAACAAACTTACTCTCATTAGTGATTTTTATCAGCGTTTAGTCCAATTTATACAATTTTTTCTCATATGGGGAAAAAATAATATCAGCAGCTTCACCTATGCAACAGACTGAACATCCGACCACACTCGAATAGCATTAGAGCGCGGTCTGACTTTCTTGGCCCTCTACAGTTGCATTGACGCTTTTGATCCGACCCTCGGATTTTGAGCGGGTTATTTGGTCCACGAAAATTAACAGGTGAACGGCCCCATTCACTTTTATAGCTACAGGCAATATCCAAGAAAATATGGATAGCACTCGGACATAGAGATGAGCAAATCTTTGGAGGTTCGGTTCGCAGGGCACATTCGAACCTTAGATAAGTTTCAGTTTGTGACCCTGACTTGAGCCGAACTCAATGGAAGGCATTAATTGGGCAGTTTGTGTCTCCGCCCACATGCAGCCAGACGCTTCTGGGAGAGGGTGGGTGGAGTTTTTAAAAAAAAAAAAAAAAAAGCGTGTGTTAGTGTGCACGCTACATGTGATCACGCTAATTTTAGCCCCAGTACGAGCCACTTAAAAACACTGCACTTGGCTTGCAAAGGGCTGTATCACTCATACCCAAGCACAGTGCTGCTCGCTCGAGTGGTTTTCACTCCTAACTCACTTGAACTTCGAACTCAAACTTTGTTTTTTTCCTTAGTCTCTTTCTGAGCCCGAACTTCAGGTTCACTCATCTCTTCTCATACGCAAAAAAATATATGTTTTAATAAGCCCCAACTCAAAATGTTCATATGACCATAATTAAATTTTCCATTTTTGGGTCTGTTTTAGGATTACAAAAAACAGAAATGAACAGATCCAGTACAGAATCTATTAATACTAATGGAGACAGAAATGTCCTGAGGTGCTTTCTACATTACCGCAATCTGTTCTCTAGCTGTGCCGAAAACGCACAATTTTTTTCTGTTTAGCCAACGGATAGTAACTAGATTCATTTTTTTTTTTTTTTACATGAAAGTCTATGGAAATGGAACATAAAAGGATTGTTATTATCAGTTAAGTCGGTGTTGCCCAACTCCAGTCCACAAGGCTCACCAGCAGATCCTGTTTAGAATTTGCTTAGTATTACACATTTCATTGTATGTGCAATACTAAGGAAATTCTGAAAATATGGTCTGTTTTTGGACCTTAAGGACTGGAGTTAGCACAAACAGCAAACAAAAACAAAAACCCCACAAACAAATTAGCAGAAGAAAGGCAGCTGTATATACCAATACAAGTCAGAAAACAAATGCACTACAGGATGCAGCAGACCGGTGATGAAGGTGGAGGCAGCACAGGCGCAAAATACTGATGACACTCTCAACCTACTAATTCATGGCGCAGGGGGTTACCTAGTTTTAGAATTCCAAATTATTAAGGCTTGTATATAGAGTGCCAGTCACACAGATATGTGCACAGTATCTGGCTGCTCAGCACTATATAAGTGCACCCCACAGGCCAAGGCACCAATCAATGGTGGGCTTGTAAACTAGGGTGTCTGTCTCAGAAGGGTACACATAAAGAAGCATTCACATCTCCCAGATTCCTTCCCTGTATGTAGTGTAATAATAATATTATCAAATACCTCCAATTAGAATTCTAGTGTAGTTCACCCGATTAACTCATGTGCAGGGCATTGCAGCTTAGTGGTTATGACTAGGGCTGAACGGACCCGGACTGTAAAAATCAAGATCAGCGCGGTTTCAAAGATGCCTGGGTGCCAGACCGGGATTCGGCACTCAAAAAATAAAATATAAAAAAGGGGAAAAATAAAGAAAACAAGAATGAAGCGAGAGCTTCATACTCACTGAGGCTCGGAGTCATGGCAGCACGCTGCTTCCAGGTCTCACATTCACTTCCTGTCCCACGATCGCATACACACTGTTTTCCCCGCCCACCAGCCGTCCTGTCGTAAGTGATTGGTTGCAGTTAGACGCACCCCCAGCCTGTGTAACTGCATCTGCCAGCACTGACAGACGCTGTACGTGGGTCAGTACCGAGGTGTAAAAATAAATAAATAAAGCAATTGATGCAGGGTAACCCCCCCTCCCAGTATTCTAATACCCAGCACAGATAAGGGGGATGTTTCAATGGGCTTTATCTTGGTTGTTTATCAAAAGAAGAAAAAATGCATGCAGATTTTTTTTTTTTTTTTAAATAAATCATTTTTAAAAAACAGACGTGTGGTCCCCACCAATTTTTATACCCAGCCATGATAGAGCCAGCTGGGGGCTGGTATTCTCAGGCTGGTGAGACCCAGCCCAGAAATATCAGCCTTCAGCCGCCCAGAATTGTTGCATCCATTAGATGCGACAAGCCCGGTGCTTTACCGGTTCTTCCTGAATGCCCTGATGCAGTGGCAATCGGGGTAATAAGGGGTTAATAACAGCTCACAGCTGCTACTAAGCCCCAGATGAGTGATGGCACAAGCATCTATGAGACCACCCACATCACTAATGTGTAAGTGAGAGTTAATAAACACAAACACCGAAAAAATCCTTTAGGCTAGGTTCGCACACTGTCTTTTTGACGCTGCGTTTTTGGCCGCTAAAAACGCACAAAAACGCACCTGCATCGAAAAAAAATGCATGCGTTTTTGCCGCGATTTGGTGCGCTTTTGGCTGCGTTTGGCTGCGTTTTTGATCTTGCACCTTTTGTGCTGAAATTTTTACACCATATTCCCGTACCTAATCTACACCTCCTGGCAGAAAAATGTGGCAAAAACAGCGTTAAAAAAACGTGGATTTTTTTTGCCAAGAGGTGTAGGTTGGGTTCAGCAGTATGGTGTAAACATTTCATCACCAAATTTGCATCCCTTGGCCCAAAAATGCAAAAAAAACAAAAACATTTTTGTTTCTGCCAGGAGGTGCAAATTTGGTGGTGAAATCTGGCGCAGACAATTTCAGCACCAATTGTGCACCTCCTGGCAGAAAACCGTGGAAGAATCGAGGCAAAAAGCCCCGAAAAAAAAAATGTGTCAAAAATTAGCTTTTTTTGCCAGGAGGTTTGATTGGGTGCAGGAATATGGTGTAAAAATTTCAGCACCAAATCTGCATCTCTTGGTAAAAAAAAAAACCTGCGGTTTTCTGCTAGGAGATGCAGGTCTGTGAACTCAGTGACCTCCACCTGAGGTCAGGTTACCTGCGATCACAGTTGAAGGACCATGGGAACCTCCAGCTGTGACCGCAAATGACCTGAGTGACGTCACCGCTCATTGTGCAGCTCATTTATTCTCTGGAGCTTGTGGCAAACTTTAAACAACACTTTTTATAGATATCTTTGAGAAATTTCTTTCTTTTTGCCACTCTTCCATAAAGGCCAGTTTTGTGCACTGTATGACTGATTGTTGTCCTATGGACAGACTCTCCCACCTCAGCTGTAGATCTCTGCAGTTAATCCAGAGTGATCATGGGCCTCTTGGCTGCATCTCTGATCAGTCTTCTCCTTGTTTGAGATGAAAGTTTGGATGGACGGCCGGGTCTTGGTAGATTTGCAGTGGTATGATACAGCTTCCATTTCAATATGATCGCTTGCACAGTGCTCCTTGGGATGTTTAAAGTTTTGGAAATCTTTTTGTAACCAAATCCGGCTTTACACTTCTCCACAACAGTATCACGGACATGTCTGTTGTGTTCCTTGGTCTTCATGATGCTATCTGCGCTTTAAACAGAACACTGAGACTATCACAGAGCAGGTGCATTTAGGCTGTGTGCGCATGTTGCGTTTTTTCCTGCGTTTACGCAGCGTAAATGCATGCGTTCTGCTTCACCAGCAAAGTCTATGAGAAGTCGGCAAATTCCATGCGCACTTTGATGTCCAAAACGCTGCGTTTAAAAAAACAAATATTTCACAGAATCGATGCGTTTAAAAAAGCAGCATGTCACTTCTTTTGCAACCAAAACGTACATTTTCCACCCATTGAAATCAGTGAGGTGTCAAAACGCAACAAAAATGTGCTTGCACTGCATTTTTGTTGCGTTCTGCATGATTTTTTGACAAACAGAACGCAGGTCTTTCGGTCTCTCTCTCTGTCTGTCAGTCGATCTCTCCCTCTCGGTCTCTCCCTCTCCCCCCGTCCCCCTCCTCTCATACTCACAGATCACGGACTGATCACCGGCGCAGCGCTGCACAGCTGTCACACTGCTCCGGCAGCTTCTCCTGCTTTTGAAAATGCCGGCCGCTCATTATTTCATCTCGGATTCACTGCTTCCCCCGCCCACCGGCGCGCCTATGATTGGTTGCAGTCAGACGAGCCCCCACACTGAGTGACAGCTGTCTCACTGCACCCAATCACAACCATCGGTGGGCGGGTCTATGTAGTGCAGTAAAATAAATAAAAAAAAAAAACAAAAAAAACGGCGTGCGGTCCCCCCAATTTTGATACCAGCCAAGAAAAAGCCACACGACTGAAGGCTGGTATTCTCAGGATGGGGAGCCCCACGTTATGGGGAGCCCCTAAGCCTAAAAATATCAGCCAGCAGCCGACCGGAATTGCAGCGTCCATTACATGCGACAGTCCCGGGACTCTACCCAGCTCATCCCAAATTGCCCTGTTGCGGTGGCAATCGGGGTAATTAGGAGTTAATGGCAGCCCATGGCAGTCCTAGGTTAATCATGGCAGGCGTCTATGAGACACATTCCATGATTAATGTGTAAGTGAAAGTAAATAAATCACATACACCCAAAAAAGCCTTTATTTGGAAGGCAAAAAAAAAAAACAAAACAAAACAAACACCCTCTTTCACCACTTTATTAAAATCCCCAAATACCCCTCCAGGTCCGGCTAATCCACATGAGGTCCCACCACGACGCATCCAGCTCTGCTACATGAAGCTGACAGGGGCGGCCGTAGGACACCGCTGCTCGCTGTTAGCTCCACGCAGCAACTGAAGTGAGTTGCGCTGTCAGCGGTGACGTCACTCAGGTGATTTGCGGTCTTGGGTGGAGGACTCCAGCTGGCCGCGGGTAACCTGAGTGACGGCATTGCTGATCGCGCGACTCACTTCAGTCACTCAGGGGACTTGCGGTCACCGGTGAGTCCTTCGCCTGTGATCGCAAATCAGGCCACGGCACACACAGAGCCGCGCGATCACAATGAAGTCGGGTGAACTTCATCAGAGTTCTTTCGGATCGCGCGGCTCTGTCTCGCAGCCAGCCATACTTCTATGGGGATGCAGCAGAGCCGAGTGGGACCACAATAGATCCAAATGCATTCAAAATGCATCCAAAACGCAGCAAAACTTCACAATTGGTTCCCACTTGTTGTTAATTCTTTACCATAACATTAACATTTTTTATCTTTATGTTTGAAGCCTGAAATGTGGGAAAAGGTTGAAAAATTCAAGGGGGTCAAGTACTTTCACAAGGCATTGTATATAATGATAGTTGCTCGACAGCTGTAACCATAGATACCGAAGCTGCAATGCCCTGCACATGAGGTATGAGACATGGCTACATCAAGAGAAATATACTACATTTCTAATTGGAGGTATTTGCTAAAATTATTAGTATTACACTTACTACATATTGGCATAGAATCTCAGGCTGCATCCTGTAAGTGTGGTTACATTTATAAAATCAGGTGTAAATATCTGGTAAAATACATTTTATGTATCATGCTTGGAAGCTTTATTGGTCGTGACCAGATGCTACATCATTAAAATTTTACTACTATAGACCACAAAACGCATCCAGAGTTGGATTTTATATGTATAGTTTAATGTAAATATCCATTAAAGCATCAGTGAAAAACTTTGCTAAAATCAAGCCAGATTGTGATTCCATAAAAACAAGCATTGAATACTAAGTAATAAATATTACTTTCCGCTGTCAAATCTTTGGAATACCAGAGCCCGACTGATCCGTATGTTACCAATTACCAGGGAAGTTTTGCAATAAAATACGGTCTTTGGATGTTTTGACTTAATGGACATAGATCTTACTTCAGCTGATACTTTACAATGGAATTTGGGGGCTGTACTGTGCGGAATTTTAATACTATATTGTTACTAAAAGGGAAATCAGCAGTGACCCAGCTCCACAGTGCGTCCGGGTGACACGTCCGGGTGACACGTGCGGGTGCGCCCTCATTTTTTTCTTGGACAGCACTCAAATCCAGAGAGCAGAATGTATGTTTTAGATGGGTTCACACATCCCCTAAAATCACAGATCTCTTCTTATCCAATATGTGGATCAGACTCAACCACCCGAGCCTATGGGGTACTTTGAACACTACGACATCACAAGCCGATGCTTGCGATGCAGAGCACGATAGTACTCGCCCCCGTCGCAGCTGCGATATCTTGTGATAGCTGCCGTAGCGAACATTATCGCTACGGCAGCTTCACATGCACTTACCTGCTTTGCGACGGTGCTCTGGCCAGCGACCCGACTCCTTATTAAGGGGGCGGGTCGTGCGGCGTCATAGCGATGTCACACGGCAGGCGGCCAATAGAAGCAAAGGGGCGGAGATTAGCGAGACGTAAACATCCCGCCCACCTCCTTCCTTCCGCATAGCCGGCGTTAGACGCAGGACGCAAGTAGGAGATGTTCCTCGCTCCTGCAGCTTCTCACACAGCGATGTGTGCTGCCGCAGGAACGGGGAACAACATCGTAACATCGGTCCTTCCGAAATTATGAAAATGACAGACGCTACAACTATGATACGATTTTGACGCTTTTGCGCTCGTTAATCGTATCAAAAAGGATTTACACACTACGATATCGACTGCGACGCTGGAAGTACGTCACTTTCAATTTGACCCCACCGACATCGCACCTGCGATATCGTAGTGTGCAAAGCCCACCTAAGGCCCTGTGCACATGTAGAGTATTTGGTGACTTTTATATCTCAGTATTTGTAAGGCAAAACCAGGAGTGGAATAATAATAATAATAATAATATACAAAATTAAGATACCAGGAGGAGTGAGGGCCCTGCTCATAAGCTTACAGTCTATGAGGAAATGGGGGCGGCACAAAAGGTAAATTGTGGGGAAAAAAACCTTGTCATATATGGTATAGCCATCAAAATAATAGGGGATTCAAAACCAGCTGCATGGACCGGTTGCCAGCCAGAACTTATACATACAGAGTGTAAAAAAGTACATGGAGAGAGATGGAATCAGAAGATACAGGGGTCAAGAATTGGAAGTAAATTTTATTAAGGGCAGAAAGAGACTAGATTAGATCAGGGAGGTGAGGTGATAGGCTAGTCTAAAGAAATGTGTTTTTAGGGCCCGCTTAAAAGGTGTGGATGTTGGGAATTAAATCGGATTGTTCATTGTAATGTGTTCCAGAGCATAGGCGCAGCTCGTGAGAAATCTTGGAGATGGGAGTGGGAGGTTCGAATTGTTGAGGATGTCAATCTTAGGTCATTAGCAGAGCGGAGGGCATGGATGGGGTGATAGACAGAGATGAGGAAGGAGTGCGGAACCATGGAGCACTTTGTGAGTGAAAGTGATAAGTTTATGTTGGATTCTGTAGCAGATAGGCAACTAGTGCAATGACTGGCACAGAACAGAGGCATCAGTGAAGCAGTTGGAGAGGAAAATGATCCTGGCTGCGGCATTCAGAATGGATTGGAGAGGGGAGAGTTTAGTAACAGGGAGACCAATTAGTAGAGAATTATAGTAATCCAGGCGAGAATGAATGAGAGCGACAGTAAGCATTTTTGCAGAGTCAAAGGTAAGAAAAGGACGAACTCTAGAGATGTTTTTGAGGTGGAGGTGATATGAGTGAGTGAGTGAACTAATATGGGAAGTGAAGGAGAGATCGGAGTCAAATATAACCCTAAGACAGTGGGCGTGCTGCTGGAGCATAATGGTAGAACCACACACACAGAAATGGTAATATTGGGTTTCGGAGGGTTAGGAGAGGGAGGAAACAGGAGAAGTTTTTGACAGGTTCAGATTTAGATAGAGGGAGGACATGATGTTGGAGACAGCGGACAGACAATTGGTAGTATTTTGTAATAATGCAGGGGTGAGGTCAGGAGAAGATGTGTACGGTACTGGAAACCAAATCTGCTGATCGTTTGTCCAATAGGGGCAGAGTACAGTCATGGCCAAAAGTTTTGAGAATGCTACAAATATTAATTTTTACAAAGTCTACTGCTTAAGTTTTTCTAATGGCAATTTGCATATACTCCAGAATGTCATAAAGAGTGATCAGCTTAACAGCAATTACTTGCAAAGTCAATATTGGCTAAGAAAATGAACTTTAACCCCCAAAACACATTTCAACACCATTGCATTCC
This sequence comes from Anomaloglossus baeobatrachus, assembly GCF_048569485.1. Taxonomy (NCBI): domain Eukaryota; kingdom Metazoa; phylum Chordata; class Amphibia; order Anura; family Aromobatidae; genus Anomaloglossus; species Anomaloglossus baeobatrachus. Next base: position 174,000,383 of record NC_134354.1, on the reverse strand, counting down.
TGCCTGAAAAGGAGCAGCTAACATTGTTTTAGTGATTGTTCCATTAACACAGGTGTGGGTGTTGATGAGGACAAGGCTGACGATCAGTCAGTCATGATTAAGTAAGAATGACACCACTGGACAATTTAAAGAAGGGAATTTTGTTTACTTACCGTAAATTCCTTTTCTTCTAGCTCCAATTGGGAGACCCAGACACTTGGGTGTATAGCTATGCCTCCGGAGGCCACACAAAGTATTACACTAAAAGTGTAAAGCCCCTCCCCTTCTGCCTATACACCCCCCGTTAATCACGGGCTCCTCAGTTTTGGTGCAAAAGCAAGAAGGAGGAAAAAATTATAAATTGGTTTAAAATAAATTCAATCCGAAGGAATATCGGAGAACTGAAACCATTCAACATGAACAACATGTGAACACAAAGAACAACAGCCCGAAGGGAACAGGGGTGGGTGCTGGGTCTCCCAATTGGAGCTAGAAGAAAAGGAATTTACGGTAAGTAAACAAAATTCCCTTCTTCTTTGTCGCTCCATTGGGAGACCCAGACACTTGGGACGTCCAAAAGCAGTCCCTGGGTGGGTAAATAATACCTCATAATAGAGCCGTAAACGGCTCCGTCCTACAGGTGGGCAATCGCCGCCTGAAGGACTCGCCTACCTAGGCTGGCATCTGCCGAAGCATAGGTATGCACCTGATAGTGTTTCGTGAAAGTGTGCAGGCTCGACCAGGTAGCCGCCTGACACACCTGCTGAGCCGTAGCCTGGTGCCGCAAGGCCCAGGACGCCCCCACGGCCCTGGTAGAATGGGCCTTCAGCCCTGAGGGAACCGGAAGCCCCGAGGAACGATAAGCTTCGAGAATTGGTTCCTTGATCCACCGAGCCAGGGTTGATTTGGAAGCTTGTGACCCTTTACGCTGGCCAGCGACAAGGACAAAGAGTGCATCCGAGCGGCGCAGGGGCGCCGTACGAGAAATGTAGAATCTGAGTGCTCTCACCAGATCTAACAAGTGCAAATCCTTTTCACATTGGTGAACTGGATGAGGACAAAAAGAGGGTAAGGAGATATCCTGATTGAGATGAAAGGGGGATACCACCTTAGGGAGAAATTCCGGAACCGGACGCAGAACCACCTTGTCCTGGTGAAACACCAGGAAAGGGGCTTTGCATGACAGCGCTGCTAGCTCAGACACTCTCCGAAGTGAAGTGACTGCTACTAGGAAGACCACTTTCTGCGAAAGGCGTGAGAGAGAAATATCCCTCATTGGCTCGAAAGGTGGTTTCTGAAGAGCCATCAGCACCCTGTTCAGATCCCAGGGTTCTAACGGACGCTTGTAAGGAGGGACGATGTGACAAACCCCCTGCAGGAACGTGCGTACCTGTGGAAGTCTGGCTAGGCGCTTCTGAAAAAACACAGAGCGCAGAGACTTGTCCCTTAACCCTTTCACGACCGGCCGATTTTTCGCTTTCCGTTTTTTTTTTTCGCCATTCTTTTTCTGAGAGACGTAACTTTTTTATTTTTCAGTCAATATGGTCATGTGAGGGCTCATTTTTTGCGGAACGAGCTGTACTTTTAAATGAAACCATCAGTTTTACCATATTGTGTACTAGAAAATGGCAAAAAAATTCCAAATGCTGAAAAATTGCAAAAAAAGTGTGATAGCACTATGGTTTTTGAGATATTTTATTCACTGTGTTCACTATATGGTAAAACTGATGTGTGGGTGTGATGCCTCAGGTCAGTGCGAGTTCGTAGACACCAAACATGTATAGGTTTACTTTTATATAAGGGGTTAAAAAAAAATCGGAAGTTTGTCCGAAAAAAGTGGCGCACGTTTTACGCCATATTCCGTGACCCGTAGCGTTCTCATTTTTCGGGATCTTAGGCTCAATGACGGCTTATTTTTTGCGTCTCGAGCTGACGTTTTTAACGGTACCATTTTTGCGCAGATGCTACGTTTTGATCGCCTCTTATTGCATTTTGCGCAAAAGTTGTGGCGACAAAAAAACGTCGTTTTGGCGTTTGGAATTTTTTTGCCGCTACGCCGTTTACTGATCAGATTAATTGATTTTATATTTTGATAGATCGGGCGTTTCTGAACGCGGCGATACCAAATGTGTGTATATTTTTTATTTTTTTAACCCTTTAATTTTCAATGGGGCGAATGGGGGGTGATTTGAACTTTTAGGTTTTTTTGTTTTTTTTTAATTTTTTAAAACTTATTTTTTTACTTTTTTTTTTTATTTTACTAGTCCCCCTAGGGGGCTATTGCGATCAGCATTCCGATCGCTCTGCAGTATCTGCTGATCACAGCTGGAAGGCTGTAAACAGCAGATACGCTGTCTTTCTCTTTTGCTGTGCCCCGGGCACAGCGAAAGTGAAACCAATTCATGTGTAGTACAGGAGTCATCACATGACCCTGTACTACCATGACAACTATCGGGAGTCACGTGATCGCGTCACGTGACTTCCGGTTTCGGCGGTAAGTAAAACTTTACCGCGATTGCGCTTATAATGGCGCTGTCATGTATTGACAGCGCCATATAAGGGGTTAATCGGCACGAGCAGATAACGATTCTGCTCGTGCCTAGCAGGCACACATCTCAGCTGTGAAAATCAGCTGAGATGTGTGCCGATCGCGGCATGCTGCCGCCGGAGGACCGCGGGCAGTAAGATTATGTCATTTAGGACGTAATTTTACGGCCCGCGGTCGTTAAGGGGTTAAGGGAGCCGAGCGACAAACCCTTTTCCAATCCGGATTGAAGGAAGGACAGAAAAGTGGGCAAGGTAAATGGCCAGGGAGAAAAACCCTGAGCAGAGCACCACGACAGGAATATCTTCCACGTCCTGTGGTAGATCTTGGCGGACGTTGGTTTCCTAGCCTGTCTCATAGTGGCAATGACCTCTTGGGATAACCCTGAAGACGCTAGGATCCAGGATTCAATGGCCACACAGTCAGGTTGAGGGCCGCAGAATTCAGATGGAAAAACGGCCCTTGAGACAGCAAGTCTGGTCGGTCTGGTAGTGCCCACGGTTGGCCGACCGTGAGATGCCACAGATCCGGGTACCACGACCTCCTCGGCCAGTCTGGAGCGACGAGGATGGCGCGGCGGCAGTCGGCCCTGATCTTGCGTAACACTCTGGGCAACAGTGCCAGAGGAGGAAACACATAAGGGAGTTGAAACTGCGACCAATCCTGAACTAAGGCGTCTGCCGCCAGAGCTCTGTGATCTTGAGACCGTGCCATGAATGTCGGGACCTTGTTGTTGTGCCGGGACGCCATTAGGTCGACGTCCGGCATGCCCCAGCGGCAACAGATCTCCTGAAACACGTCCGGGTGAAGGGACCATTGCCCTGCGTCCATGCCCTGGCGACTGAGAAAGTCTGCTTCCCAGTTTTCTACGCCCGGGATGTGAACTGCGGATATGGTGGAGGCTGTGGCTTCCACCCACAGCAGAATCCGCCGGACTTCCTGGAAGGCTTGCCGACTGCGTGTCCCGCCTTGGTGGTTGATGTATGCCACCGCTGTGGAGTTGTCCGACTGAATTCGGATCTGTCTGCCTTCCAGCCACGGCTGGAACGCCTTTAGGGCAAGATACACTGCCCTTATCTCCAGAACATTGATCTGAAGGGAGGACTCTGTCTGAGTCCAAGTACCCTGAGCCCTGTGGTGGAGAAAGACCGCTCCCCACCCTGACAGGCTCGCGTCCGTCGTGACCACCGCCCAGGATGGGGGCAGGAAGGATTTCCCCTTCGACAGAGAAGTGGGGAGAAGCCACCACTGAAGGGAAGCCTTGGCTGCCCGCGAAAGGGAGACGTTCCTGTCGAGGGACGTCGACTTCCTGTCCCATTTGCGGAGAATGTCCCATTGAAGAGGGCGCAGATGAAACTGCGCAAAAGGAACTGCCTCCATTGCTGCCACCATCTTCCCTAGGAAGTGCATGAGGCGCCTCAGGGGGTGTGACTGGCCTTGAAGGAGAGATTGCACCCCTGTCTGTAGTGAACGCTGTTTGTTCAGCGGAAGCTTCACTATCGCTGAGAGAGTATGAAACTCCATGCCAAGATATGTCAGTGATTGGACCGGTGTCAGATTTGACTTTGAAAAATTGATGATCCACCCGAAACTCTGGAGAGTCTCCAGAGCGATGTTCAGGCTGTGTTGGCATGCCCCTTGAGAGGGTGCCTTGACAAGCAGATCGTCTAAGTAAGGGATCACCGAGTGTCCCTGAGAGTGTAGGATTGCCACCACTGTTGCCATAACCTTGGTGAAGACCCGTGGGGCTGTCGCCAGGCCAAAAGGCAGTGCCACGAACTGAAGGTGTTCGTCCCCTATGGCGAAACGCAGGAAGCGCTGATGCTCTGGTGCAATCGGCACGTGGAGATAAGCATCCTTGATGTCGATTGATGCTAGGAAGTCTCCTTGGGACATTGAGGCGATGACGGAGCGGAGCGATTCCATCCGGAACCGCCTGGTTTTCACATGCTTGTTGAGCAGTTTTAGGTCCAGAACAGGACGGAAGGATCCGTCCTTTTTTGGCACCACGAACAAGTTGGAGTAAAAACCGTGACCCCGTTGCTGAGGAGGAACAGGGATCACTACTCCTTCCGCCTTCAGAGTGCACACCGCCTGCAGAAGAGCATCGGCTCTTTCGGGGGGCGGAGATGTTCTGAAGAAACGAGTCGGAGGACGAGAGCTGAACTCTATCCTGTAACCGTGAGACAGAATGTCTCTCACCCATCGGTCTTTTACCTGTGGCAGCCAGGCGTCGCAAAAGCAGGAGAGCCTGCCACCGACCGAGGATGCGGTTTGAGGAGGCCGAAAGTCATGAGGAGGCCGCTTTGGGAGCGGTTCCTCCGGCGGTCTTTTTAGGACTTGACTTAGACCGCCATGAATCGGAGTTCCTCTGATCTTTCTGAGGCCTTTTGGACGAGGAGAATTGAGACCTGCCCGCGGGCCGAAAGGACCGAAACCTCGATTGTACCTTCCGTGGTTGAGGTCTGTTTGGTCTGGACTGGGGTAAGGATGAGTCCTTTCCCTTGGATTGTTTAATGATTTCATCCAATCGCTCACCAAACAAGCGGTCGCCAGACGATGGCAAACCGGTTAAGAACTTTTTGGAAGCAGAGTCTGCCTTCCATTCACGTAGCCACATGGCCCTGCGGACTACCACCGAATTGGCGGATGCTACCGCCGTACGGCTCGCAGAGTCCAGGATAGCATTAATGGCGTAGGACGCAAACGCCGATGCCTGAGAGGTTAAGGACACCACTTGCGGGGCAGATGTACGTGTGACTGCATTAATCTGCGCCTGACAAGCTGCGATAGCTTGGAGTGCCCATACGGCTGCGAATGCTGGAGCATAAGAAGCGCCGATAGCTTCATAGATGGATTTCAACCATAGTTCCATCTGTCTGTCAGTGGCATCTTTGAGCGAAGCCCCATCTTCCACTGCAACTATGGATCTAGCCACCAGTCTGGAGATTGGAGGATCCACCTTAGGACACTGAGTCCAGCCCTTGACAACATCAGGGGGGAAGGGATAACGTGTATCCTTAAGGCGCTTGGAAAAACGCTTGTCTGGACAGTCTCGGTTTTTCTGGACTGCCTCTCTGAAGTCAGAGTGATCCAGAAACGTACTCAATGTACGCTTGGGAAACCTGAAACGGAATTTCTCCTGAGAAGCTGACTCCTCAATTGTAGGAGCTGGGGGAGAAATATCCAACACCTGATTGATGGTCGCTATAAGGTCATTCACTACAGCGTCACCTTCAGGTGTATCAAGGTTGAGAGCGGCTTCAGGATCAGAATCCTGATCTGTTACCTCCGCTTCATCCTCCAGAGAGTCCTGCTGAGACCCTGAACAGCGTGTTGAGGTGGAGGGAATTTCCCAGCGAGCCCGCTTGGGCGGCCTGGGACTGCGGTCCGTGTCAGAGACCTCACCCTGGGACCTATGGGTCACCCCAGGGGCACTTTGCTGTTCCAATTGAGGGGGACCAGGGGTCAAAGATTGAACAGTGCCCGGGGCCTGAATCACCGGTCTGGACTGTAAGGCTTCTAGTATTTTAGCAGACCATTTATCCATACTCTCAGTTTGTCAGCAAAAGCTGCAAACTCCGTCCCTGTCACCTGGACAGTGGTAGCAGGTGGTTCCACCTGGGCCACCAGTAGCAGAGGCTCCGGCTGAGTAAGTGCCACAGGGGCCGAGCATTGCACACAATGAGGGTCAGTGGAACCTGCCGGTAGTCTAGCTGCACATGAGGTACAGGTTGCAAAGTACGCCTGTGCTTTGGCACCCTTGCTTTTTGCGGACGACATGCTGTTGTCTCCTCTGAGAACAATCCAGGAGGGTATATAGCCAAAAATCAACAGAGCGACCGTACAGTGCAAATGTATAGCATATATATATATATATATATATATATATATATATACATATACATACATACACACACACACACACACTTCAGCACTCAGTGGGGCCAGCACCACAGGTGCTGCTTACCGACCGCTCAGAGCGGTTGTGTGATCACCAGATTCCCTGCCTGGGTCTCCCTGTGTTGTCTCTCCTCTCCAGCGTCTGAATCGCTGACAGGAATGGCTGCCGGCGTTCTGTGGGGAGGAGGGGACCGTGGGCGTGCCCAAGAAAGTGCGGGAATCTAGTGCCCCAGTGTACTGAGTGAGGGGGGAGGAGGATACTATGTATGCTCCAGCCCTCAGCGCTGACGATGTGTGCAGCGTCCCGCCCTTCCCCTGACTGGCAGGCCTGTGGGCGGGAATATGCGATACTAGGCCGCAGAAGCCGGGGACTAAAGTTATAAGCGCGGCCGGCAATAAGCGCGGCCGCGCGGTAGTCCCCGGCGCACTAACACACCCAGCAGTGCTGCAATGTGTATGGCACAAGCGCTCCATGCGCGGTCCCCACGGGGACACAGAGTACCTCACAGTAGCAGGGCCTTGTCCCTGACGATACCCAGCTCCTATGCAGCAGATTCCTAGGGGCTGCGGAGGGAGCACGGTCCCAGTGCCTGGAGACCGATCCGGATCCCACTTCACCCAGAGCCCATAAGGGATGGGGAAGGAAAACAGCATGTGGCTCCTGCCTGTGTACCCGCAATGGGTACCTTAACCTTAACAACACCGCCGACAAAGTGGGGTGAGAAGGGAGCATGCTGGGGGCCCTGTTATGGGCCCTCTTTTCTTCCATCCGACCTAGTCAGCAGCTGCTGCTGACTAAGCTGTGGAGCTATGCGTGGATGTCAGCCTCCTTCGCACAAAGCATAAAAACAGAGGAGCCAGTGATGCACGGGGGGTGTATAGGCAGAAGGGGAGGGGCTATACACTTTTAGTGTAATACTTTGTGTGGCCTCCGGAGGCATAGCTATACACCCAAGTGTCTGGGTCTCCCAATGGAGCGACAAAGAAAGGAGGCTTGTGCTTGGTATCATTGTTTCTCTTCAGTTAACCAAGGTTATGTCTAAAGAAACACGTGCAGCCATCATTGCTCTGCACAAAAATGGCCTAACAGGGAAGAGTATCGCAGCTACAAAGATTGCACCTCAGTCAACAATCTATCGCATCATCAAGAACTTCAAGGAGAGAGCTTCCATTGTTGCCAAAAAAGCTCCAGGGCGCCCAAGAAGGACCAGCAAATGCCAGGACCGTATCATAAAACTGTTTCAGCTGCGGGATCGGACTACCAGCAGTGCCGAGCTAGCTCAGCAATGGCAGCAGGCTGGTGTCAGTGCTTCTGCATGCACTGTGAGGCGGAGACTCTTTGAGCAAGGCCTGGTTTCAAGGAGGGCAGCAAAGAAGCCACTTCTCTCCAGAAAAAACATCAGGGACCGACTGATATTCTGCAAAAGATACAGGGAGTGGACTGCTGAGGACTGGGGTAAAGTCATTTTCTCAGATGAATCCTCTTTTCGATTGTTTGGGACATCTGGAAAACAGCTTATTAGGAGAAGAAGAGGTGAGCGCTACCACCAGTCTTGTCTCATGCCAACTGTTAAGCATCCTGAAACGATTCATGTGTGGGATTGCTTCTCAGCCAAGGGAATCGGCTCACTCACAGTCTTGCCTAAAAACACAGCCATGAATAAAGAATGGTACCAGAATGTCCTCCAAGAGCAACTTCTCCCAACTGTCCAAGAGCAGTTTGGCGCCCAACAATGCCTTTTCCAGCATGATGGAGCTCCTTGCCATAAAGCAAAGGTGATCACTAAATGGCTCATGGAACAAAACAGAGATTTTGGGTCCATGGCCTGGAAACTCCCCAGATCTTAATCCCATTTTAGAACTTGTGGGCAATCATCAAGAGACTGGTGGACAAACAAAAACCAACAAATTCTGGCAAAATGCTAGAATTGCTTATGCAAGAATGGACAGCTATCAGTCAGGATTTGGTCCAGAAGTTGATTGAGAGCATGCCAGGGAGAATTGCAGAGGTCCTGAAGAAGAAGGGTCAACACTGCAAATATTGACTTGCTGCATTAACTCATTCTAACTGTCAATATAACCTTTTGGTACTCATAATATGATTGCAATTATATTTCTGTATGTGATGTAAACATCAGACAAATACAATTAAAAACCAGAGGGCAACAGATCATGTGAAAATATAATTTTGGTGTCATTCTCAAAACTTTTGGCCATGACTGTATAGAGAGAAAAGGAGGGGGCCTAGGACTGAACCCTGAGGAACCCCAACTGTAAGGGGAAGAGGAGAGGAAGAGGAACCGGCAAAAAATACAGTGAAGGAGCGGTGAGGTCAGGAGCGGAGGTAAGAGGAGAACCAAGAAGAAACGTTTAAGATACTCGCACCACTTCTGTATTTATCACCCACTACTGTGAAAAAAAGCCTCACCAAATACTCAGCCTGGGCCTAAGGGGATCCGTGAGACATAGATGCAAATCAGAAGACTTACAGCTTGCTTCATTTTGCATACGTCTCTGACGGTTCTGTTAGTAATAAACTTGAATAAAAACATGTGATCCTCCAAGGACTCTTTATTACCTTGGAAGAAACAACCAATATGAGAAAAATCTTTAAGTGTGTTACCATCTGAGAGAAGCGGAACGATTTTCTCTCATATTTTTTCCCTGAAGCAGGTAGACCGTCCTGACCTCTCTTATACATTGATGTATCAATCTTAATGTATCAGTTAAAATGGATAAAACTCATGGATCTCTGACAAAGTCTGTCTCCTGTGCATCATCCGTTTTAAACGGATCCCCATAGTTTAATGATCCGCAAAATTAATGAGAATAGGCCATACCCTCCCCTGAGCCTTACAGACTGGAAACAAGGGATCAGTTTTTAAAATTGAAGTATGTAAGGATCAATGAGACTGAATGGGTCCGTGTGCGGTCTGAGAAAAAAAAAAACAGACGACACTAAGTCACATTCACACTGCCCAGTATGACATGTCAAGAATCAAGGAGTAAAAAAAGTTCAGTCTACCTGCTTCAAAAAAAAAAAAAAAATGACTGACGCAACTAGGATGATACCTGAGGGAAGAAAAAAACGGTGAGTTACTTTCAAATAATACAATAACACAAGGCCGTTTTCACACTCCGTTCTGATCTCCGGTCCGTGGTCCCGTAGAGTCTTCCGTCCAAACCCCACGCAAAATGGGTTTCGGACATATGCGCAGACAGGGCAATAGACAACAAATGGGGCAGATTAAGTCAGTGCGTGCTGTTTCGTGCTCCATTTTCGGGAGTATACGCCTATTGGAGATGTACACAAAGACGTAGTATCAGTCTGGGTGTCCGCCTCCAAAAAAAAAAAAAACGTATACTCCCGAAAATGGTGGACGACAAAGCACACGGTGACTCCATCTGAACCATTATAATCAGTGGCCCTGTTGGCAAATACATCCGAAACTCGTTTTGAGGGGGGTTCGGATGGAAGCTCTGAAGGGACTAGTGAACGGGTTAGGAATGCAGTGTGAAACCGGCCTAACATGGATGTGTGAAGGTAGCGTTCGGATCCTAGACATCACCACACCCAACTCACACTCCTTGTAAGTGCAAAATAAAATAATTAAAAGGGAGTCTGTCTCCCCAAAATCACTATTCAAACGCATAGTCATAAGGGACTTAGCCCCCATGGATTCGAAACAATAGATTTGCTTTAGTAAACGTTGCTATTGTGCTTAAAAGGCAGAGTAGGGTGATCAGTGCACCCTTGGCATGGGTCGGAGACACATAGTGTAACAGCAGGCGCCAGCGTCCGTGCGCACAGACCTCTCTGCTGTGGCCGCTCACCCCTCATACACAGGAGAGATAAGAGAAGGGCAGAGGACTGAGCACAGACGCTGGCTCCTGCTGTTTCTGTTCAGCAGCGCCCGCTCTGACCAATACAGAGGTGGCGGTTCATGCTAACTGAGGTGCGCTAAATCTCTTGGCCCTGAAAAGGGTGCACAGGGCACCCCCATTTGCATATGCTTAATGAGTTTTAAGCACCACAAAGACAGTGTTTGCTACAGTTTTTATTTTTACTTCATTTTAGATATTTTGGGGTTGAAAACTCACATTACCTTTAAAGGGAATCTGTCACCAGGTTTTTGCTCCCCCATCTGAGAGCAGCATAATGTAAGGGCAGAGACCCTGATTCCAGCGATGTGTCACTTACTAGGATACTTGCTGTTATTTTGATTATTTGTAGCAGATCTTCAAGCTCTCACAATACGGAGCTGTGTATAACCCCGCCCACAACACTGATTGGCAGCTGTGTACACTGTGCATGGGAAGAAAGCTGCCAATCAGTGGTGAGAGTGGGGTTATACACAGTTCATAAATATGCTGGACTAATTAGTGCAGACCAACTAGTCCTCTGATGATGTATATATCTTGTATACACAATATATTGTTCCATGTAATATACATGTAACAAAAAAAAAAAAATGCAGGAAATTCCACCAATTTGAAAATATTTCAGGGATTCTTGAGCATATATAACAAGGCAACTTAAAAAGGTAACATGCCATCAGATTTATGCTGTCCGGCCCACGGGCCTTCTGATTGCAGCTGGTATGATTTGCATAGCCGTCTGGGGACTATCTGTATTGGGTGACTACTGTGTGGCGGGTTCCTGGACAGCCTCTCCTCATTCCGCTGCAGTCATCTGACATCTCCAGATATCTGTGCAATTGCACAATGTCCGATTCATTCTGCCCTTAGGCGGGCTTTGCACACTACGACATCGCAGGTGCGATGTCGGTGGGGTCAAATTGAAAATGATGAACTTCCGGCATCGCATGCGACATCGTAGTGTGTAAAGGCTCAATGATACGATTAACGAGCGCAAAAGCGTCGTAATCGTATCATCGGTGCAGCGTCGGCGTAATCCATAATTACGCTGACGCGACAGTCCGATGTTGTTCCTCGCTCCTGTGGCAGCACACATCGCTGTGTGTGAAGCCGCAGGAGCGAGGAACATCTCCTACCGGCGTCACTGCGGCTTCCGTAGGATATGCGGAAGGAAGGAGGTGGGCGGGATGTTTACATCCTGCTCATCTCCGCCCCTCCGCTCCTATTGGCCGCCTGCCGTTGACGTCACAGTGACGCCGCACGACCCGCCCCCTTAACAAGGAGGCGGGTCGCCAGCCAGAGCGACGGTCGCAGGACAGGTGAGTCCATGTGAAGCTGCCGTAGCGATAATGTTCGCTACGGCAGCTATCACAAGGATATCGCTGCTGCGACGGGGGCGGGGACTATCGCGCTCGGCATCGCAGCATCGGCCTGCGATGTTGCAGCGTGCAAAGTACCCCTTAGTTGAAGCAGACTCTGATGACAGGGTTCCTTTAAAAGTAACCAAACGTAAACTATGCAGTGGTCTTTAATCTGCAGTTTCCACTCAACATAAAAACGTCAGAAAAAAACGTATCCAAGAGTAAAAGCATGAAATGTTCAATAGGTAACACATGTTTGTAAGATGATACAACGCAAAAATTGCACAATCAAGAGATCCTGATTGAGTATAGATGAAGAACAGGGTTTAACCCAGAGGAAAACTGGAACAAGCTCCAGTAGGATTGGAAAAAACTTGCAAGAAAGAAAAAAAGTTGAAAAAGTTGAAAAAGTACCGATTAAAGACAGCGGGAAACTAATTTGTAAAAACTACAAAAATAAAAAAAAGTTTTCTGTGGAGAAAAGTATTGTACTATTGCTAGACTTCATCTGCAATATAGATCCTTTCTGTACATATATCGCCTAAAGCAGACAAACAAGCCAGGGTAGTGGCCCACAGTAAATATCAGCGCTCAGTATTCAGATGCCGGTACCAGACGTCCAGCAGAGTACAGCCATAAGAATCAGCCGCTAGGCTGGAAAATTACACTTAGACTAAGGAAAAAGCTAAAGGTGGTGTTCTCTTAAAAAAAAAAAAAAAAAATAATTGGATTTGCTAAAAATATAAAAGTACACTGTGTGCAGAATTATTAGGCAAATGAGTATTTTGGTCACATGATACTTTTTTATACATCAAAAACCGGAGGACAGAGAGTAATTGGTGCAAAATTCATTTATTAATGGATAAGTGACACAAAAGGTTAAAAAAAAAAAAAAAGACATTAAAATAACAGGTAGCCATACACCATGATTCTGTATCAATGTCAGTCTAGGCACATGAGAGTACTCAAATAGCACGTGGGAATAAGTACAAAATACACAAGGCAGTCCTTTAACTATACACGGTCATAAAATGCCATTTAAAGAAAGGCTCCTACTAATAACCATCTTAAAGTGCTAGTGTGCCAAATATAAGTGCCAAGTGCAGAGTTGGTAGTAATGGTGGCCGCTACACTGTGTACCTGCCCATTACTTTAAATATGGTTGCCTATTGGAGGTTTCTTTGTTTAATACTTTTATACATGTTGTCCTACTCCAAGCTGTATAGACTTGAGAGCCAACTACCAATTAAGTAAATCAGGTGATGTGCATCTCTGTAATGAGGAGGGGTGTGGTGTAATGACATCAACACCCTATAAAGGTGTGCTTAATTATTAGCCAACTTCCTTTCCTTTGGCAAAATGGGTCAGAAGAGAGATTTGACGGGCTCTGAAAAGTCCGAAATTGAGAGATGTCTTGCAGAGGGATACAGCAGTCTTGAAATTGCCAAACCTTTGAAGCGTGATCACCGAACAATCAAGCGTTTCATTGCAAATAGCCAACAAGGTAACAAGAAGCGTGTTGGGCAAAAAAGGCGCAAAATAACTGCCCACGAATTGAGGAAAATCAAGCGTGAAGCTGCCAAGATGCCATTTGCCACCAGCTTGGCCATATTTCAAAGCTGCAACGTTACTGGAGTATCAAAAAGCACAAGGTGTGCCATACTCAGGGACATGGCCAAGGTATGAAAGGCTGAAAAACGCCACCTTTGAACAAGAAACATAATATAAAACGTCAAGACTGGGCCAAAAAAATATCTCAAGACTGATTTTTTAAAGGTTTTATGGACTGATGAAATGAGAGTGACTCTTGATGGGCCAGATGGATGGGCCAGAGGCTCAGGATCAGTAAAGGGCAGAGAGCTCCACTCCGACTCAGACGCCAGCAAGGTGGAGGTGGGGTACTGGTATGGGCTGGGATCATCAAAGATGAACTTGTGGGACTTTTGCAGGTTGAGGATGGAGTGAAGCTCAACTCCCAGACCTACTGCCAGTTTCTGGAAGACAACTTCTTCAAGCAGTGGTACAGGAAGAAGTCAGTATCATTCAAGAAAAACATGATTTTCATGCAGGACAATGCTTCATCACATGCATCCACCTACTCCAGTGTGGCTGGCCAGTAAAGGTCTAAAAGATGAAAAAATAATGACATGGCCCCTTGTTCACCTGATCTGAACCCCATAGAGAACCTGTGGTCCCTCATAAAATGTAAGATCTACAGGGAGGGAAAACAGTACACCTCTCGGAACAGTGTCTGGGAGGCTGTGGTGGCTGCTGCATGCAATGGTGATCGTAAACAGATCAAGCAACTGACAGAATCTATGGATGGTAGGCTATTGAGTGTCATCATAAAGAAAGGTGGCTATATTGGTCGCTAATTTTTGGGGGTTTTTGTATGTCAAATGTTTATTTCTAAATTTTGTGCAGTTATATTGGTTTACCTGGTGAAAATAAACAAGTGAGATGGGAATATATTTGGTTTTTATTAAGTGGCCTAATAATTCTGCACAGTAATAGTTACCTGCACAAACAGATATCCTCCTAAGATAGCCAAATCTAAAAAAAACCCACTCCAACTTCCAAAAATATTAAGCTTTGATATGAGTCTTTTGGGTTGATTGAGAACATAGTTGTTGATCAATAATAAAAAAAAAATCCTCTAAAATACAACTTGCCTAATAATTCTACATACGGTGTATATACAATTGACTAATATACCTTAAAGAGGAAAAGTATCCTGGTGTCAAGGTATCAGTTCTCAGATTCCAATTGCTCCAAATCCAACTTGTGATCACTTTTGGCTGTAAAGCAGACTGGCTAACTGGCTAATTTCCATATGTAAGTCAGCCCCCCTTCTCCATCACAATCATTGATATTTGCAAGAGCAGTGTAGAGCTTTCTTTGTTGTGTGCTGCTGATAGATCAGGTTTGTGAAATACTGCTCTATTGATGCATATAGCAGAAGATAATCCTCTGTCGTATGCACCCCCTGAAGAAGGGGACGCTGAAACACGAGTCGGGGTGAGCGCCACATGCTTAAAATGGTTTCCTCTCTGCATCAGGTAACATTTGGACTCAATCATGGCACCTTGCACACTTTGTAAATTACTCTGGTTCTTTTCTGCAGCAGCACTTTGATCGCAGTATGCACTTTATACTCAGTTACTGCTGCTAGTTCCGTTACTTACAATGTGTGCTTTTTGTCCCTAATCAGGACATGACTGTCTGCATCGGTTTAATGGTACGGATAACTTACACATATACATAGGTGTATGTACATTATATACTACCATTTAATATGTATTCTCTATAATATTATATATATATATATATATATATATATATATATATATATATATATATATATATATATATATATATATATATATATATATATATATATATATATATATATATATATATATATATATATATATATATACATATATATACATATATATATACATATATATACATATACATACATATACATACACACACACATACATACACATACACACAGAATGTTGACACATTCCATATACCTGAACTGACCTTTACTTTCTCAGGTTAGAATTATTACTATTTGGTAAATATATAATTTTTATATACGCCTGAGAATGATGCATATTTTTGTACACCACCTTGCACCTACAATACATTAGCATGTGATGCCTTTTTATCTGCTATTGGATCGGTGTCCAAATTTTTAATATGAATAAAACTTGAGGTGCAATTTGACTCCTTTTAACAGATTTTTTTTTTTTTTCTTGTCTTTGATACATGGATGCATACAGCAGAAGATAATCCTCTGTCATATGCAACAGAAGAACAGCATTTGCATTTTCACATCACTAGTCTCACAGCAGAGACAAATAAAGACTTCAACTAATCTCAGCCAATGTAAGCAGCCCTATCATCCTCTAAACAACTTTTTTCAGCCCCCTCCAGACCTATATCTCTCCTTTCAGCCCTAGATTTACATAGCCCTGTCCTGTAGTACATCTCTCCTCTCAGCCTTTGTATAACGCCTCTGTGGTTCGTAGTATTAGCTCTGAAGTGAAAAAAAGGAGGCTTCGCTTCTTTCCATGGCATAATTCCGCAAAGTAAGGCTATATGCGCACGTTGCGTATTTACATACTCCAGGGGTGTAATATGTGCAAAATGGGTTATATCTATAAATGGGCTATACAGGCACAAACAAAACATAAATATGTGTACATTATTATACGATTACATTGTAATTTTGGTAATAACTAACATTTTACAAAATGAAAACCTTAAGGGGGTGCAGGGTATTTTAAAATGTATCCATGTATTGCAATATACCGTAACAGTGAGAAGGCAGCTCACCTCCCCCAAGACTTTACAATTAACATCCAGTGAGTCATTGAAAGAAAAGGGAATTTCATCAGCCAGGCACAAAACGTTTCTTTATAGTGGGGTCTGTTCATTCAGAGTAGCTAAACTACCGGATTTACCACTCTGGACAGCGCTGACAGATTACCAAAGTAGAGGAATTTTATGTCAACATGGAAGGGAAAAAACCTCAAAGGATTAAAAGGGGTGACCCGTTATTTTATAAAGCCAGCCATCCCAAGCATAGCCCATCAATGCTAAGTCAATGAAGGAGCTCATGGTTACATAAACCCTCATACATGATTGGAACATTCTGATTCGCTCTACAGATTTCGCCAGACACCGCAACGCTCCAGATTTCGCCAGACACCGCAACGCTCCAGATTTCGCCAGACACCGCAACGCTCCAGATTTCCCCAGACACCGCAACGCTCCAGATTTCCCCAGACACCGCAACGCTCCAGATTTCCCCAGACACCGCAACGCTCCAGATTTCCCCAGACACCGCAACGCTCCAGATTTCCCCAGACACCGCAACGCTCCAGATTTCCCCAGACACCGCAACGCTCCAGATTTCCCCAGACACCGCAACGCTCCAGATTTCCCCAGACACCGCAACGCTCCAGATTTCCCCAGACACCGCAACGCTCCAGATTTCCCCAGACACCGCAACGCTCCAGATTTCCCCAGACACCGCAAAGCTCCAGATTTCCCCAGACACCGCAAAGCTCCAGATTTCCCCAGACACAGCAAAGCTCCAGATTTCCCCAGACACCGCAAAGCTCCAGATTTCCCCAGACACCGCAACGCTCCAGATTTCCCCAGACACCGCAACGCTCCAGATTTCCCCAGACACCGCAACGCTCCAGATTTCCCCAGACACCGCAACGCTCCAGATTTCCCCAGACACCGCAACGCTCCAGATTTCCCCAGACACCGCAACGCTCCAGATTTCCCCAGACACCGCAACGCTCCAGATTTCCCCAGACACCGCAACGCTCCAGATTTCCCCAGACACCGCAACGCTCCAGATTTCCCCAGACACCGCAACGCTCCAGATTTCCCCAGACACCGCAACGCTCCAGATTTCCCCAGACACCGCAACGCTCCAGATTTCCCCAGACACCGCAACGCTCCAGATTTCCCCAGACACCGCAACGCTCCAGATTTCCCCATACACAGTAATCCTCGGCTCTTCTCTATGGGAGATCCAAAACCAGAGGAGTTTGGTGGCAGCTGATTTTCAAAAAAAAAAAAAAAGTATCAGCTGCTGAAATCCAACAGGTCAGATCTTTACATTTCCCGACATCATCTTCAAATTGTCTCTCCAGGAAAGGAGACAAACTCTAGCGCAGCGCCCCCTAATGGAAGTAGCTATCCTAAAAGTCAAATGTGGATTTTTAACAATCCTTTGCATATGACTTAAGATATATGCCGATCAGAATCCCAATTTGCAGACACTGTGTTTCGGGGTGCTTGCCCCTCGTCAGTGCAAAGTATGGGGTGTCTGATCTGGCTCATCTGATCATCTGTCAGGGTAGGGTCAGAGGCCAGCGCACAACACTGTTGGACGATTCTGCCAATTTGGACGTTTGGCCGACGTTCGTGTAATGTGTACAGCGCCCTTGTCGCGCTCATTTGTAGCATCTTCCTATTATTATAAAGCCACTGGGACTCTTAATGATTAACTGTGATGAGGCCTCGCTATCTTATGACATCACTGAGCTGCCAAAATAGGAAGTGTTTCTACAGGAGACATAGAAAATGTACCGACAGCCAGCCATTACTGAGAGATCTATGGCTTGCACCCCGATGTCACCAATGCAGCAGTCGTAAATCAAGTAACTAATATACGGTTCTTGGGCCCTGCTGATATCTGAGCGTCTTACCCGGCGCAGACTATCAAGAAGGTCTCAGTCATGTAAGCTATGTATGACGTCACTAGAGGGTTATACACCGGTAATTTGCTGTGCCATCACAAACGTCTTTCAAGCAAGGAATCGGCTATGACACCACAAGTATTTGTTAAGTAAGGTCTTGTTTCCATATATCGGTTGTCTCTGGTCAGTTACTATGCCTCAGCCGGATACAACATTTTGCACCTCGTAAACCGGTCCAGCACTATAGCCGGATCAGAAAACTCGGCATCTAGCATTTTATGATCTGGATGGAAAACCAACAACTGATGAACCAAATGCAGGGGATTGATCCCATGGAGATCTATAGATGTAATCCCATCATCAGTTTTCCTCTATCTACTGTGTCATAGAAGCCAAAAAAGAAAAAAAAAAAAAAGCAGAAAACTAACAGTGACTGAAGACAAAAACAATGCAGTGGAGCCATCTCTAACTTGGGTTGCTTTGTCTCTTGCAATTCTTACGGCTCCTCTTTCTATGACGTAGTGAACACTCTTAGGACAACGATTTTTATTAGAGGACAAGTAACCAGAGCTTCCTGACATGTTACAAAGACATTTCTCCACTATATGTAAACGATGAAAACTCTGCAGTGACTAAAATATCTTATTAGCCATTCTCCGCTCCACTGAGCAAACTGGAAGGCCCTGGAATTCCTTTCCTCAGCGTGCACCTTATAAAATCCCCCATGACACACAAGGTTAAGGCTACTTTCACACATCAGTTTTCTGTATTCAGGCACAGTCCTTTTTTTTCCTGATCCAACGGATCCTGAAAAAAAAGTGAAAACCGTATCCACCGGATCCGTTTTTTTAACGGATCCGTTATGCCGGATCCGTTAAAAAACGGATCCGGTGGATACGGTTTGCATCCGTTTTTGCATCCTTTTCGTCCGGTTTTTGGCTGGATCCGTTTTGTTAATTACATTGGTGCATGCGCAGTTAACAAAAACGGATCCGGCGGTCGCATCCGTTTTTTACCGCATTACGCCGGATCCGGCGTCCATAGGCTTCTATTGTAAAACACGCCGTATCGCGCCGGATCCGGCGCGATGCGTTTTTTTTGCCGGACAAAAAAACGTTGCAAGCTACGTTGCCTCCGGCCGCCGCATTTATTTATTTTGCCGCATCCGGAAAAAAACGGATGCACCGCAAAGCCATCCGGTACAATCCGGTAACAATGCAAGTCTATGGGGAAAAAACGGATGCGGTACTGGATCCGTTTTACCCGTTTTTTTCCGGATTGAACCTGATGGCAAAAAACTGATGTGTGAAAGTAGCCTAAGGGATCAATAGCCCCATACTGAGCTATTTAATTATGTACGGAATCCCTGGACAGAGACAACACGGTTAATGTGCGCTCATAGCCAGTAAACTTGGGTTTTAGATGAAGGTATAGCAGTCCTCCCTACATACCGCACATATTCAGAATGTTTATTTAGAAAGGAAATGTTTTAGAGCGTTTGTATATAGATATGTTGCTGGATCACTAGCATATTTTTACTGGAGACATAATTATATGTGGATCTAATAAGCCAATTACATACATTGTTTTCTTAAAGCTCCCATGATCATTTGGCCAAGCTATCTCTCCCAAATCTCCCATACACAGGAAGAAAAATAACAGCGTGTGTTATATTTTTAAGCATTTATTTATTTTTTTGGCAAAATCAAGGACAACCCCATTATCAACATACATTGTGTACAAGTCCAAGCATGGAGACTTCACACAGAAGGACTTCTTACCTCCACACACAAACACCTTATGGGCGGCACGGTGGCTCAGTGGTTAGCACTGCAGTCTTGCGGCACTGGGGTCCCAAGTTCAAATCCCACCAAGGGACAACATCAGCAAGGAGCTCGTATGTTCTCCCCGTGTTTGCGTGGGTTTCCTCTGGGTTCTCCGGGTTCCTCCCACACTCCAAAAACATACTCCTAGGGAACCTAGATTGTGAGCCCCAATGGGGACAGTGTTGCCATTGTATGTTGAGAGCTGTAGAATTAACAGCGCTATATAAATGAATAAGTTCACTATTCTTATTATTATTATTATGAATTCCCATGAACTTTTTCTTACGTCTACCATCCCACACCCCGAGTGGGTATTTGTGAGCAGCCATCTCTCTAATTACTCGTAAACTTGACCCTTGCCACATGCCATTAGCACTCTCAGCACTATTTGTACTGAAGCTAGCTTTCAGGATTACATAACAGAGGATAACCACCTCTGTGATACATATCTCCCCTCCATCTGGGGGGCAACAAGTAATATGTACAGATACGCAAAAAAAAAAAAAAATGATATATAATATATCTATCTATATATATCTAGCTAGCTCTGTCAAAAATTAAGAAACTACTACAAAACTGTCAGTTTTTCTGATTTCTCTCTTTATAGGTATATTTGAGTAAAATGTAAATTGATGTTTTATTCTATAAACAACTGACAACGTCTCCGAATTTCCAAGCAATACATTTTGTATTTATATTCTGAAAATGAGAAATGGTCAAAATAACAAAAAAAATGCATTGCTTTCACACCTCAAATCATGCAAAGAAAACAAGTTCATAATCATTTAGAGACAACAATACTAATAATGTTTTATCTCAGGAAGAGTTTAGAAATCAATATTGTGTGGAATAACCATAATTTTAATCACAGCTTTCATGCGTCTTGGCATGCTTTCCACCAGTCTTTCACACTGCTTTTGTGTGACCTTATGCCACTCCTGGTGCAAAAATGTAAGCAGTTCTTTGTTTGATGGCTTGTGACTATCCATCTTCCTCTTGATTACATTCCAGAGGCTTTTAATGGGGTTCAGGTCTGGAGATTGGGTGGCAATGACAGGGTTTTGATGTGGTTGTCCTTCATCCACACATTAATTGACCTAGCTGTGTGGCATGGCGCATTGTCCTGCTGGAAAAACCAGTCCTCAGAGTTGGGGAACATTGCCTTAGTAGAAAGAAGCAACTGTTTTTCCAGGATCTCTGTGGTTTTTTTTACCATTATCTATGGGAAAAAACACAGGTACCTGCGGAAAAGTAGTAACATGCTGCAGAACATGTGGAGATAGCCCAACACTGATGTCTAGTTTGAGGACTGAAATTTATTTCCATCAGTAAAGGCTCATATACTGATGAAATTCAGATCCAAAACATTTCAGACTTCTTTTTGACGCATGAGAAGACATACAATAGTCTGGTTAAAGCCTTATTCTAAGTTCACATTTTTACTTGTTTTTGCCCTTTTTTTTTTTTTGCACTTATTTAACAATGAAGAACACTACACAATTCGAACCCAGTGGCTGGTCTAAGGCTACTTTCACACATCCGGCTTGAGCTGTGCGGCTCAATCCGGCTGTGCAAGCTATGCAACGGATGCGGTGAAAACACCGCATCCTTTGCATAAGTTTTTCCCTTGCGGCCCGTCCGGTTTTTGCCGCTTGCGGCATGCTACTGGGCATGCGCAGTGGCAAAAACCGCATGCGGCGGCCGGATGCGGTTATTGCCGCATCGCGCCGCATCCGGCCGCCATAGGCATGCATTGAAAAATGCGCCGCATCGGCCGAATGCGGCGCAATGCGGTTTTTTTTTGCCGCACGAAAAAACGTGCCAGGCAACGTTCTATCCGGCCACTGCATCGGCAATATCTGCCGCATGCGGCAAAAACCGGACGGAATGCAAGGCCATGCGGCACAATGCGGCACTAATTAAAGTCTATGCAGGAAAATCGCAACCGGCAGCAAAAAAAAAACGGTTGCGATTTTCCTGCAAAGTGCCGGAGTGTGCCGCATTGCAGAAACCGGAGGTGTGAAAGCAGCCTAAGAAGCAAACATGGCTGACTGGCTTCACTACTCCACAAATTCTCCTGCCTACTATCACATTGCATCAGGTGTTATTCAGCGATTGCTCCCAAGCCTTTTTATAATGAGATTTCAATAGATGTTGTGTATGCAGCAACCCTAATAAACGAGCTGTTACCTAGCAGCCATGTCACCCGACACCTTAATTAAGTGTACCTCTGATGGTATACAGAGGCGGTATACAGGGAGAGAACACTGACTTCAGGCACCGACCGTAGATTTGCCCCTGAAAGTTCTACACAACGAATAGATTGTTTGGTGGAAAGCGAGTGATTTATTAAAGTCTAATTTAGATAAACAAATGTGAACATACCCTTAAAAGGGGTTGTCCACATTAAATTATTTTTGTTTCCATACAAGCTCAGTGATGTGTGTATAAAAACAAAACAAAAAAATAACTGAGCTGTGTGTACGCCGCTGCCCCGGGCTCCGTTTGGCCGCAGTGGAGACAAACTGAGGCTCAAGCTAATCACTGAGCTCAGCCACTCGTCCCATCCACACTAGCTGCGCTGTGGAGCCCTGTGATCGGCTGCAGTGCTGGAGACATGATTTAACCGCTGCAGCTGTGACTGGAGCAGCAATAGTCTCAGGAAAGGCAAGTAAGGCCACGTGCACAAGCTGAGTATTTGGTGAGCTTTTACCTCAGTATTTGTAAGGCCACGTGCACACACTGAGCATTTGGTGAGCTTTTACCTCAGTATTTGTAAGGCCACGTGCACACACTGAGCATTTGGTGAGTTTTTACCTCAGTATTTGTAAGGCCACGTGCACACGGTGAGTTTTTACCTCAGTATTTGTAAGGCCACGTGCACACGGTGAGTTTTTACCTCAGTATTTGTAAGGCCACGTGCACACGCTGAGTATTTGGTGAGCTTTTACCTCAGTATTTGTAAGGCCACGTGCACACGCTGAGTATTTGGTGAGTTTTTACCTCAGTATTTGTAAGGCCATGTGCACACACTGAGCATTTGGTGAGCTTTTTACCGCAGTAATTTTAAGACAATACCAGGAGTGGGTGATAAATAGAGAAATGGTGCCCGTGTTTCTATGATACTTTTCCTCTGAATGTTCCACTTGTGCTTTTGACATACGAATAATAAAGGTAAAAAACCTCACCAAATACTTAGCGTGTTCATGTAGCCTTACAAATACTGAGGTAAAAACTTAATAACTTAAAACTTAATACTCAACGTATGTATGTGGACTTAAGCTTTTAGTTTTTGTTTTGTTTTTTTACACATCACTGAGCCTATGGTAAAAAAAATAAGTGAAAGGGGACAAACCCTTTCACGACATGCATGTACTGTACAAGTCAGAAGTGGGTATATGGAGAGGGATAACAGGGTGAGTTCATCCCATACTCTGCAGATAATGGATGTGTATTAGGCTATGTGTCCACGGTAGAATGTACCTGCGGATTTTTCTGCCTGAAAATCCGCGACTTTCGCGGCAAATCCGCACCCGCGGATTTGCCGCGGATTTAGCGGATTTACCGCGGATTTTGATGCAGATTTTTTTTTTTTTCTTCCCCATTCAAAACCAAAAATCCGCACCAAATCTGCAACAAACAATTAACATGCTGCAGATTTTTCCGGATCAAAATCCGCGGCAAATCCGCAGCGGAAAAATCCGCAGCATGGACACAGCATTTCCAAAATGCCATTGAAATGGCTTGGAAGTGCCGCTGCTGCAGATTTTCGGGAAATCCGCGGCAAAATCCGCGGTAAATCCGCAGCGTGGGCACATAGAGGCAGGTCCTGGCTGTAAGGCTAACAATCGTGGTTGGAGCAGAGCTTCGCCTGCAATCGTTAACCTGTTAAATCCCACTGTCAAACTGTGATGGCGGGATTTAATAAAGGCCGGCATGGGGGTGCGCCCATAATGTGATCGAAAGTTGCCAATGGTTTGCTGTGACAGCAGGGGGTCTGCTGAAGACATCCGTGATTGTCATAGCAGCCCTCCTTTGAAGCCCGGCCACAGGCAGGGTATCAAAGGAGACTGATTTTCACTATATGCAGCAATGCTATAGCACTGCTGTGTATAGCACAAGCAATCAGACGACCGGAGCTTCAAATCCCCTAAGGAGACTTTTATAAACTGTAAAAAGTAAAAAAAAAATAAAAAATATACATATATTTTAAAACTATGACAACAATTTAAAAAACAAAGTTCAAAATCCCCCCCTTTTCCCCATTAAAAATAAAAGAGAATAAAAAAAATACATATGTGGTATTACCATGTTCAAACAAGTCCACTGACAAAACATAAAAATTATCCAGATCAGTAAACAGAAAAAATAAAAAAATGCAAAACTTAATTTTTGGGGCAGCTGCAATACGACAAAAAGAAATGCTACAACAAGGAATCAAAAGATTACAGCTATAAACAAAAACATTGTCTCGTCCCGCAAAAATTAAAGTATCACACAGCTCCATAGACTGAAAAATGTTAACAGTTGGGATCAAGGAAAAAGGCGGCACAACCAATTTTTAATTTTTATTTTGTATATTTATTTTTTTTTAAAACGGAGGGTTTTTTTTCACCACTAAAATAATAAAAAGAAACTGGACATATTTGGTATCAGCATAATCCTATGGATGAGGAGAATCTTATTGCAAATTCATTTTTACCACAAAATGTACAGCGTAAGGCTAAGTTCACACACTGCGTTTTTTTGACGCTGCGTTTGTGCGTTTTTGGCCGCTAAAAACGCACAAAAACGAACCCGTGGCAAAAAAATGCAAGCGTTTTTACTGCGATTTGGTGCGTTTTTGGCTGCGTTTTGCTGCGTTTTTCCAATGCATTGTATGGGGGGAAAACGCAGAAAAACGCAGGAAAGAATTGACATGTCCATTTTTTTTTTTTTAAGCTCAAAAACGCAGCTTAAAAAAAAAAGTTGTGTGCGGACAGCAAAAATGAAAACTCAGACTTTGCTGGGGAAGCAAAGTCATGCAGTTTTGAGGCCAAAAACGCACCCGAAAAACGCGCGAAAAACGCACTGTGTGAACTTACCCTAAAACCAATTTCCAAACAACCATGTCAGAATTGGGGGAGGGGGGAGGGGTTCATAATTTCTCCCTATTTGGAATTTTTTCCCCGTTTTCCAGTACACTTGTAGTAAAATGAATGGTGTCATTCAAAAACATATCTCATCCCGTAAAAAAAAAAGTCCTCATGTATCTACGTGGACAGAAAAATATAAACGTTATGGCTTTTGGAGTGAGCTGTAAAAACAAAAAATGAAGGAGTTAAAGGGGTGTAACATGAAGGAGTTAAAGGGGTGGTAACAAAGGAGTCAAAAGGGGGGTAATATAAAGGAGTTAAAGGGGGTAACATAAAAGGGTTCAAGGGGTGTAACATGAAGGGATTAAAGGGGTGTCCAGGTGCTAAAAATTATTAAAATGGAATGGACTGCATACAAAAAAGCGATATATGCCCTGTGCTTTCTGGTCTTGTACCCAAAACACAAATGGATGGATATGGATCGCAGACAATCGCTAGTTAAATCGGGTCGCCACAATGCCCAGCAATTGGCTTAGGGCCATTTCACACATCCGGCTCTTCACCGGATTGGCGGATCCGGCGCACTCCAGTACAGTGTAATACAGTACAATGGCAGCACAGCAGCTTCCGGGTGACATGCTCCGGTCACATGACAGCATGTGACCGGAGCTTGTCGCGCTGCAATTGTACTGTATACACTGCACTGGAGTGTGCCGGATCCGCCAATCCGGTGAAATGGCAGATGTATGAAACGGCCCTTAGTAGGAATTTCAGCCACTTCTATTCCAAGACTTCGATCAGCAAGCGCTGAGAAGCGAGAACATCGCCGAGACATTACGGTAATAAGAATGAAAACTATTAATGTGACAAATTAAACGTTTTTTCCAGAACATAAATATTGTTGATAAAAATTATCTTTGCAATTCACCCCCAATAAAAAGTCTGTAGATTTTAGCATTTAAGTCTTGTCAAGGACCAAAACATCTTTGTTTTGTGCAGTCTTCACATGTAAGGACATACAAAGCCATCCACAACCTGTCTCCTCCCTACATCTGTGACCTAGTCTCCCGGTACTTACCTGCACGTAACCTCCGATCCTCACAAGATCCCCTTCTCTACTCCCCTCTCATCTCCTCTTCCCACAATCGCATCCAAGATTTCTCCCGTGCCTCCCCCATACTCTGGAATGCTCTGCCACAACATATCAAACTCTCGCCTACCTTGTCAAGCTTCAAAAGGAACCTGAAGACCCACCTCTTCCGACAAGCCTACAACCTGCCGTAACCCTCAGTCTGATACAGCGCCGCACAATCAGCTCTACCCTCACCTACTGTATCCTCACCCATCCCTTGTAGACTGAGCCCTAGCGGGCAGGGACCTCTATCCTCCTGTACCTGTCTGGCTTGTACTGTTTATGATTATTGTACTTGTCCCTTTTATGTATACCCCTTTGACATGTAAAGCGCCATGGACTTGATGGCGCTTAAATAATAATAATAATAATAATAATAATAATAATAATAATAATAATAATAAAGAAGAAGAAGAATGAAACAGATCCCGTATTATGTCACATTAGCCTGCGACAGGGTCCCCATAGACCTCCAGTGCTTATCTGGCACCGCTCAGCTTCACTTTGGGTGGGACGTCTGCCCCCTGTTTTCTGTATAGACACATGACAGCAACTTTTTTCTACCTATACCTGATATTTCATTGATTCTATGTAGGACGCCATAGTTGCGTGACGAGTGGAGGACAAGGGTGGGGAGCCCCATGTACACATCCTCTGTAAAGCACGGCCATGGAGGCCACACTACGCCAAGCTCACAAATATACACTTGCTCCAACAACATGATCTTTTTCGGGCATTTTTTTTCTAAGCTGCACACAAAGCTAAATTACAGCTAAATTAAAATCCTGCATGGGTAGACAGGACCACACGGAGGTAATTGCTTATTATCAGGAGCTTTGTGTGTGGTCTCATGAAGGCCCTAACTGGTACAATAAGCTCTAAGAATCAAAAAGCTAATAACATAATAAGTACAGCATGAAGCTCCTCGCTCCACAAAAGACAGGTTACCGTCATTTAATTAAATATTAAAGAGAGTTTCCAGGAAAATGATACTGGGTACCACATTAATTATATTCTGCACCAATGAACCTAAATATTAATCAGATACCTTCAACTATGGTGAACTACTGCTTATAAATGAAAGACCGTATTATCCTGAGATAGACAAGTTACTGTAGGATGTACAGGATCTCAATATCAGGGGTGTCAAACACTTGCAGTACCTGAGAACTGATCTTACACAATGTGCGGTACTACAAATGTTGGACACCGCCGATGAGATATCGAGGACCTGCCCTGACGAAGGACCATCAAGGGCAGATTTCAAGGGAATCTTTCAGTAGGAACAACCCACGTAAGGCTAAGTTCACACTTCCGCTAAAATGTATATCAGTCACAATCCGCTGCTCTTGTAAACAACGGAATCCGTTTAGCGGATTCCGTTGCTCCCATAGACTTGTATGAGCGGCGGATTGTGACTGATGATGCTGCGTTGCACCCTCCGCCCGACTGATCAGTCGTGGAACGACTGACCGCGGGGCGGAAGGAACGCAGCCTGTAACGCTTTTTTAAGCAGCGCGATCCATCAGATTTCGCTGCGCATGCTCTCTGGCTCCCTGCACACGTCACCAGCTTTGGTTGGTTACCCGATATTTACCCTGGTTACGGTGCAAGGAGCCAGCGCTAAGCAGTGTAGGCCCGTAACCAAGGTAAATATCGGGTAACCAAGGTAAACATCGAGTGCTTTTCTACCCGATATTTAGTCTGGTTACGTGTGCAGGGAGGCCGACACTTCCCCGCACGGCCCCGCCCCCTCCCGCACTCCGCACATGTATGTATACACACACACACACACACACACCTGTCCCCAGCCATGCAGACAAGAACTGCCACTGACACCCTCGTCTGGCCCCGCCCCCCGCTCGGCTCCGCCCCCTCCCGCACTCCGCATGTGCGTGCGCGCGCGCACACACACACACACACTCACCTGTCCATAGCCATGCAGACCGCAGCACTGCCACTGACATCCTCAGCGCCTGGCCCCGCCCCCCACTCGGCTCCGCCCGCTCCAGCATTCAGCATGTGTATATACACACACACACACACACACACACACCCTGCGGCACTGACGTCCTCAGTGCCACGGCCCCGCTCGGTTCCCCCCCCCCCCGAACTCCGCCCCCCGCAAACAACGGAATCCGACAAAGAATTCTGTTCTTTGTCATCCGTTGTACAGCGTTGAACAGCGCATCAGTCACATGCGTCAAGCGACGCATGTGACTGATACAAAACAACGGAAATGTGAACTTAGCCTAAGCCGTCTATATGGATATGTAGGTCCAAGCTGAATAAAATGATATCTTATCTGCAATCCAATGTCTTATTCCAGAGAAATATGCATTTTCTTATTTGTAAATTAGCTGCAAGGCTACATGGCCACGGGACAAAGTACCCGCGGACTCTGCCGCAGGTATGTCTGCAGGTTTCGCTGCTCC
Organism: Anomaloglossus baeobatrachus; assembly: GCF_048569485.1. Classification (NCBI taxonomy): domain Eukaryota; kingdom Metazoa; phylum Chordata; class Amphibia; order Anura; family Aromobatidae; genus Anomaloglossus; species Anomaloglossus baeobatrachus. Next base: position 173,972,012 of record NC_134354.1, on the reverse strand, counting down.
CCGGAATCTGCAGCTATCCATTCCTGCGTTTTCCGAGAATTTTTGTTGCGGTAAACCTGCGGAATTCCTGCCCTGTATCTCTATAGTGGAGGAGCAGGAATTCCGCAGATATTTCCACATGAATAATTGACATGCAGTTTCGTGCGGCTGCGGGATATCCACAGCCGCACATACCGCAGCATTGATATAGCACTCCCCAAATCCCATAGGGTAACATGGGGAGTGTCTGTACTTGCTTAAATCTGCGGATTTATCTGGAAAATCCAGATAAATCTGCAGGTTTTCCGCAGCAAAATCCGCGGGTACATTGTCCCGTGGGCACATAGCCTTCAGATCTATGGATAAGACACAGATCTCCCTGAGAATCTGCCTGCAGAGATTAATTTTAAATGAAAGGAAGAGTTACCAGTGTAAGAAGTATAGATCAGGAGAGTAGACTGTCAATCATTACATGACTCAAATGGGTAACGCCCCTTACACTTAAAATAATGTCTGGAGGGAGACTCTCAGGGAAATTTGTGTCTGGTCCATACAACCTAACAGCTCATTTGCATTTAAAAAAAACCTGTATTTCTCTTGAATAAAGGCCCCTTTACACATTGAGACTTTCAGCGATCCCACCAGCGATCCCAACCTGGCCAGGATCGCTACAAAGTCTCTGGTGAGTCTCTGGTGAGCTGTCAAACAGGCAAACCTGGCCAACGACGCAACAGCGATCTGGACCTGCAGAACGACCTAGCTAGTCAAACACTGGAAAGAGTGATGTCTCACAATATCTGTCAATCACTATTCTCTGTCAGTCGGTCTCTCCCTCTCGGTCTCTATTCTCTCTCTGTCGGTCCGTCACTATCTCTGTCCCTCTCTCACAGTCTGTCGGTTATTTTCCCCTCCTCTCTCATACTCCCTGATACCCGATTCCCAGCGCGGCGCGCACGGCATTCACACTGCTGCGGCGGCTTTTACTATTTTGAAAAAGCCGGCCGCTCATTAAACAATTTCGCATTCCCTACTTTCCCTGCCCACAGGCGCCTATGATTGGTTGCAGTGAGACACGCCCCCACGCTGAGTGACAGGTGTCTCACTGCACCCAATCACAGCAGCCGGTGGGCGTGTCTATACTGTGCAGGGAAATAAATAATTAAAAAAACCGGCGTGCGGTCCCCCCCAATTTTAATACCAGCCAGATAAAGCCATACGGCTGAAGGCTGGTATTCTCAGGATGGGGAGCTCCACGTTATGGGGAGCCCCCCACCCTAACAATATCAGTCAGCAGCCGCCCAGAATTGCCGCATACATTATATGCGACAGTTCTGGGACTGTACCCGGCTCTTCCCGATTTGCCCTGGTGCGTTGGCAAATCGGAGTAATAAGGAGTTATTGGCAGCCCATAGCTGCCAATAAGTCCTAGATTAATCATGTCAGGCGTCTCCCCGAGATACCTTCTATGATTAATCTGTAAATTACAGTAAATAAACACACACACACACCCGAAAAATCCTTTATTAGAAATAAAAAACACAATCACCAATTTAATCAGCCCCAAAAAGCCCTCCTTGTCCGGCGTAATCCACGGACCTCCAGCGTTGCTTCCAGCTCACTTCCAGGTGACAGGAGCTACAGAAGACACCGCCACTCCTGTCACCTCCACGCAGCTAATGAAGGCAACAGCGCGATCAGCTGAGCTGTCACTGAGGTTACCCGAATCCAGCGGTGGATGCAGCGGTGGCCGCGGGTAACCTCAGTGACAGCTCAGCTGAACGCGCTACTCACCTCAGTTGCTGCGTGGAGCTGGCCGGAGCGGCGGTGAGTAGCGCGATCAGCTGAGCTGTCACTGAGGTTACCCGCGGCCACCGCTGCATCCACCGCTGGATCCAGTGACAGCGGGTAACCTCAGTGACAGCTCAGCCGATCGCGCGGCTGTCTTCATTAGCTGCGTGGAGGTGACAGGAGCGGCGGTGTCATCTGCTGCTCCTGTCACCTGGAAGTGAGCTGGAAGTGACGCTGGAGGTCCGTGGATTACGCCGGACAAGGAGGGCTTTTTGGGGCTGATTAAATTGGTGATGAGGGAATGTGTTTGTGTTTTTTATTTCTAATAAAAGGATTTTTCGTGTGTGTGTGTTTATTTACTGTAATTTACAGATTAATCATGGAAGGTATCTCGGTGAGATGCCTGACATGATTAATCTAGGATTTAGTGGCAGCTATGGGCTGCCAATAACTCCTTATTACCCTGATTTGCCAACGCACCAGGGCAAATCGGGAAGAGTTGGGTAGTCCCAGAACTGTCGCATATAATGTATGCAGCAATTCTGGGCGGCTGCTGACTGATATTGTTAGGCTGGGGGGCTCCCCATAACGTGGAGCTCCCCATCCTGAGAATACCAGCAGGGCTGTGGAGTCGGAGTCGGAGTCGTGGAGTCGGAGTCGGAGCTCATTTTGGTGGAGTCGGAGTCGGAGTCGGTATAAAATGCACCGACTCCGACTCCTAAAATATATAATAAATTGGGGACAGGAGTGCAATGCAGAATGTGCTGAATATTTTACTAAATAATAACATTTAGTATAATGCTTATATTTAAGTGAAAAATTTATTGTAGTACAATGTGAACATCAGACATTTAATTGTTTTTATGATACAATAATCAAGATATTTGGATAGAACATAAAATATTTATTGGAATACAACTTTAGAACACAAAAAACTAATAAATTGTAACTATGTAAAATATATATATATATATATATATATATATATATATATATATACAGTGTATATACACACACAAGATATATATGTAATCTACTGTATATTACATAGTGTATTACATATTTACAATTTATTACAGTTTTTTGTGTTCTAAAGTTGTATTCCAATAAATATATTTTATGTTCTATCCAAATATCTTGATTATTGTATCATAAAAATTATTAAATGTCTGATGTTCACATACACATATTCATGTACTACAATAAATTTTTCACCTAACTATAAGCAATATATGTAGGAGTCGGAGTCGGAGCCGGAGTCGGAGTCGGAGCCGGAGTCGGAGTCGGTGCAAGAGAATTTGAGGAGTCGGAGTCGGAGTCGAAGGTTTGGCTTACCGACTCCACAGCCCTGAATACCAGCCTTCAGCCGTATGGCTTTATCTGGCTGGTATTAAAATTGGGGGGGACCGCACGCCGTTTTTTTTAATTATTTAATTATTTATTGCCCTGCACAGTATAGACACGCCCACCGGCTGCTGTGATTGGGTGCAGTGAGACACCTGTCACTCAGCGTGGGGGCGTGTCTCACTGCAACCAATCATAGGCGCCTGTGGGTGGGGAAAGCAGGGAATGCGAAATTGTTTAATGAGCGGCCGGCTTTTTCAAAATAGTAAAAGCCGCCGCAGCAGTGTGAATGCCGTGCAGCGCCGCGCTGGGAATCGGGGATCGGTGAGTATGAGTGAGGAGGGGAAAATGACCGACAGACTGTGAGAGAGGGACAGACAGACAGAGAAGACCGCCAGAGAGAATAGAGACCGAGAGGGAGAGACCGACTGACAGAGAATAGTGATTGACAGATATTGTGACACATCACTCGTTTCCAGTGTTTTAAGTCCCCTTTACACACTGAGACTTTGCTGCACAGCGGGAAACAAAGGACCAAAGAATGGTCCTGAACGATTTGTAGCGATCACAACTTCACAGCAGGGGCCAGGTCGCTGATGTGTTTCACACACTGCAATGTCGCTGGGGAGGTCGCTATTGCGTCACAAAACCGGTGACGTAACAGCGATGTCGTTTGCGATGTTGCAGTGTGTAAAGCCACCTTAAGACATGGGGATCACACCTATCAAAATAACACTTTAATCAGCTTTCCATGACCTGCATGCCCATATAGATAGTAGGATCAATCCTCCTAACAAATGCCTTTTAAATCAAGATGTAAAGCAGTGTTCCCCAACTCCAGTTCTCAAGGGCCACCAACAGCACATTTTTTCAGGATTGCCCAAGTGATGGAATCATTACCTGCATGGCTAATAATTCCATCACCTGAGCAATATTAAAGACACCCTGGAAACATGCCCTGAAGGTGGCTCTTGAGGACTGGGGCTGGGGAACACTGATGTAAAGAGAACCCGTCATGTCCCTTAGGGTACTTTCACACTTGCGTTGTTTGGCAGCCGTCGCAATCCGCCGCTTTGGGAAACAGCGCAATCCGTTAACGGATGTGCGCTGTTTCCCATAGGTTTTTATTGACGACGCAATGCGACGGATGGCCTTGCGTTGTATCCGCCGGCCGACACTGCGTTGCATCTGTCGGGCGGAAAGAATGCAGCATGAAGCGTTTTTCTGTGCTTCCCAGAGCGTAAAAAAAACGCAATGTGACTCCGTCGGCGTCTGTCATTTTTATAATGGAAGCCTATGGTGGCGGAATCCGGCGGAATCCGTCATTCGACGGATTCCTGTGACAGATCCAACTTTACACAACTGAGCATGCTCAGTTGAATAAATCGCTGAAAAAAAAAAAAAACTTGATTGGATTGCGTTGTTTTGCAGCATCCGTCGCATCAGTTGTGCCACAATATGCAACACATCCGTTCCATCAATCACACAACGCAATGCGATGGATGCCGCACAACGCAAGTGTGAAACTAGCCTTAGCATTAACCTGCAGATAGGGCCCAGCAGTTTTAACCTCAAGCGTTGTCTCAGCACTGATGCAATGCAGAGCCAGCTGTCAGTCAGTGCTGTGGTCCTGTTACAGCCGCCACTCGCTATTCACAGCAGAGCAGTGATTGAAGCCGATCTGGGCGTACCTCTATGACTGAAAGCCTGAGACTGCTGAGAGGAATGAGTTTATTTCCTTCCGGCACCTGGGTATTCAGGGTCTGTGCAAACGTTGCAGTTTTGTCACAAAAACTGAAGGATTTCCTTGTCCCAGCAAACTGAATGACTCTCCTAATAAAGTCTCATGCACATGTTGCTTTTTTTTCTTTGCAGATTTGCAGCAAATTAAGGCTAGTTTCACACTACGTCTTTTTAACATCCGTTGAAAACGTTATTTTAGCGGAAGTACGGATCCTGCTTTTACAGCATGTGTTATTTTGCAGGATCCTGCACTGGATGTTTAGGGGCGGGCACTGGAGTCATGTGATCGGGAGTGAGGGGAACTAGACTGGGAGGAGGCTTCTGACAGCTGCAGACGCTGGTAACCAAGGTAAACATCGGCCTTGGATACCCGATATTTATCTTGGTTACGAGTGTCTGCAGCTGCTAGGAGCCGGGCTGCCTGCACGCGTAACCAACGTAAACATCGGGTAACTAAGAGAAGTGGTTACCCGATATTTACCTTGGTTACGAGTGTCCGCAGCTCTCAGGTGGGGGAGAGAGGAAGGGGAGGAAGGGGGAAAGACAGAGATAGAGAGAGAGAGGGTGAGGGAGGGAGTAGAGAGATAGACAGATCACGCGAGACTGGTTCTGGGCATGCTCAGTACTTTCTGGGCATGCTCAGTACAAAAGCAGGATCCTGTCTATCAGCACGCCAGCGTTCACCTGCGTTCGCGTGCTGTTTAGTCAGGATCCGGTGACTTGCAGTATTTTGACGCAGCTCAAAAACGCTACAAGTAGCGTTTTTGAAACATGTTAAAAAACTGCAAGTCACCGGATCCGCACTATAACGCAGGCAAACGCAGGTGAACGGATGTTAACGCGAGTCCATTGCAAATGCATTGAAATGAAAACGCATTTGCACTGGATCCGTACTTCCGCTAAAATAACGTTTTCAACGGATGTTAAAAAGACGTAGTGTGAAACCAGCCTTACATCTTCAGCATGTCAATTCTAAGGCTGTGTTCACACACTGCGTTTTTTACCTGCGTTTTTGGTCCGTTTTTGGTCCGTTTTTGCTGCAGAAATTTCTTGAGAAATTCTTGTAACCTTTCTGCAGACATTCCCCAGCAAAACCTATGGCAAAAAAAATTAGCTGTGCACACACTGCGTTTTTTTCTTAAGAAAATTCTTTCAGTAGATTTTCTTAAGAAAAAGAATGAGCATGTCACTTCTTTTCTGCAGCTAACTGCGTTTTTTGCCATAGATAATTGGCACAATAACGCAGGGAGCAACCAGCGGTAAAAACGCACCAAAAACGCACCGAAAACGCACCAAAAACGCACCGAAAACGCGGCAAAAACGCAGGTGCGTTTTTGATGCGTTTTTTAATGCAGGTGCACTAATCCTTCACTCTTAAGAAATTTCTTAAGAAAAATCATTTTTCTAGTGTGAACATAGCCTTACAGCGTTTATGCTGAAGATTTCACAAATATAAACAAATGGCAAAAAGCATCAACAAAGCACAACAAAAAGCATGTATTTGTTGCTGAGTGTTTGATGCCAACTAGAGTTGAGCGAGCACCTATTTGTACTCGCTATACTCATAACGAGTACTCTCTAATATCTGCGTATTCATTCCGAATAGCATGTGCAATACAAGTCAATGGGGAAAACTCGCAAATTATCGAGTAACCCAAATGCACTATTTACTACTCGCACGAATAGCACGGCATTTGGGTTACTGGTTACTTTGCGAGTTTTTCCCCATTGACTTGCATTGCACACGCTATTCAGAATGAATACGCAGATATTAGACAGTACTCGTTATAAGTACAGAGAGTACAAATAGTTAGGTACTCGCTCAACTCTAATGCCAACACAACAGTATTTGCAGCAGATTTCTTTGCTGCAATACTGAACGTGTGTGCATACCCTTAGAATGCTAGTAAACTGCAGATTAATCCCATATGTGGAGGTAATTCGCGTTTGGGGACATGACGGGTTTAGTTTACTCATTGTGGTTAAAAGGAATCTATTAGGGCAGAACTGGGCAAACTGCGGGCCACATCCGGCCCTCTGGCTGTTCCCATACAGCCGCCGAGTCAATCGAAGGGCTGAAAACACAGGTCCACAGGCTGCACCATGCCCTCCCCCACCCGTCGCCCCAATAGCACCGCTATCTGTATTCCTAGGTTGCAGGTAGCGAAGAATTCATTGGGGAGCAGCTCCTTCTTCCACCAATCAGTGTGTGCGACAAACAACAGACACCATGAAGTCACTGCATCACATCTGCTGTGCACAGAGTCATAGTGGAGGGCTAATACTGAATATAGACAGCTATGTGGGTCTCATGTTGTACATAGAGGGCTGTGTGAGGGCTCCTGCGGTATATAAAGGAGGCTATGTGAGGGTTCATACTGAATATAGGGGGCTATGTGGGGGCTCCTGGTATATATGTTGTATATAGGGAGCTATATGGAGGCTCATACTGAATATAGGAAGGCTATCTGGGGGCTCCTGCTGTACATAGGGGGCTATGTGGGGGTTCCTGCTGTACATAGGGGGCTATGTGGGGGTTCCTGCTGTACATAGGGGGCTATGTGGGGGCTCCTGCTGTACATAGAGGGCTATGTGGGGGCTCCTGCTGTACATAGAGGGCTATGTGGGGGCTCCTGCTGTACATAGAGGGCTATGTGGGGGCTCCTGCTGTACACAGAGGGCTATGTGGGGGCCCCTGCTGTACATAGAGGGCTATGTGGGGGCTCCTGCTGTACATAGGGAGCTATGTGGGGGCTCCTACTGTACATAGGGGGCTATGTGGGCTTTCAGCATACATAATAATAATAATAATAATAATTTTATTCATTTATATAGCGCTATTAATTCCACAGCGCTTTACATACATTGGCAACACTGTCCCCACTGGGGCTCACAATCTAGAGTCTCTATCTGTATGTTTTTGGAGTGTGGGAGGAAACCGGAGTACCCAGAGGAAACCCACGCAAACACGGGGAGACCATACAGATGGTGGGATTTGAACCCAGGACCCCAGCGCTGCAAGGCTGCAGTGCTAACCACTGAACCACCGTGCCGCCCTTAATTCTACTCAATGGTAAATGATAAAATATCAAGTATAATTAATTATAATATTAATATTGACCAGAATAGTCACGGTCTCATGTGGCCCCTTGGAAAAATTGCCCTCTCCTGTATTAGGGAATTTGGCGTTTTTCTAATATGCTGTGGTTGGAGTGAAGAACACTATATTAAAGCGAATAGTTTAAAAATACATAGCAGAGACTTGATGATATGCAATGATTCAAACAATCTGTTTCTGATCATCAATTAGAAGGTAAGAGGCCAATTAATAATTTAGGAATGGAGAAGGCCACAGAATGGCATAATAAACAGCTCAACTCTTAGTGAACTCTATAAAATATGCTTACAATGAAACCTTGGAAAGATACCAAGACCTCATTTTCACAAATTCGTTTAGGTAAATAAATATATCCACGGAAAGAGCAGAACGCTAAGAGACAACCTAAACATACATCACTGGCGGCAGCCATGCTTATACGATTATCATGTGAGCTCCAATCCAGACAGAATATGAAGAACAGATGCCAGTCAGTGCCAATGGTGAAGATTACGCACGTGTCAGTAGATCGAAAAGTACAAAACCGTGACATCCCAGAGTTGTGTTACCATAAGGCCTCATTCAGACATCAGTTTTTTTCACATACAAGCAAAATGGACTGAGCTTCTTCAGGGATTTTCATTAGATTGTCGTCTGAGTGTCATTTGCTTTTCAGTTTTTCTCACAGTTTTTCTATCAAAAAATAAGTGTGTCTCCACCTTTTCCTAAGTCCATGATTTTTTTGCTGGAACCACAGAATTTCAGCTGAGACTATCAATATTGGACATTCTCCGTAATTCTGCACGGACTACTTGGTCTGCAAAACAATCAGGGACAAATGATAGACTATGGGGCTGTGCACAGGTATGAGAGCGATGTGCGAAAACACAACAGATTTATAACAATAGAAACAGAACTCTACAGTAAATGAGCTGTACATGACGATTTTGGTTTCACGACCTGTCACAACCAAAGACCAATCTACGCTACATCTCAGTAAGTGAATGGGGGTCACATCTTTGTCCGATTTTTTTTGTGACTTAATTGCATGATGAGACTCCATTTACTTGCAGTACGCTCCTGATGAACCTGGGTCATCATGTGACCCAAACTTATAGAAAATCTTATAAGCAGTAGATTATTATATTCCTCTTCATCAATCATGTATGGTAAGACACCTGTAAGAAGCCATTCTTAATTTTTGCGCAGACAAAAGATGTAAAATTACATAATACAGCGGGTTTTGTGGACTTTCATGTTGCTGACCATGATTCAAGATAGGTGATCAATCTAAATTTGGTGAGAGTCCGACTTCTGGGATTAAAGTGGCTGCGGCCCCCTGGGATGGGTACAGCCATGGTCATGGAATGACAGATTGTCATCTCCTCACCAATGTCTGCTCCTGTCCATCGATTCAGACCCTCATGGAGAGACAGAGCTGGGTGGTGTCATTGCCGTCAAAGTAATCGTCGTCCAAGAAGTAATCAATATTTCTGCTGCGCAACTGCACAAAAGTAATAACCAGAACTCGCAGACTTCAGGATCCCGAAGACAAGTGGACTTTTGGTTGCAATGAAATGAAAAGAGCTGCCATCTCATTAAATCCTAAAAATGACACTGGCAGCGCGCCAACGCGGAGTCTGGATCTTACTTTGTGCTATTTAGGGCATGCTTAATTTACACGTGGCGGTAATTATACTGTTTAATCCACACCTCGTTAAGTAAAAAAAAAGAAATCTGAAAATCTGACAAGTAAAATGGAAGTAGTTATCAATGAATGTTCACAGGATCATAGGTCAGGGGTCAATCACTTAAATTGTAAATCAGTTTTGTTTTTGTTAAATAAAATGTGAGGCATTCTCTTACATTTGTAAAGGTTTTAAACTTATAGGGTTGTTTGGGTTATTTTTTTTTAGACTTTAGGGTTACAAATTCAGGTTTTCTATAATTTAGGGCCGTGGCTTATTGTTTTATTGCAGTCCTAAAATACTCAAATAATGCTACCAATATGAAAGTAGTGGGAATCTTTTGGATTACATTACACACTCTTGTGAACACATAAGCAGGGTCATTCATTTTGTGCACAGCACATGAGCCGAAAAACAGCGGTCCAAATTTACAAAACCTGCTTTCTAATGGTCTCCAGTCCATTTAGTCTGCCTGTGACTAGGTTTGGGGACACTAAAGCACATCACAGACAGAGTTTAGCATTAACATGGCCATGTCAAACTGGTCATTATGGCGTAAGATGGTAAAAACATATACGTTACTGAAATTAGTCTGGGAAAGGAGTACAGTAAAATTGGGGACAGTACATTAACCATTAACTTCACTAGTGAAGGAGGGGCAATGGCCTTAAAGGGAACCTGTCGCCAGTTTTTTCACTATGAAACCAAAAGTGTCACCTTCTGCCGCTCCTGGGCTGCATTCTATGAAGGTGTACCTAGTGCCCGGACTCTTAGGTATGCTAATGACCTGTGGGGCTCAGATGGGCGTGCTCCTTTTCGTCTCCTGTCCCTCCTTGTGGCCTTCTTCGCCATCCTCCTTTCATAACGTTCATTGACGTGATGACGCCGCCGGCCAAATCTCACGTCTGTGCAGTATTTTCCCGGCAGGCACAGTTTGCCCTCGCACGAGCCAGTGCGGTGCATGTGCGAGATTATGGTCAGCAATGTGCATGACATCCCCTGCATGCACAAACACCACACCAGCTCGTGCGAGGGCGAACTGCACCTGCGCGAGCTGGGGAATTACTGCACAGAGGCAAGATTTGGCCTAGCAGCGTCCATGACGGTGGTGTCACGTCAATCAGAAAAGGAGGATGGCGAAGAAGGCCACAAGGAGGGACAGGAGACTAAAATGAGCACACCAATCTGGGCCCGACTGGTCATTAGCATACCTAACAGTCAGGTTTTATAAAGTTATATTCGGGGTCTGCAAGGGGAGTCAGGGCACAAGTTGCACCTTCATAGTATGCAGCCCAGGAGCAGCAGAAGGTGACACTTTTGGTTTCATAGTGAAAAAACTGGTGACAGGTTCCCTTTAAAAAGGTACCTTCACACATAGCGAGATAGCTAGCGAGATTGCTGCCGAGTCACATACTCTGTGACGCAACAACAATCTTGCCAGCGATCTCGCTACGTTTGACACATAGCAGCGACCAGGCCCCTGCTGTGAGATCGCTGGTCGTGTCGAAAAGGCCTGGACCATTTTTTGATAATCGAGGTCCTGCTGGGCAGGATGCATCGGTGTGTTTGACGCCTTACCAACGATCTCGTTGACGACTCAGAGCCCCTAATCGAGGTCTGAATCGTCACACTAGCTGCCGTGTGACAGTGTCCCAACGACCACCGAGATCGTTATACAGGTCGCTATGGTCGCTGTACCATTGGGAAGATCTGACTGTGTGACATCTCACCAGCGACCACGCAGCGACTTACCAGCGATCTTTAGGTCGTATCGCTGTCGGGATCGCTGGAAAGTCGTTAAATGTGACGGGGGGCTTAACTGTCCAGTGAACATCTAAAGAGGAGTCCATTAGCAACGGTGGAATACGTAACAATGGTGTGCATATGATATCCATGATTTATTTATAAGATAGGTCATCGATACCCGATAGGTGGGAGTCTGACACCACCACCAATAAGCACTGTTATCTGTGGTAGTAGGCCCATGTAAACGGCACAGTGCAGCTCCAATATGTAGCAGCCGCTATTGTCATTCTGGCGGCGGAACCACCGGTGGTGGCTTTCACTCTAGACCGTCAAGTGTCCTCCGAAGAATGTGCATGTAATTTCTTTTAACCCCTTAAGGGTTATCGTACCATGAAGCAGTTAAAAGAAGTGACATAGGATGGAACGTGCGCCGCAATGTTGTTTTGGACTATGTTCATTTTATAGGACAATTTTGCAGCGCTTTCTCGGGCAGAATCTGACTGAAAAGGACGCCGTGGGTAAACGTGCTATGTGCTTGTTCACAAGATGCATTTTTCCCCACAGGAAAAAAAACCGCAAAACACGTTAAAGTACAAGCAAAGTGAACCAGGTTCCTGAAATCTTACACATATTACAAACATGCGCACCTCAACCAACAAAGAACCAAGAGAGGAATTGCTGGAATATGGTTTAGATTTATTTTATTTTCTATTTTTAAAGTTCTTTTAAGAATAATCTAGTAAGCGTGAAACAGAACAGTAAGCGGATGCAGCACACAGCTATGGTAATACGGGGCTGATATGACAGATATATAATATGTATATATATACATATCATGTGTGTCTGGGTCACATCGCTTTATCTAGCGTAGACTTATCAAAGCCAATATAAGGAGAACATAAAAGGTAAATGATTGACAAACCTCTCCTATAGGACAGGATCCTGCATAGCCGATGAGCAGAAGACAAAGCTTCGCTCATTTCAGGGTCTTATACTTTATTACATTTTTATCTCTTTACTATTACCATAGCAGCTGTGCGGTTATACTAGACTGTATATTTAATCAAGTCAGTATCTAAACCAGATGGCCCCTGCTACGTCTCCCCGCGCCGCCTGCAGATCCACACTGCCCTTCACCATGCAGCGTCCCATGCTCCCCTGACACTCACGTCGCCTGCTTAATTCTACACACGTTTTTATTTTACTAACTTGTAAAACTGGTTTAAATCACCTACAGGATTACATGTTTTAAATTGTTAATGAGGCCATTTTCCAGTGTGAGCCTGCTGAAGAATGTACAAGAGGAAAAAGCCACCTCATGATTTGTCTTCATGCCCTTAAAAGCAAACACTTGGCACCAGCTCACCTTTGTTAGTAGTGTTTGTTTAGCTAGTATTAAGGCCCTCATACACATTAGACTAAGGGTACCGTCACACTTTAGCGACGCAGCAGCAATCCCACCAGCGATCTGACCTGGTCAGGATCGCTGGTGCGTCGCTTCATGGTCGCTGGTGAGCGGTCAATCAGGCAGATCTCACCAGCGACCAGCCCCCAGCGACGCGTGGAAGCGATGCTGCACTTGGTAACTAATGTAAATATCGGGTAAACAAGCAAAGCACTTTGCTTGGTTACCCAATATTTACCTTAGTTACCAGCGCACACCGCTTAGCGCTGGCTCCCTGCACTCCTAGCCAGAGTACACATCGGGTTAATAAGCAAACCGCTTTGCTTATTTACCCCATGTGTACTCCGGCTACGTGTGCAGGGAGCCGGCACTGGCAGCCTGAGAGCGGTGTACACTAGTAACCAAGGTAAATATCGGGTAACCAAGCAAAGGGCTTCGCTTGGTTACCCGATATTTACCTTGGGTACAGCTTACCGCAGTATGTCAGAAGCCGGCTTCCTGCTCCCTGCACATTCAGATCGTTGCTCTCTCGCTGTCAAACACAGCGTTGTGTGCTTCACAGTGGGAGAGCAACGTCCAAAAAAATGAACCAGCACTGTGTGTAACGAGCAGCAATCTCACAGCAGGGGCCAGATCGCTGCTCAGTGTCAAGCCAAGCCCAAAGATATCAATGCAGATTGTCTAATGTGTATGGGGTGGGGGTCGCCAAACTGTCCACTGATAGAGGACATCGGGAATTAAGGATCCGGCATGTCTGATTATCCGGTCATTGATAAGCCGCCACCAGAGATGTACAACAGTGGCTCTCTCAATGAGAGCAGAGGAGACCTCGGCCTGCTGAGAAATCCTGGAGAGTATATGGAGATAGCACTCTATATTCCTATGTCAGCTGATGGCTAATTAGCCCTATAAAGTCCGTCAGAAATATACATTACACACACACACACACACACACACACACACACACACACACAGTTAAGCCCAGAAATATTTACACAGTGACAAGTCTTGGCATTTTAGCAATTTACTAAAACATTCAAGATACAATGATATGGTCTGGAGCTGACTCCAGGTGTTGCATTTGCATTTGGAAGCTGTTGCTGTGAGAGCCTATAATATATGATCAAAGGAGGTCTCAATGGACGATGAACAGATCGTCAGGCTGGAGAAAAAAAGAAAAAAAAAGAAGAAATCCATCAGCGAGATAGCAAAAATGTTATGAGTGACCAAATTAACAGTTTGTTACATTCTGCAAAAATAAAAAGAGCAGAATATTAAACTTCTTTGCTCTAAAAGACTCCTGGGTTGATTTTGTAGTAAGTTTTGGGTCACTATCCAGCTGTGCTGTGACGCGACATTTGATAAACCTTGCTGCATTTGATTGAATCTGAGCAGAAAGTACAGCCCAACAGAGGAGGCGGTGTGCTTTGGATCATGAGCAGTTCCAAGCCTACTCCATACTTTCTTCTTCCCAAGCCTCTGATTCAGGTCTATATTTGTTTCATCTGTCCTCTATTGCTTATCCAGAACTGAGCTGGCTTCTTTAGATGTATTTGTATTGTATTTCCAAACTGGCCTATTTTCAAGGCAGATTAATGGTTTGCACCTTGTGGTGAACCCTCTTTATTTGCTCTCATGAGCTCTTCTCCTATGGTGGACTTCGATGTTGTGAAAGTGTGTTCCTTCACTATGGAAAGGATTCTTTCATCATCCACCACTGTTGTCTTCCGTGGACGTCCACACCTTTTTGAGTTCCAAGCGCAACTTTTTTTTTGCAGAATGTACCAAACAGTTAATTTGGCCACTGCTAACATTTCCGCCATGTCTGTGATGGATTTTTTTTTTTCCTTCAGCCTATTGATGGTCTATTTCTCTTCCTTTGAGATATCCTTTGACCACATGTTGTGGGTTCACAGCAACTGATTTCCGGTGGCTACCTCTTGAAGCTCATCAAGAGAATGCCAAGAGTGTGCAAAGCAATAATCAAAGCAAAAAGGTGGCTACTTTGAAGATCCTAGAATATAAGACATATTATCAGTTGTTTCATTCCACATGTGTTAATTCACAGTTTTGATGTCTTCAATGTGAATCTACAATTTTCAGAGTCATCAAAATAAAGAAAACTCTTTGAATGAGAATGTGTGTCCAAACGTTTGGTCTGTACTGTATATATATAAAAAAAACTATATTGTAAATGTCAGTAAGGCAGAAACATCTTTTTCTTTTGACTTATCTACAACTTTGTGTTGATTTAAAACTCTTTTGCATTCGCTATCAACAAAGGATAAAGCTGAGGAAATAACCTCAGATAGAAAGCAATAATCATATGAGTCACACAATAGAGATCTGCAACATTTGCTGATAAAGGTTATTCCCATCTTAGCTTTTATGGCCAAGATCGGAAATAACTCTGCTCAGGCTCCAAAAACTGTAGAAAGCGGCACTACTTCCAGAAACGGGAGTTAGGCCGGCGTCACACTTGCGATTGGAAAATAAGAATTATTCTTGCCGTCAATTCGGTTTCTAGGAACCTTCCACGACAGCATAGGAGGTTGTCTCTCAACGCCCTAATTGGGACAGGAAGCACAAGAGAGGTTAATAAGGACCCTCCCACCTCCCATAGCCAGTGTCTTACAAAGAATCCATAGCATATGAGAAGTATAAACACATACAGGAAGATCGAGGATTAGGGAGGGAATGGCGTGCGGTCGTGGAAGGTTCCTAGAAACCGAATTAACGGTAAGAATAATTCTTATTTCTCTAGTCCCTTCCACAACAGCATTGGAGGAATACCAACAAACTGATACCGGGGGGTACCACAGCCTGCAGGACTTTCCTGCCAAAAGCCAAATCCCTGTTGGTATTCAGATCCAGACGATAATGCTTCATGAAAGTATGGAGGGAAGACCACGTAGCTGCCTTGCAGATCTGCTCAGGAGAAGCCCCTGCCCATTCAGCCCAGGAGACAGAGGTAGTTCTGGTGGAGTGTGCCGTAAATCCGGTAGGTGGTGACAGATGCTGGTTGAGGTAGGCTTCTCTAATGGCTCGCACAATCCAGTTGATGATGGTGCTCTTAGGCACCTTCTTGGCCTTATTCCAATCAAAGGGCTGGATAAATAAGTTGTGATCAATACGCCAAGGTGCAGTAAGGTCTAGGTAGTGTAACACCGTCCTGCAAACGTCCAAAGAATGGAATACTTCCTCCCCTGGAGTCCGAGGATGCTGACAGAAGGAAGGAGAATGGATTGAGATCGATGAAAATCCGAAACCACCTTGGGAAGGAAGGAAGGGTCCAGCTGAAAGACAATGCTGTCATCTCTGACGGTCAGCTAAGGCTCCCGGATGGACAATGCTTGAAGTTCCCAGACTCTCCGAGTGGAGGTAATTGCCACGAGAAAGGCAGTCTTGTGAGAGAGAGAACGGATGCCACAGGAGGACAGAGGTTCAAAGGGCGACTGAGAAAAAACAAACCTCTCCATGCCTCATGGGGACAGGAAAGACACTGGCTATGGGAGGTGGGAGGGTGCTTTTAACCTCTCCTGTGCTTCCTGTCCCAATTAGGGCAAGGAGAGACAACCTCCTATGCTGTCGTGAAAGGGACTACAGAAATCGGACCGATTCTCATGCTAGAAAGTAGGATGAGCTCTGTCCGAGTGTTGATCCATGTGCAATGCAACTGCAATGCGATTCTGTGATTTTTCTCTAGATTGTAGTCAGTGTGTGATCCGTATGATCCATTTTAATTCTCAGCAGCTATGTCATCTGCCATTCGGCTCTGCTACATGCCCACTGACAGCAGACACAGACAGAGCCGCGCGATCAGAATGAACTCGGATGAACTTCACCCGACTTCATTGCCATCCCGCGGCTGTGTGTGTCGGGGCCTGATTTTCGGTCACCGGTGACCGCAAATCCACTGAGTGATTGTAGTGATCTGCGCAATCAGCGGTGCAGTCATTGAGGTTACCCGCGGCCACAGCTGGAGTCCTCCTGCTGAGATCTGTGGCCGCGAGTAACCTGAGTGACGTCATCGCTGATAGCGCGAGCGCGACTCAGTTCAGTTGCTGCGAGGAGCTGACAGAGAGCGGTCGTGGTCTGTGGCTGCTCTGTCAGCTTCCGATGTAGCAGAGCTGTAAGCAGCGTGGGACCTCTGTGGATTAAGTCGGACCTTGAGGGGTATTTGTGGATTTTAATAAAGTGGTGAATGAGGGTGTTTTTTTGTCATTTATTCCAAATAAAGGATTTTTGGGTGTTTGTGTTTATTTTCTTTAATTTACAGGTTAATCATGGAAGGTATCTCGGGAGAGGCCTGCCATAATTAACCTAGTACTTAGTGGCAGCTATGGGCTGCTGCCATTAACTCCTTATTACCCCAATTGTGACCGCACCAGGGCAATTCGGGATGAGCCGGGTACAGTCCCGGGACTGTCGCATCTAATGGATGCGGCAATTCCGGGCAGCTGCTGGCTGATATTTTTAGGGTGGGGGGCTCCCTGTAACGTGGGGCTCCCCATCATGACCATACCAGCCTCCAGCCGTATGGCTTTACCTTGGCTGGTATGAAAATTGGGGGGGGGGGGGGCCCGCACGTCGTTTTTTTTTACATTATCTATTTATATATTTTACTGCACAATATAGACCCGCCCACCGGCAGCTGTGACTGGTTGCAGTGTGAGAGCTGTCACTCAACGTGGGGGCGTGTCTGACTGCAACCAATCATAGGCACCGGTGGGCGGGGAAAGTAGTGAATAAGAGATGAAATAATGAGCGGCCGGCATTTTCAAAAGAGGAAAAGACGCTGGAGCTTTGTGACAGCTGTGCAGCGTGATCGGTGAGTATGAGAGGGGGGGAGGGAGAGACCGACAGAGAGAGATAGAGACCGAGAGGGAGAGACCGACAGCCAGAGACAGAGAGAGAGAGAGGACATCGACAGACCTCATTCATTTACAATGTTCTCTGCAACATGCGATAAATGTATTTAGAAAAACGCATGTCACTAGGATGTTGTTTATGCCGTCCGTTTGACATCCGTTTTTTTCTCGCACCCATAGACTTGCATTGGAGTGACTCACGCGAGAAACTCTAAAAATCGCAGCATGCTGCAATTTTTTTCTCAGTCCGATTTGAGCTGAGAAAAAAGAATGTCAGATTGGTCCGAGTGCAATGCAAGATTATCTCGCATTGCACTCGTGCGATTCAATCGCAAGTGTGACTCCGGCCTTACCAAAGGAACAGGAAAAACAGAAAAAAAAAAAAGAAAGCAGCAGTTTTGCTCTGCTGTTTTTCTTAGGCGAACTTACAGTGCTTGAAGAATGATGGAAGTAATTCCCATCTCAGCCATGAAAACCTAAGATGGGAACAACCCATGAAATGATCAGGAAACAGAAGATGAAATGTGAACTATAACAAATAAAATAATTTAAAAAAAAAAACAAAAAACAAAAACACACACACGACTGCCCTCAGATGTTTCATGCAAAATCCAGTGCAGGTGAAACTGATTGGCTGCAGTGGTCAAATATGGAAATGTCAGAGTTTCAGGATCAGCAGGGACCACAGGGGGGATTTAAAAAAATAAATAAATAAATTAAAAAAAAAAAAGTTATTCACCTTCAATATTAAATAAAACTCAACCCGGCGTTAGTGTAGCGGTATACAAATTGATATTAATTATTATTTTTTTTTTTTTTTAAATGGATGATAGTTCCATAAATGTCAGAGTAAGGCTATGTGCCCACGGGACTCTGTATCTGCGGATTTTTGTGCAGCAAAATCCGCAGCTTTCCCCCAGAATCCGCACCTTTTCATAGGTGCGGATTTTGCGATTTTTTTTAATTCGATTGAATAGGCAAAATCCGCACGAAAATCCGCAACAATAATTGACATGCTGCAGATTTTTCCGCACGGAAATCCGCATGATTTCCACTGCAGAAAAATTCGCAGCGTGGGCACAGCATTTCCCAAATGCCATAGAAATGGCTGGTAAGTAGCTGTGCTGCAGATTTCTGGAAAATCCGCGACTTTTCCGCGAGAAATCCGCGGCAAAATCTGCGCATTTTCCGCAGCGTGGGCCCATAGCCTTAATCTACTGTGAATGTAAATGCAAAAAAAAGAGTAAAAATCTAAGGGGCACGTCTTAGGTTTCATTCACACTGAAGTCAATATGGAAGGTAGTAGAAGGAAGAAAAGCAGCTGCACCATTTTAGCCATTAAAATGATGGACAAGCTTACAAAAACCCAATGGGCTCCATAAAAGCCATTAGGGTCCATTGGGTTTTTTGTGTCTGATGGATCCATTTTCGGCACAAGTTCTGTTTTCTGTTCAGAACACAAGTGTGAACTGAGCCTCAGACCGGTGCGATGGTGAAATATAAGCTCCGAGCAGAATCAGGATTTGGGAAGAATCATCGGGATGTAATCACAGCATCTATGGTTTGGCGAGTTCATAAAAAACTAATAAAAAATGGGTGCTCCTTACTAACTGTAGGGAGAGGCTTAAGAATAGGGGAGGTAAAAAAAAAAAAAAAAAAAGTGCTCTAAATGTTTTAATTGCCATCTGTTACCAAAACACTCAGCAGATTTGTGAAGCCAGCGATTCTGACAGAGCATTTAATTGTGCTGGGAGACAATGTGACCAAGCCATCTACCCAGCGGGACGTCTCGGCTCATCCGCTGTCACAGGAATGTGGCAGGAATCACATTCACAACCGAGGCCCGGCAGGCTCAGCAAGGCCTGTACACCCAGGATCCACACTGGTTCAGTTACCTCCATGTGACACAGGCAGTGACAATCCACTGTTTACACAAGAAGAAAGGACTATAGACATGGAATTTACAGCCTGCAATGACAACAAAGCCAATTCCTGCTACACAGAAGAGACTCTAAAGGTGGTGTCACACATGGCGACGACGACGTCACTGCTAAGTCACCATTTTCTGTGACATAGGAGCGACGTCCCGTCGCTGTTGCTGTGTGTGACATCCAGCAACGACCTGGCCCCTGCTGTGAGGTCGATGGTCGTTGCTGAATGTCCTGGACCATTTTTTGGACGTTGTTCTCCCGCTGTGAAACACACATCGCTGTGTGTGACAGCGAGAGAGCGACGAAGTGAAGCGAGCAGGAGCCGGCGTCTGGCAGCCTGCGGTAAGCTGTAACCACGGTAAACATCGGGTAACCAAGAAGCCCTTTCCTTGGTTACCCGATATTTACTAGCGTCCGCCGCTCTCACGCTGCCAGTGCCGGCTCCCTGCATACGTAGCTGGAGTACACATTAATTAACCCGATGTGTACTCTGGCTAGGAGTGCAGGGAACAGGGAGCCGGCACTAGTAACTAAGGTAAATATCGGGTAACCAAGAGAAGTGCTTTCCTTGGTTACCCGATATTTACCTTCGTTACGCTTCCACGCGTGGCTGCTGGCTGGGGGCTGGTCGCTGGTGAGAGAGCTGCCTGTTTGACAGCTCACCAGCGACCATGTAACGACGCAGCAGCGATCCTGATAAGGTCAGATCGCTGGTCGTGATCGCTGCTGCATCGCTATGTGTGACACCACCTTAATATACTCTGCCTTATACTACAGTATATCATGAAAGTGAGTACACCCCTAACATTTTTAAATCATGTCATGTGACATCAGTGAGAGCAGGTGTGCTAAATGTATTGCTGCAGGAGTTAAAAGGGGGGGGGGGGGTCGCACACCATACGCTGCACACTGCATCCAATTTTTCTGAATGGCTATCATTTCAGAAGGAGGCCTTTTCTAAAGATGATGCACAATAAAACCTGCACACAGTCTGCTGAAGACAAGCAGGCTAAGGACATGGATAACTGGAACCATGTCCTGTGGTATGAGGAGAGAGGGATAAAAAAAGTAAAAAGACAAGTGTGTCTTGCCTGCAGTCAAGCATGGTGGTGGGAGTGTCATGGTTTGAGGCTGCATAAGTGCTGTGGGCTGTCGAGAGCTATAGTTCATTGAGGGAACCATGAATGCCTGTACTGTAACCTACTGAGAAAGAGCATAATCCTCTCCCTTCGTATTCCAACATGATAATGACCCCAAACACACCTCGAAGATGACTACTGTTTTGCTAAAGAAACTGAGGGTAAGGCCCCTTTCACACGTCAGTAATTCTGGTACGTTTGTGCTTTTTTTAAAACATACCAGAATCACTGACATACGCAGACCCATTATAATGAATGGGTCTGCTCACACGTCAGTGATTTTTCACTGCACGTGTCTCCGTGCGGCGTACCCGCGTGTGCGTGATTGCCGCACGGAGACATGTCCATTTTTTTCTGGCATCACTGATGTTCCACGGACCACGCAGTGGTGTGGTCCATGAAACACGTGCCAGAAAAAAACCTGCTTTTAAAATAAAAATCATTTTTACTCACCCGGCGTCCAGCGATGTCCTCTGCAGCCCGTGCAGCTTGCTGCTTCTGAGCCGGCTCATTACTGTCGCGCATATACATGATGCACGACACAGCCAACCCGGAAGCAGCTGCTGCGGGGGTCAGCGCCGGCCGGATGCTGCACCGCGGCAGCGATCAGCACCATGGACAGCGGGAGCGCGCACAGGCGAGTTGTTTTCTAAGTGCAATCACGGGCCATGGAAAACGGAGCCCGGATTGCCCTTGGACAACCCACGTGTGCCGTGATTCACGGCACACGCAGGGACATGTGCGTGTTTTACACGCCAGTGAAAAACGTCACTGTTTTTCACTGACGTGTGATACGGGCCTAAAGGTGCTGGACTGACCAAGCGTCTCCAAACCTAAACTTATTGAGCATCTGTGGGGACTCCTCAAACGGAAGATGGAGGAGCACAAGGTCTCTATCATCCACCAGCTCTGTGATGTCATCATGGAGGATGGAAGAGGATCCAAAGTCTTCGGTGAAGCTCTAGTGAACTCCATGCCAAAGAAAGTTAAGGTAGAACTTGAAAATAATGGTGGCCACACAAAATATTGACATTTTGGACACATGGCCTTTTTTTACTTAGGGGTGTACTCACTTTTCTTACCAGCGGTTTTGACATTAATGGCTGGCTGTTTTTATACACGTTGTACACTTTCTACTTTATATTATATCAAAGTGTCATATCTTCAGTGTCTGACGAACATTCGTAATCACGCAAAACACTGCTCTGTCTACATATATGCAGCACGCTGGGATATGCTACCCCAGTGATCTGCAGGATCCTAAGGCTTTCTGGAACGCCCTCTGCTGACAACCCACACCTCACACACAGGTAGGGGCACATTCCCTGAGACCTGGGCACAGCATGTAGAGGGTTAACAGTGCTCAGATGTGAGAACCAATCCCTTAGCTGTTAGCCTGGGGAAGGGGCGTGGCTTGTGGGAAGCGACAGGTGTTGCTAGGCAGAGTTGGCAGAGGAAAAGGACAGTTGAAGGAGTGATAGTTGAAAGGAGTCAGTGAATGAGAAAGGTGTAAGGATTGTGAGGAGACCCCCAAAAAGGCGACTAGGAGGTAATAGCCTGAGGGTAGACAGAAGATCCCAGGCACTACGCACGACAGGGTACTGGACCCCAGAGTAGACGACAGCTCCAGGCGGTCTGCTGATCCAGCCGTGTGTGGTGACTTCAGGGTACCACACCACCCATAGGCTCACGGACACCGCCTCATATATAGGACCCGGGAGAGGGCACAAAGAAGTAGCCTACCCCACAAGGGACCGCGAGGCCTGTCATACTGGGCCCGGAAAGACAAAGGAGCGGCGCACCGCAGGTCACCCACAGCTTCAGGCAAGGGGACTATCAGCTCTGCATGTGCACGGCGGGCTCAACTGGGTCTCACGTCAGCAGCGGGACAAAGGAAAGTCGGTTGACCAGCCGTACCAAACTACACTTGCAACATCCAGTGAATAAATACCGGTTAATCTGCAAGAACTGTGTCATGTCTATTACTGGCGCACCACAAGGCGCAGCACACCTACATGGGACTTAAGCTCCTACTGGCGGAGGGTGCGAATACACTTGCTGCTATACCATCTGTCCCTAAAACCACAGCAGCGGCGGGACATCTTATTACCGCAACCCGCCAGTGGTTGACAAAAAACACCAGAATCATAGTCTATAGCCCTACATTACATAATGGGGAAGTGTTTTATGGCCAGAACATGTTCTGTTACAACAATTATTCTCTTATAGGGGTCAGCCCTATAACTACAAGAGTGAAGTCCCACCAATCACGAGAACAGGGTCCCCTGTCCGTCACTTTAAAAAAAAAAAAATACAAGACTGATAAAGACAGACATGGCCAAGTCCAGCGCTCGGCTATCAGTCCTAACTCCCAACACTCAGGACGGTGACGCATTTATTTTAGGATTGAAAGCTGGATACGGTCTCTGTGCCGGCAGTGAGGACAGTGCTATTTAAAACTTTTATTAGTCACCCTAATCATAAAGTAGGAATAATAAGCATCAGTATACTGTTGTCATCTATATGGGAGGATCAGGATGACTAATATATAAATCTTACTATAACCGTTTCAGCTGTAGGAAGAGACTGACATTTCAGCAGCATCAACAAGGAGGACAGTGATGCAACCTGTCAAACGGCAGGAAAATATCTTCTGACCTCGAAATTCATACAAGAGGGTCATCTCCCCTACATAGTAATAGTCACACGGGAATCTACAGGACAGGAGACATCTTACCCTCCCTAACACCCAGAGTCTTGCTCTCCATTTTTCTTTAGGCTATCGTCCAAGTGAAGTAGACAGCTACATATGGTCTTGTGCACATTAGGCCGAAAATTCAAGGCAGACATCAGGACAAGCTTCATGGGACAGTGCCCAAATTCCAGGACGGGATTCAGGAGTTAGGAAGTATTGCCCTAGTCTGCAGCTCTGCACTCCTGATTCAGATATTAGATAGGAGGTTGCCAGCAAGGGAGGAGGAGGAAGCAATGCGCAGCCTTGCTGGTGAAGGGTGTAATGCCGCAAGCGCTACAGAGGATGGAGAGCACTGACCATACAAATATCTACAAGAAGAAGAAGAATGTGCACAGACCACTCGATTTTGGGCTGTTGGAGGGTACAGCTAAAATGTAGGGATCCAAGTGATTTATATATATTCTTGGAATATTTTGGAAAGATAGGAGCTCAACTAACTAGATAAAAGAATCAGAGGAAAGCAAGGTATGAGCGTTGGACGACAGAAATGAGCAAGCGTTGGACGAAAGAAATGAGCGAGCGTTGGACGACAGAAATGAGCGAGCATTGGACGACAGAAATGAGCGAGCATTGGACGAAAGAAATGAGCGAGCATTGGACGAAAAATGAGCGAGCATTGGACGAAAGAAATGAGCGAGCATTGGACAAAAGAAATGAGCGAGCATTGGACAAAAGAAATGAGCGAGCATTGGACAAAAGAAATGAGCGAGCATTGGACAAAAGAAATGAGCGAGCATTGGACAAAAGAAATGAGCGAGCATTGGACAAAAGAAATGAGCGAGCATTGGACAAAAGAAATGAGCGAGCATTGGACGAAAGAAATGAGCGAGCATTGGACGAAAGAAATGAGCGAGCGTTGGACGAAAGAAATGAGCGAGCATTGGACGAAAGAAATGAGCGAGCATTGGACGAAAGAAATGAGCGAGCATTGGACGAAAGAAATGAGCGAGCATTGGACGAAAGAAAGACACGAGCATTGGACGAAAGAAATGAGCGAGCGTTGGACGAAAGAAATGAGCGAGCGTTGGACGAAAGAAATGAGCGAGCGTTGGACGAAAGAAATGAGCGAGCATTGGACGAAAAATGAGCGAGCATTGGACGAAAGAAAGACACGAGCATTGGACGAAAGAAATGAGCGAGCATTGGACGAAAGAAAGACATGAGTATTAAACATAAAAATACATTTGGCAGGTTAGAGGGCAAACAAACGACTATGCCTGCTGGATCTGACTACACAAGGGTCGCTTGTAGTCTGTTGCCATGGAGTAATATAAAACTCTTCATGAGCGCTGTAGACCCAAAACAAGAAAAAGCTTTACTATTTGATAAATTTATTTTTTTCAAATGTTATACGCACGCAGACTAGATCCTTTTACATGGCTCAAGCTGTGAAGACATCCACAACCTATCCTACAAAGAAAATCTTCAAACATAATTCAACTACTTTAACAAAAAGAAAAATCAAAAACAAAACATTTTTTGTTTGATAGAACAGAATCAAACCAAAAAATTGTATCCCCGCTAAGATAAATATTCCCAAACTGCTGCCTAAATAGAAGACCGATGGAACAAAAAAGAGAATATGCGGGAACATAAATATAAAAATAGAGATTTCTATTTTTATAAGCTCATTAAAAGAAGATATACGGTGAGTAAAAAAAAAAACAGACAGATGAAGATGGAGGGTGAGGCAAATCAATTCATGGAGGCACCATAAAACATAAAATATATAATTGAACCATCTTCTTTTAATGAGTATATAATAATAAAACCATATATATTTTATATTTATACGTTTCTGCACATTCGAGAAGAGGCAATACCAGATTGCCTATATGGAGAATAATGCAGGTCTTTGTTATTACGCTCATAAATCTTAAAAATAAGTATCTGACGATACAGAGAAAATACCACGCTTAGGCCACGCCAGTGAATCACGTCTGTAGTCATACTCCGGGAAGGTGAGCTCATACTCTGTGTCATCTCAGGATTAAGAAAGTGAATCGTTAAATAAACAAGAAAGTGAAGAAACGACATAAAAGGTGGATTCGAGTTTATGCGACTTCCGCTTCTGCGATACTGACAGCAGGTAAACAAATGAGGGCTGGAGCGAGAATAAAGCGGCTTTGGTGAGCATTGTTCAGCACTATGCAAAACTACAACAACCTTGTGCAATGCCCGAGACACATTCTTAATGTCTCTGATGTAATAGATAATCTATTATCTCGCTGCGCAAGACAAAGGTCTCTGATACATAGCCTGATTCAGCTCTATGTGACAAGTACATATGAGATGTACCATGCGATAGTACAGTTTCTA
Source organism: Anomaloglossus baeobatrachus (assembly GCF_048569485.1). Classification (NCBI taxonomy): domain Eukaryota; kingdom Metazoa; phylum Chordata; class Amphibia; order Anura; family Aromobatidae; genus Anomaloglossus; species Anomaloglossus baeobatrachus. The sequence goes on along the minus strand of NC_134354.1, from coordinate 173,946,207 downwards.
TATTGTGCCTAATGTGATTTATGATCAGACCTAAAGCAATGATGTGCTGTACATAATATCCACTATGGCCAGGGATAGTCTGGAGTGGCCACACAGCGATGTATACACAGATCAGAGGGGGATCATGGACAGGTGAAGAAGTATAAAAGGAGCATGAGCTTCTTTGTAATGTAACCCCATAAGCAGAGACCAGTCTTCTTCCACAGAAACCAGTCAGGGTTTTTATTCCCCCACTGCCATACTGCTGAAAGCCAAAATCGGTAGTCAAGGAGGTGGAGACACCGTGTAGACAAGTCACACTGGTAGCCCTCTCATTCCACCCCATCAGGCTTGAGTGACATCTCTGAAGAAAAGGCTTGGAATCCCGTACTGTGGCCACGGGGAAGTCGAGGCAGATTGGGCGGGTTTAAGGTGTACCAGGTTTTACTTGTCTGCATGGAGTCTCCACCTCCTTGACTGCCTACAGTTGGATCAATGTTTACTAGGGATGATCAAATACCAAAATATCTGACAAATAGGTCACCGATATTCGACTATTCGCGATTAATCGACACGCAATGTAAGTCTATGGGAAACCAGAATAATTTCACGTTGGACCTAACGGTGAGCTGTGGTCACTAAGGAAAAGGCAGAATCTCTCGCTCTTTCTCTCTCTTCCATGGTGCTGGGAGCCGGAGCAGCCGGGACTAGATATGCATCGTTCCTGTAAGCTGCGGCAACGTGTATATAGATGACGCTGTGCGGCCAATCACAGTAACACCAGAACAAAGATGGCTACGACACTACTGTGAGGGCAAGCAACATCAGATGTGTTCATTGGCTGGAAAACAGGCGCCAGGAAGTCAGAAATGAAAATAGAGTGGATAACGAATGGCGCAATTAGCCTGTTATCCGTCAGATACCGAATAGTGGCGAATACATTTACCTCTCCCTACTGTTTACCTTTGTTTTGTTAGCAAATCAAAGAGACTGTCCACTACTTTTACATTGATAAGCTATCCTTAATATAGGTCATCAAAGTCTAATCAGTAGGGGTCCGACACCTCCCATGCCCACTCATCACCAGTTCTCTGTCCTAGCAGCAGGAAATGCTCGGTTCTGGAGCTGCCCCATCTTCTGATAACGGTCAGATACTCCACATCCGCCTCAAATTGATTTGAATGGAAGGCGGATGTGCAGTACCCGGCCATGGCCACTATCAGCAGCTCCGGAGCTGAGCATTTCTACACTGAGAACAGCTGATCTGCGGGGGTACAGAGTGTCGGACCCTGACCGATCAGACTGATAGCCTGTCCTTAGAATAGGTCATCAATATAAAAGTGGTGGACAATTCCTTTAAGCATTTGCATAATGCACTAGAAAGGACTGTTGCAGATCTATATGGTACGGGTGCCAGCTTGGGGGAAACAACTACTTGAGAGGTTCCCTATGCCTTAAGATTTCAAAAACATGGCTATAGTCTAATTAAAACTGTTACACCTGTCCACATGTCTGTAGTTTTGAAGCTCAGATCTATTTTCTGTAAGAGTACGTTCACATGTCGGCTTTGCAATAGGCACAACCATAGAAATCCAGGGTAGACAGATTTCATCCTTGGATGCGTAGACCGATGTCAATTATGCTCCTTGAATGGGGATAATCCGATAGCATTTTCATGCAGATTTTTTTTAGGGGGGTGCAATGGGGAAAATAATGGATGCAGATTATTTCTGCATGCGGGCAGGGTTTCAACAACGTTTTAATGCATTTAATGCAGATTTCACACAAATTTTGGAGTTGAATCCATGACAAATCCAGAATGTGCCGCACTGTAACACCAGGCACAACCCATGGACATGAGAGTATTTTAGCAGTTATGTCCAGGACAACTCAGCTAAAACCTAGAAAATTCCACATTAACCCCTTTCAACAGCTCAAAATAAGGTGGCAAAATAAAAAAAAAAAAAAGAAACATACATCCCAAACTGCCCGACTCCTTACTCCGCACTATGAGTGTCGAGAGCAGAAGACTGGCGGTGGACACAGAAAGACGCCGGTATATATTTACCTCTACCACCCTGGGGACATTTTATAGTGAATTATCCCTCTAATTATGCTCAAAGATAGAAAATATTGCCCTGTTATTGAGTATATCATCTGCACAAAAGAAAATGATCCAGAAATGATCAACAACTGGGAGAAATCCTAAATCAGATATTTCTGTAACTTCACTCTCATAGTCCCGTGGAGCTCCCCAGATGTAGAAAGCAGATGGGATCACTTTATGCCGTGTATCTGACTTTCATCAGACTAGCTTTGGAAAAATCCCACTACGAAAATCAATGACACATTTGTGCAATAGGTGAAGCGACTGGATTTCCATAAACAAGATGCAGTTTCCTCCGATGTGCGTATCCCTGCCGGTAGCTGAACTACTGAATACACACATTGTTGTCGATGACCAAGAGTGTGCTGAGGATATGAAAGCATTTCCAAAGAAATCAGCACCTTGAATACACCCACACAAACATTTCTCCCACTCCCTTTCACTCCCAGTAACAGCATGGCTCTCCCTACATAAGGAATCCGATCTGTAAAGGGATCCATGCTGCCAAATATCCCTGCTGGAGCAAACCACCAGGAGAAGGTCCTCAACCATAAGTGAAGTCAACACCAATTCATACGGGACACAAGGCACACATGGCTTTGTATCACTAAATATGCCGATATCTTCTACAGAGAAAGTCCTGTCACCTATTGAAAGCGAGAATTCTAAAAGTCAATATTGACCCTTTAAATGGGCTAAGACACGTCTTAAGACCACCATACACATTAGATGGTTGTCGGCCAAATGAGACATCCCCTGAGATGTCTGGTGCTGCTCATCTCCAGGAGTCAATCCAATCGGCAGTTTGAAATGCCAATATTTTTCCTGACAAATTGTCCATACACAGACTGTCAGCCAAACCAAAATCTCCATTTGCAGACAGGATTATACAGCCATTCTCACAGATTTTTGATGGAAGTACGCAAATGTCATCAGGGATTTTTGCCACTCATCAGAGAAAAGCAGAATAACTGGTTGGCTGGTGGAGAAACCGTTAACACTGGGTGTACGGGGTTAAGTTTCTCCTTGTGGAAAGCACCTAGTATAGCGAGACTCCCCTGGGAATTTATGTTCTCCTGCTTTGCACTGATGAGAGGTGAGAACCACAAAACAGTGTGTGCCAATGGAGTTTTTTCTTTGGCTTGCAATTTTATTTACATTGGGTATGGAAAGTATTCAGACCCCTTTAAATTTTGCACTTTGTTTCATTGCATCCATTTGGTAAATTCAAAAAAGTTCATATTTTTCCCCATTAATTTACACTCTGCACCCCATCTTGACAGAAAAAATACAGAAATGTAGACATTTTTGAAAATTTATTAAACAAGAAAACCTGAAATATCATATGGTTTTAAGTATTCAGACCCTTGCTCAGTCACTCATATTTTAGTCATATGCTGTCCATTTCCTTGTGATCCTCCTTGAGATGGTTCTACTCCTTCATTTGAGTCCAGTTGTGTTTAATTTAACTGATAGGTGTATGCCTTTCCAAATCAAGTCCTGTCTATATAAGACCTCAGACCTCACTGCGCATGTCAGACCAAATAAAAATCATGAGGTCAAAAGGAAATGTCCAAGGAGCTCAGAGACAGAATTGTGGCAAGGCACAGATCCGGCCAAGGTTATAAAATAATTTCTACAGAACTCAAGGTTCCTAAGAGCACAGTGGCCTCCATAATCCTTAAATGGAAGAGGTTTGGGATCACCAGAACTCTTCCTATACCTGGCCGTCCAGCCAAACTGAGCAATCGTGGGAGAAGAGCCTTGGTGAGAGAAGTAAAGATGAACCCTAAGATCAATGTAGCTGAGCTCCAGACATGCAGTGGAGAGATGGGAGAAAGTTCCACAAAGTCAACTATCACTGCAGCCCTCCACCAGTCGGGCCTTTATGACAGAGTGGCCTGACGGAAGCCTCTCCTCAGTGCAAGACATATGAAAGCCCGCATAGAGTTTGCAAAAAAAAAAAAACAACAACACATGAAGGACTCCCAGACTATGAGTAATAAGGTTCTCTGGTCTGATGAGACGAAGATAGAACTTTCTGGTGATAATTCTAAGCGGTGTGTGTGGAGAAAACCAAATTGTCTCTCCAGTAAAGGAGACAAACTCTAGCACAGCGCCACCTATTGGAAGTAGCCAGGCACTGCTCATCACCTGCCCAATACAATCCCAACAGTGAAACATGATGGTGACCGCATCATGCTATGGGGGTGTTATTCAGCTACAGAAACAGGACGACTGGTTGCAATTGCAGGAAAGATGAATGCTGCCAAGCACAGAGATAGAAAGTCTCTTCTAGAGCGCTCTGGACCTCATTTTTGGCCGAAGGTTCACCTTCCAACAAGACAATGACCCTAAGCACACAGCTAAAATAACAAAGTAGTGGTTTCATAACAAATCTGTGACCATTCTTGACTGGCCCAACCAGAGCCCTGACCTAAACCTAATTGAGCATCTCAGGAGGGACCTGAAAGTGGCTGTACTCCAACGTTCACCATCCAACCTGACGGAACTGGAGAGGCTCTGCAAGGAAGAATGGCAGAGGATCCCCAAATCCAGGTGTGAAAAACTTGTTGGTTAATTCCCAAGAAGACTCATGGCTGTACTAGCTCAAAAGGGTGAGTCTACTCAATACTGAGCAAAGGGTCTGAATACTTAAAACCATGTGATTTTTCAGGTTTTCTTGTTTAATAAATTTTTAAACATTTCTACATTTCTGTTATTTTTCTGTCAACATGGGGTGCACAGTGTACATTAATGAGAAAAAAACAAATTAACATTTTTGAATTTCCCAAATGGCTGCAATGAAACAAAGTGAAAAATGTAAAGGGGTCTGATTACTTTCCATACCCACTGTATGTCTCATATCCATTTACATAGTGACTTTGGCTGCAACCAAAGTGCGCTCGGTGCCGCTGCAACCTTGCGGGGCTGTAGAAGTGAGGTCGCAATGTGACACCTGCACAACTGAGACACACAAGACTCACAAAATTCAGCCGAGGCTGATCTTTGCGACTTGTTTGTGGCAGTTGTGTAGGTGCTGCAAAGTGAGGTAGTGGTGGCACCAAGTGAACGTCTGTCACTGCCAAAGTCGCCGTGTAGCCTTAGGGTACGTGACCACGATCAGTGTTTGCAGTGTTTTGGATGCAGCGTGATTTTGCTGCGTCCAAAACACTGCATTGTTCAGTACAAGCACAGTGTATGGGATTTTTAAAAATCCCATGTCCACTGTGTGTGTATGGCCCGCAGCAAAAACTGACCTGCGGTGCGACTTCCTGAGCCGCTACATGTCAATTCTTTGCTGCGGAGTCGCAAGCGTCCTCCATTCGGCACGAACCACTAATCTCCTGCGGCGGGAGACTCACGGCCCCGCAGGTCAGGATCCGCCATAGGTCAGGACACTAAAAGAACATTTTGCTTTCCCCCCCCATTCATTTCTAGATTTAGTGCCTTTTTACAAGAAGTCAAACTAAGAACACTCAATCACAATAATCAAGACTGGAGAAAACAATGGCATCATTTATCCCTTTCAGCCGAGCACGTCCTGTGCCTTCACCATCATTCCAATCTGCTGCTCTATAGAAGCAAATCTTTCTCATTTGTTGCTCTTTATCTCTGAAATTTTCTCCCTTGAGAAAATACGGGAACACCTAACTTCCTCCTTGCAGATCCAGCTGGAAGTAACTCCATTTTTTACTTACCAGGTATCAGAAGAAACAGAATGGAGCCAAGATCAAAAATTCTATTAAAAAAGGAGAAATCAGACAGGGCTTCTTCATCAGTGATTGTCAGCAAAGTTTGATCAGTTTTTTTCCACTGATGAGAAAATAAAACTTTCTTCAGCTTCTCCTGCTGACAGTTTCACTGACCCATAGACTTGCACTGCTGATTTTTCAGATCCATAGACTATAATGGGTACGAGTGTTATACAGTCCTGCCCGAAAGTGTTGGCACCCTTGAAATTGTTCCAGAAAATTAAAATTACAGAAGTATTTCTCCCCAAAACATTATTGCATTTACACATTTGTTTTTTGTTGTGTTGCTCTAATACACAACAGAAATAGGGTAAAAAAGGCAAATTGGACAGAATTTCACACAAAACTCTAAAAATGGGTGGGACAAAATTATTGGCACCCTCAACTTAATATTCAGCTGCACATCATTTGGAATAAATAACTGCAATCAATCACTTCCTATAACAATCAAGCTACATTAAATTCCCTATCCGTATGTCTTTGTGTGGGAGAATATACAAACCCCTTGCAGATGTTGTCCTTGGTTGGATTTGAACCCAAGACCCCAGTGCTGGAAAGCTACAGTGCCAACCACTGAGCCACAGTCATAAAAGGGTCCCACATTTATCATGTTTTACATGGTGCAGCTGCAGGTTCCCATTATGGACCTAGGAAACTGTATCCAGTGAAAGGTGATTGGGGCAGATGCAAGTTGATATAGACCCAATATATACCACAAGACAGTAACCCAATTAGACACATTAGTCACCATTGTGAGAGAATACAAGCCATTTTGTATTCTATGGACCCCATCTTGTCTTATAACTCAATGATGTCTTAGGCTTGGTTTACACTTCCGTTAAATTGTATCAGTCATAATCCGCTGCTCCGGTAAACAAAGGAATCCGTTTAGCAGATTCCGTTGTTCCCATAGACTTGTATGAGCGGCGGATTGTGACTGATGATGCGGTGTTGCACCCTCCGCCTGACTGATCAGTCGTGGAACGACTGACCGCGGGGCGGAAGGAACACAACCTGTAACGTTTTTTGAGCAGCGGAATCCGTAGGATTTCGCTGCGCATGCTCTCTCTGGCTCCCTGCACCTGTAACCAGGATACACATCGGGTAACCAAGCAATGCGCTTTGGTTAGTTACCCGATATTTACACTGGTTACGTGTGCAGGGAGCCAGCGCTAAGCGGTGAAAGCTGGTAACCAGTGTAAATATCGGGTAACCAAGCAAAAAGTGCTTTGCTTTTAGTTACCCGATATTTACCCTGGATACGTTTGCAGGGAGGCTGACACTTCCCCGCTCTGCTCCGCCCCCTCCCGCACTCCGCATGTGTATATACACACACACACACACACACACACACACACACACATTACCTGTTCCCAGCCCTGCAGTCCCCGCGGCACTGATGTCCTCAGCGCCATGGCCCCGCTCAGCTCCACCCACCTCAAACTCCGCCCCCCGCACGCAACGGAGTCCGACAATGAATTCTGTTCTTTGTCATCTGTTGTACAACGCATCAGTCAAATGCGTTAAGCAACGCATGTGACTGATGCAAAACAACGGAAATGTGAACCTAGCCTTAGGTTCAGCTAACACTGATAGGCGGGGAAGTTTCACATTTCTACACACACCCCTGCGTCTCTTACTGGTGCTTGGTCATGTCTTTGTTTGGAATACTATATAAGCTGGTCATATGATGTAATAAAACAAAAACTCTCAGTATACCATATTAGTGTGCTGTATTGATTTCTCCAAGCGCTTGTAAAACAAATTTTATTAATTGAGGAGTTCCCAGGGCATAGAAGGAGTGAGTTTCGCTCACACCACTAAAAGTGGCACCAATGTAGCTAGAAAATTATAAGGGCAAGATATCATGCTCCAACGCCCAAGGAATAAAAAGGTCTGGCTTTAAAGAGGAGGGCAATAAAATATTGACAAAGTTTCTCATGCGTTTTCTGAATAGCCTATGGGGACACAATAGAGAGGCTAAGTGCCAAGTATACTCAGGACACGTATTGGGTGGCTACTTCCCTTTTACCTAGCACCAACAGAATGAGGAAACTGGGAAAAGGACTCATTATTCAAAACCACCTTGTATGCGACATTACCTGTGAAGTTCATGGTGTACATTGGGCCTGCTGAGCTATGGATATGGCGCTAAGATAAAAGCATTATATGAGGAATGATCACGAAAATGTGTAAGCAAGGATCTCCAAGTATCCACGTGTCTAAGACGGCCTGGGACAGGAGCAAGCCACATATTACTACGATTGATAAGGGAAGCAATAAAGTCATAAAATATAATTAGTCATAAAAGAAATCCCATTGGGGAGTTTCAGGATAATTCAGTGAGTAAGAAAACATTCCAATGTAATCCTGAAGAAGAGACGCTGGAGAAAACAATGGTGCCTGGAGCAGGTCACCCTGTGTAAAGGAATAATACCGTATTATTGGCAAACATTATGCTAAAGTATGCATTGAAAAGAGCCGAGCGACAATAAAGGTGGCGTCACACATAGCGACGACGACAACGACGTCGCTGCTAAGTCACCATTTTCTGTGACGTAGAAGCGATGTCCCGTCGCTGTGTGTGACATCCAGCAACGACCTGGCCCCTGCTGTGAGGTTGCCGGTCGTTGCTGAATGTCCTGCTTCATTTTTTGGACGTTGCTCTCCCGCTGTGAAGCACACATCGCTGTGTGCGACAGCGAGAGAGCGACGAACTGAAGGGAGCAGGAAGCCGGCGCCTGGCAGCCTGCAATAAGCTGTAACCACGGTAAACATCGGGTAACCAAGAAGCCCTTTCCTTGATTACCCGATATTTACCTTAGTTACTAGCGTCCGCCGCTCTCACGCTGCCAGTGCCGGCTCCCTGCATACGTAGCTGGAGTACACGTCGGGTAATTAACCCGACGTGTACTCTGGCTAGGAGTGCAGGGAGCCGGCACTGGCAGCGTGAGAGCGGCGGACGCTAGTAACTAAGGTAAATATCGGGTAACCAAGAGAAGTGCTTTCCTTGGTTACCTGATATTTACCTTAGTTACGCTTCCACGCATCGCTGCTGGCTGGGGGCTGGTCACTGGTGAGATCTGCCTGTTTGACAGCTCACCAGCGACCATGTAACGACGCAGCAGCGATCCTGATAAGGTCAGATTGCTGGTCGTGATCGCTGCTGCGTCGCTATGTGTGACACCACCATTAGTAATTTTCTAAAATTTCTGATTGTCACAATCTGGTTTAACACTAGAACTACTGGACTCGTGACACCTATATAGAAATACATAGTGCAAAGTAGTCAAAATGACTACCTCAGTAGTTCTAGTGTTAAAGGATTTCCAGAAAGTTTCAAAACTTATGACACAGAAAGAAAGGTTATAATAAAAATCTATTACTTAGCAGATAAATGACACCCCATCCATTAGCCACATGACCACTGCAGTCAATCACTGAACTCAGTGACGTTTACATGTGGCACATGACTGCGGAGGCCAAGGATCAGCTACAATAGACACATGAATAACAGACGTAATGCCCATTTCATTCCCTAAACTATAGAAAGATTTGAAAAATCCTGAACTCCTCCTCCAATACTTCAATGAAAACTTTCTATATAGAACAAAACAAAAAAAAAAAAAGGAACAGACAATTTAAAGGGAATCTGCCAGCAGGATATTGCTATGTAAGCTGAAGACAGCATGCTGCAAGGGTTTAGGCCCTGTGCGCACGCTGTGGATTTACCACGGATTTTGCGGCGGATTTGCTGCAGAAAATGTTTCTAACATTGCTGCAGTCATTCCCCAGCAAATTCTATGGGTTTTAAAAAAATGCTGTGCGCACTGCGTTTTTTTTTTTTTATACCTGCGGATTTTCCGCTGCAGAATTAATGAGAAAGTCACTTCTTTTCTGCAGGTACCTGCGGTTATTGCCAGAGATAATGGTAAAAATCTGCAGGGACCAACCTGCGGAAAATCCGCGATAAATACACATGCAGATTTCGCTGCGGTTTTGGTGCGTTTTTTTACCGTGGGTGGGGGATTCTTTAAGAGGGTCCGTTTTTTTCTTAAGAAATGGTCACTTTCTAGTGCGCACACAGCCCAACAGAGAATTCAAGGATGCCTGTCTTGTCACAGGGCATGCTGTTGATTATTTGAAATGTTTGTTTAAGCAACAGGACTTATCATTGCTAGGACTAAAATGTCACCTGCATGACAGTCCAGTACGACCCCTCTTGTGATTGACACCTCATTATCAGTGTACAATCTCTATTGAGAGCTGAGAGCGTTGCCCCTCGCCCTGCTATATCGCCAAATCTAAAAATTTGGATTGTGTTTGAACGGTGGCACCCAGTAATCTAAGGACCTGTGCGCACAGTGCAGTTTTTGGCTGTGTGCGCACTAGAAAAGTGATTTTCTCAAGAAAATTTCTTGCGAAACTTTTGGGAGTTGAAGATTACCGCATCTGCGGTAAAAAACGCACCAAAACCGCGGGAAAAACGCATGCGGTTTTTCCGCGTTTTGGCCGCAAGTTGGTCCCTGCATTTTTTTATGCTGTAACTGCAATAATATATAAATAAAGCATGTTGGAAAAAAAAAAGAAAGAAAAAAAAAAATAGATTAATGGATAGATAGATAGATAATTAGATTGATCTGTCCTCTATCAATCAATAGATAGAGTCCCTGTGAGGACACTGCAGTTCTCACGATTGGTAGTATATTCACATTACCGACCGTGATAAATGACCTGTAATTACCTCTGTAGGCTCGTTACGAGGCTGCATTCAGTACAGTGTCAGTCGCGGCTGGATGCAAGTATCGTGGGACCTGCGTGGATTACGACGGAGCTGTGTGTTGGGGGATGTAATAAAGGGGTGAAAGAGGGGGCTTTTTTTGTCTTTTATTTAAAATAAAAAGGATTTTTCGGTGTGTGTTTATTCACTTTACTTACAGGTTAATCATGAAAGCTGTCTCAGATGCTGCCATGATTAAGCCTGGACTTAGTGGCGGCGATGCGCTGCCATTTAACTCCTTATTACCTGGATTGCCACCGCATCACGGTAATCTGGAAGAGGCAGGGACACTCCGGGACTGCCGCATAATGGATTCGACAGTCCCGGGGCAGCGGTGGGCTGATATTCTGAGCTGCGGGGGGGGGGGGCATTAACCCTATACCGAGGATATACCACACATCATTTGCTACCTGCAGTATACCCACGGTATTTCGCGATTACATTACAGTGAATGGAGTGAAATACCGCAGCTACCTGCGGAAAAGTAGTGACATGGACATTTTCTCAAGAAATTCTGCAGAAAGAATGTTCTTGGAAAAAAAAAAAATGCAGTGTGCGCATAACTTTTTTTTTCCCCATAGGTTTTGCTGGGAAATGTCTGCAGAAAGGTTACAAACATTTCTCAAGAAATTTCTGCAGCAAAACCGCGGGTAAAAACGCAGCGTGCGCACAAGGCCTTTGATGCGTTTTTTGGTGCCTTTTTTAGTGCAGTTTGTTGCCCAAATCTGCATGACTATCCTTATCCCAGAACAGTCTATGAGAAATCAGAAGTGCTGTGCTCACGTTGCTTCTTTTTTGCTTGCGGTTTTTGGAGCAGAAAAAAGAAACAGCATGTCAATTGTTGGTCCGATTTTTTCCTGTGGTTTTAGCCCTTGAAGCCATTGAATTCAGTAAACAAAAAAAAAAAAAAAAAAAACCACCAAAAACACATGTTTATTGGTGGGTTTTTTTGGCCACAAGATGCATTTTTGGTGCATACATACCCTAAGTGATACATCATTGGATTCAGGAGCTCTTTTCCTACATCATGCTGCTCTCAGACGAGGTAAGAAAAAAAACAGCTGACAGATTCCCTTTAACAGAGTTACTCATTGTGAGCAAATACAGAAAAGTCGCTTCCTCAAAATACAGACAGAGCAAACAGTACCGTACATCTTTCTTCTAATGGATCATGCCATACACAGGAGGCTAGGGCAGTCCGGAAATCAGCTGTCTGAAATATCTCACAGAGTGACAAAGAAGAACAGACACTGGGGATAACATAAGTGGTGGGTTTGGATGGAAAATTAACACCTGGTCATATATTAGATTCCATGGATTACTACCCCTCTGTTTGGTCTGCTCATTATAAATGGGATTATAATATTGATGGCCCACCCTTAGAGATTTGTTTCCAGACTGCCTCCTGATCAGCCGATCTCAGCCTCCTTTATTCCCCAGCTCCTTACACTTTATGGTGACTGTGCCTGCTGCTGCGGCTCTTGGCCACTTCATTACATGAGACGGAGCCACAATAACAGCTGATCGGTGGGTGTCAGAGTCAGACCCCTCTGATCTAACAGAGTCCTTGGCTAATTCCTTCCCGGAGGGATATCTAGCTACTTTTTGTGTTGAGACTCCTAACAGAGGCTCCACCGACCTTTTTGATTTACATACTTCCCAGGGGGCAATGCACCTAGGATTTCACTGTGTTGAGCGCCCTCGCTGGCTGCCAGCAGTGTTTTCTCTGGCTGGTCTCCCTGGGATCATTGATTGTTTTGTCTTGTTAAGTATAGGGTAGTGGCGGGCACAGGGCATTGCAGGACCTTAGGTATCCATGGTTAGGACCACACAAAGTCACAGTTAGTTTCTTGTGGTCATAACCATGGATACCTAAGGTCCTGCACATGAGGTAAGCAATATAGCTAATCAGGAGAACTATACTACATCTCTAATTGGAGGTATTTGCTAATATTTTTACACCTACTACATATTAGGATACGATCTTGGAGAGAGGAATACCCCTTTAAGAGAGATATATATATATATATATATATATATATATATATATATATATATATATATATATATATATATATATATATATATATATATATATATATATATATATAATATATATATATATTTTTTTATGAGTAGAGCCACATAGAGTAATATTAGCCTGGCTAGAAGGCCCCTCTTTTGTAACCACCCCCTTCCCACCAACCCCTTCTTCCATACTCTCACTTGGACACCTTCATGGAGCTGCCATATTAAAGCCTCTTGCAGTGCGGATCTGGCCCATCCAGAGAAAATATCCGGCTGCATATCCAGTCATCAATGAGGCTTTCTCACCGAAACGCTGGGTCAGTTTTATTTTCACATGGGTCATTTTTTAAGCATAAAACACCATCACCTCAGGACATAGAAATTGCCACCTTGCCCTACCCAGGAGAAAAAAACTCAGACAAAAAAATGTGCGTTATGTTACTTATTCCTTCCAAAGATCATACTAAGGACCTGCGAGTGGAAGAAAAGCGGTTCCAGCAGCTAAATAGGAAAGGGTTCTTTACAGTTAGAGCAGTCAGACTGTGGAATGCCGACCACAAGAGGTAGTAATGGCAGATACTATAACAGCTTTTATAAAAGGGCTGGATGATTTCCTCACTACACACAACATTGTTGGTTATAAATGACAATTACAAAAAAAAATAATAAATGGAGGACGGTTGAATTAGATGGACCTAGAGCTCTTTACAACCTAAGTAACTATGTAAAGAAAGCGTGTTTTCAACCCACCACCCACAAAAAAAAAAAAAAAAAAAATTGCAAACCCAATGCCTAGCGGTAAGGCTGAGCTCAGGAGAAAATGATGCCGCCATTCGTCACACTCCTACTAAAGCTCACCTTTCTTACAGAAAAATAAGTGACTATATCTTAGGCCTTTTTCAGACAGTGTGGCTTTACCCGCGGTTTGTTTTTTTTGCGTTTTTGCTGCAGAAATTACTTGAGAAAATGGTTGTACCTTTCTGCAGACATTCCCCAGCAAAACCTATTGGAAAAAAAAAAAAAAAAAAATATCTGTGCGCACACTGCGTTTTTTTTCTCAAGAACATTCTTTCTGCAGAATTTCTGGAGAAAAAGAATGAGCCTGTCACTTCTTTTCTGCAGGTACCTGCGTTTTTGCCATAGATAATGGTGAAAAAAAAAAAAAAAAAACACAGGGACCAACCTGCGGAAAAAACGCATCAAAATCGGCAAGCGTTTTTCAATGAGTTATTGGTGCGTTTTTTGAACGCAAGTGCGCTAATCTTTTAGACTCAAGAAATTTCTTGAGAAAAATCCTTTTTCTAGCGCGCACAGGGCCTTACGCATAAAGAAAAGCTCTGAGGATCCGGCTGAGGAATGTAAGCGGTGTATGAAAATGCTCAAACACAAGTGTGTGCTTTATCTGCAACCTGACACACACGACCCTCGGCAGAGGCCAACATGAAGAAACCGGGCGCTCCGCTAAGTGCTCACGTGATTACGGGTGGAGGGTAACGTCCCAGACTCCAGCCCCCCGCACACAACTTACATTTCCCACCTCTCGTGGTTTTCTATACTTTGCTTGGATAGGCTTATTCTGATATAAAATGTAATACCACATCCCGCAGTCACAGAATACATTCCATCCATGAGCACACGCAGCGCGCAGACCACCCGGGGCCCGGAGGAACATTCAGTGCCACAAGAGGCCGGCACAGAAAATGCTCATCAGTAGTATCAGAAGAACATTGTTTCACAGAAGGGAAAATAAATATTTAATATGGCCCTAGTTTTAGGAGGGTTTTTGCAGGACGCAAGAGCGTATCTGACTATATATGACTATAGGAAAGCATTACCTGTCATGGGAGACATACCGTGACAAACAGCGCGACAGAACGTGCACTGTAAATTACTCTCATAGCAGTTAGGTGAAAAAAAGAAGACCCTTTGAACAGTTTTTCAGTACAAAATGACTGCTCAAACCAAGCACAGATACTCGGTGCACCCTTGGTGTGCAGCAACAGTTCAGTACAGCTTCCCATCTATCTCCCCTCTCCTCTGGCTCCTGTAAAGAGCTGTCAATCAAGGACAGGATGGTGGAGATACTAACAAGGAGAAAACAAGGTGCACTGAAAATTTTGATCAAGTCAAGAGTACACTAGCACCTATGCTTGGTTTGAACAGTCATTTTGCGCTGACAGACTCACTTAAAGGAAACCTGTTACCTACTCACCTGTGGGGCGGTCTGATCGGTGAACTAGAGATGAGCGGTTCAGTGGAGGTTCGGTTCGCCGGCAACCAAGGAGCCGAGCCTCCACTAGCTCGAGCTTGAACTGAGCCCTGGAGCAAGTAACCGATTGGCACTTTGAGTCTCTGCTCACAGCCATAAGCAGATCATTTCCGGGGGAGGGCAAGTGGGCTTTACAAACTATTTGTTGGGCTGCACACTACATGTGATCGCGCTGATGTTACCCCCAGTGTGCGTTATTCAAACATTGCAAGTGTCTTGCACAGAGCTGAGCAACAAGCGAACCTGAACACAGCTTTGCTCACAAGAGTGACGTTCGCACATGAAGCATCCGAAACTCGAACCTTGATTTTTTTTTTGGAAGTTGAAGTGCAGGGTAGAGATGAGCGAACCTGAGGTTTGACTGAACGCCCTCTATCCTTGTGATCGCCGTCATCCTTCGTTTGGATGATGCATCCTACATGATCCACAGTGTCCTCCGTTGTGCTCCTGCGCACTTCTCTCTGCCATGCTGAGGGTAGCGCAAATTACTGTAATGCACAGGTGAACGCCCGCGCATGTACATTACAGTACTCTGCTCCCCCTTCAGCATGGCAGAAAGAAGTGCGCAGGAGCGCAACGGAGGACACTGTGTGGACGAAGGACACGTCATCTACATGAAACAAGAAGGAAGATAGTGAGCGCAAGAACAGAGGAGGCGCCAGACCCCAGCGATGCCCATCGGACCGGAACGTATCGGACCGCCTCACAGGGTCTCATTAAGGGGTTTGCTCACACTAGCATATATTCTCCCATGCGAGAGAAATCGGATGGATTATGCAAATTACCCTCACTTGCTCATTTTACTGAAATCAGATTCTCTTGTATGCGAGAATCGCGTACACGTCAGGAGAAGATGGAGACCTTAATGAGGTTGGCCATTACTTTTACATTGATGGCCCATCCTAAAGCGGGCTTTACACGCTACGATATATCTTATGATATGTCGTTGGGGTCACGTCGTAAGTGACGCACATCCGGCCTCGTTTGATATATTGTAGCGTGTGGCAGCTACGAGCGAGTGTGAACGAGCAACAATACTCACCTTATCGTTGCTTGTTGACACGTCGCTCATTTTCAAAATATCAAACGTCCTTCTGCGTGCCGGTTGTTCATCGTTCCCGAGGCAGCACACATCGCTCCGTGTGAAACCCCACGAACGATGAACATCACCTTACCGGCGGCCGCTGGCAATGCGGAAGGAAGGAGGTGGGCGGGATGTTACGTCCCGCTCATCTCCGCCCCTCCGCGTCTATTGGCAGGTGGCTGTGTGACGCCGAACGTCCCTCCCCCTTCAGGAAGTGGATGTTCGCCGCCCACATTGAGGTCGTTCGGGAGGTAAGTACGTGTGACGGGGGTTACTGACTTTGTGCGACACGGGCAACAAGTTGCCTGTGGTGGACAAACGATGGGGGGTGGGTGCGATCGCACATGAAATCGACGCGTGTAAAGTAGCCTTTAGGCTCGGTCATCAATGTCTGATTGGCCGGGGTCTGACACCAGACCAGTTGTTTTCGTGCCGCTGGCAGCAGCAAGTGCCTGGTAATGCTCAGTTCCGGAGCTGCCCCGTCTACTGATAGCGGCCACAGCTGGGTACTGCACATCCGCTTCCTACGGATTTTATTGGGAGGCGGATGTGCAGTACCCGGCCGATCAGACATTGATGACCTTTCCTAAGTATAGGCCATCAATCTTCATGACATCTGCGTACAGTCCAATGTTTTGCACACACCCATAGATCTGAATGGGTGAGCGCCGTCCGATATACGCTGCCAATCACAGAAATGTTTTCTCATGTCGGCTGGATCTGCTGACAAGCTATTTTTTTTCTTTACACTACCGTGTGTTAGTAACCCGATACATGCCCTTGGCCCCCTTTTGCTTTGGCTGTATTATTTCCACTATTGTTGATTAGTTGTAGGATCCCTTATGAATTTTATAAGTTGATTCACTTAGAATAGCATAAGTTACCAGAAAACAATCCAGGGGAAAACCGAGAGAGCGGCACAATTAGGATTCACGTCAGGGAGCTCTCCACTACTTTCTCCTAGAGTTTCCCAGCAACAACACGAGAACAATGAAGCCGAGTGCCTGGTATTTTTCCACGGGTTCTCCGATACGGCAGCAGACAACATACGTGAAGGGAAGCTTTACAGAATTCAAGGCTGACGAGCCAAAAACAAACGCTCACATACTCTGGCAGTGAATAGACTCCTCCTGTGATAGAATAAACATGCCTTCCCTATGTACACATGTAAACCACAAACCCTCAAAAGTTTGGTTAGCAATATACACATGACCCACTATATTCCACACAACTCGAGCAGACACGGCGCTGGCCCTCCAGACACGGCGCGCGCCGACGGCCCTCCAGAAACGGCGCGCGCCGACGGGCCTCCAGACACGGCGCGCGCCGACGGCCCTCCAGACACGGCGCGCGCCGACGGCCCTCCAGACACGGCGCGCGCCGACGGCCCTCCAGACACGGCGCGCGCCGACGGCCCTCCAGACACGGCGCGCGCCGACGGCCCTCCAGACACGGCGCGCGCCGACGGCCCTCCAGACACGGCGCGCGCCGACGGCCCTCCAGACACGCCGACGGCCCTCCAGACACGGCGCGCCAAGAATGACAAAATGCTATGAGGGAATTTATTTTAGACCAGAATACTGGAGCAAGAAGACTTTTTTGGGGGGGCACCACACCTGGATGTCCTACAATGTGACTTTTTAAGTTTATATGTCACGTGACACAAACAGTTGCTATCCCAATATCACCACTATCTGCATCACTGGGATGCAGATAGTGGTAAATACATTGGTGGAGGACAGAGCCGCTGGCTCCTTCTTCCACCTATCATTATGTGTTGATGTGCTCTTGCTTCCAACAGCAAATGAAGTCAAACCCACTTCATTGTTGTTTCCCATGGGGGATAAGTTGCTACCATGTATTCTCTTCTCCCCATTGAGATAAACATGCATTCCTGCCTATGGGAGGTGGGGAGGAATAGCTCTAGGCCAAATAAGAAGTTAAGGATTTTAAACCCGGAAATCCTCTAAAGGTCCAGTCACACTAAGCAACTTACTAGCGATCCCAACAACGATAGGGATCGCTGGTAAGTTGCTAGGAGGTTGCTGGTCACACTGCGACGCTCCAGCGATCCCACCAGCAACCTGACCTGGCAGGGATCGCTGGAGCGTCGCTACACGAGTTGCTGGTGAGCTCACCAGTGACCAGCCCCCAGCGCCGCGTGGAAGATGCTGCTCTTGGTAACTAAGGTAAATATCGGGTAACCAACCCGATATTTACCTTGGTTACCAGCGCACTGAGCTACATGTGCAGAGAGCAGGGAGCAGCGCACACTGAGCGCTGGCTCCTTGCTCTCCTAGCTACAGCACACATCGGGTTAATTAACCCGATGTGTCCTGCAGCTAAATGTGCACAGAGCAGGGAGCAGCGCACAATGCTTAGCGCTGGCTCCCTGCTCTCCTAGCTACAGCACACATCGGGTTAATTAACCCGATGTGTCCTGCAGCTACATGTGCACAGAGCAGGAGCCGGCACTGACAGGGAGAGCGGCGGAGGCTGGTAACAAAGGTAAATATCGGGTAACCAAGGACAGGGCTTCTTGGTTACCCGATGTTTACTGTGGTTACCAGCCTCCGCAGAAGCCGGCTCCTGCTGCCTGCACATTTAGTTGTTGCTGTCTCGCTGTCACACACAGCGATCTGTGCTTCACAGCGGGACAGCAACAACTAAAAAATGGCCCAGGACATTCAGCAACAACCAACGACCTCACAGCAGGGGCCAGGTTGTTGCTGGATGTCACACACAGCAACATCGCTAGCAACATCGCTGCTACGTCACAAAAGTTGTTCGTTAGCAGCGATGTTGCTTAGTGTGACGGGGCCTTAACGGTCGCCAATTTTTAATTGTGTGTGTCCAACACTCAGCACCCCACAATCAGATAATTTGAGGGAGCTTGTGTGAGAGCTGCAGCTTCCTTAATACAGAAAAACAGGAAGGATTCCAGCTCCCCACATGGAGGGATAAGAGGACGGTGCAAGGAGGGTAGAAGTCCAATTAGCATATAGAAAAAACTCCAGCATCCATGTCTGTATAGAGTAAAACTTTGGCTTTATTTCAAAAAATTATTTTAAAATTGATATATTATGTTAATTATCTTGTTCAGAGGTGTCTTGTTCTGTGGTATATCCGGTTGTTCCTCTTTTCAAACCTCTCGTGTATATGATGTGGATAGATGATTAAGGATGCTCTTGTGTTCAAAACGCGTCTTTCCTGACCATTGCTTTTATGAAATTTTAAAAGAATTTTTTGAAATAAAGACGAAGTTTCACTCTATACAGACATGGATGCTGGAGTTTCTTCTATATGCTTCCTTAATACAGTATTTGCTTCATGCCATCTACATAGTAACGGCAGTGCAGACTATTGTAGCGTTTCCCACTAACTCCCGTAGGTAAAGATTGCAATATCCCACACGAGTGATATAAGCAGGCAGAGCGCAGGTAGACGGCACAATGTAGACATGAAGGGACTGACCACTACCTGGACAACCCCTTCTCAAGTTCTGTATTCCTCTTGTTGAGAAGAACAAAAATAAAAAGAAAACAACACACACACACACACACACACACACACACACACCTCTTTCATTGTCCTTGTATCAGCAATGTAGATACTGGGCCTCCCGGCGACTGCATGGCATTGTTATGGCACATGAGCGGTATTCCCATCTCCTATCGCAATATGTAGTAGGTGTAATAATGATAATATTAGCAAATACCTCCAATTAGGAATGTACTATAGCTCTTCTGATTCACTGTCACTTACCTCATGTGCAGGGCATTGCAGGAACTCAGGTATCCATGGTTATGACCACTAGCAACTAACTGTCACTATATGACTGGTTATAACCATGGATACCGGAGGTCCTGCACATGAGGTAAACAAGATCGCTAATCAGGAGAACTATACTATATTTGTAAGTGGAGGTATCTACTAATACATATTGGAATAGGATCTTATGAAAGGGCGTCACACGGTACGATCTATCGTGCGATCGCACGAGCAATCGTACCCGCCCCCGTCGTTTGTGCGTCACGGGCAAATCGCTGCCCGTGTCGCACAAAGTCGTTAAACCGCCTTCACACGTACTTACCTGCTGAGTGACCTCGCTGTGGGCGGCGAACATCATCTTCCTGAAGGGGGAGGGACGTTCGGCGTCACAGCGACATCACACAGCGGCCGGCCTATAGAAGCAGAGGGGCGGAGATGAACGGGACGTAAACATCCCGCCCACCTCCTTCCTTCCGCATAGGCGGCGGGTGCCGCGGGAAGCAGGTAAGCTGCAGTTCAGCGTTCCCGGGGTGTCACACGGAGTGATGAGTGCTGCCCCGGGTACGATGAACAACCGGCGCCATGAAAAATAAACGATTTTTTAAAAATAAGCGACGTGTACACGACTCACGATTTGTGACCGATTCAGCGGCGCTCGGAGGTGTCACACGAAACGACGTCACAAATGATGCCGGATGTGCGTCACGAAAACCGTGACCCCGACGATGCATCGCACGATAGCTCGTCTCGTGTGACGCCCGCATTAGAGATGGAAATGCCCCTTTAATTTCAGCTGAGAGGGAATGTGAAGGCAGATGCTTATAGGCTGTTGTAGTCACATGATGTCCCCCGCCAGATGTTGATGAGGAGCGGCACCGGTCCAGGAGGGGAGTAGCTTTTTGCTTTTTATCTTAGACGTTGGGCTCATTAGGTAGAAGCTGTAAAGTAGGGGACAACCCTTTAATACTCCATCTTTCATAGATGAAGTAGCTGAATGTGGGATTAAGCGATCTCACCAACAAACACTTCTGTATATTATAACGAGCAGACATGTTTAGGGAAAACTGGCACCAATAATAATGGTAGAAAGCTGCAGTATTAGCAGCCGCTGACACACAGACATCACTCGAGCTGCGGCTACATCACTTACAACACTATGGCTTCTGTCACATGGATGAGCAAGACCGGGAGGACGGAAAGTCAGGGACAAGTGTTTGAGGCTTGTGTTATTCTGGTCATGAATCACTTAAAGGGGTATTCCCATCTGCCAGATCCTATCACAATATGTAGTAGGTGTAATAACAATATTAGCAAATACCTGCAATTAGAAATGTAATATAAATCTCCTGATAAAGCCTTGACTCTTACCTCATGTGCAAGGCATTGCAGCTTAGAGATCTATGGTTACGTCCACTCAAATAGTAACAGTTAGTTGTTTGTGACTATAACCATGGATACCCAAGCTGCAATGCCCTGCACATGAGGCAAGAGACAAAGCTATAAATCAGGAGAACTATATTACATTTCTATTTGGATGTATTTGCTATTATTAATTATTATTATTATTATTATACCTACTACATATTGGGAGAGGATATTGGAGATGGGAATACCACTAATTAAGGCTGCTTTCACACATCCGGTTTTTGCTGTGCGGCACAATCCGGCTCTTTGCAGAAAAAACGCAACCGTTTTTTTTGCCGCCGGTTGCGGTTTTTACGCATAGACTTTCATTAGTGCCAGATTGTGCCGCATGGCCTTGCGTTCGGTACGGTTTTTGCCGGATGCGGCATATTTAGCCAATGCAGCGGCCAAATGGAACGTTGCCTGGCACGTTTTTTTGTCCGGCAAAAAAAAAAAAACGCATCCGGCCGCCGCATGCGCTTTTTTGCACTGCGTATGCTCAGCAGTGTGCCGCAACTGGCAAAAAACGGACGGGCCGCATGTAAAAACTTATGCAAAGGATCAGTTTTTTTCGCCGCATCTGTTGCATAGGTTTTAGAGCCGGATTTAGCCGCACTGCAAAAACCGGATGTGTGAAAGCAGCCTAATGATACCACAACAAAAATCTTCACAATCACCAGGTAGTGCAGAGATTTTTTTCGCTTGCAAGTTTACGTATTGAGCAGATTAATCCATTAAACCCTATTGTACTCCGAGGTATATAAAAACGAGGGGAGATCGGGTGTACGCCACGCCATCATCAGGGGACAGATGTTTATTTTTGCGTTTCTTTCTTCAGGTCAATGCATTTCAGAGATCGACTGTCTTCTACATCAGGACATTAAGGAACCATCATATTGTCTAGTTTGATGGTTCCTTGATGTCCTGATGAAGGAGACAGTCGATCTCTGAAACGCGTTGATCTGATCTGTACAAAGAATAAAGAAATGGAAAAATCAACATCTGTCCCCTGGTGATAGATGGGGTGTACCTCGTTTTTATACATTGTGCTCCTGGGCTGCAGTCACCTCTTCATTGTGACTGACAACCCTATAAGCAGGGCTGTGGAGTCGGAGTCGGAGTCGGAGCTCATTTTGGTGGAGTCGGAGTCGGAGTCGGTATAAAATGCACCGACTCCGACTCCTAAAATATATAATAAATTGGGGACAGTAGTGCAATGCAGAATGTGCTGAATATTTTACTAAATAACAACATTTAGTATAATGCTTATATTTAAGTGAAAAATTTATTGTAGTACAATGTGAACATTAGACATTTAATTATTTTTATGATACAATAATCAAGATATTTGGATAGAACATAAAATATTTATTGGAATACAACTTTAGAACACAAAAAAACTAATAAATTGTAAATATGTAATATATATAATATATATATATATATATATATATATATATACAGTGTATATACACACACAAGATATATATGTAATCTACTGTATATTACATAGTGTATTACATATTTACAATTTATTACAGTTTTTTGTGTTCTAAAGTTGTATCCAATAAATATATTTTATGTTCTATCCAAATATCTTGATTATTGTATCATAAAAATTATTAAATGTCTGATGTTCACATATACATGTTCATGTACTACAATAAATTTTTCACCTAACTATAAGCAATATATGTAGGAGTCGGAGTCGGAGCCGGAGTCGGAGTCGGAGCCGGAGTCGGAGTCGGTGCAAGAGAATTTGAGGAGTCGGAGTCGAAGGTTTGGCTTACCGACTCCACAGCCCTGCCTATAAGGTGAGTGTCTCCTCACTTGCCCACTGGTGTTTATATGGTAAGACCCTATTGCGCTTGTTCCTTCCACAGTTTCTCTGCTACTCCCTGAGATAAGCGGCACCAGAGGAATATTCATGGTGGCATGTGGGGTGATGGATGTCAGCTGAACAACGCTTATCTCATGTCTACACTGTAAGGTGACTAAGAGCTTAGAGGATGTGTGACATCAGAAGTCTGCACTGTCAGACAGCAGCCATGACACCACTATCATCACAGGCCCACAGAGACATGTCCGCTGACAGCACGGACACCGGTGTCTCCTATTCTCGGCCAAGATCCTCCTCAAAAGAATATAAACCCAACAATGACAGGCAGCAGAGGAAGGGTGTAGGGCTGCCGGCCTCACCAACGTATTATTACATATAAATCGCTTTATCCACCCCTCTAATTATTTCCTTTCATACAGGTCACTTGTTAGACAACACTCGGCTTTTGAAGTGACATAAACCTGAGGAGAGTCCCCTCTTTTTGATGCTACAAGTCTGAGAAGAAGATGGAGACAAAGATGGGAAAGAATGGAAAGTGATCATTAAGTCTGGGAAGACCCAAGATCAGACATTGGAAAAGTCATTAAATAATGTAGGAGATAGCGAGCTTAGAGGAATAGCATGGAGAACATCCAAAACATACAAGTAGAGAATGCTGTCCACCATAAACACATGGGACAGATGTGAGGTGTATAATAAACCCCGAAAATCACACAGGAGGGCTCTTACACGACGATATGGGGTCACATCTCCCGTAATACCTGTAAACCTGGCACAACAGGGCTGGACATGGCCGTATTCTGGTCAATGGATGAAGCCCGCAGTTCTCCATTTTTTGTCCTCCAAGCACGTGACATTCACAACTCCTACAGACTATTCCAAGTCTCTACAGAATCAATTCTTTGCCATTTTTACATCAAAGAAAATAATATCATCACTTGTTCTCTTAGGGAATAAAGTACAGCAAGTTATACCCGCACTTGTACCCGCATGGCAGTATCTGGGTCTCAGTAGATCTCAGGTGTTGAGGAGCTTGCGATGTGCCCCACATGGAGTGTCTCACCTTGGCGCTATGTCAAGTGCTACCCTCCCTACCATGTGTGTATATCACTAAGACAAGGTGTAGGGCATTGGGACAGAATATGCCACAGATAGGCACTGGCAGCTCTCGAGACCCATTGTACCGATTTTATATATTTGTAACATTCTGTGAAAACCTCAGAAATGGTTTTGCTCTCGGACAGTATACAGATGGAAGACTATTTCCAGGACCTTAAAACTGATATTCCACCCTTAGGATAGTCCATCAGCTTTAGAACTGTATGTCTCAGGGGTACTTCGCACACTACGACATCACAAGCCGATGATTGCGATGCCGAGCGCAATAGTCCCCGTCGCAGCTGCGATATCTTGGGATAGCTGCCGTAGCGAAAATTATCGTTACGGCAGCTTCACATGCACTAACCTGCCCTGCGACGTCGCTCTGGCCGGCGGGTCATGCGGTGTCACAGCGACATTACATGGCAGGCGGCCAATAGAAGCAGAGGGGTGGAGATGAGCGAGACGTAAACATCCCGCCCTCCTCCTTCCTTCCGCATTGCAGCCGGGACGCAGGTAAGGTGAGGTTCCTTGCTCCTGCGGCTTCACATACAGCGATGTGTGCTGCCGCAGTAACGAGGAACAACATCGTAACATCGGTCCTTCCGAAAATATGGAAATTACCGACGCTACACAGACCATACGATTTCGACACTTTTGCGCTCCTTAATCGTGGTAAAAAGGATTCACATACTGCGATGTCGACAGCGACGCCGGATGTGCATCACTTTCGATTTGACCCCACCAACATCGCAGCTGCGATGTCATAGTGTGCAAAGTACCCCTAAGTCTTGGCACCCCTAACAAATCATATGCCCATGGAATACCAGCCAGAACTCCGTCTTTATTCTTCACCCTGTGCAGCGCCATAACTTTAGGACCGGCGGTGTCTGCTAAAACTGGAATACCGGGCACAACCACTACTCAAAGTGAGGAACGGTACCCTTCCAAGGGCTGGACCCACTACTCCAATAATGAAGGCCTACCCCAAGGTCAGCTCTGGATAACCGCCTTAATGGAAAATATCACTACTGTTTCCAATGTAGACTGGCAATAACGTGCAAGACCCCCACTTGTAATATGCATGTGCCATAAAGCGGAGCGTGCACGGACTATGGTGGGTCTACCTGGCGAGCACATGTGCCTTAGTGATGAGACCCCTAGAGAATCATATTCTCATCCCAAAAAACGGCTTCAGATCCGCAGGGATTCTGCCCAGTGTGGACGTACCCTTCCTCTTTATACAGCCCCCTCTCTCAACTGGAGGGGACTGAGCGGAGGATGGGGGTGGTCTTACAGGAAAAGTTCTCTATGGAGAAAAAGTTTCCATACCTTAGTAATGATGAGAAGTTCTCCATGCTCTTTACCTCCCTTCAGGGTAAATCCCCACGGAGCCCCTCCAGTGAGCAGCACATCCACAAAGCGATAGCCCTCCAGCAGCCTCCTCTCCATCATCATGGTCTGCCCTTGGTCCACCATGCCAGCCCTCATGTCCTCCGGCAGGAAGCTCTCCTGCCCACCTCTGCTCTCCAGGTTCTCCATGGTGCTGGCCAGCTGTGTGCACTGTGAGTAGGGTGGTCCCGGCTACACATCAGTCCTGCTCAGCGGCCCCCGGGACAGGAGTGCACAGCCTGGAGCGGGCCCTGCGAGCGCTGCCATTGCCCTCCCTCCTCGGGATGAACCATGGGGAGCGGGACTCGCCGCACAGATCGCCGTCACCTCCGTGCAGATCTCCGGAGCTCGCCGTCCACCTGTTGTCGGTCACTTTGTCCCGCAGATCGTCCCCTTCCCGCACAGCACACTCCGGTCACCGGGGAGGTGAGCGCCGCGGACTCTTCCTGTTCTTCCCTCTCTGCCTGTTGTGCTCAGCACGTACAGAACACACGGCCTGCAGGAGCCTCCCATCCCCCTCCTGGCCAGCAATCACTCACTGATTATCCCTGGGAGGGAATGTGTCACTGCACATGGAGTGTTACCATATATCAGCTGTGCCTGGGCACGGAGGCTACCTCCACGGCACTGGGCGCGGAGTGCTGCCCCATGGCACTGGGCGCGGAGTGCTGCCCCATGGCACTGGGCGCGGAGTGCTGCTCCATGGCACTGGGCGCGGAGTGCTGCCCCATGGCACTGGGCAAAGAGTGCTGCCTCCATAGCACTGGGCGCGGAGTGCTGCCTCCATAGCACTGGGCGCGGAGTGCTTCCCCATGGCACTGGGAGCGGAGTGCTGCCCCATAGCACTGGGCGCGGAGTGCTGCCCCATAGCACTGGGCGCGGAGTGCTGCCCCATGGCACTGGGCACGGAGTGCTGCCCCATGGCACTGGGCGCGGAGTGCTGCCCCATAGCACTGGGCGCGGAGTGCTGCCCCATGGCACTGGGCGCGGAGTGCTGCCTCCATAGCACTGGGTGCGGAGTGCTGCCCCATGGCACTGGGCGCGGAGTGCTGCCTCCATAGCACTGGGTGCGGAGTGCTGCCCCATGGCACTGGGCGCGGAGTGCTGCCTCCATAGCACTGGGCGCGGAGTGCTGCCCCATGGTACTGGGCGCGGAGTGCTGCCCCATGGTACTGGGCGCGGAGTGCTGCCTCCATAGCACTGGGCACGGAGTGCTGCCCCATGGCACTGGGCGCGGAGTGCTGCCTTCATAGCACTGGGCACGGAGTGCTGCCTTCATAGCACTGGGCGCGGAGTGCTGCCCCATGGCACTGGGCGCGGAGTGCTGCCCCATAGCACTGGGCGCGGAGTGCTGCCCCATAGCACTGGGCGCGGAGTGCTGCCCCATGGCACTGGGCGCGGAGTGCTGCCCCATGGCACTGGGCGCTGAGTGCTGCCCCATGGCACTGGGCGCTGAGTGCTGCCTTCATAGCACTGGGCACGGAGTGCTGCCTTCATAGCACTGGGCACGGAGTGCTGCCCCATGGCACTGGGTGCGGAGTGCTGCCCCATAGCACTGGGTGCGGAGTGCTGCCCCATAGCACTGGGTGCGGAGTGCTGCCCCATAGCACTGGGTGCGGAGTGCTGCCCCATGGCACTGGGCGCGGAGTGCTGCCCCATGGCACTGGGCGCTGAGTGCTGCCCCATGGCACTGGGCGCTGAGTGCTGCCCCATGGCACTGGGCGCTGAGTGCTGCCCCATGGCACTGGGCGCTGAGTGCTGCCCCATGGCACTGGGCGCGGAGTGCTGCCTCTATAGCACTGGGCGCGGAGTGCTGCCCCATGGTACTGGGCGCGGAGTGCTGCCCCATGGTACTGGGCGCGGAGTGCTGCCTCCATAGCACTGGGCACGGAGTGCTGTCCCATGGTACTGGGCACGGAGTGCTGCCCCATGGTACTGGGCGCGGAGTGCTGCCTCCATAGCACTGGTTGCGGTGTGCTGCCTCCATGGCACTGAGCACAGAGTGCTGCCTTCATGGTGTCGGAGGGGCCGCGCTCGCTACGCTCGGGTCTGGGGCTGCTGCTGCTTGGTGGCTCGAGCGGTGGGCCGGACCCGGGGACTTGAGCAGTGCTCCTCGTCCACGAGTGAAAAGGGGGTGGTTTGTTTTGGGAGATAGTCCGTGACGCCACCCACAGGTCGTGGTGATAATGGGCACCACCGCTGCTGGTGACGGAGATCCCGGGAGTGATGGCAGGGAGCAGCTAGGATGTTGGTTCCCCCTCCGTGGGTAGGGGTTGGTGATCCCGGGGCCCAGTGGTGGTACGGGGAGGCAGGGTAGCTGGGGTGCAGGGTTGCGGAGGCAGCGCGGCGCGGTGCCGGATGGCACTATTGTACTCACTCAGGCACAGATTCACAGAGTCTCTGGTAAACCAAACGGCTGGATGGATGGGTCCCGCAGCCGGCTGCAGTGTCTTTGCTCTCCCCTGACAGGTTGATGGTGGCTGTCTTTCCCTGCAGCTTTTGTAGAATGTGTTGACTCCGATGGTTTCCCAACGGTAGTCCGCTCCCCGGCGTGTATGTACCGAAGGAGCCCGTTTTGCCCGCAGGCGCTGGCCCTTGGATCTCTAGCCTATGGCAGTGGCTCTTTATCCTCACTGTGTGGACGGTTGCCTTCTGTCGGGTCTTGGGTGTTAGGGAACCCCTGGGGTTCCGGTCACTCTCGGATTTGACCGTTGTCGGCGGCTCCTAGCCTGGTCGGGGTCTGATGGCCCTGCCTTTGTGCTTGGTACAGATCTGCTCCCCGGTTCGGTTCCGCTGACCCGCACCACCTCCTGCAGACGGCCACCACCGTCTGCCGACCTTGCTGACAGTGCCTGGGCTCCTACCCAGACACTAGCGGTTTCTGTCCTCTCACTTTCAACTCCAAACTTCAACTCCTCCATTCCACTAAAGTAAACAAACTGCCTTTTCCCGCCTCCAGGCCTGTGAACTCCTCGGTGGGTGGGGCCAACCGCCTGGCTCCGCCCCACCTGGTGTGGACATCAGACCCTGGAGGAGGCAACAAGGATTTTGTTTGACTGATGTAGACTATCCAGGGGAGGGTGTGTGTGTGTGATGTTATGTTTGTGACTACCTGGCTAGTCCAGGGCGTCACATTCCCCCTTGGTGAAATGCAGACCGTCCGCGGGCTGACCGTCCATCACCGGTTTTATTTCTGAAAAATATAAGTTAACATAGAAAACATATAATAATAAGCATACTTTTAATTCTTCCCTTACGGGAGTCTTTTCTCTTAAACGTTACTAATGGCTATAAAACATTTTTATTAATAACGGACGGGTTCATGTTCCTCCGCTTCCCCACCCAAGCAACCTACACCTTGATGCTGCCCCTAAGAAACGGGCAGCACCCCTCTTCCCCAGTCCGGAAGCAGGAACTCGATTCCAGGTCACCCAAGCGGGAACGGGTACGGTGTCTCGCACCCGGCTGTCATTTCAGGGGACCCCACGTCCACCGGGACCCCTGACCCCCGGAGGATGGCCACCAGTCCTGGTGGTGGCCGGACCCCAGCCTGCTCTGCTGCGGGTCGTTCCTCCAATCTGCCTCTCCGGAGGCGACAACGGAACACAGCCCATAAATTATTTACAAGGCCACAAGTTCGTGGTTGGCCTGCAAGTTCTCGGCCTTGTCTCTGGAAGGGGGTTAGTGGGAGCACATAAAGTCCCCACGGGGACAACTTTCTTCTTTACGGACGGCAATCAGGTGAAGTATTCGGGTAATTGGTGTTCATTCATTCAGTTATTTACACAATCAACATGCTGCACCCCTAGATGGTAGTTTCCCTATACCTAAGCGGGGGCCTACCTAGGTTGGGGCGTGTGGACCTTCGGGGCCCAATGTCGTTAGTAGCGGGCGATGGGACAGGGGAGACAACCGGTTCCTCTTCCCGCATGTCATGTATGGCAGGTGGAGACCTACGGGGGCTTGGTATAGGTGCATCCCTGGGCACTGGTTCACTGGCGGTTATTTCCGTTTCCATTTCTTCCACGGGTTGTGGGAACATTATCACCGGAACAATCAGCGCACCGTTCTGCATAGGCCAGTCTGCTGGAAAGTCACCCATCACTGTGTGGATCACCTCTTTTTCTTTCTCCCCATTCGGTATGGGAACCGGAATTTCGTTTGCCGATCTCAATGGGGGTGGGCACCTCTTCAGGTGGTCCCTGGAAACTGTAGCCGAGGTCTTCCCCTGGTCGCGGCTAATTAGATAAGTCTTCTCGTTCTCCTATTCGGTGGGCTGTATGACGTACGGGGTCTTCTCCCACTGATCATCAAGCTTATGGGTTCTTCTCTTCCGTTTCAGCACTACATCTCCGGGCTCAAAGGGAACGGCTGGAGCCCGCCTGCTGAAGCACTGTTCTTGTTTTTCTCGGCTCTGACGTAGATTCTTCTCCACATATTCTTGGATCCGTCGGTACTGCGCTTGCTGCCGGGTATCCCAGTCTGCAGTCGAAGGGAGGGCCTCTGGAACCTCCAGGTCCATTTCCAGGTCCACCGGCAGCCGGCCCGGTCGGGCTCTCATCAGATACGCCGGTGTGCATTTGGTAGAACCACAGGGGATGTTATTGTACATGTTTATCAGGTCAGGCAGCTTCTCCGGCCACAGGTTCCGCTCTTCTAACGGTAGTATCTTCAGGAGATCCAGAACCAGATGGTTCATCTTCTCACACATCCCATTAGTCTGGGCATTATATGGCCTGGTCCTGATCTTCTTACAACCGTATAATTGGCAAAACTCTTGAAACACCTCTGCTTCAAAGGTCGAACCCTGGTCCGTAAGCACCCTCTCTGGGTATCCGTGCGGTCGACAAAAGTAGGCCTGGAATGCTCTAGCTGCAGTACGGCCGGTCAGATCTTTGACTGGAACAACCATCATGAATCTTGAGTAGTGGTCCACGATCGTCATGGCATAGGTGTACCCACTTCAGCTAGGTGTGAGCTTGACGTGGTCCAGGGCGACCAACTCCAGCGGTTGATGGGTAATGATTGGTCGTAGAGGAGCTTTCTGGCTGGCTTCGTCCCTTCTTCTTAGTGTAGAGGGACCACACTCTCGGCACCAGGCCTCTACGGACTCCCGCATCCCACGCCAATAGAACTGCTCTCTCAACAGCATCTCCAGCTTCTTCCAACCAAAGTGCCCAGCACCGTCATGGTAAGCTTGTAGAACTTTGGGCTCGTTAGCCTGAGGAACCACCAGCTGGCGAACCTTCTCATGAGTCTTTGGATTGATCAGTTCCCGATACAGCTTCCCTTGATGTAGGCACAGCCGGGCCCTTTCCTTCCATAGCCGCTGGGCTTCTGGGAGAGCAGCGGGGTCCATTCTGGAGGAACCCTGTTCAATCATGGTCTTGACCAACTGCACAGCAGGCGCTTGATCTTGAGCTTCTTGCCATCCCTGACTGGTTAACGGGTCCAGGTTCACCTGTTGCTGACTGACACAGGGCTTTTCAGCCAGTGGCCGGTGGAACGCTGGTAACTCGATTTCTTCAAGGTCATCATCTTCTGACCATCAAGTAGGTGTGGCATTCGGGTAACGCGTCCGTGTTGGTGTTCTTGCGGCCGGCTCTGTACTTGATAGTGAAGTCGTAGTTAGACAGCCGAGCCACCCACCTTTGTTCTAGAGCGCCCAGCTTGGCCGTATCCAGGTGGGTCAACGGATTATTGTCCGTGTGGGCAGTGAATTTTGCCGCGGCAAGGTAATGCTTAAACCTTTCGGTGATTGCCCACACCAGGGCCAAGAACTCGAGCTTGAAGGAGCTGTAATTCTCAGGGTTTCTTTCCGTGGGCCTGAATTTCCTGCTGGCGTAGGTGATCACTTTCTCCTTCCCGTCCTGGACCTGGGACAAGACTGCCCCTAGGCCCACATTGCTGGCGTCGGTGTAGAGGACGAACGGGAGGCCGTAATCTGGGTACGCTAGAATTTCTTCCCCAGTCAACTCCTCATGCTTCTCTTCCCACACAAACGGAGGTCCAGGGGCTCTGCCACCCTTGGTCTGTCCCACGAGGAGGTCTTGCATAGGCGCGGCCTTCTTCGTGTACTCCTTGATGATGAAGCGGCGATAATAGCCCACCAGGCCCAGGAACTGCCTCACCTCTCTCACTGTGGTTGGTCGCAGCCAGTCCTGTATGGCGGTAATCTTCTCGGGGTCTGGGGCGACACCCTCTGCGCTTACCACGTGTCCCAGGTACTGCACTTTGGGCTTCAACAGGTGGCACTTGGAAGGCTTTAACTTCATCCCGTATTTGGCAAGGGACGCAAATACTTCAGCCAGGTGCCCTAGGTGCGCCTCGTACGTCTGGGAATACACGATCACGTCATCCAGATATAGCAAGACGGTCTCAAAATTGAGGTGTCCGAGGCAGCATTCCATGAGCCGTTGGAAGGTCCCGGGGGCGTTGCACAGCCCAAACGCATACTGTTGAACTCGCAGAGTCCCATGGGGGTGGCAAACGCAGTCTTCTTACGATCTTCTGGTGCAACCGCCACCTGCTAGTACCCACTGGTAAGGTCAAGGGTAGAGAAATAGCAGTTTTCAGCGCAGCCAGCGACTCTTCAATACGGGGAAGAGGATAGGCATCTTTATGCGTTATCTGATTGATCTTCCGGTAATCCACACACATTCTCATGGTGCCACCCTTCTTCTTTACCAGCACCAGTGGAGCTGCCCAGGGACTACAACTATCCCGTATGACCCCTGCCTCCTTCATGTTCCTCAACATGTCCTTAGCGTATTGATAGAGTGCTGGCAGGATTGGCCTATACCTCTCCTCCTTGATGGGTGGATGTGTGCCTGTGGGGATATGGTGTTAAACCCCTTTTAATCCTTCCGAAGTCTAGTGGGTGCTTGCTGAAAACCTGCTCATACTCCCGTACTACCCTGTATACCCCCTGTTTGTGATGCGTAGGTGTCGCTTCAGTGCCTACATTCAGTTCCTGGCACCACTCAGACTGTTCGAGGTGTGCGCCACTGTTTGTGGAGGATGCAAAGGTAGAAGGGGTGGCTTCATGTACGGCGTGGGGATCTATGGTGAGCAGTTTGGCAATGGTGGCGTAGCGGGGAAGCCTAACCTCTTCCTCCCCACAATTCAGCACTCTCACAGGCACTCTCCCCTTTTTGACGTCAATCACCCCTCTGGCCGCCATCACCGTGGGCCAGTGTTCTGAAGGAGTGGGCTCCACCATTGCCGGGTAATCGCGCCCCTGGGGGCCTACTGCTGCCCTGCACCAAATCATCATCTCGCTTCTTGGTGGCACCACCAAGGGGGCCACATCCATCACCCTTACTCCACCAATCTCTCCACCCGTCAAGTTCACTTGCTGCCACTGGAGGAGGGCCCGGATCTCACGCTGTACTGCCCTCTGTCGGCCTCCTCCTGCAGTGGCGGCCAACTGCTGCAACAAAATCAGCACCTCACCCATACAATGTTCCATCACATTAGTCCCTAAAATTACTTTTGGGTTATGGTCACTTGGTTCATTCAGCACCACAATCATCCCTTGGTGTTTTAGCTCCGTACGTCCCACGGTCAGGGCCACTTCTTTGTATCCCACCTGGGTCATAGGGAGCCTATTGGCCACAAAAATGGTCAGGCTGTCATCAGGGGGGGCAAGTTCACCATTACCCCAATACTGCTGGTACAAGGAATATGGCATATTGGTTACCTGTGATCCTGTGTCCAATAGGGCCATGGTCGGGACGCCGTCCACCGCCAGGGGGATGATGGGGCGGGCTCCAAGGTACCAGTCTCTCCAATCAGGGGGGCCATTGGGGTCTACTTCTGAGGATTGGCCCTTGGCCCCAGGGGTTGCTCGTTTAACAGGCATCGCTTAGAGTAGTGGCCAGGCTTGTTGCACCTGTAACAAATAGGAGGCCCATACCGCGAGTCGTTGGTCCTTCTCCGCTGCATCCAGGGGACATCCTCTGGGCTGTCGGCGAGCTGGATCTTCCCTGGGGGCTTGACTCTCATCGGAAGCTGGAGTGCGGCGAGGATCTTGGCTAGGTCGCCATCCATACGGCGGACCTGGGCAGCCAGCTCCTCCATCATCCCGACGGGCGCTGCAGGGGCCGGTAGAGATGGGAGAGGAGGTGCCACCGAGATGGGAGCGGTTTCAGCCGGCCATGGGGCCGCCTCAGGAGCGTCTGGTGTTGGGGCTTGCAGGGCCTTGATGGCTCGTTCTTTCAATACTGCAAAGTCCAGATCGGGATGCTCCAGGGCCCTCAGCCGTAGCTGCTTGCGGTCCTCTGTGGACCCCAGCCCTTGCAGGAATTGTTCTACTAGCATCTTATTGCTGTCCACATCGTTAATGGTGTCTAACCGCTTCAGCGCACGGAGGGCTGTTTGCAGGCGCAAGACATAGTCTCTTATATTATCCGCAGGCCGCTGTCGGCACTGATAAAACTGCATCCGCAATTCCGCTTCCGTGCGGGTCTCAAAAGCGGTTTGGAGTTTCTCAAAAATGGTGGTAACTGAGGCCCGGTCCGCGTCGGTCCAGGTCTCCGTCTCCTGCTCAGCCGCGCCGGTTAGCTGCCCTAATACTACCGTTGCCTGCCAGTCAGGGCATACAAAACGAAGATCGGGCTAATCTTTTTACGGAACGCCTGCAAAGCATCAGGCTTCCCATCATATTGCGGTAGCCAGGCAGCACCAGGTACATAGGGCAGGGAGATCGGCATTACCTGGGCGACCGCTGGGCCCGCGGCCTCCCCCGCTCTTGCGGCCGGAGCAAGGGCCGCCCCATTTCCGTTTTCGGGCGCCGCTGCGACCGCCGCTCCCCCGACTACTCCGTCAGGCGCAGACATCTTTTTCCCATCCCCCCTTGGTTCTTTCTTGCACTTCCTTTTTCTGGGGGCGGGGCCTCACTGTCGCGCCCTCCCTGCTCGGGGAAGACACTCGAGCGGGAAATCTTCGCGCCCAAGATGGCGGAACTTCAAATTTTTCGGCCGGACGACGCCGGCGGGGACTGCAAGGCGCACTTCTACCGGTAGGTAGATTGGTTCTATCCTGTTCGTGACGCCAAGTTGTCGCGGGCGGAGGGGCTGCGCTCGCTACGCTCGGGTTCGGGGCTGCTGCTGCTCGGTGGCTCGAGCGGTGGGCCGGACCCGGGGACTCGAGCAGCGCTCCTCGTCCACGAGTGAAAAGGGGGTGGTTTGTTTGGGGAGATAGTCCGTGACGCTAACCACGGGTCGTGGTGATAATGGGCATCACCGATGCTGGTGACGGGGATCCCGGGAGCGATGGCAGGGAGCAGCTAGGATGTTGGTTCCCCCTCCATGGGTAGGGGTTGGTGATCTCGGGGCCCGGTGGTGGTACGGGGAGGCAGGGTAGCTGGGGAGCAGGGTTGCGGAGGCAGCGCGGCACGGTGCCGGATGGCACTGTTGTACTCACTCAGGCACAGATTCACAGAGTCTCTGGTAAACCAAACGGCTGGATGGATGGGTCCCGCAGCCGGCTGCAGTGTCTTTGCTCTCCCCGGACAGGTTGATGGTGGCTGTCTTTCTGTCTTTCTCTGCACCTTTGTAGAATGTGTTGACTCCGATGGTTTCCCAACGGTAGTCCGCTCCCCGGCGTGTATGTACCTAAGGAGCCCGTTTTGCCCGCAGGCGCTGGCCCTTGGATCTCTAGCCTATGGCGGTGGCTTTTTATCCTCACTGTGTGGACGGTTGCCTTCTGTTACGGTTGCCTTCTGTTGGGTCTTGGGTGTTAGGGAACCCCTGGGGTTCCGGTCACTCTCGGATTTGACCGATGTCGGCGGCTCCTAGCCTGGTCGGGGTCTGATGGCCCTGCCTTTTGTGCTTGGTACATATCTGCTCCCCGGTTCAGTACCGGCGGGCAACCGCCCGTCCCCGGTCCTATGGTTCCGCTGACCCGCACCACCTCCTGCAGATGGCCACCACCGTCTGCCGACCTTGCTAACAGTGCCTGGGCTTCTACCCAGACACTAGCGGTTTCTGTCCTCTCACTTTCAACTCCAAACTTCAACTCCTCCACTCCACTAAACTAAACTAACTGCCTTTTCCCGCCTCCAGGCCTGTGAACGCCTCGGGGGGTGGGGCCAACCGCCTGGCTCCGCCCCACCTGGTGTGGACATCAGACCCTGTAGGAGGCAACAAGGATTTTGTTTGACTGATGTAGTCTATCCAGGGGAGGGGGTGTGTGTGATGTTTGTGACTACCTGGCTAGTCCAGGGCGTCACAATGGCGCTTGGCAAGGAGCGCTGCCTCATGGCATTGAGCACGGAGTGCTGCCTCCATAGTCCATGGCACTGAGCACAGAGTGCTGCCTTCATGGCACTTGGCAAGGAGCGCTGCCCCATGGCATTGAGCACGGAGTGCTGCCTCCATGGCACTGGTTGCGGAGTGCTGCGTCAAAATGATGGCTCCATGGCACTGAGCACTGCCAGCATTGAGCGCTGCCTCCATGGCACAGAGTGCTGCCCCCATAGCACTGGGCACAGAGTGCTGTTTCCATGACATTGGCACGGAGCGCTGCCTCCATGGCGCTGGGCACAGAGTGCTGTTTCCATGGCCCTGGGACCGGATCGCCATGCGGTTTTTTTTTTCCCTCCAAGAGTCATACATTTTATATTTTTCTGTCACCGTAGCCGAATGAGGGTATGTATTTGTGGGACGAGTTGTACTTTTGATTGACACCACTAATTTTACCATATAGTGTACTGGATAACAGGAAAGAAAATTCCAAGCTCAGTGAAGTTGCAAAAAAAAAAGTGCAATTGCACAATTATTTTACATTTAATTTTTCATGCTCACTATATGGAAAACTGACCTGGCAGTGTGATTCTTCAGGTCAGTGCAAGTTTGTGGATATCAAAAATATACTGTATAGTTTTTCTTTTTATTTAATTGGTGAAAAAAAATTCTGAAGTTTTGTTTAAAAAAAAAAAAAAAAAATAGCTTTTGGTGGCATTTTATGAGACCCATGCACCCTTAGTTGACGTTTTTACTAATAACATATTTGAATAGATGACTGTTTATTTTTTTATTTTTACTTGTCCACTTAGGGGACGTGAAGCTGTGACTGTTGTGCACAGAGCGGTGCTTCAGCAATGCTCTGTACAGTAGAATTGATGACTTCCTATGAACTCCGGAAGTTCGTCATGACAGACACAGGTCATCTGCTGACCCCTGGCTTCCATGACCTCCCATAGGCGCTTTGTGATCACCTCACATGAGCACTGAGTGGAGCCGTAAATGGCGCGCTCCCCGTTGGTACATGTTAAATCCCACTGTTAGATATTTACAGCAGGAGGTGTATCTCCCATCTACCTGCGCTTGTTAGGAGCAGATGTCGGCTGACCAGATCAGCCGACGTACAGGAAAATATGCAAGCATGGTGTGTGAGACCACATCAAAGGCAGAGACACTACCTTAGATGCCCCAGTACGTCCAAGGTTATGAAGGAATTAGTAATAATCATAATAATTTTGGTTCTATAGCAGCAACATATTCCACAGCAGTTTCCAATTGAGCAGAGTCATGTATAGACAATAAAGACATTACAAAGTAATATAGTTCAACAGTTACAGGAGGAGTGAGGGTCCTGTTTGCAAGATTACAATCTACAGTGCCTTGTGAAAGTATTCGGCCCCTTTGAATTTTTCAACCTTTTCCCACATTTCAGCCTTCAAACATAAGGATAAAAATTTTAATGTCATGGTGAAGAATCAGCAACAAGTGAGACACAATTGTGAAGTTGAACGAAATTTATTGCTTATTTTAAACTTTTATAAAAAATAAATAACTGAAAATTGGGGCGTGCAATATTATTCGTCCCCTTTAAGTTAATACTTTGTAGCGCCACCTTTTGCTGCGATTACAGCTGCAAGTCGCTTGGGGTATGTCTCTACCAGTTTTGCACATCGAGAGACTGAAATTCTTGCCCATTTTCCCTTTGTAAACAGCTGGAGCTGAGTGAGGTTGGATGGAGAGCGTTTGTGAACAGCAGTTTTCAGCTCTTTCCACAGATTCTCGATTGGATTCAGGTCTGGACTTTGACTTGGCCATTCTAACACCTGGATACGTTTATTTCTGAACCATTCCATTGTAGATTTTGCTTTATGTTTTGGATCATTGTCTTGTTGAAAGACAAATCTCCGTCCCAGTCTCAGGTCTTTTGCAGACTCCAACAGGTTTTCTTCAAGAATGGTCCTGTATTTAGCTCCATCCATCTTCCCATCAATTGCAACCATCTTCCCTATCCCTGCTGAAGAAAAGCAGGCCCAAACCATGATGCTGCCACCACCATGTTTGACAGTGGGGATGGTGTGTTCAGCATGATGAGTTGTGTTGCTTTTACGCCAAACATATCGTTTGGCATTGTGACCAAAAAGTTTTGATTTTGGCTTCATCTGACCAGAGCACCTTCTTCCACATGTTTGGTGTGTCTCCCAGGTGGCTTGTGGCAAACTTTAAACAATACTTTTTATGGATATCTTTGAGAAATGGCTTTCTTCTTACCACTCTTCCATAAAGGCCAGATTTGTGCTGTGTCTGACTGATTGTTGTCCTATGGACAGACTCCCACCTCAGCTGTAGATCTCTGCAGTTCATCCAGAGTGATCATGGGCCTCGTGGCTGCATCTCTGATCAGTCTTCTCCTTGTTTGAGATGAAATTTTTGAGGGACGGACGGGTTTTGGTAGATTTGCAGTGGTATGATACTCCTTCCATTTCAATATGATCGCTTGCACAGTGCTCCTTGGGATGTTTAAAGTTGTGGAAATCTTTTTGTAACCAAATCCGGCTTTAAACTTCTCCACAACAGTATCACGAACCTGCCTGTTGTGTTCCTTGGTCTTCATGATGCTCTCTGTGCTTTAAAAAGAACACTGAGACTATCACAGAGCAGGTGCATTTATACGGAGACTGGATTACACACAGGTGGATTATATTGATCATCCTGAGTCACTTGGAACAACATTTGATCATTCAGATCCTCAATGAACTTCTGGAGTGAGTTTGCTGCACTGAAAGTAAAGGGGCCAAATAATATTGTACACCCCAATTTTCAGTTTATTCTTGTTTACAAAAGTTTAAAATAAGCAATAAATTTCGTTCAACTTCACAATTGTGTCCCACTTGTTGTTGATTCTTCACCATAAAATTAAATTTTTTATCCTTATGT
This sequence comes from Anomaloglossus baeobatrachus, assembly GCF_048569485.1. NCBI lineage: Eukaryota > Metazoa > Chordata > Amphibia > Anura > Aromobatidae > Anomaloglossus > Anomaloglossus baeobatrachus. The sequence continues at coordinate 173,907,519 of NC_134354.1, read as the reverse complement.
TTAAAGCCTGAAATGTGGGAAAAGGTTGAAAAATTCAAGGGGGCCGAGTACTTTCACAAGGCACTGTATAAGGAAATGGGGGGACACAATAGGTAGAAAGTGCTTGTAGTGTATGGTACAGCCATCATTATTATAAATAGGGGATTTTCATATAAAGCTGCATGAGCCGTCATCAGCCTGTATCTAAGTGCAGATATCAGGTGCTATTGGGTGCATGGAGGATGTGGAGACATGAATACCCTGGAACAGATTCTGAGGAAAATTTAGAAGGGGTAAGGCTATGTGCACACACTGCGTCTTTTTGACGCTGCGTTTTTGGCCGCTAAAAACGCACAAAAACGCACCTGCGTCGAAAAAACGCGGCAAAAAACGCACGCGTTTTGCCGCGATTTGGTGCGTTGTTTTGCTGCGTTTTTGCTCACTGCGTCCTTATGCGTTTTTTATCAGTGAACAAAAAAAAAGGTCTGAAGTCATTTCCTTCTTCAATGTGTTCTTCATTCTCCACTAGTGTATGCAGAAGAGCAGACAGCTGCAGAACTACAAGGCTCAGCATCCTCGATCCAATAGTGTATGCAGGAGAGCAGACAGCAGCTGTCGAACTACAAGGCTCAGCATCCTCCATCCAATAGTGTATGCAGGAGAGAAGACAGCAGCTGTCGAACTACAAGGCTCAGCATTCTCCATCCAATAGTGTATGCAGGAGAGCAGACAGCAGCTGTCAAACTACAAGGCTCAGCATCCTCCTTCCAGGACTGTATGCAGGATTTCTTTGCCCCCCCCCAAAAAAAAAATGACGTGGGCTTCGCCATATTTTTGTATGCTAGCCGGGTACAGCAGGCAGGTACGGGCTGCCCCCAACCCCCAGCTGCCTATTTGTACCCGGCTGGGAACCAAAAATATAGGGAAGCCCTTTTTTTTTAAATTATTTCATGAATTTCATGAAATAATTTAAAAAAAAAAATGACGTGGGCTTCGCCCAATTTTTGAGTCCAGCCGGGTACAACTAGGCAGCTGGGGATTGGAATCCACAGTGCAGGGTGCCCATGCTTTCTGGGCACCCCCGCTGTGAATTGCAGTCCCGCAGCCACCCCAGAAAATGGCGCTTTCATAGAAGCGCCATCTTCTGGCGCTGTATCCAACTCTTCCGGCTGCCCTGGTGACGGGTGGCTCGCCGGGTAATAATGGGGTTAGGGCTAGCTGTATATTATCAGCTGGCCCTAAGCCCGAAATTCATGGTGTCACGCCAATATTAGACATGGCCACCATGAATTTCTAGTAAAGATAAAAAAAAACACAACACAGAAAAATATTTTTATTAGAAATAAAACACAACACAATTAGTGACTCCATCTTTATTGAAATAAACCCCCCTCCGCAGTAATCCTGGGTCAGGGTCCCGCGCCGTCCAATCCGGATCCAATATCATCTGATCGGTTTGCTGGAAGGCAAAGTGATCAGATGATGTGTCAGGATCAAGTGCCTGAATCCCATCACACATCAGCTGATTGTATAAAAGCTGTTTATACAATCAGCTGATGCATCGGTGCAAAAAAAAAAAAAAATAATAATACTCACTTATGTGCTGATTACCGATTACCGGCAGCTCCTGGAGCGATGGGGCGGGAGTCTGATCCTGTCCGATCGCTGCAGCAGCTGTCGGTAATCAAGGATGAAGTCTCCTGACGCATCCGCTGATACCGGCCGGGCGCCCTCGTCACCGCGATACTTACGATCACCTGATGCGTCAGGTGACTGCATCAGGTGATCCATCGCCAGGTCCTGCATCCGTCGGAGCTTTCCCGGCCGTCTGCACACAGCCGGAGCGGGGGTGGCGATACCGTGAGAGGATCTGGGAGCGGGCATGGCACCGGGACCCTGCAGACAGGTGAGTATAACTTTTTTTTTTTTTTTCTACTGTTAACTTTTGTTTTCGCAGCCGCTTCCACCTCCCGCCCAGACATGGCGCCGCACGGCAGCATACATGCACAGGACGGGAGGTGGACGCAGCGGTGACGGTACCGGGAGGATTCACGCTTCTGTGTATACTGACAGAAGGAATCCTCTTCCTGTACACGTCACTTTACTACCCACCTCCTGCGTTTATAGCTGCGTTTTTGGTCTTAGAAACGCACCAAAACGCAGCTATTTGCGTTTCTCATTGCGTCTTTCAACATCCCATTGAACTCAATGGATGAAAAGCGCAGTGAAAAACGCGGGAATAATTGACATGCTGCGTTTTTGTGGTCACCACAAAAACGCAGCTGAAAAAAAAACGCTGTGTGGGGACAGCAAAAATGAAAACTCATAGACTTTGCTGGGGAAGCAAAGTCATGCAGTTTTGAGGCCAAAAACGCACCCGAAAAACGCGCAAAAACGCCGAGAAAAACGCACCGTGTGCACATAGCCTAACAGGGAAAAGTTAGATTAGTAAAGTGATAAGCCATTGTAAAGAGATGTGTTTTTAAAGCACGCTTAAAAATATGGCGGTTAGGTTATAATTGGATAGTCTAGGGTGGTGTATTCCAGAAAACTGGCACAGCACAAAAAAAAAGTATAGGAGATGCCTCTAATTGTGGCAGGTAAATGTGATGAATCCGCTCGTAACAATGAATTGGTGGCGGTTTGCTTTCTGAAAATGTCCGTGGAGATGTCCCCATCTCCTTGGACATTGATTTATTATCCAGGAAATCCATTTCCCTCCCATATTTATATGTCAATTTTGCATTTATGTCATTGGTATTAAGCCTCATCATCAAATTGTCCAGATCTTGAATGGAACCTTCCCATACAAAAAGCACATCGTCTATATATCTCATCCACTGGAAGGCATTCTCTATTCCAGGAATAGTGTCACTAATAAAGATTTTCCTTTCCCATGCTCCTAGGAAGAGATTAACATAAGATGATGCGCACGCTGCCCCCATCGCGGTTCCCTGCGTTTGGAGATAAATTTGTTTATTGAAGCAGAAGTAATTATGCGTAAGTATAAATTCCAATAGCATAAGTATCAATTCTGTTGTCTTATAATCGATGTTACTGTTGCACAAAAAACATTTGGTAGCTCGTAAACAATCTTGACGCCTTATGTAGGTATACAAAGCCTCGACGTCAGCTGTTACCAAAATCATGTTTTCCGAAAGATTTAGATGATCCAATCTTTGTAAAGCTGTGGTGGTGTTCTTAATGTAAGTGGGTAACGTCAATACTAAAGGCTTGAGGTAATGGTGAATAGTTTGACAGATTACCTCATTAAGACCCTCATTCCCGGAGACAATAGGTCTCCCTGGGTGATGTAAACAGTTCTTGTGAACCTTTAGGCATGAGGTAAAAAGTTGGTAATGTAGGGTTCATAGAACGTATCATTTTCATAATTTCAATTGACATAATCCCTTCTTCACAAGCGTGTTCAAAGATAGCCAAAAGCTCTGTCTTGTACTGTAATAATGGGTTTTTCAATAGTTTCTTATAACAATCCTTGTCATTCCGAAGTTTATTTGCCTATTTGATATACATATCAATCGTTAGGCCAAATGACAAGGTTGCCCCCCTTATCGGCGGGTTTGACTACAACATCATCCCAACTTTGTAGTTCCTTGAGGGCTTCTCTTTCATTCTTATCAAGATTATGCTTCCATTTGGGTTTTTGCGCAATTTTTTAAATGTCATTGAATATATCCACTGCAGGGCAGGTATTCAATGGTGGAACAGTCCTTGATTTACAAAATAAATGGGAGGGAAAATGACTAACCTCATCCGGGGGATGTTCTCTTCCCAAAGTGATTGCAAAGTGGCGAGAGCGTCCAGTTCTTCTTTAGTGGTAAAATCGTCGTTTGCTTTGAAGTGTAGTTTCTTCAGGATAATCTTCCTGGCAAATAGGTGAATGTCCTTTATGGTCAGAAATGGGTCTAAAGAGTGGGCAGGAGAAAAAGAAAGACCTTTACATAATAGATCATTTTGGATGGCATTAGGAGGGTGTGAGGAAAGATTGATTACCTTATTCTGCCCTCCGGAAAATTTGTTTCTGCACATATTCCTGGTGTCAGGAAAATATTTCCTTTTTCCTGATGATCTTGTATTGGGACCACCACTGATATTTCCTTCATGATCACTGGAAGAGGCGCTGCCCTCATTAATGGAAAAAGTAGAGCTTATAGAGTTATTCCTATTTTGTGTGTGTGTGTGGGGGGGGGGTTACGGAATTGCCAGCGATATATTTTATTATTATCATAATCCGTGGTGTCACGGGTGAATTTTCTCATTTTGCTGTCACTCACTTCCTGCTCCCATTTCTCCAGATCAAGTTCTATACCTTTAATATATTAATCAAGGACATCCTTACTCATATTGTTAAGGAGGGAAGGTTCAATTTTAAAGATTTCATCCTCAATCATATGCAACGTCCTATTATTGTGCTCATTTATCATTTGGATAAAGGGTAGAGAACAAGTTGAGGCGGCCTCCATCCACCTCTGTAATAAATCCTCATTTTCCAAGTTGAAAGTAGGAAATAATTGAATACGTAGACCTCTGGAAATGATTTTACGTGCTACGTAATTATCTAAAGATGTTATGGGCCACCACATTTTGGTTTTCTTAAATAATGCATTCTTATATGTTTTTATACTTTCTTTATTGGCATATAATCGTTATGACCGGAAGGGAGACCCTGTTTAAATAGATCACAAGCCTTATTTTTCCAATGTTGCTCCTGGGTTTTCATATCCATCCTCCACATGGAATAATGGGATGTTCTGTTATACGGAAACAGAAAATAATCAATAATACTTCAAAAATCCTCTACTCAAAAATGTCACTCTATAGACAAATGATTATCAAAAAGGAGGCAAATCCCCATTCCAAGGGGTCAATGGTGACATGAAAAAACAATGAAACTGTATAAAAATATATATAATTTTTATTTCAAAATATTAAAAACCAATTTTAAATAACCAGGGTATATGTGCAAACAGATATTTTTAAAACAGTTAGTTCCCACAAAGGCAATACAAAAGAAAATCGAAAATATGGGGCCACGCAGAGTAAATAGTAAAAAAAAATATTGATTCAAAAAGTATGAATTAAAGTGCAGATTTTGAATTAATACAGAAATGCAGAAAAATATTGGATGTTGTTCAAAAATTACAGTATCAAGAATAAATAATCATAATGCAAATATTGAACAAATACAATATCATAAATAATCACTCAAGTATTAAATACAATAAATTATATATTTACACAATGCAAGTACTGTATGTAATTAAAGTGCCCAGTGCTGTGTGCCTAATAGTATTAAGGAGCCTAGTACTATTGTGCCGCACAAGGCTATGAGGTACTAGGTCTCGGGCAGTGTACTATTAGGATGTGTCACTTGGTGGCCGTTACCGGGTTCCGTGACCCTGGGGGCGCTTTTAAAAAGGGATTATATACAGGGGAATAGTTAATAAAGTTTATGTTGTGATGCCACTTGCGGGTTGCGGTTATGGTGATGGAACCGCCACTGCACAGTCGTTCCACTGGGGCTGATGTGATGACAGCTTGGGTGTTGGGCCCTCCACATGTAAGGCCGGGGCCTCAAGGGATAGGTGATGGAGTTAGGCGCGGGAATAAGGTAGGCCACACAAGGGTTGCTGTTTAACTGTTTCTCTTTACTCACTGTAGGTGGTAACTGGTACCCTGCTATTCACCTCTGGTTCCCTTAGTCCCAGTGCCGGTTGGTGACCTGGTGGCTTTGTTCCCCTGCACCTTTCTCAAGTTGGTGGGTCCCGGTGGCTTGGAGCGGCTTGGGGTCCCCTCCTGATTGTCTCTCAGTCTCTAGTCCATACGGCAGCAGTGTGAACCCTGTAGGGTCGGTGTTCCGTTCCGGTCCCTGGTTCTCCCGTTACTGCTGGTTTCCCCGGACTTCTAAGGTCAGTGAGGTCCTGGATGGTCCCCTCACTGTGCAGATGTTTATCAGGTCTGCCTGGAGCGTTTACCTGACCTAGGGCTCTGTGCTCCGTTAGTGCTATGGTTCCGGGAGTACTTCGTCGCACTCCTCCGGCAACCACACTCCTGGGCCCTCAGGTCCCTGTTACACTCCCGTGTCAGAGCAGTCGTGTCCGTCTCCTCTCAGTTTCTACCACTGTTTCTTACTGTTCGTCCCCTCCCACCTGGTTGTTGTCTAGTGGACTGAATCATCTCCACCCCTGGGTGGCCATCCATTGGCTCCATGTCTAGTCTGTCACCAGTCTGTGTGGATGGGGGAAAACTGGGAATATAATGTGTTTTGCCTTGATGGTTTCAGGGATGCTACATTCCCTCTTGGTTAATTCCAGCACGTCCTCAGGCTGCAAAGGGTAACACAGGTTAACTTTTTTTTTTTTTTATTTGGCATTTTTCACAAACATCATAACATTCTTCCTGCGCAGGGGAGGCACTTATTTAACCATTGCAAACTGGAGTACTCCCCCCTCATCAACCACCACCCAAAGGTCCTGGTCCCAGAACCCCTAGGAGGAAGGTCACCGGTTTGCATGGTGACTGGGTCTCGGCCGCCTCTATCGCAGACCCTTCCTGCAACATTTTGCTCTCCTTACTGGTGGAGTCAATGAGGGTTCCTTTTTGACAAAGTTGTACTCTGGTATTGGCACAACTGGTACAACTTATTTACAGGTAAAGTTTTTGACTGCTGCCAGTTTTGCAGTCTGGGTCCATTTTTATTTGCAAATATTATTCAAAACTGGTTTAAGGCAACGTTACTGAACATTTTTCAGGCATTATAACTGGAACCAAGAAAACAAACAAACAAACGTTCAGTAGCATAACAAGTCATAGCTACCAGGGAACTGGAAAGGGGCCCTCTGGATCAACAGGCCTCCTGGGATCAGCACTCTGGTTTTGGATGCACTGGTCCCACGCAGCTCTACTGCCCCCTAGTGGCAGCTGGGGAACTGGTGCTGTTGCAGGAGTGGGGGCTGGTATCTCTGCAGCGACCCCTGCTGGACACAATTCAACGTCAAGGGCGTACAGCCCCGCTCCCCATAGTGGAGGGTGTAAGTGACCATGTCACCTAAGTGGAGATCACGACAGGGGTGTCCTTTAGGGAGATGGGGTCTCACATCACAGCGGGAGACGAAGATCGCCTCTTTCAAGCAGGGCTCCACAATAAAAGCCCATCCCCTCTTCAGATTAAAACTGCTCCACTACTCCCCAGTATAACAGTCCCCGTGCCCTGTAGCTGGCACACCGCAGACGTTTCTCCTGGAGGTTCCTAGCCTCCACCTGCGCCCGCTGGGCCTCCCGCTGCTCCTGCTCTCAGGCCAACTTGTTGACCATAGCCTCACATGCCCCACAAGTGTCCTCCTCAACATCGGACTGCTCCCATATGGCGATTACTGCTCCCTTATTACCAAGTTCAGGGATTTCTATTTCTGTAACCGGGTGGCTCACTGCTGGGTACCCGACAGCAGCTTGGGACAGAACTTGAGTGTTGTCAGCGGCGACGTCCTCCTCCGTGGCTCTTGGTGAAGGTGTGGCTCGATCGGTCACAGCTGGATCAGCAGACGGGGCTACCTGGTCCTTCTCATCCAGAGAAGGGGATGGGCCTGGTTTCGTCTGGCCGGGTCGGGCGGCGGTACAATCCGGTCGATGAAAAGCTCCAGCAGTCAGGTTGCAGTGGTCTGGGAGAGTCTTGATGCTGTCTCTGCCATCGGCGCCCGTTGCTCGTAGGCCCATGTGGCAGCCACCTCCTTCATCATCTCCGTCTGCCATTCCGCAATTTGCTGCAGCTGCTGGGCCCACATTGTCCAGCACAGCTGCTGGACCTCCACCTCTAGCCTGTCTGCTGTCCAGCCCCGGAGCGACCTGGTTTGTCTGCCGGTCACTTGGAGCTGACATTCTCCTGATGAGTGTGGGCGCATTCTGCTGCAGGGTTCTCAGTCTCCCTGCTTCCAGTTTTGTTTTACATGTTGCACACTCCCAGGGGGCGGAGTTTGTGTTTGCGCGCTTTTCTCCACAGTGATGGCGCAGTTACTTTTTCACACAAAGTGGCGACAGTTGCACAAATCACAAAAATAGTCCATAAGGCACACGTCACCCGTTTTAATGGGTCCAGTCCATATTCTGTTTGTGATGGCAAGAAAAGCTTTGCCTCCCAGGGTTATGGGGTACTCAGTCCCGGACAGTGCACTATTGGGATGTGTCACTGGGTGGCCGTTGCCCGGTTCCGTGTCCCTGGGGGCGCTTTTAAAAAGGGGTTATATACAGGGAAATAGTTAATCATGTTTATGTCGTGACGCCACTTGCGGGTTGCGGTTATGGTGATGGAACCGCCGCTGCACAGTCGTTCCACTGGGGCTGATGTAATGGCAGCTTGGGTGTTGGGCCCTCCGCAAGTAGGGCCGGGGCCCCAGGGGATAGGTGATGGAGTTAGGCGCGGGAATAAGGTAGGCCAATCCCGTGTCAGAGCAGTCGCGTCCGTCTCCTCTCACTTCCTACTACTGTTTCTTACTGTTTTTCCCCTCCCACCTGGTTGTTGTCTAGTGGACTGAATCGGCTCCACACCTGGGTGGCCATCCATTGGGTCCATGTCTAGTCTGTCACCAGTCTGTGTGGATGGGGGAAAACTGAGATTATAATGTGTTTTGCTGTTACAGGCACTGGTCTTCCAGGTCCCTAGGGGTAGGCCCTGCATCTTTGGCAGGATGCAGTACCTTGTAGTGCCCTGCTGGGTTCAGGGGTGCTACACTATGTCCTTCAAAATTAATGGGCAAAGGTACTGTATATATGGGCGATTAATAATTATGATATGTGATATAAATGTGGCAATCAAAAGCTGCACAATTACCTGCTATAAAGGCTATTATATTTGTAGGCCTCTGTTCCCGACACGTGTTTCGTCGTTAGTGGTCTTCCTCAGGGGGAATTTGGTGTGAGACTATGGGTTGTCAGGACATGGGATTTTTATATGCCGGATTCAGCTGCATACAGTACTTGAATTGTGTAAATATATAATTTACTATATTTAATACTTGAGTGATTATGATATTGTATTTTTTTAATATTTACATTCTAATTATTTATTCTTAATACTGTAATTTTTGAACATCGAATATTTTTCTGCATTTTTGTCTTAATTCGAAACCTGCACTTTAATTCATACTTTTTTCATTAATTCTTTTTTACTATACACCCTGCTTGGCCCCATATTTTCGATCTTTTGTATTGCCTTTGTGGGAACTAAAGGGGGCTTTACACGCTGCGACATCGCTAATGCGGAGTCGTTGGGGTCACGGAATTTGTGACGCACATCCGGCCACATTAGCGATGTTGCTGCGTGTGACACCGATGAGCTATTTTGCATCATTGCAAAAACGTGCAAAATCGCTCATCGGTGACATGGGGGTCCATTCTCGATTATCGTTACTGCAGCAGTAACGATGTAGTTCGTCGCTCCTGCGGCAGCACACATCGCTCCGTGTGACACCGCAGGAACGAGGAACCTCTCCTTACCTGCCTCCCGGCCTCTATGAGGAAGGAAGGAGGTGGGCGGGATGTTCCGGCCACTCATCTCCGCCCCTCCGCTTCTATTGGGCGGCCGCTCAGTGACGTCGCTGTGAAGCCGCACGGACCGCCCCCTTAGAAAGGAGGCGGTTCGCCGGTCACAGCGACGTCGCTGGGCAGGTAAGTGTGTGACGGGTCTGCGCGATGTTGTGCGGCACGGGCAGCGATTTGCCCGTGTCGCACAACAGATGGGGGCGGGTACCCACGCTAGCGATATCGGGACCGATATCGCAGCGTGTAAAGTAGCCTTAACTCTGGTTTAAAATATCTGTTTGCACATATACCCTGGTTATTAAAAATTGGTTTTTAATATTTTGAAATAAAAATTATATATATTTTTATACAGTTTCATTGTTTCTTCATGTCACCATTGACCCCTTGGAATGGGGACTTTCCTCCCACCATTTCATAGGGGCCTTTTTGATAATCATTTACTTCAAAGATGCAGATTTTTTCCTGTATCACTGCTTGAAGAAAGTGTCTTCTAAGAACTGTCAGTAGATTTGGGAGTTGATTCAGAGTAAATCATCAATCCAAGAAGGTCCAACTAGCTCATCTTCAAAAGGAATTTGTCATGTGGAAAAATACTATTAAATTGCAGATGTGAGGTTAATCAGCAGGTTAATAGCATTCTGAACCTGCCTGGCAAATGCACATTAAAGCCCACTGCAGGGAGGAAATGAACTTTAATTCTCCCGGCAGCATTCGGGTTTCAGTCATGTGGGTTGCAGTGGCATGGGTTCAGTCTGTGTATGGAGAGTGTGTAACCGCACCCCCCACACTGACTGACAGTCGCTCTACATTAGAACCTGCTGTAAATCAGTGCGGATGGAATGATTAAAGTACATTTCCTCCCAGCATCGGGTTTATTTTGCAAGCATCGGGCAGGTTCTGAATGCAATTAACCTGCAAATTTACCCCATATCAGCAGGTTAATTGCATTTTTCCACATAACAGGTTCCCTTTAATTATACCAGCCCATAGCAGTACCCCACCTCCACCTTGCTGCCGTATAAGTCTAAAGTGGGCTTTACACGCTACGATATTTCTAGCAATTGCTAGCGATATCGTACGCAAAAGCACCCACCCCCGTCGTGCATGCGATATCGTGTGATTGCTGCCGCAGTGAATCGCTACGGCAGTGTCACACGCACTTACCTAGTCGGCGTCGTCGCTGTGACTGCCGAACAATCCCTCCCTCAAGGGGGAGGTGCGTTCGGCGTCACCGCGACGTCACTAATCGGCCGGCCAATCAAAGCGGAGGGGCGGAGATGAGCGGGACGAACATCCTGCCCACCTCCTTCCTTCCTCATTGCGGGCGGGACGCAGGTAAGGAGAGGTTCCTCGCTCCTGCGGTGTCACACACAGCGATGTGTGCTGCCACAGGAACGAGGAACAACATCTTTAAACAACCATTAACAATTTTAGGTTTTAGGACGACCTCTCCATGGTGAACGATTTTCACCACTTTGGAGGACGTTTAAGGTCGCTGGTAAGTGTTACATGCTGCAATACCGTTAATGACACCGGATGTGCGTCACTAACGACGTGACCCCGACGATAAAACATTAACGATATCGTAGCGTGTAAAGCCTCCTTAAGTCGTCTATGCTGATCCAGTCATAGGCTATTGATCTGGTCCATCAAGTCACTCTTATCTAATCAGTCCATAAAACCTTTGAAAACTCTATTTTCAGATATCTCTTGGCCCACTCTTGACGTTTCCCCTTCTGTGTATTGTTCAGTGGTGTTCGAGTTTAAGCCTCCCTTACCTTGGCCATGTCGATTTCATTTTGTTTTATTAAATATTTTCTTGCTTGTCAGTTTAAGATGCACAATAAAATGTTAATGGATCATGAGGGGCGATGGGGGAGACAGTTCACACATGTACAAACCATGCATCGGAGCCATGAAGAAGAGACGTGTGGGCTGAATTTTATGTACGCAAAAGGCCAGGCCCAAGATTGGTAATTAGAGTAAACCAATAATTTCATTACTCTCAGTAGTGTCACAGGGGCCTTAATTAAGCCATTGTTCTTCCATCCACTAGTCCCATTATGTGGATGGTGATAGTAGACTTAGTGGAGCCATCACCACAGCGGGTCTCATATGCAGTCCCAGGTGAGGGACTTGGCCTCAGGAAAATATCTCCACCAATGCACAGTTAGCTTTAGGGGGCTGTTTCTCAGGGGCCATGCTCAAACCTGGACGGCAGCTCAGAGTACTTAGGACACTGACGAGAGGATGGGGGTTGTTGCTGGATACCTCTGCTACGGTTGTGGTAGCTGTCATCTGGAGGAGCATAGGCTGTGATTGCCTACTATACCGGCGGGAGATACAAAAGCTGTGGGCCAAAAAAAAGTTGGGAGACAGTGGGTATTGCCTGGTAAGGTGGCAGTGGAACTATCGGTCTGGGTTTTGGATCTCTTTGACTGGGGGCAGTAGCGTAGCTAGCGGGTGAAAGAGGGTGCGGTCGCCCCGGGCCCCGTGCTCAGAGGGGGCCCACTCAGAGCTACAATACAGCTAACTATATCAGTGACACTGCACCTTTAAATATAGCGGCTTGGGCACGTCACGAGGTTTAGGTCCTATCATACAACAGCGCATTGTGTGCAGAGGATTCCCTGCTGTTCTTCCAGGACCTGTGCCGGCTCCGCCTCCCTCTTCCTCTACTACACAAGGAGCTCTCAGCTGATGGTAAGACGCAGAGAGGAGGTGGCAGAGTGTTCATTACTGTGCAGTGTTTGGGCCCAATACCATGTATACAATGAGGTGATGTGTGTGGGGGAGGGGGCTTTTGCACTGCAGTGTGGGGGCCCGATACCATGTATATAATGAGGCAATGTGTGTGGGTTAGGGGGCTATTACACTGCAGTGTGGGAGCCTGATAACATGTATGTAATATGGTGATGTGTGTGGGGAAGGGGGGCTATTACTCTGCAGTGTGAGGGCCTGATACCAAATATGTAATATGGTGATGTGTGTGGGGGAGGGGGGCTATTACACTGTGCAGTGTGGGTGCCTGATAACATGTATGTAATGAGGTGATATGTGTGGGGGAGGGGGGCTATTACACTGCATTGTGGGGGCCCGATACCATGTATGTAATGAGGTGATGTGTGTTGGGGCTATTACATTGCAATGAGGGGGTCCGATACCATGTATGTAATGAGGTGATGTGTGTGGGGGAGGGGGCTATTACACTGCAATGTGGGGGCCTGATAACATGCATGTAATGAGGTGATGTGAGTGGTGGAGGGGGCTATTACACTGCAGTGTGGGGGCCCGATACCATGTATGTAATGAGGTGATGTGTGTGGGAGAGGGGGCTATTACACTGCAATGTGGGGGCCTGATAACATGTATGTACTGAGGTGATGTGTGTGGGGGAGGGGGCTGTTACATTGTGCAGTGTGGGAGCCTGATAACATGTATGTAATGAGGGGATGTGTGTGTGGGGGGGCATATATTATAAGGACCTGATAACATGTAGTATGGGCTTATCATACTGTATATAGGGGAGCAGTGGGTCCATCATACTTTGTATAGGAGAGCTATCGGCCCATTATAATTTGTATAGGGGAGGTGTGGGCCCATTATACTGTGTATAGAGGAGCTGTGGGCCCATTATACTGTGTATAGGGGAGGTGTGGGCCCATTATACTGTGTATAGGGGAGCTGTGGGCCCATTACACTGTATAGGGAGCTGTGGGCTCATTATAATTTGTATAGGGGAGGTGTGGGCCCATTATATTGTGTATAGAGGAGCTGTGGGCCCATTATACTGTGTATAGGGGAGTTGTGGGCTCATTACACTATGTATAGGGAGCTGTGGGCCCATTATACTGTGTATAGAGGAGCTATGGGCCCATTATACTGTGTATAGGGGAGTTGTGGGCCCATTACACTGTATAGGTAGTTGTGGTCTCATTACACTATGTATAGGGAGCTGTGGGCCCATTATACTGTGTATAGGGGAGTTGTGGGCCCATTACACTGTATAGGGAGCTGTGGGCTCATTACACTATGTATAGGGAACTGTGGGCTCATCATACTGTATATAGGGAAGCAGTGGGCCCATCATACTTTGTATAGGAGAGCTATGGGCCCTTTATAATTTGTATAGGGGAGGTGTGGGCCCATCATACTGTGTATAGAGGAGCTGTGGGCCCATTATACTGTGTATAGGGAAGTTGTGGGCCCATTATACTTTATAGGGAGCTGTGGCCTCATCATACTCTGTATAGAGAACTTCGGGGACCTCATACTTTGTATAGATAGCTATGGGGACCATCATATTGTGTACTTGGGAGACTCAGGAGACATTTTTAAGTGTTAAGTAGTGGACACTTAAGAAGCATTATTGTTATAGGGGCACTCAGGGTATTGGGACCATCACAGACACACTGGGGGCATTATTACATTCTATGGGCAAAATGTGGACACTTTTTTAGGGCACTTTCCAAGGGCAAAAATGTTTTTGAGGAGGCAATTTTACCATTTAGAGGGCACAAATGAGGCATTATTACCATGTGGGGGTACAGCGGTGGCATTAGTATGTGGGGTGGTAAGAGGAGCACTGTTATTGTTCCGCACAGCAGGTGCAGTAATAGGGGCACATATGGCAGCAGTGGCTCTGAATTGGGGTATCAGGAGGGTGAGGGGTTTGTACAGGTCGGCAATAGATGGGGTCGGGGCTGAAAATGTGAGAAGTCAGATGAGTTTGTGTTGTAATTTCTGCAAACGAGCCCTGGCTGGAGAAGTCGTCATGTCGGACTGGGTCAGAAAGAAAAGACGAGAAACGTGAATGAGTTAATCAGAAAGAACATTAGCTGTAAGTCACAACCTATAACTGTACTATAATCTCTCACATGTACTGCAGGACTAATATCTACCACTATATGGTCACCAGATGGCGGTGGTCTTTGTGTAGATTTATTTTCAGTAAGTGTGGTCATCTGCTGAGGTTCCTCTATACCCATTATTAAGGCGTGATACTGTGACGCCCTGGACTAGCCAGGTAGTCACAGGTAGACCCCCTGCACAAACACCAGCCCCTAATAAGGTGACAGCAGCCAACCTACAAAACCCTTGTCACCTCCCTCCGGGTTTGATGTTCACACCAGGGGGCGGAGCCAGGTGGTTGGCACTGCCCACCGAGGAGTTCACAGGCACGGAGGTGGGAAAACAGTAGATTAGCTTTGACTGTGAAGTGAAGTGGAGTCAAGTTCAAGGGCAGACCTTTGCTCAGGCTTGCCAAAAGTCTACACCAGGTGTCTGGGTTGGAGCCCAGTCACCTCTGGCAAGGAGGCAGACGGTGGTGGCCACCTGCAGGAGCTGGGATTACAGCCGGTGGAACCGTAGGGACCGGGGACGGGCGGTGGCCCGCCGGTACCAAACCGGTGAACCGATTGGAAACCGGAGCACCAGGAGGGGTACTCAGACCCAGTACGAGGCCCAGAAACAACTGTCAAATCAACTGATTGAGGACTGAACTTTAGGACCTTTTCCACTTAAGACCCGACTGAAGACATCAGTCCAACCATTAGGGTAAAGCCACCGCCCAGGCATAGAGACCCGAGGGGCCAGCGTCTGCGGGCAAAGAGGGCTCTCCCGCCACCTAACAAGTTGGGGAGCGAACTACCGTTGCTTAGGCATAAGAGTCGTGATTGTTTACACAAGAGAGGGGCAGGAGAAAGGCGGAAACCACCAACCTGTTAAGGGGAAACTGCAGCCGGCTGCGGGCACCATTCACCATCTTGTTTGGTTTACCAGAGACTCCAGCGTGTTTTATAATAGTGAGTACACTAGTGCCTTTGGGCAGCGCACCGCACCGGCACCCTAGGACGCATCTCCGCACCTCAACACCTCCCTCGGGCCCCTGGGACCATCATCCCCCTACCCACTGAGGGGGTCAACACCAAGCTGCGCAACACCATCCCCGGGAGCCTAGTCAACGGCAGCGGTGGTGCCCATTCATTCACCACAACCCGTGGGTGGCGTCACAAACTTAAATCCCCTGCAAACCACCGCGGCTCCGGCCATCGACCTCCCCACCAAAGTCCCTACGTGTAGCACCAACCCCCTTTCAGAGCGACGTGACCCCCGGGTCCGTGGAGAGCTCGAGTCACCCACCGACGAGCACGGATCCGAGCGGCTCAGGAGCCGTCCGAGCCCCGGGGCGGTACAATACTATAGTTGTTACCAGGTTAGGGGCCCATTCAGATGTTTCGCCCCCTGAGCTGAACTACTAGCTACACCACTGACTGGGGGCATCTCGTTTTGGCAATCTACCCGGAGTTGCTGTAAAACGTGGACAATAGAATAAAAATAATTGCATTGTTGACCTACCTAGGTGATTAATATAACCCATAACCTCAGCTCTTCATGGGCATATATGAGGACTGCCAAATTGAGGTTAAAGAACACACGGCCAGCCCATGTATCATGGTCCGTACTTTGATCACTACAAGTGGATATGTGAATCTGGTCTTAGGGATAATGGACACTCTAACCAGGGCAATAATTTCATATGGATTAATCTTCTAGTATGCTTTTAAACTGAAGATGAAATCGAGAAGAAACTCATGGAGAAAGCTCGTGGAATCGTGAATTGCTGGCTCCTTTTAAGCTCAGATCTCCCTGCTTTATTGAGTCAACGATAAATCCGAGGCACGGAAATAACATAATACACCCGGCTTTAGAAAGAATTTAATAGATTAGATGAAGGTTGGATGTAAAAAGATGAATGTGTAAACCGTAATTTCAGTGACGGAAATATACAATGTCATTTATTTTCTTTTTGTTCCCATGAACTTTACTGCCTGGATCAGGAGACAGGAGATATTTCCCAGCTGGTAAATTCCTGGCCGTTTTGTATATTCTCCTGCATTTCTTTTAGATTCCATGTGTAGCAACTTTAACCTTTTTCATAGTTAATTAATATCTGCCTCCGGATAGTAATGAAGTGTTACCTGTGGGGTGAGTGGTCCGTCTCTGCACACAGATGACAGTTGGCGCTCACAGAAAGGGATCTTTTCTAATAATCACACATACTACATAGGTATACAAAGTAAAGAGGTGAGTTATATAAGTCTGTCAAAAAAAAGTTTTCTTATCTCTCAATATTTCTCCGTCTTGGTCATTTTCGGCTGTTGTAACCCCCACCATGCCAGTCACTTTAATCTTACAACAATTTAAAGAGAACACGTATTCAGAGCAATGAGGTTTTTGTGTTACATGAGGGTTTTTTTCCCCAGAACACAATCTTCATTAATAAACGCAATTAGTAATGTTGTAATTTTCATACTCTCCACTGGGGCTTTTTTTAGACTCCTTTCAGAAAGAGTTTACAGCAGTTTCCTTATCATCAGAGGCAGAATTACAATGACAGGCAGTGTAGGAAGGTGAATAGAAAAAAGGGAGGTTTTCTGCTCACCTTATCAGTGTATTGGGTTGAAGTCTGAAACTGTGGCAACACCTCAGCCTGCATAGAATCTGTGGACACAAAAAGACCATAATTTTTTTTAATATGTTTCATTCGTCTTATATATGTCTTGGTGCAGTTAAAAATATTACTGATGGAAGGAGGTAACGTCAGTGCAAGGAGTGCTCTTCTCGTGCAAAAAGTGGAATCTTAAGGGTTCTTTACACCCTGCAATATCGGTAACGATATATCATCGGGGTCACGTCGTTAGTGACGCACATCCGGCGCCGTTAACGACATCACAGCGTGTGAAACCAAGGAGTGACGGTCAACGAGCACAAAAACGTGAAAAATCGTTGCTCGTTGACACGTTGCTCCTTTCCTTAATATCGTTGCTGCTGCAGGTACAATGTTGTTTGTCGTTCATGCGGCAGCATACATCGCTATGTGTGACACCGCAGGAACGACGAACATCTCCTTACCTGCGTCCACCGGCAATGAGGAAGGAAGGAGGTGGGTGGGATGTTCCGGCCGCTCATTTCCGCCCCTCCTCTGCTATTGGACGGCTGCCGTGCGACATCGCTGTGACGCCGCATGAACCGCCCCCTTAGAAAGGAGGCGGCTCACCAGCCAGAGCGACGTCGCAGAACAGGTATGGGCGTGTGACGCTGCCTTAGCAATAATGTTCGCTACGGCAGCGATCACCACATATCGCACCAACGACGGGGGCAGGTGCTTTCGCTCGCGACATCGCTAGCAATCGCTAGCGATGTTGCAGCGTGTGAAGCACCTTTTAAAGTGTAACCAATGTTTTAATTTTTATTCCATAAATCAAAGTAACTTTGTAATATTTCTTATCAGACAAATCTGCTTCTTTCTCTGCCAGAATGGATCAGTCATTATTAAAATTCTCAATTCTGACCTCACCTCTGCCTCTAGCTTCTCCCTCTGACTTTAACTCCTGCCTCTAGCCCCTCCCTCTGCCTCTAGCCCCTCCCTCTGCCTCTAGCCCCTCCCTCTGCCTCTAGCCCCTCCTGTCATCATAGAATCTCATCAGTGACAACTGCTATCTCCTATCTCAGGAATAGTAAAGTCTTCACAGGGTGCATTAACATAATTGATCTAACGACTAGTCTGGATAAACTAATGTCCCATCAACTAGTCTGAAACCAATTAGCACATCACAAATTGAATTTTAAAATTCTTTTTTGCCATACACTGGAATCCAGTATACTGTACAAAGGGTTTATGGGGAGGGGTATTAACATCCGAATAAACACATGCTGGGGGTTTGGGTGGTATGGGGGAGCTGTGAAGTTCCCTATACAATAAGAAAGGAACAATGCACACAGCCTTATTAGGCTATGTGCCCACGCTGCGGATTTTGCGCGGATTTTGCCGCGGATTTGCCGCGTATTTACCGCGGATTTTCCGAAAATCTGCAGCAGCGGCACTTCCAAGCCATTTCAATGGCATTTTGGAAATGCTGTGTCCATGCTGCGGATTTTTCAGCGGCGGATTTGCCGCGGATTTTGGTCCGGAAAAATCTGCAGCATGTCAATTATTCTTGCGGATTTTGGTGCGGATTTTGGGTATAGAATGGGGAAAAAAAAATCTGCATCAAAATCCGCGGCAAATCCGCGGCAAAAATAAGGTGCGGATTTGCCGCGAAAGTCGCGGATTTTCATGCAGAAAAATCCGCAGGTACATTCTACCGTGGACACATAGCCTTACAAATCTCTCTAGTATTCACTTAAGCAATGCCCAGAGGTTCACATACACGAGAAAGGAAAGCAAAACATTGCCACGTTTGTTCACTTGCAGAGTTGTGGACATTTTCTCCCCTAACAGACCCGACCTTGCTCCATGAGCTGCCTTACAGGATCCGTGCCCATAGCGCCAACTTGTAAATGGCCCCTAACGTTATGTATTTTCAGCGTTTTTTCTAGATATTACGTATGAAATATCTATTGCTATTTATGAGGTTTTCTTTACTAACGCTGGAAAATAAAATGCCACCATGGGAAACAATGAAAGGTTAATGTACAATAAAGATGACCACCAATATCACAACCACAGTGATGGAGATCTGTATAGAGGACAAAGGCAGCTCACATAGTAGATGTACTGTATATACTAAACCGCCCTAGACTCCACTGGTTACCACTCCCATCAACATTTCACTGTTCAAAAAGGGAAAAATGCTGAAGTCAAGGTATGTGAACTATTCAGACCTGACATGAATGTTTATATTACTCCATCTTTATGTTTCCTCTGCTTACAATTATACTTCACCTTGGCTCAGTGTCAGAAACATCTAGACAAGATTCTTTTTATATACCAAGGAATGTGACACCAGATTATTTCTTCAGGAGCTTGATAGAAGTCTCAGACCTCTACCGTACCATTCACAAGTTTGGACACACCTGGTCATGCAGTAATTTTTTGTTTTAAGATTCAGACAGAAGGCAGCAAAACCACAAAGGAACACAAATATATAAACAAAAACTACAGAAATGTGTGAAACAAATCAGAATGTGTGCTAAACTTTAGATCCCAAACTTACTGCCCTTTTACTTTGATGACAGTTTTATACATTCTTGGCATTCTCTCAAGCATCTTCACCAGGTTATCGCCTGGAATTGTTTTCCTACAGTCTTGAAGGAGTCCCCAGAGGTGCTGAAACTGCTGAGCACTTATTGGCTGCTTTGTCTTCACTCTACGGTTCAACTCATGCCAAACCATCTCAATTGGGTTATTTGATTATTGTGGAGGCCATATCTTCTGATGCAGAACGCCACCCATCTTCTTGTTGCCACATATACCTTTTAAATATGATCAATAAAATGTTATTTTAGGCCTTATACTGTTGTATTTGTTGTTTATTTTAAATCTCATTTGCCAAGTGTCTGCCCATTCTGACATCTTATCCAAATCGTTTTGTAATATGGTACTATCAAGTTCAGTCTTTAATATTCTGCATAATGTGGTGTCGTCAGCAAAGACTGATGCTTTACTCTCAATCCCATCCACAAGGTCATTAATAAAGAGATTAAAAATAATTGGTCCTAGTACCGATCCCTGTGGCACCCCACTGCTGACTATAGCCCATTTAGAAAATATACCATGTATGATGACTCTTTGTTTTCTATCTTTTAGCCAATTCCTTACCCAGTTGCATATAAATCCCCCTAGTCCTTGCTTCTGGCGCTTCAGTATTAGGCTATTATGTAGCAAAGTATCAAATGCCTTTGCAAAGTCCAAATAAATTGCATCAGCAGCATTACCAATATCCAGATTTGCACTTACCTCCTCATAGAACCCCAACAGATTGGTTAGACACAACTTATCATTCATGAATCCATGCGGTTTGTGATTTATTATATTATTCTTTGCAATATTTTACATGTCATCTCTTAAAATGCCCTCAAAAACTTAGCAAACTACTGATGTCAGACTTACCGGATAGTATATGCCTGGATCTACCCTCTTACCTTTCTTAAATATCGATACTACATCAACCATTCACCAATCCTGAGGTACCAACCCTGTTACAACAGAGTCTAAAGGCCGCTTTACACACTGCGATATTGATACCGATATCACCACCGTGCGTACCCGCCCCCATCGGTTGTGCGACACGGGCAAATCTCTGCCCGTGTCGCACAACATCGCCCGGACCCGTCACACGGACTTACCTTCCCTGCGACGTCGCTGTGACCGGCGAACCCCATCCTTTCTAAGGGGTAAGGGGGCGGTTCGTTCAGCGTCACAGCGACGTCACAGCAGCGTCACTGAACCGCCGCCCAATAGAAGCGGAGGGGCGGAGATGAGCGGGACGAACATCCCGCCCACCTCCTTCCTTCCTCATTGTGGCCGGGAGGCAGGTGAGGAGAGCTTCCTCGTTCCTGCGGTGTCACACGGAGCGATGTGTGCTGCTGCAGAAACAAGGAACAACTTCGTTACTGCTGCAGTAACGATATTTGAGAATGGACCCCCATGTCACCGATGAGTGATTTTGCACGTTTTTGCGACGATGCAAAATCGCTCATAGGTGTCACACGCAACGGCATCGCTACAGCAGCCAGATGTGCGTCACAAAATCCGTGACCCCAACGAGATCGCTGTAGCGATCTCGTAACATGTAAAGCCCGCTTAAAGGCCGCTTTACATGCAGCGACATCACTAACGAGGTATCGCTGGGGTCACGGAATTCGTGACGCACATCCAGCCTTGTTAGCGACATCGATGCGTGTGACACTTACGAGCGACCGCTAACAATCCCAAATACTCACAAAATTGTTGATTGTTGACACGTCGTTCATTTTCCAAATATCGTTGCTCGTTCTG
Source organism: Anomaloglossus baeobatrachus (assembly GCF_048569485.1). Classification (NCBI taxonomy): domain Eukaryota; kingdom Metazoa; phylum Chordata; class Amphibia; order Anura; family Aromobatidae; genus Anomaloglossus; species Anomaloglossus baeobatrachus. The sequence goes on along the minus strand of NC_134354.1, from coordinate 173,886,203 downwards.
GACGCAGGTTGTTCGAGGCAGCACACATTGCTACGTATGACACCCCGGGAATGACGAACAACAGCGTACCTGCATCCTCTGACAACGAGGTGAGAGTGTCTTTTATGCAGCTGCTCTCCTCCCCTCCGCTTCTATTGGTGGCCTGCTGTCTGACGTCGCTGTGATGCCGCATGAACCGCCCTCTTAAAAAAGAGGTTGTTCGCCGTCCACAGTGACGTCGTTAGGAAGGTAAGTTCGTGTGACGCGTACCTGCGATATTGTTCACCACGGGCAGCGATTTGCCCGTGAGGCAGGCACGACAGGGGCGGGTGCAATCGCTAGCGACATCGCTAGCGATGTCGCAGCGTGTAACGCGGCCTTTAGAAGATGAGATACAACGGTCTGTCAATTGCTGAGCTCAATTCCCTCAATATTCATGGATGAATGCCTTCTGGCCTGGTGGATTTGTCAATGTTTAATTTACTCAGGTACAAGAATAATTCTTGTATTAAATTAGTTATATCAGATGGTGAACTTTGATTTTTGACTTGTTGAATTATCCCTGGAACAGTCAGTTCCTTGGTGAACATGAATAAAAACTACCTGTTTAATATCTCAGTCTTTTCTTTGTTCTTTATAATTATCCTGTTATGTTTTAAGGGGCCCATACCATCCTTTGTTTTCCTTTTGGCACTGATGTATTTGAAAAAAAAATGTGTGATTTATTTTAATGACGTTGGTGATTTGCGCTTCAGGAGCTAATTTTGCTAGCTTGATTTCTTTTTTACATTTCCTATTGAGATCTTTATACTCCTGAAATGCTATTTCTGTATTCTCAGCCTTCAAGATTTTGAATGCCCTTTGTTTTTGTTTTATCATGCTTTTTACTGTTATTTATCCATAATAATTTCTTTTTATTCCTGGACATTTTATTATAGGAGGGTATAAGTTTTTTACAGGACAACACAAATGATGTTCCCACTAAGTGAAACCAGATGTGATGATTTGTCACTGCAGACTGCTGTGGTAGCCATTCTGAGTAAGTGAGCCTTCAATTTGGAATAAATCATCACCAGTGTAACCCTATGCTTCAAGATGGGCACAACCTATAGAAATTATTAGCTCACCTTTTCTGCATCTTACAAAGACATGGTGGTTAGTAGCAAAAATCTAAAATTTTGACTTATCAGTCCACAATACATGTTTCTACCGATCTAATGACCAGTACTTGTGTTGCTTGGCCCAAACAAGTCTATTCTTATTGTTTGTAGTCTAGGGTAGTGGCTTCTTAGCAGCAATTTCAGCATAAGGACCTGCTAATAATAGTCTTCTCTGGACTACTGAAGTTACAATGTGTCTACTACTTGATGTCTGTGAATCATTTATGATGGCTGGTATCTACTGTGCTGTCAGTGTGCATTTTCTGGGGCTGTTAACGGATGATATTATAACACTGTTCTGAAAATTTTCTAAAGATGTCTAGTTCAGAATTCAAAACTGACAATGAAAAATGTTATTTGGCTCTGGTTTCTATGATTTAATTTTTTCTTTTACTGCTACATATAATTAATGCATAACCGTTTCAGTACTTTGAAACATTATTATTTTTGCAAATATAAAGATGCAGAACATATTGTTATACCAATTTTCTGATATTTATTTGAGGAGCCTTAGCAACAATTCAAATAACTAAACATGTCTAAACACTATTTTGAACTATAAACATTTTCAGGAATTGCTCTAAAAAATGTGGTCCTCATTCAGTGACAATTATTTTTTTCTTGTTTCTTGTACTCCTGCATAGGATCGGCTCTTCCAATTATCCAACAGTAACCTGCAAGTATTGATAGATTCTATTTTCCTTGGTATCTTTTCTCCATAGCCGCAATATAGAGAGGATCCCATGCCGTTTTTTTAAATTATTTAAATTAATAATTTGAAAAAACAGTGTGTGGTCACCCTTGATTTTTGATAACAAGCCAAGGTAAAGTGGACCACTGGGGCCTGGTATTATCAGGGTGGGAAGAGCCATGGTTATTGGCCCTTCCCAGCCTAAAAATAGCAACCGGCAGCTGTCCCAGAATTATTGCATCCATTAGATGTGCTAATTCGGATGCTTTATCAGGCTCATTCTGATTGCCCTAGTGTGGTGGCAATTGGGGAAATATATGGGATAGATGATAACTGTGCTTTCTCAAAAATCACAGCTGCCATCAAGTCTTAGGTTAGTAATGGGGAGGCGTCTACGGGACACCCCCATTACTAGCTTTGTAATTAAAAAGATAAACAAAAACACAGAAAACTTCTTTATGTGAATTAAGAGACACAGACACCCATTAATTAACCCCCAAAATTCCCCCTCAGCTCCAACGTCCCACAATGATCCTCGGCTCTGTTACATCCAGAAGCTGCCATGCCAAAAAATGTTACCAGGAGGCAAGAGAAGCTGTGGAGAGAAAAGGCGCAATAGGGTCTTACCCGGTATGACGCAAGGGGGTGAATGCAAGTAGAAGCACTTACCTGGTAGGGTTGTGCCAGTCACAACCCCTCAGCAAGCATATATGTAGCATGGAAGGCAGCGGTCCCGCAATGAGGAGATATATCAGACAGCAGGAGAAAAGCAGGTTTAAATACTGCGCCAAACCACAGGAGTCCAGATGGTGTTAGTAAAATTCTTCCCTTTATACTCACAGGTCTACGCGTTTCGAGGACATGTCCGTCCTCTTCCTCAGGACAATGTACAGGGAATACTATCATTGTATTCTCTGTACATTGTCCTGAGGAAGACGACGGACATGTCCTCGAAACGCGTAGACCTGTGAAAATAAAAGGAAGAATTTTACTAACACCATCTGGACTCCTGTGGTTTGGCGCGGTATTTAAACCTGCTATTCTCCTGCTGTCAGAAAATGTTACCAGTCACTGCAGCCTCTGGGACACACTGAGGACAGTTGGGGAGCCCACAGCTGTGAGAAGCTGTGACGTCACTCAGTTCATCAGAGTTCACAACCAGGGGCTCCCATGGTAACCACTCAACTGTGACTGCCAGGGAACTCACTGCCAGATTGTCAGACTGCATGACACGATGACAGAGCAGTCTCGCAATACGGCAGCAAGTTCACTCTGTATATTTTTAGGGAACATTGCAGTGATGGAGAAGAATAGCAGTTCACCTTCCTCATCACCTTCTTTATCTCCATATCTCCTTTGACACCTTTTTAATTTTTGGAATAAAGATGATGTTTTTATTTATTTACCTGCTGTTGTTGCTGGTATTTTCACTTTGTTAGTTAACATGAATACAACACAAGAAGCACCAACAGTACAGAAATACAGCACTAAAATCCTCATCAGTACAGAAATACATAAATAGAACCACAAACAATACAGAAATATGGTATCAAAACTACCATCAGTACAGGAACAGATCACCAGAATCATCTTAGGAACAAAAATGCATAACTAGGACCACCAACAATACAAAATACTGCATCACAACTACCATCAATATAGGAATAAATCACCAGAACCACCAATAGTACAAAAATACATAACCACAACCACCAACAGTACAGGAATATATCACAAGAGCCACCAACAGTATATAACTACATCACCAGATTAACCATCTGTATAGGAATATATCACCAGAACCACGATCAGTACATGAATACATCATTAGAGCCATTACTAGTACATAAACACATCACCAAGCTTAGTACAGTGATTAATTGTAATGTCAGGTTAGCCGCATACAGAATTGGATTGTATGAATTTACAACTCCCAGTACAGTCATATGAAAAGGTTTGGGCACCTGTTAGGACCAGGATGACGGGTAGGCCCAGGAGGTGGATCCACTGGGCTGAGCACCCCACCGAGGGCAAGGTGCCCGGTAGCCGGAGCACTACGGGTAGCAGGACAGTCCGTACAGAGGAGTGGGTGTAGAAGTCCCTGGGACCACGGAGTCTCTGAAGGTAGTCCGGGTGACGGAGCTCAGGTTCGGAGGCCGAGAAGATGTCAGGCAGGTCCGAAACCAGCGGAGCGGGAAGGTCGGTCACCACACGGATCTAGGGATCGGAGACGGTAGGGACTGAGAAGATGGCGGACAGTCACCGTTAGGAGTTCTGGAACCGTCAGGACCGGTTGGCGAGACAGGAGCGGCTCTACAAGGGAGATAGGTAAGTACGGGACAAAGCACAGGGAGACCTGACTCCTAGCTTAGCAAACACGAAGAACAGGCCCCGCCCACTTGGAAAGGAACCCTCTATATACCCTGTACCTGCATCTTCAATATCCTGTTGGAGGACGCTAGCCCTTTAAGAAAAGGTCAATGACCGCGCGCGCGCCCTAATGCGCATGCGCGAGGCCCGGGTGCCAGAAGCCAGAGCAGGATGCGGTGTGCAGGAGGCAGGAGTGTCGGGCAGGCTCAGGACAGCAGACGGGCGCCGGGACCGGGGACCGGGTTGCCTGGAGGACGCAGGTGAGGGAGCATGGAGGCTGAGGAGCGGGGGACCGGGGAGCGTGGCACGGGAGCGGGGAAGCGAGGTCCGGGAGCGGGGGAGCGTGGCAGAGGAGCCGGGGAGCGTGGCAGGAGAACCGGGGAGCGTGGCACGGGCACCGGGGAGCGTGACAGCACCGCCTCCCCCACGCCCCCCTCCCCGCAATCGGGACAGGAAGGCACGTATCAGAGGAGTACCCACATTCTCCCGGGGTTCCCAGGACCTATCCTCAGGACCATACCCAGCCCAGTCCACCAGGAAGAACTGTCGGCCCCGCACGGTCTTCATGGCCACGATATCCCTTACCGCATAGATGTCATCGTCAGCAATAGGAGGAGGAGCAGAACTAGTAGCAGCGGAGAAGGGACCAAGGACAACCGGCTTGAGCAGGGAGACGTGGAAGGAGTTGGGTATCCTCATCGTGGCCGGGAGCTGCAGCTTGTAGGAGACCTCATTTATTTTGCTGATGACTTTAAACGGCCCGATGTAGCGAGGACCCAGCTTGTATGATGGTAGCTTCAATCGGTCATATTTGGAAGCAAGACAGACCAGATGATCTGGAGAGAAACATGGGGGATCCAGACGCCTCTTGTCTGCGTGTCTCTTCATCCGCAGGGAAGCACGTCCAAGGGACGTCTTGACAGAGTCCCAAATTGTTGAAAAGTCACGGACTACGATATCAGCAGCAGGGACATCCGAGGAAGAAGATACAGGTAATGGGACGGAAGGCTGAAGTCCGTAAACTACATGGAAGGGAGAGCTGGAGGAGGACTCACTGACATGATGGTTATGGGAGAATTCAGCCCAAGGAAGGAGCGTGGACCAGTCGTGATGGGCGTTAACGTAGTGACGTAAGAAGGAGGTCAGGATCTGATTGACTCGCTCCACTTGGCCATTCGACTGAGGATGGTAGGCTGAAGAAAAGTCCAGAGCCACTCCCAGATGTTTGCAGAGAGCCCTCCAGAAGCGGGAGGTAAACTGAGTTCCTCTGTCGGACACAATGTGTGAGGGAAAGCCATGCAACCGGAAGATGTGCTGTATGTAGGCGTCAGCGAGTTCCTGGGCAGAGGGGAGTCCAGCCATAGGGACGAAGTGAGCCATTTTGGAGAAACGGTCCACCACGACCCATATGACTGTGTGTCTGGAGGACAAGGGCAAGTCTGTAATAAAGTCCATTGCAATGTGTTGCCACGGAACGGAGGGCATTGGCAGCGGCAGAAGGCGACCATATGGCAGGTGTTTGGGCGTCTTGTTCTGGGCACAAGAGGAGCAGGCTGAGACAAAGGACGCGACGTCCGTGCGAAGGGATGGCCACCAATAGTGACGTACAATTGTACTCCATGTTTTCTTCTGACCAGCATGGCTGGCTATTTTCGAGGCATGGCCCCAGTGCAACACTTTTTGTCTGTTAGGTTCAGAGACATAGGTCTTCCCGGGCGGTATCTGGGCCAGAGTGACAGGAGCCACCGGAATGATTTTACTTGGGCAGATGATGAGCTGGGATGTCTCCTCCTCCTGTTCCAAGGGCACAAATGACCTGGACAAGGCATCTGCTCGCACATTCTTATCCGCGGGCCGAAAATGGAGCTGAAAATCGAACCTGGCAAAGAACAAGGACCACCTGGCTTGTCGTGGGTTCAGTCGCTGAGCAGACCGCAGGTATTCCAGGTTCTTGTGGTCCGTGTAAATGATCACGGGGTACACTGCTCCCTCCTGAAGGTAGCGCCATTCCTCCAGAGCCAGTTTGACTGCTAATAGCTCTCGGTCACCGATGGTGTAGTTGCGTTCAGGCGCTGAGAAGCTCTTGGAGAAGAAACCGCAAGTGACCATCTTCCCGGTGGCGGATTTCTGCATGAGCACTGCCCCGGCCCCAGAGGAGGAGGCATCCACCTCCAAGGTGAACTGTCGGTTTAACTCAGGACGGTGGAGCACCGGAGAGGAAGCAAATGCCCGCTTCAGGGAGCCAAACGCGGCGTCGGTCGCAGGTGACCAGTCCTTTGGATTAGCCCCCTTTTTGGTCAAGGCAGAGAGAGGCGCAGTCAGGGCAGAGAAGTGAGGGATGAACTGACGGTAATAGTTCGCAAAGCCAAGAAAACGTTGAATTGCCTTCAGTCCGGAAGGAGGGGGCCAGTTGAGAATGCAAGAGACCTTCTCCGGATCCATCTGCAGGCCGGTATCGGAGATTACGTAACCCAGGAAGGGAAGAGAAGACTGCTCGAAGACACACTTCTCGTACTTGGCGTACAGGCGATTCTCTCTAAGCCTTTGTAGTACCAGCTGCACGTTCTCTCTGTGGGTTTGGAGGTTCCGGAGAGAAGACCAGGATGTCATCCAAATATACCACCACACAGACGTAGAGAAGGTCCCGGAACACGTCGTTCACTAGTTCTTGAAAGACTGCCGGTGCGTTACACAGGCCGAAGGGCATCACACAATACTCGTAGTGCCCATCGCGAGTGTTAAATGCGGTCTTCCATTCGTCCCCAGAGCGGATGCGGACCAGGTTGTAGGCACCACGAAGATCCAACTTGGTAAACAAACGAGCTCCTCTAAGCCGATCAAACAATTCGGGGATGAGCGGCAGGGGGTATTTATTCTTTACGGTGATTTGATTCAATCCCCGGTAGTCAATGCAGGGGCGCAGGTCGCCCTCTTTCTTCTTAACGAAGAAGAAGCCTGCTCCAGCAGGAGAGGAGGATCTCCGGATGAATCCCCTTGCCAAGTTCTCAGTGATGTAGGCAGACATGGCCCTTGTTTCAGCAGGGGACAAAGGATATATCCGTCCTCGAGGTGGTGTGGTTCCCGGGAGTAGGTCAATGGCACAGTCGTAAGGACGATGTGGCGGCAGTATCTCTGACTCCTTTTTATCAAAGACGTCCGCGAAGGACCAATAGGCCGAAGGCAGTCCTGGTAGGGACTCCGGGACCGGAGGCCGTCGGATGGGCTGTATGGACCTCAAGCAGTTCTCGTGGCAAGAAGGGCCCCATCGGGTAATTTCGCCAGCACGCCAGCTGACCGACGGTTCGTGTGTCCGTAACCAGGGAAGTCCCAGCAGGATTTGATGAGACATATGCGGGAGGACGTAGAAGGTGATTTTCTCGGTGTGCAGGGCACCAATGCGTAGTACTACAGGCTTGGTGATCCAAGAGATGGTGTCAGAGAGGGGTCTCCCATCTACAGAGGCAATCACAAGGGGTTTGTCGAGTGGAGTAACAGGCACCTGGTACTTGTCCACCGTGGCCTGCTGGATTAAATTGCCTGCTGCCCCGGAATCGAGGTATGCTTCCGCCGTGAACCGCGTCTCTCCCGCTGTCACGTGAACCATCCACGTAACCGGGTCTGAGAGAGTCCCAGTACCTAGGGTGGCCTCTCCTACCAACCCTAGGCTTTGGAGTTTCCCGGCCTCTCTGGACAGGAACGTAGCTGGTGTGTGCCCTCTCCGCAGTAGAAGCAGAGGCCCTTGGCGAGCCGTTCTGCTCGGCGTTGTTCGGACTGCCGCAAATGATCTATCTGCATGGGCTCGTGGACAGAGACACTAGACCACGCCGACTGAAGTACGGCGAGCTTCTGCGGAGGAGAGGAATGCCGTATCGGACGTGTCTCGCGGGACACCTCTTTGGATTGTTCCTGAAATCTGAGGTCCACGCGGGTGGCTAGTGCGATCAGGGCATCCAGGGTGGAAGGAACATCGCGGCCGGCCAGCTCGTCCTTAATACGACCGGAGAGTCCTTCCCAGAAGGCGGCGGTTAGGTCCTCATTGTTCCACCCTAATTCAGAGGCCAAGGTGTGGAAGCGGATGGCGTATTGACCCACCGTCAAGGTCCCCTGGCGTAGTTTGAGGAGTGATGAGGCGGACGCGGCGGCACGTCCGGGTTCATCAAAGGTGGTTCTAAACGCCTGCAGGAACTCCTGGATGTTTGTGGTTACAGGGTCCTCCTTCTCCCACAAGGGGCTCATCCAGGCCAGTGCCTCACCCTCTAGATGGGACATCACAAACGCCATCTTGGCTTGATCGGAGGCAAACAGATGCGGAAGCAGTTTAAAGTGGAGGGAGCACTGGTTCAAGAAGCCTCTGCAGGTCTTAGGATCTCCGGCATACTGGGGAGGAGAAGCCAAGCGGAGTTTAGAGGCTTCCGAGGAGGCTGCCACGGGAGGTGTGGACGTGGACTGTGATGCCAGGGACGTAGCTGTGGCTTGCAGCGTATTCAGACGGGTGTCCACTGAGGTCATGAAGGCTAACATGCGGGATTGGGTCTCGCGTTGTCGTCCGAGTTCCTGCTGCAATCCGGCCAGCTGGGTCGCTAGTGCATCGGCGGGATCCATGGCCTGTTCTTACTGTTAGGACCAGGATGACGGGTAGGCCCAGGAGGTGGATCCACTGGACTGAGCACCCCACCGAGGGCAAGGTGCCCGGTAGCCGGAGCACTACGGGTAGCAGGACAGTCCGTACAGAGGAGTGGGTGTAGAAGTCCCTGGGACCACGGAGTCTCTGAAGGTAGTCCGGGTGACGGAGCTCAGGTTCGGAGGCCGAGAAGATGTCAGGCAGGGTCCGGAACCAGCGTAGCGGGAAGGTCGGTCACCACACGGATCTAGGGATCGGAGACGGTAGGGACTGAGAAGATGGCAGACAGTCACCGTTAGGAGTTCTGGAACCGTCAGGACCGGTTGGCGATACAGGAGCGGCTCTACAAGAGAGATAGGTAAGTACGGGACAAAGCACAGGGAGACCTGACTCCTAGCTTAGCAAACACGAAGAACAGGCCCCGCCCACTTGGAAAGGAACCCTCTATATACCCTGTACCTGCGTCTTCAATATCCTGTTGGAGGACGCTGGCCCTTTAAGAAAAGGTCAATGACCGCGCGCGCGCCCTAATACGCATGCGCGAGGCCCGGGTGCCAGAAGCCAGAGCAGGATGCGATGTGCAGGAGGCAGGAGTGCCGGGCCGGCTAAGGACAGCAGACGGGCGCCGGGACCGGGGACCGGGTTGTCTGGAGGACGCAGGTGAGGGAGCATGGAGGCTGAGGAGCGGGGGACCGGGGAGCGTGGCACGGGAGCGGGGAAGCGAGGTCCGGGAGCCGGGGAGCGTGGCAGAGGAGCCGGGGAGCGTGGCAGAGGAGCCGGGGAGCGTGGCAGGAGAACCGGGGAGCGTGGCACGGGCACCGGGGAGCGTGGCACGGGCACCGGGGAGCGTGACAGCACCCCTATTAATGTTAACCTTTTTTCTTTATAACAATTTGGGTTTTTGCAACAGCTATTTCAATTTCATATATCTAATAACTGATGGACTGAGTAATAATTCTGGATTGAAATGAGGTTTATTGTACTAACAGAAAATGTGCAATCCGCATTTAAACAAAATTTGACCAGTGCAAAAGTATGGGCACCTCAACATAAAAGTGACATTAATATTTTGTAGATCCTCCTTTTGCAAAAATAACAGCCTCTAGTCACTTCCTGTAGCTTTTAATGAGTTCCTGGATCCTGGATGAAGGTTTATTTGACCATTCCTGTTTACAAAACAATTCCAGTTCAGTTAAGTTTGATGGTCGCCGAGCATGGACAGCACGCTTCAAATCATCCCACAGATTTTCAATGATATTCAGGTCTGGGGACTGGGATGGCCATTCCAGAAAATTGTAATTGTTCCTCTGCATGAATGCCTGAGTAGATTTGGAGCGGTGTTTTGGATCATTGTCTTGTTGAAATATCCATCACCTGTGTAACTTCAACTTCGTCACTGATTCTTGCACATTATTGTCAAGAATCTGCTGATACTGAGTTGAATCCATGCGACCCTTAACTTTAACAAGATTCCCGGTGCCGGCATTGGCCACACAGCCCCAAAGCATGATGGAACCTCCACCAAATTTTACTGTGGGTAGCAAATGCTTTTCTTTGAATGCCGTGTTTTTTTGCCTCCATGCATAACACCTTTTTGTATGACCAAACAACTCAATCTTTGCTTCGTCAGTTCACAGGACCTTCTTCCAAAATGTAACTGGCTTGTCCAAATGTGCTTTTGCATACCTCAGGCGACTGTTTGTGGCGTGCTTGCAGAAATGGCTTCTTTCGCATCACTTTCCCATACAGCTTCTCCTTGTGCAACGTGCGCTGTATTGTTGACCGATGCACATTGACACCATCTGCAGCAAGAGGATGCTGCAGGTCTTTGGAGGTGGTCTGTGGATTGTCCTTGACTGTTCTTACCTTCTTCTTCTCTGCCTTTCTGATATTTTTCTTGGCCTGCCTCTTCTGGGCTTAACAAGAACTGTACCTGTGTTTTTCCATTTCCTTACTATGTTCCTCACAGTGGAAACTGACAGTTTTTAAATCTCTGAGACAACTTTTTGTATCCTTCCCCTGAACAACTATGTTGAATAATCTTTGTTTTCAGATCATTTGAGAGTTGTTTTGAGGAGCCCATGATGCCACTCTTCATAGGAGATTCAAATAGGAGAACAACTTGCAAGTGGCCACCTTAAATACCTTTTCTCATGATTGGATACACCTGCCTATGAAGTTCAAAGCTTAATGAGGTTACAAAACCAATTTAGTGGTTTAGTAAGTCAGTAAAATGTAGTTGGAAGTGTTCATATCAAGAAATTGATAAGGGTGCCCATACTTTTGCACCGGTCAAATTTTGTTTAAATGCGGATTGCACATTTTCTGTTAATACAATAAACCTCATCTTAATCCAGAAATATTACTCAGTCTATCAGTTATTAGATATATGAGACTGAAATAGCTGTTTCAAAAACCCAAATTGTTATAAAGAAAAAAGGTTAACATTAATAGGGGTGCCCAAACTTTTTCATATGACTGTATGTCCTTAACAGTGGTAAAGGAAATACTGGGAATTTTTAACAGCCATCATTAAACAGCAGACCATATAGGAACCACTCTACTGATTATACATAGTCAGTATTACAAATAATAATAATTTACAGCCGCATACACTATATGGTCTCTTTCTTTTCTTCTCCATATTGTCTAGATGCCATGGGGACTTTTCACATAGGCGGCACATCTCTGGAGACTATTGTCTTCTCTGGCCTACTGCAATATATTCTGACTCCATGCCTTTAAAAATAACTTTGTGATTATAATGCTCCCAAATAAATTATATCTGCCCATGCTGTGCCCCTGAATAATTGTACCCCACTGTATTCCCTGCACAAAATATGACCACCACACTATCCCTCTTATGATACATGGCCTCCACAGTGTCCTATCCTTTCCATACTTGGCCTCCAAATTGTCTCCTCACACAGTTTTGCTATACTGCCCAGTCTGTATACTGTACCCCCTCCTCACTTTCCTCAATTTGTATACTGTCCCATCCAAAATGTGCCTAAGCGTGTCCCCAAATTCTTCCCCCTCTTTATACTGTCCCTCACACATTTCTCCCATCATTCTGCCTTGCACAAGTTTCCTCCCATACAGTCCCACAATTTTTTACCCCCATGCTGTCCTGTCATACTCAAACCCCCACAGTCCCCTCACTCTTTCCCCACCATACTATCTTTCCACATACCCTCATACAGTCACCTCACATATTCCCCCTCCCAATACTGTCTCCTCACACTCACTCCTACTGACACATGACACAGTCTCTGTACTGAACCTTCACACATTTCTTACCAATACTGTCACCTCACACATTCCCCATGTAGCCCCCATGAGAACCTCAGGGCGCTACAGGGAACTGCATCCTTTTGGGGATAAAGGACCATCCCCCTGGGACCTGGCGTACCAGTGCTTTTTCCACCAAAACACAATCTAAATCCTAGCTCTCCTCTCCACACTGGGCATAGAGGGTTAACCACGTAAGGGGATGGTCGCCATGGGAACGAGTACCTAGTGTAGCCAGCCAAGTGGGAGGGGTCAGTCAGTCAGTAGTGAGGAGTGAGTCGAGTAGCACACAGTAAAGGTGTGCGGATGTGCCGGAGCTGGGTCCGTGTAATGGTGACCTTGGGGGCAAAGGAGAGAGATCGCCAGGATGGGTACTGAGATACTGCTGGGACCGGAGCACGCACAGGGCACAGGGTCCTAGGTCAAGCACAAGTTATAGACTGTTTGGCAAATACCTGCCCGGTGAGGACACCTTCACGGACTTCACCGAACAAAATAATCCGGGGGCATCAGCAGTAAACTAGGACACAAGGGACAGTTGGTGTCCCCAAACGCTCCACGGGGACTCAATCTACAGACAGTGTCGGGGACAGAGCAACCTGGGTCACTACATTGGCACGGCACTGGTCTTCCTGGGACCTGAACCAGCAACCCCTGGGTCCACAGTGAGTAGAGACTGTTAAAGACAACCTGGTGTGGTCTCCATTATTGCCCCACTATATCTCCCAGTCACAGCCCTACCTGCGGAGGGCCTACCATCACAGCTGCCAATATCACCAGCCCTGGGAGTACCTACATTAAGCAGCGGCAGTTCTCCATCCCTAACCGCAACCCGCTGGTGGCGTCACATGACAAAAACTCTTATCTCTCCTGTAAATACCTCCCATTAACAAAAGGGGCCCAGAGCACGGGACCGGGCAATGACCACCAGAGTGACATTCCCATTTGTTACTGCCTGGGACCGAGTACCCCCCTTCTCTGGGCGCTACACCCACATAATGTCTCCTGACACAGTCTACTCTATACTGTTTCTCCACACATATGTGGCGCCCTGGCAAAACCAGGTTGTCACAGAGCCTGCACAAATTCACCAAAATGCAGGCCATTCTCCTCTTTGGCACCAACACAGTCCCCACACAGGTATACACCAGCCAATCAGGCCCTAGTCACCACCCCTCCCCCATGACAATTGGAGGGAACAAGACAGGAAAATGAAGTGGAGGAGAGCAGAGCAGTCTGTGTCAGGGAGAGGAAGAGAGAGGAGGGGAGAGCTGACAGGAGGGAGTTAGAGCTCCCTGGAGAGGGTGGTAGTCGGGGTTGGAGCACAGGACGACTGGACTAGCTACGCTGAATAGGTGGCATTGAGGGCCACAGGTGATGGAGATCCGGTCGCGGGGTACCTGAGGTAGACCGGGGCAAGGTTGTAGCCCACTGATGCCGAGAGATGGGATCCGGTCCGGAGGCCATTACAAGCGGACTAGTCCAGACAAGGGAGACAGACAGTGCAGGAGAAAGGGCCCCTGGCTGTATATCTACGTGCGGGATCCAGCACACCCCTCCAGAGGATCCCGGCATCCGACCTTAGTTTACAATACGGACGCTGTGTGTTTACTGACCCTCCAAATCGTCAGCAGCTCATCCAGCACCACGACAACCGAACTGTGAGTTTCCTGCTCCCTGCAATCCCTCAACATTCCCTGGGCTCCGGGACTACACCTCCCCTACCCGTGGAGGGGATACCACCTTGCTGCCCCGCTCCATCAGCCCCGGGTGCCCACCTACAAGGCAGCGGCGGTGTCACCATCCCTCACCGCAACCCACGGGTGGCGTCACTGACAAAAACTCTATCCCCTGTAAATAACCCCTTTTCAGTCGTGGGTGACGGACAGCTGCACGAGCCACAGCCACCGCCCGGATCCGAACGCCTCGAGCAGCCCCCCGGTTGTGGTCTGTCCTCCGCCCGCGACACATACCACGATACAGTCTCCTTAAATATTCCCAACCCTCCACATACTGTTTCCTCACAAATTAAACCCATAATGTCTCTCTAGAAAATCCCCCTTCGTACTGTGTTTTGACATATTCCACCTCTCCATCTCCATAATGTCTGCTCACACATTTCCCTCCCCACACTGTACTCTCACAAGATTCCCCACCAATAAAACTCTTGCTTGTTTAGCTCTTTTGGAGCCCTTAGGCTATGTGCACACAGTGCGTTTTTCTCGGCGTTTTTGCGCGTTTTTCGGGTGCGTTTTTGGCCTCAAAACTGCATGACTTTGCTTCCCCAGCAAAGTCTATGAGTTTTCATTTTTGCTGTCCCCACACAGCGTTTTTTTTCAGCTGCGTTTTTGTGGTGACCACAAAAACGCAGCATGTCAATTATTCCCGCGTTTTTCACTGCGCTTTTCATCCATTGAGTTCAATGGGATGTTGAAAGACGCAATGAGAAACGCAAATAGCTGCGTTTTGGTGCGTTTTGAAGACCAAAAATGCAGCTATAAACGCAGGAGGTGGGTAGTAAAGTGACGTGTACAGGAAGAGGATTCCTTCTGTCAGTATATACAGAAGCGTGAATCCTCCCGGTACCGTCACCGCTGCGTCCACCTCCCATCCTGTGCATGTATGCTGTCGTGCGGCGCCATGTACAGGCAGGAGGTGGAAGCGGCTGCAAAAACAAAAGTTAACAGTAGAAAAAAAAAACCAAAAGTTATACTCACTTGTCTGCAGCCTCCCGGTGCCATGCCCGCTCCCATCTCCTCTCACGGTATCGCCACCCCCGCTCCGGCTGTGTGCAGACGGCCGGGAACCCTCCGATGGATGCAGGACCTGGCGATGGATCACCTGATGCAGTCACCTGACGCATCAGGTGATCGTAAAAAGGCCTTCCCTATATTTTTGGTTCCCAGCCGGGTACAAATAGGCAGCTGGGGGTTGGGGGCAGCCCGTACCTGCCTGCTGTACCCGGCTAGCATACAAAAATATGGTGAAGCCCACGTCATTTTTTTTGTTTGGGGGGGCAAAGAAATCCTGCATACAGTCCTGGAAGGAGGATGCTGAGCCTTGTAGGTCTGCTCCCCCTGACTCTCCCTCAAGCATATAGTCCTGGATGGAGCATGCTGAGCCTTGTAGTTCTGCAGCTGCTGTCTGCTCTCCTGCATACACTATTGGATGGAATATGCTGAGCCTTGTAGTTCTGCAGCTGTCTGCTCTTCTGCATACACTAGTGGAGAATGAAGAACACATTGAAGAAGGAAATGACATCAGACCTTTTTTTTTTGTTCAACATAAGGATCCAGAAATTATAGGCAACAACTCGAAAATGATGCATTTAAACACAGAGCACAAGAGTCTTTAGATTCACCAAAATATAGAAATACCCCATAGACACCGTGATGCAAATGTATAAAACATTTTATTAATTATTAGCGCACAGGGTATTACAAGATGTACAAAAAAGATTTCAAGAACAACCGGAATGGGTTAGTGAAGGAAGAGGGGAAAACCCCACGTGACCCAGGATAGATGTCAAATATCATATGAGATCTGCTGATACAAACATGGTGCTAAGGTGGCCTCATGCCCATACGGAGGTCAACACAAGGACCAAATGTCCATTGTGCCACTAAGTAATAGCCCAATATCTTAACATATGGCCTTCTATCCGGTTATGCACAAAATGTGAGGGATAACTACAGGCCTATATAAGGGGCTAACACAATGGCCAGGGTTCACTCTACAACTAAGCTGTAACCTCATATAATTGTAAAGAGGTGCCCAGGCAGTAGAACTCGGTCTACCGTAAAATAAGGCACGAGGGCTTACCGAAAAACAAGCAGATCGTCAGGGAGTCCTGGAGGACACGTGGGGACCGACGTCCCAACACGTGTTTCATCAAGTGCTTCGTCGGGGGACGATAGTTAAAAAGTGCAGAAGGTGAGGTTTAAGAAGGGGACTTGATTGTCATAGACACACCTCCATTGCCCACGTGCACTGGAGTGGCTAACCGCTACGGGGCGCGCCGTGGCTCAGTATCAGCGGCCGGGAACCGGCGGAAGTAAGGACTTCCGGTGACGTCACCATATAGTACTTCATGTTCCCCGCCGCAACGAACGTTGCCACGGACGCGATACCAATCAACAAGCGGATGCCACTGCAGTGCTACGTAAGATGGACCTCCCCTCAATACAAACGCTAGTCCAGCCTCCTCAGTCCCGTCAAATAATACAATATAGCATATAATGCACAAACATATATTAGGCACCTTTGCATGTAAAATATCCCCTAATGGCACCTGTCAGTGGTGTGTACATTACAAGGCACATACATATTATGCATTATTAAATGTATATAGTCACCACCAGTGGTGCATATTTAAGAGAAATAGAGGGGAAAGAAGAAAAGGATAGATAAGCAGACGTCTGCAAAGGGGTATGATATAAGGACATAGACATAGATATATGCATAGGTAATTCCAACATAAACACAGTTACAAGAAATCCATGTCCATGTCCACCAAGGTTCCGGAGCCTCCCAGATTTTGTTCTGTAAACGCATATAAGCCTCCATTTCTTCCAATTCAAATTGAGTCGGAAAATTGATGACAGAACCCGAGTTGAAGGAGGCAGTGGAAAGAGGGGGGGGGGGAAGGGGGAGGGGAGGGGGGAGGGGGAGGGGGAGGGGGGAAGGGGAGGGGAAAATAGGGTAGGAGGAACAGAACGACGGGGGTTCTTGACAAAAACAGGTCCCTTAAAATTAAACAAGAAATAGAAAACACACTGTTAAAAGAGTCATAGGACAACCAAATATATACAGCATGAAAAGAAACGTTATAAATGCGCTAGGGGCCACGCAGCTATTCACTCCTCTGTTGCGTGTTCATGGTGGAATCAACCACCACAAAGACCAACAATCGAGTTAATTGAATCTAACTGGAAGGAGCTCTCCCCTCCCTCCCAGTCGGACTCATATTAAGACATCATGTTATGGGGATAAGAACAATTTAAAAGAAGAAAATCCCCTAGTTATAAAAATGGGGCAAAGGAGAGCCGTTCATTCAACCCATATGGTGCCTGGGTACCCAAAACAAAAATCCAACGGCATTCCACTTGTGCCAACCGTTTTTTGAGGTCGCCTCCCCGAATTCCTAGATGTACCTTGTCGATACCTCGGACCTGAAGGGATGTAGGGTCACAATTGTGGACCTCCCTAAAGTGTCTGGGTATCGTTTTTAGGGATTCAGGGTTGGTGACCTCTTTGGCCGCCAGAACATCACGCACATGCTCCCTCGTGCGAATTCGGAGCTCACGTGAGGTCAAACCGACATATATCTTGTTACAGCCACACGTGGCGTAATATATTACGCCAGATGTGCTGCAAGAGATATATGCCCGAATGGAAAACTCCCTCTTTCCGTCCGCTGAGCAGAAGGTTGTGGCCCGAATGATGTTCTGGCAGCCACGGCAGCTACCACACGGGTAGCAACCGACACGTTGGGGACCGCATCCAAAGAGGGGGGTTCTCTTGGCAACATAGTGACTATGCACCAATGTATCCCTGAGACTCCTACCCCTCCTTGCCGTCATCAAGGGGCGTTCCGGTAAATAACCTCGAAGGGAGGGCTCAGTATGGAGAATGGCACAATGTTTGTTTAATACGCCTCTGATTTGGTCCCACTGTCGACAATAGGTGGAAATAAATCTCGCCACCGGACTAGACGTGGGTTTTGTAATTACATTCCCAGATAGGAGCTGGTCCCGCTGGGAATGTTTAGCACGCTGGTATCCCTTTTTGATGGATCTCCTACTATAACCCCTCCTTATGAACCTCTCCCTCATATCCCCTGATTCGGATTCGAAACCATCATCCGACGAGCACAGCCTGCGTAACCGCAGGAACTGGCCCGTCGGGATGGCATTCACCGTTGACCTGGGGTGACCTGAGGTAGCATGGAGGAGGGAATTAACCGAAGTAGTTTTCCGAAAGATGGTAGTGGATACAGCCCCATTGGATTCCACCGAGATTCGAATGTCCAAAAATTCGATGGTCCTTGGTCCGACTTGATGGGTCAAGTAGATGTTATAGCTGTTGGAGTTGAGGCGACGCACAAAGTCTTCTAGCTCAGAGCCGGTTCCCCCCCAGACGACCAGAATGTCGTCAATATAGCGCAGCCAACACTGCGCATGGGAGCTCGCCGGCACGCCGTCCCCGAAAACCTCCCTCTCCCAGAAGCCGAGAAAGAGGTTTGCGTAAGATGGCGCGCAGGCCGCCCCCATCGCAGTGCCGCGCCGCTGGAGGAAGAACCGGTCTCGAAACACAAAGAAGTTGTGCGTCAACACAAACTCCAACAGCTCCATAATAAGAGCAGACAAGGACCCATCAAGACTACTCGAATCCAAGTAGAATCGTACGGCGGCCAGACCATCCCGGTGGCCAATGCTAGAATATAAGGCCTCAACATCCATTGTTACCAGAATAGCCTCCTCCTCCAAGATAAGACCCTCCAGTCTCCTTAGGACATCAGCAGTGTCTCTGACATGGGAGGGCAACGTCTCCACCAAGGGATGTAAGTAGTGTTCAATGAATTTACATGTGACGTCACACAGCCCTCCCATGCCAGAGACAATGGGACGCCCAGGAGGTGTCTTGGGGTTTTTGTGAATCTTGGGGAGGAGGTAGAAAGTTGGAACAACAGGTGTTTTTACTAGGAGGCCCTCATAGATCTTTTTAGGGATAATGCCCTCCTCAAATGCCCTCAGTAATATCAACTCCAGGTCGTTGGTGAAGCCGCGTATTGGGTTATGATGGAGAGGTTCATATGCCTCCCGGTCCCTCAGTTGACGCCATGCCTCCTTCTCATATAGCTCCACTGGCCAGATTACCACATTCCCGCCCTTGTCAGCAGGTTTAATCACCACCCCATCCAATGATTCAATCTCCCGCAGTGCCATTTGTTGTTGTCTAGTAAGATTGTTTTTACCCCCTCTCCGTGGGAGTTGCTGAATGTCTTTTGACACTAATTCACAGAAAATCTGAATCGGGGGGCATAAGGACAAGGGCGGAAATGTGGCAGACCTTGGCATTGTATGGCGTGGGAAATTACCTGATTGGTGGTGGGCGGACTCCTCCTCTAACTCCTCGAGCGCAGCAATAGCCTCCTGTTCACGGATGGAAGTACTAGATTCCCCTGTTGCTCTCTTGGAATGTAGTTTATGTAGTACCAACTTCCGCAAGAACAAATGGAGGTCTTTGATCACTGAAAAGAGATTGAAGTTAGTTTGGGGCACAAATGACAACCCCAACTTCAACACCTCCATCTGCGTGGGGGTGAGGACATGCTTGGATAAATTAATTACCTCCATATGTCCATCACCTCCTTTTTTCTGAGCCAGAGGAGGAGGGGCTGCCCGTCCACCACCCAACGCCAAGGTCTGTTTATTCCGAGCATGGGCTGATCTAGTATTCGGTCTTACATTCCTGATGTTTTCAGATGCAGTGTCTTCCTCCAGTGAAGACATGGATGAGGCAGACATTGACATGGACGAGGTCTGATGTTTCTTCTTTTTGGGGAAGGACGTACCTCGCCAGCGGAAAACCTGACCATTTTTATAGTCTGTGACGTCGCGTTGGTATTTCTTCGTCTTGGTACTCAGGATCTCCTTTTCCCATTTAGAAAACTCCTTATCAAGTGAATCGTTGTATTTAGACAGTTCCTCAGGGGTAAGTTCGGAGTCAAGGTTGGCCTGAACGTCTGCAATTTCACTTTCCAGATCGCTAATGGATTTTTCATTCAGCTCGATCAGGAGCTGCATGAAAATCCTGGAGCAGTTGGACGCGGCCTCCTCCCACTTTGTTTTAACTGTCTCATCTGAGACCACAAAAGAGGGAAAGACCCTGACTCTTAGTCCCCTGGGAACTAGTCCCCTGTCAATGTATTTTTTCATAAAAGCCACGTTCCACCACAATCGTGTCTTTCTATTCAGCATGGTTTTGAGACTATTCATGCGGTCTAAGGTGGACCTAGAACTCGTAGTAGGTAACTCCTCCCCTCCAGCTTCAAAAACTCTATCCAGTTGGGTTTCCCACGTTTTTTCGCGGGCTTTATAATCCATGGAAACCTGGAAAAGGCCTGTGATAAACCACAGAAAAACTATCATGTATAACATAAGGATCCAGAAATTATAGGCAACAACTCGAAAATGATGCATTTAAACACAGAGCACAAGAGTCTTTAGATTCACCAAAATATAGAAATACCCCATAGACACCGTGATGCAAATGTATAAAACATTTTATTAATTATTAGCGCACAGGGTATTACAAGATGTACAAAAAAGATTTCAAGAACAACCGGAATGGGTTAGTGAAGGAAGAGGGGAAAACCCCACGTGACCCAGGATAGATGTCAAATATCATATGAGATCTGCTGATACAAACATGGTGCTAAGGTGGCCTCATGCCCATACGGAGGTCAACACAAGGACCAAATGTCCATTGTGCCACTAAGTAATAGCCCAATATCTTAACATATGGCCTTCTATCCGGTTATGCACAAAATGTGAGGGATAACTACAGGCCTATATAAGGGGCTAACACAATGGCCAGGGTTCACTCTACAACTAAGCTGTAACCTCATATAATTGTAAAGAGGTGCCCAGGCAGTAGAACTCGGTCTACCGTAAAATAAGGCACGAGGGCTTACCGAAAAACAAGCAGATCGTCAGGGAGTCCTGGAGGACACGTGGGGACCGACGTCCCAACACGTGTTTCATCAAGTGCTTCGTCGGGGGACGATAGTTAAAAAGTGCAGAAGGTGAGGTTTAAGAAGGGGACTTGATTGTCATAGACACACCTCCATTGCCCACGTGCACTGGAGTGGCTAACCGCTACGGGGCGCGCCGTGGCTCAGTATCAGCGGCCGGGAACCGGCGGAAGTAAGGACTTCCGGTGACGTCACCATATAGTACTTCCGGTTCCCCGCCGCAACGAACGTTGCCACGGACGCGATACCAATCAACAAGCGGATGCCACTGCAGTGCTACGTAAGATGGACCTCCCCTCAATACAAACGCTAGTCCAGCCTCCTCAGTCCCGTCAAATAATACAATATAGCATATAATGCACAAACATATATTAGGCACCTTTGCATGTAAAATATCCCCTAATGGCACCTGTCAGTGGTGTGTACATTACAAGGCACATACATATTATGCATTATTAAATGTATATAGTCACCACCAGTGGTGCATATTTAAGAGAAATAGAGGGGAAAGAAGAAAAGGATAGATAAGCAGACGTCTGCAAAGGGGTATGATATAAGGACATAGACATAGATATATGCATAGGTAATTCCAACATAAACACAGTTACAAGAAATCCATGTCCGTGTCCACCAAGGTTCCGGAGCCTCCCAGATTTCGTTCTGTAAACGCATATAAGCCTCCATTTCTTCCAATTCAAATTGAGTCGGAAAATTGATGACAGAACCCGAGTTGAAGGAGGCAGTGGAAAGAGGGGGGGGGGAAGGGGGGGGGAGGGTGAGGGGGGAAGGGGAGGGGAAAATAGGGAAGGAGGAACAGAACGACGGGGGTTCTTGACAAAAACAGGTCCCTTAAAATTTTTTTTTTGTTCACTGATAAAAAACGCATAAAGACGCAGTGAGCAAAAACGCAGCAAAACGCAGCAAAAAAACGCACCAAATCGCGGCAAAACACGTGCGTTTTTTGCCGCTTTTTTTCGACGCAGGTGCGTTTTTGTGCGTTTTTAGCAGCCAAAAACGCACAAAAACGCAGCGTCAAAAAGACGCAGTGTGTGCACATAGCCTTATGGTACCTTTGCAGCAACCTTCTTCTTTGTTTTACAAGAGTGACATCAGAAGTGCGATCAGCTGATGTCACCCTCACCTTGAATCGCTGACTGTTAGGGCTTCAATTTTACTCACACACCTGAAAGACGTGAGTGCAATTGAATTGAGGGAGCCGGCGTTTAGCATGTTCTGTTCATTTGACAGCTAGTTTGGAAAACAGTTGAATCCCAATCCTGGGGAGTGTTAAAATGTCTGCCAGCTGCACCTGGTGCATATGTCCGGTTTCCCACCCAATCCAATTCCCCTGCCTCTCTTGAGTACAAGGTTTCACTTGTAACCCCTTCACGACCAAGGAAGTTCTGAAATGTTCTGGCTAGGAAGAAGTTCCTGACCAAGGACGTATAGGTATGTACTCATGATCATGGAGACACAGGAGCTGTGCCCAGCGTGCTTGCCATCTGGGACTTGGCTTTCCCAACAGTTGAGCCATGGTTCTCAGAGCCAGGGATGGTCCCCACTCTGCCCCTGACTGTTTAACCCCCTAAATGCAATTAGGGGTTTGAGAAAGGGATTACAATCCCTCCAACGTCACTCGCTGCCCCCGCGATGTGACCACGAGGGATGGATTGTCGCCATGTTGACTTGAGGTTATCATGACGACCTATAGATCACCCAGCTATGGTAAACCTCATGAATCATGCCAGGAGCATGATCCCTGAAGCTTCTGACAGTGCTGCTCCACTGTATTGCAATGATCGATTATTGCCATACAGTGTAGCTGCGATCAGAGCAGTGAAGGTAATGTCCCAAATAGGGACAAAGTAAAAAAAAATGTAAAATAAAAAAAATATAGAAAGTGCACATATTTGGTATTGTCGCTTCAGCAATAACCCGATCTATAAAACTGTGACACTAGTCCCTTCAGTAAACACTGCAAATGTTTTCTTTTTTTTTTACAGCAGTCAAAAAAAGAGGAATAAAACACAATCAAAAAGTCATATATATCTAGTGCCCCTGAATACATCAGGGTGCTACAGGGAAATGTATTCTTTTACCCTGGGTGCAGGACCTACCCCCCATGGTTCCAAGTTCCCAGAAACCGGTGTCACCTCCATCAGCACCTCAAACCCCAATCAACACCTCACATCATGACCTGTCAGACACACCAGTGAGTTGGTCTAGCTGGAAAAGGGCCACCCACCTAGGAGTCAGACTGGTATGAGGGACGTAGGGAGTCTAGAGAGAGCCCTCAAAGTTAGAGGAGCTGGAGTGTAATCTCCCAGGGAGCTAGAAAGACCATAGTTGGGTCGCAGACAGTGGTCCGGGACCAGAGGAGTCGGGGACAGGTAGCAGTGACATTGGATCAGGGTGTGACGGACATAGTCTTGAAGGACTGTCGGCACCAGAAAGCCCAAAAGAACTGACAGGTACCGAGCATGACTGGGTACAGGACCCTAAGTCAGGAGCTGATTCAACGTCCTGACTATTAGCCTGCAGAGTAAGGGGACCTTCCCAGAGAGCTCAGAGACTGAGGGCATCCGCACACTGTGGGGGACAGGGTTTTCCAGAAAAAGCAACCCACTGAATTCCCAAGTGCCAGCCCTTAGAATCAAGACTTCACTTAAAAACTGAAGAACGGGACCTTACAGCTTCAACCTATAGGGACCCACACGGACACAAAACTGTGCACGGAGGCAGGTTCCGGATTACTATGTGACACCGGTGGGACCGGGTACTTGGACAGGCTCCCCGCAGTGGCAGCGGCACTCAGAGACTTTGGTTTACCTATAGCGTGTGTGTCTCCTTTATAAACCTCATCCAGCACCACAACTACCCACAGTGAGTAACCTGGTCCCCTACACCCTGCTCTCCCAAATTACTACCAACACCCTGAGCCCGGGGCCTTCCCTACCTGCGGGGGGACTGACATCTGGCTGCTTAACACCATCTGCCCCGGTACTCCTTACAGCATCGGCGGTACTCCGATTACCACAACCCGCAGGTGGCGTCACGAATTTTTCCCCTGTAAATACTCCCTTTTTACGGATCAAAGTGTCCGCTAAGCCGGGTCCGAGCAGCCCAACTAACAACGGGGCGGCATATATAACAAAAAAATGATACTGCTGAAAACAACATCTTGTCCTGCAAAAAAAAAAAACAAGTCACGATACAAATAAATTAGCAAAAAATAAATGAAAAAAGCTATAGCTCTTAGAATACAACAATGCAAAAATTATTTTTTTTTTTTCTATAAAATAGTTTTTATGGTGTAAAGGCAGCAAAATATAAAGAAAACTATATAAGGCCCTGCGCGCACTGGAAAATGGAATTTTCTCAAGAAAATTCCACAGGCACTGAAAGATTACCGCACCGCGGTAAAAAACCGCGGCAAACCGCACCCGAAAACCGCATGCAGTTTGCCGCGGTTTGCTGCTGTTTTACCGCTGTATTATTCGTGGTATTGCCGCGATTTTGCCGCGTGCGGGTTGGTACATGTGCTTTATTGCATTCAATGCAATAAAGCACATTGAAGAAAAAAAAATAAAAATCATTTCCTTCTGAGATAGATAGATAAATAGAAAGATAGAAGAATAGATAGAGGGATAGATAGATAGAGGGATAGATAGATAGAGGACAGATCCTCTATCGATAGAGGACGGTCGGTAGTGAGTTCACATTACCGGCCGTGGGAAATGACCGGTAATTACCTCTGCTGTCTCGCTGCGAGGCTGCATTCATTCAGCGCTGTGTGTCAGTCGCAGCTGGATGTAAGCAGCGCAGGACCTGTGGATTACGCCGGAGCGGTGGATTACGTCGGAGCTTTGTTTCGGGAGGGGTTAATAAAAGGGTGAACGAGGCTTGTGTTTTATTTAAAATAAAGGATTTTTCGGTGTGTGTTTTTTCACTTTACTTACGGGTTGATCATGTCAGCTGTCACATAGACGCTGCCATGATCAAGCCTGGACTTAGTGGCGGTGATCCGCCGCCATTAACTCCTTGTATTACCCTGACTGCCACTGCATCACGGCAGCAGGAAGAGCTGGGGACACTCCAGTACTGCCGCATAATGCATGAGACAGTCCCGGGGCAGCTTTGGCTGATATTCTCGGCTGCGGGAGGTGGGAGGGAGGCGGGGGACATTAACCCTGCCCCTCTCCCTCCCCAGCCTGAGAATACCGGACCGCCGCTGTGTGCTTACCTCGGCTGGACGGTAAATATACAGCGGAGCCCACGTGTTTTGTTTTCTATATTTTCGTTTGATTTCTATGTGTGTTCTATGTCTGTGATGTCTGTGTCTGTGATCTGTATGTGTTTACTCTCTGCTCCGCTTCCTCTTCCTGTCATAATGACATCACTTCCCTGCAAAACCGCAGGCAAGCGATGTACATTACCGCAGATAAACCGCGAAATACCGCAGGGAATAACGCAGGAAAACGCAGTGAACTGCACAGAATTTGCTGCCTGCGTTATTCCCTGCGGGATTTCACGATTACATGGCAGTCAATGGAGTGAAATCCCGCAGCGACGTGCGGAAAAGAATTGACATGCAATTGTTTTTGCTGCGGGAATCCCGCAGCAAAACATGCAGCTGTCAAATTCCGCCTAGTGCGCACAGGATTTTTTTTTCCCATAGGTATTGCTGGTGATTCACTGCAGAGATGTTTTGAACATTTTCTGCAGCGAAACATGCAGCAAATCCACAGAAAATCCATGGCAAAATCCGGTAAGTACGCACAGGGCCTTAAATGTGGTATCACTGTAATTATACTCACCCGAAGACTAAAGCTGTCTTATCACTTTTACCGTATGGTGAATAGCGTAAAAAAATAAATAAATTCCTGAATTGTTGTTTCTTCTTGATTCTGCTTCACAAAAAGCAATATAAAAAGATTATGTGGCCCAAAATAGTAGCAATAAAACCCCAACTCATCCAGAGGCCGAAAACACACATCTGTTAAAACCACGTCCGTGTAAAACGGGCCGTTTTCGGGTCCGTTTTCGTTTTTTTAGGTCCGTTTTTATGGTATGTATGGCCTGCGTGTGTATCCCGTATGCTAGCCGTCTGTGCGTGAGGAATGTCCGTGTGTGCGTGAGTGAAATAACTGACGTGTGTGTGTTGTCCGTGTGAAATGTTCCGTGTGTGTGTGTGATGCACAATGTCATTGATACATGTCGGCAGACAGCAGACAGAGTTGTGCGATGAGAATGAACTCGGGTGAACTTCACCCGACTTCATTGTCATGCCGCGGCTCTGTCTGTGTGCCGCATACTGATTAGCAGTCACCCGTGAAGGACTCACCGGTGACCGCTAATCCAATGAGTGACTGAATTGAGCAGCCCTCTCTCATACTCACCGTTCCCCGATCTCCGGCGCGGCGCTGCACTGCTGTTATATAAACTCCGGCGGCTTTTACTATTTTGAAAAAGCCGGCCGCTCATTAATCAATCTCATATTCCCTGCCTTACCCGCCCACAGGCGCCTGTGATTGGTTGCAGTCACACACGCCCACCACACTGAGTGACAGCTGTGTCACTGCACCCAATCACAGCAGCCGGTGGGCGTGTCTATACTGTGCAGTAAAATAAATAAATAAATAATTTAAAAAAACGGCGTGCGGTCCCCCCCCCCATTTTAATACCAGCCAGATAAAGCCATACGGCTGAAGGCTGGTATTCTCAGGATGGGGAGCCCCACGTTATGGGGAGCCCCCCAGCCTAACAATATCAGTCAGCAGCCGCCCAGAATTGCCGCATACATTATATGCGACAGTTCTGGGACTGTACCCAGCTCTTCCCGATTTGCCCCGGTGCGTTGGCAAATCGGGGTAATAAGGAGTTAATGGCAGCCCATAGCTGCCACTAAATCCTAGATTAATCATGTCAGGCGTCTCCCCGAGATACCTTCCATGATTAATCTGTAAATTACAGTTAAAAAACACACACACCCGAAAAATCCTTTATTAGAAATAAAATACACTAACAAAGTCCCCCATCACCAATTTATTAACCCCGACAAAGCCCTCCTTGTCCGGCGTAATCCACGGACCTCCAGCGTCGCATCCAGCTCTGCTGCATGCAGGTTCCTCGTTCCTGCGGCAGCACACATCGCTCCATGTGACACCGCAGGAACGTGGAAGATCTCCTTACCTGCCTCCCGGCCACAATGCGGAAAAAAGGAGGTGGGCGGGATGTTCGTCGGCGTTCAGTGACGCTGCTGTGATGTCGCTGTGACGCTGAACGAACTGCCCCCTTAGGCTATGTGCGCACTAGAGATGTGAAGTTTCTCGAGAAAATCTTCTCGAGAAACTTCTGGGAGTGAAGATTTGCTGAACTCCGGAAAAAATCCGCGGCAAAACCGCATGCGGATTTGCCGCGGATTTACCGCGGATTAGCCGCGGAATTGCCGCGGAATTGCCGCGATTTTCCCGCGGGTGGTTCCCTGCGGATTTTTGCAGGCTGTACTGCAAAAATACGCGGGATACCTGCGGATTTAATGGACATGTTCATTTTCTCAAGAAAGTTTCTCGAGAAATTTCCGCACCGAAACTTTCTTGAGAAAAATCCGCACCAGTGCGCACAGCTTTTTTTTTTTCTCATAGAATTTCATGGGAAATGTCTGCACAAAGATTGCAGACATTTCTCAAGAAATTTCCGCGGCAAATCCGCGGGTAAATCCGCGGGTATTTTGCTCTAGTGCGCACATAGCCTTAGAAAGGAGGCGGTTCGCCGGTCACAGCGACATCGCAGGGAAGGTAAGTCCGTGTGACGGGTCCGGGCGATGTTGTGCGACATGGGCAGAGATTTGCCCGTGTCGCACAACCGATGGGGGCGGGTACGCATGCTGGCGCTATCGGTACCGATATCGCAGTGTGTAAAGTGGCCTTTAGTGTGATAGTAGCCAAATGTAAAAACAAAAAAAAATATATACACCTGACCTCCCTGTAATCGTAATCGCCGGAGGAGTAAAGCCGCACTTCTACTGCACTATGTACGGCGTAAAAAATAAAACCAATTCTTCAACTGCTGTTGATTTGTTCATACTGCCTTCCAAAGATTGCAGTACGGTGCAGTTCAGATTTACTCTGCGCTCTACACTGGGCGCTTTCACCGGGGATTACACGTAAATCTCTGAAAATCGTGATTCAGATAATATTGGCATTGAAAATGCACTGTAATGAGGCAGAGGGAGTCACTTTGCTCTCACAACAAGCATGTGGTCAGGTGATGTCCATCTTTTTACGCGTCCTTTTAGGCGTGCACAAAAGTGCAATCAATAACTGTTTTGTGCACCTTGAATAGACGGACACCACAGAACAGAGGCCAAAGAAAGTCCAGAATAAGGGCTCACTCATACTTGCGCTATTTTGACGCAAACGGAATCCGTCACTAATGTAGTACAGTTCATTTATTTACAGTGGAAGCGCGACATCATGTGGACACAAGCGGGTACTGCATGACACTCACACGCGCCATAGTAACGCGCTTCCACTGTAAATAAATGAACTGTACTACATTAGTGACGGATTCCGTTTGCGTCAAAATAGCGCAAGTGTGAAACTAGCCTAACTCTGCTGCCTCATTAGTGAATAGATCTGTCTGAGGTTTCACCTTAATCATGTATTTCAGAGATGTAGATGGAAACCCTGATGTAAATGCTAAGTATAGAGCACAGGATAAATGTGAACTGATCCAAAATGTTCTATACCCCAAATTGTCACTAAATAGCATTCAATTCAACCCATAAAAACACAAGTCCCCACTCAGGTCCATCATCTGTTAACGGAAATATAAGGGGCGTCCTTGTTGCTGGTAAGACAAAGACTCTGGAAAAGTGCTGTATATCCCACTCAAAAAAAAAAAGCCAGCAAAATCTTCACACTCAAATGCAAATGCCCCCCTTCCTTCTGAGCCCCACAATGTGCCTAAGCCACCGTTCACGTCTTAATGCTTGGCATTGTTGTAGCGAGGAGAGCCTGCTTATTTTACAGGGTGCAGGAGAAGACTTGAGGAGAGCACATACAGAGGGTTCCCACAAGGTGCAATCCATTTTTAAGGCTTCAAAATAGGCCAAATTAGAACTTGCCAAAAACGATCTAAAGAAGCTAGCCTAGTTCTGGAAAAGCATTCTTTGGACAGATAAAACTAAAGGCCCTGTCACACGCGACGATATATCGTGCGATCGCATGAGCGATCGCACCCGCCCCCGTCGTTTGTGCGTCACGGGCAATTCGTTGCCCATGGCGCATAATGTCGTTAACCCCCTTCACACGTACTTACCTCCCTAACGACGTCGCTGTGGGCGGGAGAGGTAAGCTGCATTTGTCGTTCACGGGGTGTCACACGTAACGATGTGTGCTGTCTCAGGAACGACGAACAACCGGCGCGCAGAAGGAGGAACGACATTATGAAAATGAACGACGTGTCAACGAGCAATGATAAGGTGAGTATTTTTGCTTGTTAACAGTCGTTCGTAGGTGTCACACGCTATGACATCTCTAACGATGCCGGATGTGCGTCACAAATTTCGTGACCCCGACGACATATCGTTAGATATATCGTAGCGTGTGACGGGGCCTTAAGACACCAGAATGATGGGAAGAAGAAAGTATGGAGAAGGCTTGGAACCGCTCTTGATCAAAAGCACAGCACATACTCATGGTAGACGGCACTGTGATGGTATGAGCATGCATAACTTCCAATGGCACTTGGTCACTAGTGTTTATTGATGATGTGACTTAAGGCACATGTCAAATATCTTCAGTATTAAAGGACTATTCCAACCTTAGTCATTTAGGACATATCCAAATGAGTGTCTGATAGATATAGGTCACCCGTGGGATCTACAGCTGTATACAGGGGTTTCAAAACTTACTACCTACATGGTGAGGCGGATGCTGCATTCTTATTGAAAATCAGTGTAGTAGCTGCGCATGAATTACAAGATTCACATATTCTATGTTTACTTTTCTTATGTGTAATAAGTAACACAGAAATCAATGTCCTGTACCTAATGTTAGGTTTTACACTGAAAACAAGGTTATGAAACAATCCATGTTTACACAGGGAATACATACAAACCCTATATAGATGTTGGTTATGTTAGTAAGACAAGTTTCTGGATTTGCAAAATGTATACCATGTTATTAATGCATTTATTCACTGGGGTAATGTGGTAACACACACAATGCAAAGAGCTGTCTTGGTGCACATCTTGGTGTTCGCTACAGGGAGTTTCTTGCAACTCGTCTCCCTCTAATGGTTACTTAGGAAAAACGCATGTCACAAGTTGTGCAAAATCTAAAGATTAAAAAAAAGACAACAAAAACAAAACAAAACAGATATACAGTGGCATAGAAATTCTCTTTGGGCTTTGTTTATGCCATGTGTTAGCATGAGGGGGTATTTTGTATCATTAGACGCTGGTGTACTTTTGTATGGGTAGATATACTTGAGTGACATGATTATGTACAGCTTATGTGACCCCCAATTCAAAATTCTATCCTTATTTTTAAAGGGTAACTATACTTTTAAGTAACTTTCCAGAATGCGCTGACATACAGTGCCTTGCGAAAGTATTCGGCTCCCTTGAATTTTTCAACCTTTTTCCACATTTCAGGCTTCAAATATAAAGATAAAAATTTTAATGTTATGGTGAAGAATCAACAACAAGTGGGACACAATTGTGAAGTTGAACGAAATGTATTGCTTATTTTAAACTTTTTAAAAAATAAATAACTGAAAATTGGGGCGTGCAATATTATTCGGCCCCTTTAAGTTAATACTTTGTAGCACCACCTTTTTCTGCGATTACAGCTGCAAGTCGCTTGGGGTATGTCTCTATTCAGTTTTGCACATTGTGAGACTGAAATTCTCGCCCATTCTTCCTTTGCAAACAGCTGGAGCTGAGTGAGGTTGGATGGAGAGCGTTTGTGAACAGCAGTTTTCAGCTCTTTCCACAGATTCTCAATTGGATTCAGGTCTTGACTTGGCCATTCTAACACCTGGATACGTTTATTTGTGAACCATTACATTGTAGATTTTGCTTTATGTTTGGTATCATTGTCTTGTTGGAAGACAAATCTCCGTCCCAGTCTCAGGTCTTTTGCAAATACAAAATGGATACAGCCGCACACTAAATGCCATCAATGTATAAGGGAACTCTGGTACTGCATTACTGCTATATGAAAATGAGATTTTTAGTTTATGAATTGGCCAATGCATGTAAGCCCGGAAACCAAACGGCAAGGTAAATCTCAATATTCCGGGTCCCTAACTAAAATGCCACTATCTAGGTTAAAAACATCCATGCCTGGGCAGCTAGACTAAAAATCTAACTTGAAATGCCACTATCTGGACTAACCTCCATGTCTGGGCACCTATACACACTTGTAGGATGTGCAGGTCAGTCTTTTGAAATATTTGCAGTGAGGTTTTTTTCTGACTGAGCACTCCACCCTATAAACCAGGCTGTGTTCACAATCCTTATACCAGGAGTCCTAGCTGCCCAGACATGGAGGTTAGTCCAGATAGTGGCATTTCAAGTTAGATTTTTAGTCTAGCTGCCCAGGCATGGATGTTTTTAACCTAGATAGTGGCATTTTAGTTAGGGACCCGGAATATTGAGATTTACCTTGCCGTTTGGTTTCCGGGCTTACATGCATTGGCCAATTCATAAACTAAAAATCTCATTTTTTCATATAGCAGTAATGCAGTACCAGAGTTCCCTTATACATTGATGGCATTTAGTGTGCGGCTGTATCCATTTTGTATTTGCTAGGTTTTTTTCAGCTGGCACCTATACACACTTGTAGGATGTGCAGGTCAGTCTTTTGAAATATTTTCAGGTATTTTGCAGACTCCAACAGGTTTTCTTCAAGAATGGTCCTGTATTTAGCTCCATCCATCTTCTCATCAATTTTAACAATCTTCCTTGTCCCTGCTGAAGAAAAGCAGGCCCAAACCATGATGCTGCCACCACCATGTTTGACAGTGGGGATGGTGTTTTCAGGGTGATGAGCTGTGTTGCTTTTACGCCAAACATATCTTTTGGCATTGTGCCCAAATAGTTCAATTTTGATTTCATCTGACCAGAGCACCTTCTTCCACATGTTTGGTGTATCTCCCAGGTGGCTTGTAGCAAACTTTAAACAACACTTTTTATGGATATCTTTGAGAAATGGCTTTCTCATTGCCACTCTTCCATAAAGGCCAGATTTGTGCAGTGTACGACTGATTGTTGTCCTATGGACAGACTCTCCACCCTCAGCTGTAGATCTCTGCAGTTCATCCAGAGTGATCATGGGCCTCTTGGCTGCATCTCTGATCAGTTTTCTCCTTGTTTGAGATGAAAGTTTGGATGGACGGCCGGGTCTTGGTAGATATGCAGTGGTATGTTACTCCTTCCATTTCAATATGATCGCTTGCACAGTGCTCCTTGGGATGGTTAAAGTTTTGGAAATCTTTTTGTAACCAAATCTGGCTTTAAACTTCGCCACAACAGTATCAGGGACCTGCCTGTTGTGTTCCTTGGTCTTTATGATGCTATCTGTGCTTTAAACAGAACACTGAGACCAGGGGCCAAATAATATCGCACACCCCACTTTTCAGTTATTTATTTTTTAAAAAAGTTTAAAATAGGCAATAAATTTCATTCAACTTCACGATTGTGTCCCACTTGTTTATTTTTCACCATAACATTCAAATTTTAATCTTTATGTTTGAAGCCTGTCTTTGAGGAATAACACTGTTTCTAGTTATATAACTTGCAGTGGCATAACTTAACTCTCAAGAGCCCCAATGCTAAATCTTTCAACAGGGCCCTCAACTATTGCAGGTATTAATTAGCAATGTACACAAAAGCAACCTTTTAGACCTCTAGGCTTCAGTGCAGGCACAATTGCAACCCTTGCATCTACTATAATTATGTTCCTAATTATTTGTATCCTACATTTCGCACTCGTGTTCTGCTCTGCAGGCTGAACCTCTAATTTTCATTTGTCTCAGTGCTGATGTTTGAAACTAGCAACTATAGTGCTTCCCATAGATGGTACAGCACATAGCAATAAATGTCTGCTCTTCATTACTTTGCAATGACACAGACAATAGTAGCTGCATGCAAGTCAATGCACAGCAGTACTGAGCAGTGTAGATGTCAGTCAGCTCTGGAGTGATATAAAAGACTTGTTACAAAACTCAAAACAATATTTCTGTCTCCGTTGGCCTGTTTTCTGCTCCTTCAACCTATTCTTCTCCCTTTTTCCGCCCCATTGAGTTATAGAGGGTCTGTGCAGGCAGCCCATCTTATCTTAAAGGGACTGTCAGGACGTTTTTGCTATATAATATGAATCTAAACATCGATCTCAACATTGCAGCTTCCATGAGTCACTCAAAGAATGCGATCAAAACGACCTGACGGACCCATATGTCCATACTCAACACTGGTCATTCCCCAAACAAACTCTAAGATAATAACAATAATAATTTTTATTTATATAGCGCCAAACATATTCCGCAGCGCTTTACAATTCAGAGGGGACATGTACAGACAATAAGAGACATTACAGAATAACACAATTCAACAGATATCGAGAGGAGTGAGGGTGGAGTCTGACTCTGTCCATCAGCATTAGCTCCTCCACCATGGGCTAATCCCAACTGCCAACTCTTCCCTTGCAGTTGGTTGCCGGTTACACTACTTTCATACATAACATTACTGTATATCTCATTTTATATCTATGTATATATATATATATATATATATATATATTATATATATATATATATATATAAATATATATATATATATATATATATATATATATATATATATATACAGTGCCTACAAGTAGTATTCAACCCCCTGCAGATTTAGCAGGTTTACACATTCGGAATTAACTTGGCATTGTGACATTTGGACTGTAGATCAGCCTGGAAGTGTGAAATGCACTGCAGCAAAACAGAATGTTATTTCTTTTTTTATTTTTTTTTAAATTGTGAAAAGTTTATTCAGAGGGTCATTTATTATTCAACCCCTCAAACCACAAGAATTCTGTTTGGTTCCCCTAAAGTATTAAGAAGTATTTCAGGCACAAAGAACAATGAGCTTCACATGTTTGGATTAATTATCTCTTTTTCCAGCCTTTTCTGACTAATTAAGACCCTCCCCAAACTTGTGAACAGCACTCATACTTGGTCAACATGGGAAAGACAAAGGAGCATTCCAAGGCCATCAGAGACAAGATCGTGGAGGGTCACAAGGCTGGCAAGGGGTACAAAACCCTTTCCAAGGAGTTGGGCCTACCTGTCTCCACTGTTGGGAGCATCATCCGGAAGTGGAAGGCTTATGGAACTACTGTTAGCCTTCAATGGCCTGGACAGCCTTTGAACGTTTCCACCCGTGCCGAGGCCAGGCTTGTCCAAAGAGTCAAGGCTAACCCAAGGACAACAAGGAAGGAGCTCCGGGAAGATCTCATGGCAGTGGGGACATTGGTTTCAGTCAATACCATAAGTAATGTGCTCCACCGCAATGGTCTCCGTTCCAGACGAGCCCGTAAGGTACCTTTACTTTCAAAGCGTCATGTCAAGGCTCTTCTACAGTTTGCTCATGATCACTTGGAGGACTTTGAGACAGACTGGTTCAAGGTTCTCTGGTCTGATGAGACCAAGATCGAGATCTTTGGTGCCAACCACACACGTGACATTTGGAGACTGGATGGCACTGCATACGACCCCAAGAATACCATCCCTACAGTCAAGCATGGTGGTGGCAGCATCATGCTGTGGGGCTGTTTCTCAGCCAAGGGGCCTGGCCATCTGGTCCGCATCCATGGGAAGATGGATAGCACGGCCTACCTGGAGATTTTGGCCAAGAACCTCCGCCCCTCCATCAAGGATCTTAAGATGGGTCGTCATTTCATCTTCCAACAAGACAACGACCCAAAGCACAAGGGAAAAAAATCAAGGTGTTGCAGTGGCCTAGTCAGTCTCCTGACTTTTAACCCAATTGAAAACTTGTGGAAGGAGCTCAAGATTTAAGTCCACATGAGACACCCAAAGAACCTAGATGACTTGGAGAAGATCTGCATGGAGGAGTGGGCCAAGATAACTCCAGAGACCTGTGCCGGCCTGATCAGGTCTTATAAAAGACGATTATTAGCTGTAATTGCAAACAAGGGTTATTCCACAAAATATTAAACCTAGGGGTTGAATAATAATTGACCCACACTTTTATGTTGAAAATTTATTAAAATTTAACTGAGCAACATAACTTGTTGGTTTGTAAGATTTATGCATCTGTTAATAAATCCTGCTCTTGTTTGAAGTTTGCAGGCTCTAACTTATTTGCATCTTATCAAACCTGCTAAATCTGCAGGGGGCTGAATACTACTTGTAGGCACTGTATAATAGATAGATAGATATATCAGATATGCAGTGGAGAAAATAAGTATTTGATACACTGCCAACTTTGACAGTTTTCCTATCTACAAAGAATGGAGAAGTCTGTAATTTTTATCATACGTACACTTCAACTGTGACAGACAGAATAAAAAAAATCCAGAAAATCACATTGTATGACTTTTAAATAATACATTTGCATTTTATTGCATGATATAAGTATTTTATACAATAGAAAAACAGAACTTA
The DNA here is from genome assembly GCF_048569485.1 of Anomaloglossus baeobatrachus. Taxonomy (NCBI): domain Eukaryota; kingdom Metazoa; phylum Chordata; class Amphibia; order Anura; family Aromobatidae; genus Anomaloglossus; species Anomaloglossus baeobatrachus. Next base: position 173,850,645 of record NC_134354.1, on the reverse strand, counting down.
ATATTTGGTACAGAAACCTTTGTTTGCAATTACAGAGGTCAGACGTGTCCTGTTGTTCTTCACCAAGTTCATTCATGCATATCAGCCAGAACTTTCTCATATTTATATAAGCGTCACTATATGACATGTTACTATTTTGTCTGTAAGGCTGTGTTCACTTGTTGTTTTTTGCATCCTTGCTGCATTTTAAAGAATTTTCTCCATTATTTCGTGCATATTTTGTGCAAATGTGAATCTGAATTTTTATAATACAGAAAAGCTTGGATTCTGCTCTTATAAAAGTCACTGCAGTTTTTTCCATGCATTTTTTAAGCTCCACATAGAAGCCTCTAGAGAAACAACCCCCCAAACCAGAATTCAGCGGCGTCTTCCCATGGAATCACATCCACTTTACTTGCACAGTTAAACACAGCAGCAGAAAAACCCGGCATTTACGCAACATGTGAACACAAAGTAAATGTCCAAGTAGAGTGGATGTCAGGTCATGAAATCTCCGCCCTCGCTGCATCTAAAGACACCGCTGAATTGTGCAGTTTTGGTGTTTTTTTTTCTCTATACACAGAATCAAAGCTTTTCTGTAGTATTAAAAAAGGTCAGATTCACATCTTCTCCAAACGTATCAAATGTTGGGGAAAACACATAAAAACCACAGCAAACATGCAATAATTAGAGAAGATTGTTATTGTGTTGTGTGCTGCAGACACCTGCAGAATAAAATGCAGCATTTAGGCTATGTGTGAACACGACCTTAGCATTACATTTTTTTTACATTTTTATGGATTTTTATAGAGAAAAATAATAATTGTGCCATTTTTTTTTATCATTTACTGATACCCATAAATAATCTGATCTCTGTGTTGCTCTGGTCGTTATGATTACAGGGACACCAAATATGTCCATGTTATTTGTTGATTTGTGATGTTTATTATTTTTTTTAAAAAACGCAATAAAAATTACATTATTCCATTTTTTTAAATTATTTTTAGAAATTTTATTTGAAGAAACACATTTTTTTTTCCTCGCCTTCTAGAGTACAGGACACAGAGAGGCTCTGCACTGTACAATGGAGCTCTGGCTCCTGTGTAATTAGAGGATGCATTGCAGGTTCATCTATGTGAAATCCTGCCTCTCACATCATTTAAGCTGGTGGCTCAACAGCTAGGACAGGTTGCATTGCTGTTATGTCTTTGAAAGTTGCTGGTTTGATTCCAAGCGGGTGGTAAAAAGTAACATTTTATTTTTGTCATTTTTTTCTCACTTCTGTATAGTAGTTTTATGGCAGCAAAAGAATCTGACTTCTTCCTTCAGCTAAATGAAGATGTAGTGTATAGTGTCTATATCTCTATATAGCTGAATAATTTGCTTCTTGCTTCTCTGCCTGCAATACAAGTCAATTTAACCAAATCCTTCTATACCTCTCAATTCAGGTAGTGGCTCAACGGTAGAACTGCTGCTAATCGACAAAGGGCTCATGAGTTCTAACCCTATCTCTGGAAACCAAAGAAGGTGAGCATTTAATTTCTGCACTGTTCTTCTTTAGGTAATTTATTTACTGCACTGAGGGGAGAAGCTGGAACAAGAACTGTGAACAACGGGACTGTGGGAGAGAGCCCTCAAATCGGGACAGTCTTGCTGAATCTGGGATGTTTAAGAGGTATGCACACTGCAGCAGGGCTTTTGGCCCACTCATCGATACAGAGGATAAAAATCTTCAGACAAATGATTAATTATCAGGAAGTGAAAGCTGTGGCTGCCGCTCAAATCCTGTTGAATAATCATTAGTCTGAGGGTATACTCACACGAGCGTATGAATCGGACAAGTGCCATGCAAGAAACTCTCGCATTGCACTCGGACCAATGTTAGTCAATAAGGCAGAGCAGTTGGTCAGCTTTTTTCTCATACTGATTCTGGATGAGAGAAAAGTCGCAACATGCTGAGATTTTCTGCCGAAATTGAGGAAGACTCGCCAATACAAGTCAATGAGTGTGAGAAAAAACTGATGTCACACAGACCATCCTAGTGACGTCCGTTTTTTTGGATACAATCCTATCATGTAGTAGAGAACACTGTAAATGGTCCTGTAAATGGTCCTGTAAATGACTAAGTGCAACAGGGTGAAAGACATACATATAGTGGAGTATATGTGTGCTATGATTTGAATGGCCACCGGGTGTCACTGTAGAGCATGACTGGGCACAGTGGATTTTTAAAAAGAGTGTGGCAGTTGGGTGAAAAAATGTGCGGGTGCGCCGGAGCTGTTAAGGAGAGGAGAGTGTGGTCCTGTGGGCTCGGTTGCTTTCTTTTGAGAAAAGGGAATGATTGCTGATCTGTCTCCACAGTAGGATTTTTATTGCTCCGTCATAAAGGAGATGCTGAACTAAGGAATAAAGTGTTTAACTCGTGGTTTAAATAAACAAGAAGCAGAGTGAATATTGCGAGGAGAAAGAGAGATCCGCCATCTTGGGATAACAGATTGGCCTCCAAAGAGAGATCACCACACTTTGCCCACTCGGCCATGCCCCCCGCACACTTTGCCCGCTCGGCCATGCCCCCCGCACACTTTGCCCACTCAGCCACGCCCCCCCCGCTCACTTTGCTCACTCGGCCATGCCCCCCGCACACATTGGTCACCTTTATACCTCCCCCAGGACTACTCCACCTAGTAGACACCACTCCCCCAGGACTACTCCACCTATTAGACACCTCCCCCCAGGACTACTCCACCTATTAGACACCTCCCCCCAAGACTACTCCACCTATTAGACACCTCCCCCCCAGGACTACTCCATCTATTAGACACCTCTCCCCCAGGACTACTCCTCCTATTAGACTCCTCCCCCAGGACTTCTTCTCCTATTATCCTCCTCTCTCACCAGCACTACTCCTCTTATCCTCCTCTCCCCCCAGGACTACTCCTCCTATTATCCTCCTCTCTCCCCAGGACTACTCCTCCTATTATTCTCCACTCCCCCCAGGACTACTCCTCCTATTATCCTCCTCTCCCCCCAGGACTACTCCTCCTATTATCCTCCTCTCTCACCAGGACTACTCCTCCTATTATCCTCCTCTCCCCCCAGGACTACTCCTCCTATTATCCTCCTCTCTCCCCAGGACTACTCCTCCTATTATTCTCCTCTCCCCCCAGGACTACTCCTCCTTTTATCCTCCTCTCTCACCAGGACTACTCCTTCTATTATCCTCCTCTCCCCCCAGGACTACTCCTCCTATTATCCTCCTCTCTCCCCAGGACTACTTCTCCTATTATACTCCTCTCTCCCTAGGACTACTCTTTCTATTATACTCCTCTCCCCCCAGGACTACTCCTCCTATTATACTCCTCTTCCCCCAGGACTATTCCTCCTATTATACTCCTCTCACCCCAGGACTACTCCTCCAACACACACACACTGCACAAAACATACCTACCCCCAAAACACACACACGCACCCCACACACACACCCACACAAACCGCGCAACACACACAGCACCACACACACACACCGCTGCAGACACACAGCGCTCCACAAACAACACAACATAGACAACGCAACACACAAACAACACCGCTCTCACACACCCCCACACCTAGATAACACCCAGAACATTTACAGCACCCTACACAAACACTTGGCAACTACACACAACCACATCTATATATATATATATATATATATAACAAAAATCATACAGTAACTCCACAATAAATTCTAGAATACCCGATGCTTTAGAATCGGGTACCTTCTAGTGTCTTATATTCTAGGTTCTTCAAAGTAGTCACCTTTTGCTTTGATTACTGGTTTGCACACTCTTGGCATTCTCTTGATGAGCTTCAAGAGGTAGTCACCGGAAATGGTTTTCCAACAGTCTTGAAGGACTTCCCAGAGATGCTTAGCACTTCTTGGCCCTTTTGCCTTCACTCTGCGGTCTAGCTCACCCCAAACCATCTCAATTGGATTCAGGTCTGGTGACTGTGGAGGCCAAGTCATCTGGCGTAACACCCCATCACTCTCCTTCTTAATCAAATAGCCCGTACACAGCCTGGAGGTGTGTTTGGGGTCATTGTCCTGTGGAAAAATAAATGATGGTCCAATTAAACGCAAACCGGATGCAATAGCATGCCGCTGCAAGATGCTGTGGTAGGCATGCTGGTTTAGTATGCCTTCAATTTTGAATAAATCCCCAACAGTGTCACCAGCAAAGCAACCCCACACCGTCACACCCCTCCTCCATGCTTCACGGTGTGAACCAGGCATGTAGAGTCCATCCGTTCACCTTTTCTACAATGACACGGCGGTTGGATCCAAAGATCTCAAATTTGGACTCATCAGACCAAAGCACGGATTTCCACTGGTCGAATGTCCATTCCTTGTGTTCTTTAGCCCAAACAAGTCTCTTCTGCTTGTTGCCTGTCCTTAGCAGTGGTTTCCTAGCAGCTATTTTACCATGAAGAACTGCTGCACAAAGTCTCCTCTTAATAGTTGTTCTAGAGATGGGAAGGTGTGTCCAAACTTTTGGTCTGTACTGTATATATATATATATATATATATATATATATACATTTATATATATATATATATATATATATATATATATATATATATATATATAAATACTGTATATAGTGTTAAGTGTTTTCTGCAGAGGGACTTAAGGGGAGAATTGGCCGGGTACCCTATGTAAATTGTGAATATAAGGGGGGTGGCGGTTGTAAGATTGTACTCTTGGAGAGACCATGTACCACAACCCGTAGGAGTACATTGCCGCAGAATATAGTCCTAACCCTCCCTGTGGCCGGTACTTGACGTTCTCTGAGCTGCATAGATTGTCAACTTTATTGTTCGGGCTGTTGTGGCCTATAAGCTGTTAGGAGTTGCGATTGTTCATATTAATTGAAACACATAAAGCAAAACTGTTATTTATCATCATTGCGTCTCTGACTCCTCCATAGCACTACCGTATCTATCTACCTACAACGCTGACATTTGAGTGTTACATAAATCACTAATAGCTGCTGAGAAAAAAATGGATTGTACACGGACAAAACACGGATGTCAAGTGAGGAAAAAATCGTCCTACTTTACTGGATGAGAATGGTACCATTTTTTCATATGTTCGTGTGAGTCCAGCCTTAGGGCTCTTCTCCACTAGCGTTTTTCTTCTCCAAATTCCATCGAATTGAGAAACGGATTGCAATCTTGCAAATGGTTTCTAATGATGCTGTCTCCATTTCCCTGTTTTTCTCAGACGATACACGGGCTCTCCTTGAAATCGCAGCATGCTGCGATTTGATGCGATTCTCCGCTCTCTCACCCCCATGCAAGTCAGAATCCGGGTGGCATGCGCATGTCACACGGATCCTGACACTTGCATGCCGTGTCAGACTGGCTACCGGAGGAAACTCCTGTAAAACCAGTCCTGGCCGCGGTTACATGCACTGAACCCCGGAGCTGTCCCCTGAGCACCAGAGTGCAGCCTGAACAGCGAGCGCCGAGTGATGGATTCCCCGGCGATTGCTAGTCAGGTCAGCACAGCTGCAAACAGATCAGGCAGATGCTGGAGCTCAGATTACAGCTCTGGAGCTGAGTGCAGGTAACCGCGGCCAGGACTGGTTTTACAGGAGATTTCTCCCGTAGCCAGCCCTACACTGCTTACCTAAAAACTCACATAGCACTCGCATGACGCTCACATGTCATACGGATGCTATGTGAGGAAAAAAAACACTCACCACATGCAGATCACACGCAGGATACTCGACTCACATTTTGAGCCGAGTATCGCTGTGATTTAAAAAACGCTAGTGGAGAAGAGGCCTTAAGGTGAGAAAAGAGGAGCTGGCGGTGTTTGGTCGTGGGACTCATGTGACCCCGGGGAACTCGAACCCTAACACCTCTGGAACCTCCCCTGCATGGTAGGTGAGTATAAGCTTTTTTATCTTAATTGAGGGAAATGTGGAAAATGAGAAGGCTTTGTCCTAGTAATGGACCACCACTTTAACTACTGTATAACATACTTCCTAACACTAGCTCCAAGTCCATAAGTTACCGTGTTTTTCAGCTTGTTCTGTATTATCTTTTGAGTTGTAGTAAGGGCTTGTTTTGAGTTAATGTATACATTTTATGCTCTGCAAAATTAAAATTAAAAATGATCTTGTCCTACTCACGAAAAATCACTCCAAACTTTTTGTCCATTGCCACTTGTCAAATGTAATCTGTCTCTAGCGGTGTGAGAGCTGATATTGCAAATATTCCAGCTGCAGTGTCTCCTTCTGTCCAGCAAAGGGAGATCTGCTCAGGCTTACAGGAGAATGCTGTGAGGAGAACGGACAGGAAGTGGGAAGGAAAGAGGAGAGACTCAGAGCAGAGAAACTGGAAACAGAGGTGCCTGCCTATGTTCTGCTCCGTGCTAGCAGGCCTGGAGTGAGAGAGAGGCCACTGACTGCTGTACGAGCAGAGTCCACTTAAGCCTGCTTTACACGGTACGACCGATTGTGCGATTTCACAATCGATCGTACCCGCCCCCGTCCTTTTTGCGTCACGGGCAAATCGCTGCCCGTGTCGCACAAAGTTAGTAACCCCCATCACACATACTTACCTCTCGTGCGACCTCGCTGTGGGCGGCGAACGTCCACTTCCTGGAGTGGGAGGGACGTTCGGCGTCACAGCGACGTCACACGGCCGCCGGCCAATAGAAGCGGAGGGGCGGAGATGAGCGGGACGTAAACATCACGCCCACCTCCTTCCTTCCACATAGAGACGGCGGCGGCCACGGGAGGCAGGTGAGCTGCTCATCGTTCCCGTGGTGTCACACGGAGCGACGTGTGCTACCACGGAAACGATGGTCAACTAAAGTAAACGATATTATGGAACCTAACGAGCAGTACCCGACTCACGATTTGTGAGCGATACTGCGTCGCTAGGAGGTGTCACACAGGCCGGCATCGCCAGCGATGCCGGATGTGCGTCACAAAAACCGTGACCCCGACGATCTATCGCACGATAGATTGCCTGGTGTAAAGCAGCCTTTAGCTGCTTGTGAGTGGATATAAATGGCTGCGATAGAGAGCCAGCAGCTGGAGAAGCGAACCCGAAGGAGATCTTCATCTGAGGCTTTGTTATCAGACTGTGATTTCAGCCCTAGGAGAACTGTCCTTGGTGATTGTCGGTGCCATATAGAACTGTTGCAGAGCCACACATGGAACATATATCCCTTTGCCTGGAGATAAATATGCGTAACAGTGAGTCCTGAGCTCAGGCCTGGCCTATATCTTTTTGTTTTTCCGGACAAGTGTGCACACTACTGGCTCAATAGTGGATTTGGTGCCAGACCAGGTCTAATATATACTACGCAGCCACCATTGTTGCAGTACTGTTGGTGCATCTCTGCTAGCAATTGGTTAACCTCGGGGTACTTTCCTGTGTTGCTTATATGTGTGGGGAAAGGGCGGGGAATTAGAGTTTATGCTAAGATTGTTAATTGGTGTGCTGGTCCAGGGACAGCTCCTTCATATACCCAGTGATTTATACCTTATAGTGTTTCCAGAAGTTCCTGTTTAGGTAAACTGTTCCTGTTGGTTCCTGTCCTATTGGAGTCAGTCCCTAGCCCACCATGCTGATCTCGGTTCAGTAACCGAGTGCCTGTACATTTCTTTATGCTTATATTTGCCTTATATGCCCATTGCCTTTATCGGGATATAAAAAGTTTGCGTTTAAACCTAGTCTGGTCTCGTTCCTCGTTTGTGACCCGCTGTTTCCTAGAAGTAACCTCTAAGTTTCACAGCAGCATAGACCCTGATCTGAGACAGTTTACAGTATGTGAGTTCAGATGTGAGGTATTAGGTGCAATTTCAGCTTCCTTGGTGCTGCCAGAATGCTAAAAAAGGGATGCACTCACCCTGATAGCATGCTTGGCAAGTTACCGAGTATGAGAATTGGGACAGTAACTGTACATATGATACTGGTAGGTGCACAAAAATGACGATGAGTCTAATTTATGGGGTTGTGGGCTGAGAGACCATTCTTTTTTATAATTTTGTGTGAAAAGATTGGAACACTTTAACATGGACCAAAGAAAAGAACATGGCACCAGAAGTGGTGAATTCAGGGCATAGTATGATGGTGAGAGGGCAGCAGTCCAAAGTAACCACAAATTGTTAGAATAATTTAGATAAAAAGTAGGTCATTGTTTTTTTTCTTCATCTTTTGGATTTTAAAATGTATAAAAAATTGAGGAGATCACCAGGTTTGTGATGTCAAATCTTCAGCAATATTACGTTATCACAAAGTGTGTAGAATTGTTATGATTTTTGTAAGTTGCGGAATTCCATTTGAAGGATAAAGTTAGTTTGATGTGGCCTTAAAACCATATGACTTGTTATTTCTAATGACTGTCTGTATTGCCTGTGTTTCCTTGTAACTCTGGGTTGTGCCAGACCTCTATGATTCCTTCTTTAAATGTATGAATTACTTGACAACATGATATTACCAGCGAGCCAGCTGGAATTGACAACGTGCAATCGGGTCTTACAGTGCCATTGTAGGGACCCTCTTTTGCAATGACAATGCGCAGATGTGTGATGACAACTCTGGGCTTTGATACAAACTGTAATTCAGAATCAGATATAAATAAGTAATACAATATATTTAAAAATGTATTTAAAATGATATTGAAGGTAAGATAAAGTGATGAAAAAATTCGGCACTCAATGTGTATCAATCATGACCACTGAGGAAGGATTTTCCGGTCGTGATGGTTACTATACCCCTTAAAACTTAACCTAAAAATAATACACCGACTGCATGCGACTTGGTTAAACAAATTGGCCACAGCAGCCTTTATTACCTATTATTAACATACTACCACAAAGGGGGCGCCGTCCAACGGGCGACCCCAAACACACAATAATAGGTAATCCATAATAATAAACGGTACATGAAACCCTATGTAGGCCCGGTCCAGAAACCCTTTCCTACACCAATATCCCTGGCCGCAACACTCCGACCCAGAGATGAGGTATTAATCACCCCACGGATTAATACCCCCCAAACTTTGCAGAACCCCGTGCCTGCAATTTCCCGGAACCCAGAGACACCATACCAAGACAGTGCCTCTCGGTCTAGCTACAAATCCCTTCCAACCGCTTCTGTACCAGACCTACCCCCGCTGCTGCGACAAAACATGCATTCCTTTTATAATAATTCCTTTTTTTTTTTTTTTTTTTTTGAACATAGTTAAACAAACTCACAAACGCAAAAAAGGGGGGGTGGGCGGGAATCTGTCGCCGTCCGGAGTCCAAAAGGGGAGGTAAGACCCTCCCTCATCGCTTTTATACTCCCCCCCCCCTCCCCTACAGGGATCCTTTTCTCCACCAATCCCCTATACCTTCCCATAATGCCCCTCATTATACCTTTTTTAACCCCTCACTCCCTCCCTTCCCTCTGGTCATGTCGCCCCTCCCCCCTATGGGGTCCATGGCTTTCTTGACCACTGAGGAAGGATTTTCCGGTCGTGATGGTTACTATACCCCTTAAAACTTAACCTAAAAATAATACACCGACTGCATGCGACTTGGTTAAACAAATTGGCCACAGCAGCCTTTATTACCTATTATTAACATACTACCACAAAGGGGGCGCCGTCCAACGGGCGACCCCAAACACACAATAATAGGTAACCCATAATAATAAACGGTACATGAAACCCTATGTAGGCCCGGTCCAGAAACCCTTTCCTACACCAATATCCCTGGCCGCAACACTCCGACCCAGAGATGAGGTATTAATCACCCCACGGATTAATACCCCCCAAACTTTGCAGAACCCCGTGCCTGCAATTTCCCGGAACCCAGAGACACCATACCAAGACAGTGCCTCTCGGTCCAGCTACAAATCCCTTCCAACCGCTTCTGGACCAGACCTACCCCCGCCACAGGACAGGACACGTGACACCTTACGTGGCCTGGACCCGCCACACGCCCAAGGCTTGCTCCACACCATCCCGCAAACCCAGGGCCCATAAATCAGAACCAATGTCATTAAGATGAACCCCATCACCTCTCCGAAACTGCCACTTCGCCGATTCCAGGTCCACATGCCTCACCACCACGCCGCCGTTTCTCCGCACGAAACGCGCAACCACCCTGTTCACTTGTGCCCGGGCGCGATTAATCTTCTCAACCGACCGGGCCCCCCCTCCACCATAATCTGGCCACAATATCCGACCACACCACTATCAGGCCCGGATACCTTGCCCACAACCGCAGTAGGTCGATCTTAATGTCCCGAATCAGATCGCGGGATGCCCGCGAACCCAGGTCATTCCCCCCCACGTGCAAAACCAACACGTTCGGGGGTCTGTCCATCCTGCAATAGTACTCGAATTCCGGCACGACCCTGCTCCATTCCATGCCCCGCACTCCAATCCACTTGACCGACGCCAGCGACCTGTCCAGACCCAACTGCCGACCATTCGGGCGAGCGTCGGCCCGACGGGCCCCCCAAAAAACGAACGAGTGCCCCAGGATCCAGACCAGACACACTCCTACAATAAAGGAAACAATTTTAACAAAAACACCAGCACTCCAGATTGCAACAAAGAACAACAAAACCTAACGGCAAAACAAACAACTCCCCATCAGAACCCTCAACGAGATAATAACTGCGGGCGCACATAACCACGAAAACGAGAGGACTCCCACCGACCAATCCGTCTCACCATGTCATCTCCAAGACCCCAACGAGAAGCCTCGGTAGCCGCCCCAATCCTGAACGAATGGGACCCATAATCCTCTGGGCGCTCACCCGCCCAGCGCAAACAACTCCTCAGCACTGCCACAAACTGATAACGAGACAACCAAGCCCCGTCCTCGTGACGTAGCAGCGGGCCCGGAAGACCGCCCCGCAGACCACAAAACCGACTCACCACCTGCACCGGGCACAAGCCATCCCCTTGCACCGCATACAACACTACCAACCTGCCCCGACCCATCTGGTCCGTCTTGGACCGCCGAAGCCGACACTCCACTCTCCGTCCCTCTACCGACACATCCTCGAATAGCAAACCACCCCCAATCACCCTAGACGGGCTCACCAATTCTCCTATCCGAAAAGCCCCGAAAAAAGCCAACACGAAAGCAGTTTTGAACAACACCGTCTCATACGCTGAGACACAAATCCCCTGCAAACCATCCACCAAACGCCGTAACAAGTCCAATGAAATGGGCCGCCTAGTGTCCCGCACCTTCACCCCTTTCCGAAAACCTTTCAATGCTTGCCGTACCCGAAAGTCCCTTGAAACGTCCTGCTCACCCCTAACCTTTAACCAGAAGGCCACGGCCGCCACCCTAATCGCCACCGCCGACGCTGACCTCCCAGCCCTAAAATCCTCACTCACCAATGCCAAGAGCGCCAGTAAATAATCCGCTCGCCCGTTACCAAACATCTCACCCAGCACTGCCTGCCACTCAACCCACACCTTAGCATAACGGCACCAAGTCACCTCGGTCACCGAATTCCTAATCAAACCCGCAATCACTGCCTCACCAGGCTCCACAATTCCTCTGGGCACACCGCTCGGACCTCGTCCGCCCCCGGCAGTAACTCCCGAAACCTGTGGAACTGAAAACGAGATAAAGCGTCAGCCACCCCGTTATCCACCCCCGGCACATGTTTTGCAACCACATGAATATTCCACAGCAAACACTTGAGCACCAAATGCCGCAAATATGCTACTACAGGTCCAGATTTCGCTGACAAGCCGTTGATTGCATGTACAACTGCCTGATTATCGCAATGGAAGCACACCTTTCGTCCCGAAAATTGCGACCCCCACAACTCCACCGCCACCACGATTGGAAACAACTCGAGCAGGGCCAGATTTTTGACAAGGCCACCCTGTCGCCAATCCTCGGGCCACCTTCCCACACACCAATGACCCTGAAAAATGGCGCCGAAACCCGCCGACCCGGCCGCATCCGTATATAGTTCCAGAGCATCATTGGGCACCACCTTCTTCAACCACAAAGTGCGGCCGTTAAAATGTCGCAAGAAGACGTCCCAAACCAACAAGTCTGCCTTGATCTCCCGCGTGACCCGCACAAAATGCGCCGATGACCGTACGCCTGCCGTAGCTGCCGCCAACCTCCTGGCGAAAACACGCCCCATCGGCATAATCCTGCATGCGAAATTCAGCTTTCCAAGCAAAGACTGCACTACCTTAAGCCGCACTTTTTTTGCTGCCAGCATTGCTGCAACCGCACTCCGCAAATCCACAATCTTGTCCTCTGGCAACCTACATTCCATGGCCAGCGAGTCGATCTCAATCCCCAGGAACCGCATAACCGGCGCCGGCCCCTCCGTTTTTTCCTGCGCCAAAGGGATCCCGAACCGATCCGCCACTCTCTGCAAGGCGAACAACAAACCAGCGCAAACCATGGAACCCGCCGGACCAACACACAGAAAATCATCCAAATAATGAATAATGGACGACAAGCCGGACACGTCCCGCACCACCCACTCAACAAAGGAGCTAAACGCCTCAAAATATGAACAAGAAATCGAACAGCCCATGGGCAAACAACGATCAACATAAAACTTCCCGCTCCACCAGCAACCCAAAAGGTGCTGACTCTCCGGATGCACCGGCAACAAACGAAACGCCGATTCTACATCCGCCTTTGCCATCAATGCACCGCGTCCTGCCGCCCGTACCAAGTCCAACGCTTTGTCAAACGAGACGTAGTACACTGCCGACAATTCCGGCGCAATGCCGTCATTCACAGACGACCCCTCCGGAAATGAAAGATGATGAATGAGCCGAAATTTATTCGGCTCCTTCTTTGGCACCACCCCCAGCGGGGACACCACCAAATTACTGCACGGAGGGCTCTCAAATGGCCCCCCCATCCTGCCCAGCTCAACCTCTTTACCCAACTTCTCACCCACAACCATAGGGTGGTCCCTCGCCGACCGTAAGTTGCGACAAACCGGAGGCAACGCCTCAACCGCCGACGGAATCCGAAAACCGTACAAAAAACCAAACCGCAAAAGCGACGCCGCTGCCCCGTCCGGGTACCTACTTAAAAACGGCGCCATCGCCTCTATTTTCACCGGCGTCCTCCCTTTTTCCAGACCCGTCCCCAGCCTTGCCTCTCCCTTTTTTAAAGCATTTGGACAAGCTATGTCCCCCCCCGCAGCCGGAGCACTCATGCTTGAACCTACACGCTGCGCCAAATTTGCACTGGCCTTCGTTAAATTGCCAGCACAATCCCTTTTTCTGAATCCCCGAGGGCCCGGCGCCCGGTCCCCCGGCACCGCCACGAAAGGGCTGGCTCGGGGCCGCCATTAAGCGCATCCATAAGGAAATGTCCTTATGGTCCCACCGCATGCCGGGCCGCAACGCCTTCCGCTGCCTAAACTGCTCATCATACCGCAGCCATGCCAAACCCCCGTACGTGCGATACGCCTCCCCGACTGCATCCATATAGCCAAATAGAGCCGAGCAGTGCTCCGGCTCCTTTTCCCCCACCACGCTAGCCAAAATTGCGAACGCCTGCAACCAATTGGAAAAGGAACGAGGAATGAGCCTATAACGGCGTTTTTCTTCCTCCTCCTTTTCCTTCTTGGAATCGCTCGGCTTCACCTTGTCCAGGTTAAATTTCTCCAGGGGCAGCAGGGAAAATATCTCCACATACTCCCCTTTCCAAATTTTGTCCCTCACCTCTTTTTTGAGGTGCGCCCCTAGCGGTCCCTCAAAGCACACATACACCTCGCTCTTAGCCCTATCATCCAGCCGCACCACCTCATCTTCCTTTTCCTTTTCCTTTTCTCCCGCTTTTTCGCCTGCAGTCTCCACTACTCCGCTACCTACACCCGCCCCCACCGGCACCTTCTCGCCGCTAGCCGCCGCCGCGCCATCCACCGCCGACCCTGTCCAGGCCGTCGCCGCCGCCGGCGCTCGCGCTAAACCCTGCAAAAGCCCCAGCAACTGGCTAAGTAAAACTGACCCCTCTGGCGCTGCCGTGCCCGCAGCCACCTCCCCAGCACCCGCACCCCGTGCCGCAAGCAATGCCGAATCCACGGCTAGCTCGCCCGACCGTGACGCGGAGACGGAATTCGATACTGCGATGTCGTCCGCCAGCGGCTCCTCGAATTCATCCCCCGACCTGAGGGCTCCTTCTTCTTCTTCGCTGTAGCCGTCCTCCACCGTCCCAGCTCCAGAGGACGCAGCCGATGCGTCCCCTCCACCACAGCCACCCTGCTGGGCAGCCGCGTGGGCACTGGCGGTGGGCGTCCGCTGCTTTCTTTGCGGCGACAGCCCACAAGACTGTCCTTTCCCCTGGGCCGCCGCCGACCGAGTCCTCTTCCTGGAGGAGCCTCTCCCCGAGCTCAGGGGGCTCCCCACCGCCGGTTCCCGCCCTCCCGGGCCTCCGACCGAGACCTCCCGCTGGGTCCTCCCCCCCCGAGGGAGACCGCGTCCGCCGGGCGCAGAGCTGATAACCTGAGGGACCTGGCGCGCCCTGCGGGGGTCCCACCGTCCCTCCTCTCCTCTGCAGCCGTGCAGGTATCCGGGTGGCGCCTGCCCACACCGGTCCCCCTGCTGGCTGCCTGCGCCCGGCCCCCCAACGTCCCCGGGGGGTATTGCTGGCCTCCATCAGCCGGGCACGCTCCTGATCAGGAGCAGCCGCCGGGACGTGCCCCACCGCCGGGGGCCCGGCGTCCAGAGCAGGCCCCAGGCTGGACACGCCCCCTCTCCGTGCCTCCGATTCATGCAGGGCTCGGCCCGGTCCCCGGGCTGCCGCCGGCCTGTTCACTCGAGCCCGCGGCCTGGGACCGGAAGTAGGCCCCAGGCCGGGCCCGCCTCCATCCAGGCCACCGCTGGCCTCATTCAATCGCCGGGCTCGCTCCCGGCCGGGAGACGCCGCTGGGCTCTGCACTCCAGCCCGAGGCCTGAGACAGGAAGAAGGCCCCGGGCTGGCCACGCCCCCTTCTCGGCCGTCGCGGCCGCGTCGGAGATTCCTCCCGGCGGCCGGAGCGGACGCAGGGAGCTGCCGCTGCCCGCCCCGCCGCGGAGGGTCCAGGGGGGGGCTCTCACTTGGCCTCCTTGCTCCCCCCGCACCCGGAGAGTACCGGACAGGGGGCCTGGAACGCCGCCCACGGCGAGGGGGGGAACAAGGGGCAGGTGCCGACGGGGACACACAGGCAGCCCTGACGTGGGATTGCACTGCCTGGGCCCCGTGCACCGCCATCGCCGCTCTAATCAGCCGATTCAGCTCCTGGAGGTCCGCCATGCTGGTCCTTGTGGTCCTGGTCCTGGGTCTCTCAATCTGTCGCCGTCCGGAGTCCAAAAGGGGAGGTAAGACCCTCCCTCATCGCTTTTATACTCCCCCCCCTCCCCTACAGGGATCCTTTTCTCCACCAATCCCCTATACCTTCCCATAATGCCCCTCATTATACCTTTTTTAACCCCTCACTCCCTCCCTTCCCTCTGGTCATGTCGCCCCTCCCCCCTATGGGGTCCATGGCTTTCTGGACGTTTCAGTCTTTCCTTGGACCTTTATCAAACTCACACAAGATTGGTGGTCGCTTATGAAGCACAGGAGCGCATGTGAATATGCGGAATCACCGCTGCAGGGAGGTAAGATTAAGCTTGGGATGCAGTTTTTTTTTAATTTAATGATCTAACCTGTATAATATACCTCACCAATCACTAAATATACATCAACAGTTCATACTTTTTATATATCTGCATAATACTTTGCTATAGCCCACGGTTGGACTTGATGGATGTGTTTTTTTCAACTATATTTTATTAATTAATTTATTAATAATAATAATTAATTTTGTGTGCTTTTCTTTACATGTGAGGTTGCGCTACACCTTCTAGTATCTTTTGTGTAGACATGCAGCTCAAGTTAGATCAGACAGGATTAAAATACCTGTGTTAGCAAGTCCAAAGTTAAAAGCAGAAATACTTGATTTTCGTTCGTGTAGGAGGTTACATAACCTACTTGAATCTTCACTATTCCAAAACATTTATTCTGTAGAAATACTGTTCTTTAGGAGACTGCATTACATTGAATTTTATTGTTGTAATTAATGCACCATATATAGGACACCTCATTTATGGGAACACAGAACACATTGGCAAAGAATCCAAAGTTTTCATTGAAGCGAGGCAGAGACATAGCTGCAGGGATTGTGAAGCACATGATCTGAGTAAACTCGTGATGACCAGCACTGAAGAATGAAGCTGAGAAGTCAGAGTAAATTTCATTAAGCATTTCTGTTTTCTTTTACTGACTTTTCTGTACCTCTTAAGTAGTCCAGCCATGGCTTCCCCTCGGCTGGAAACCTTCTGCTGTCCCAACAGGGATCCTGCAACTCAGCTAGTGTTAGATTATCAGCCAACGGTGTTCGGCTCCCTCTGTATCGGTAGTGGGCTGGTTAGCTTGATATTTTCTGTTATACAACTACTACCAAAAACAAAGCAAGGTTACAGAAAACAGGGCAAATCCACCTTGCCCAAGCCGTCTTCGTCAAGGATCCTGCTTCTTGTTGTTATTTGTGACCTGCTTGGATGCATAGGTAAGAAGATCCAGTTTCTTTTATCATTTTCTCTGTACTGATTTCTATATTTGATTCACACTATTTCATGTAAGACTAATTTATATTATCATATAATATATACATTACTGGCAGCCACTGACAGAAAAGTCTACACAGTATATGGGCCCTCTTCAATCCAATAAGTCATCAAAATGCCCAATTCCATCTGCTTTGGAGGTAGATGTGGCACTCTTACCTCTTGGACCCCTGCATGACTTCACAGGTTTAACCATTGATATGTCTGCCCCCATATACATTTTATATAAATAAAAATACAATCATGTTCATGGTTTGTATAACGTCAAATCTAAACAGTTGGCTCTAAATTATTATTAATGGAGTTGTACCATGAAAAAAAGGAGAACTTTAAGAATATCTTAAGCATGGTGATGATGTTCAACTGATTCAAACAGATGTACTTATCTTTGAGCATGTAACAGATAGCGTAAGAGAGAAAAAGAGAAAAGAGAAAGGGACGTTAGAATTAATGGCTACGAATAGTAAGAGTGGCCTCTAGAAGAAGAGTAAGATTATTTAAGGTTACAAAGACTGTTTCTTTTTCTCAAGAAGACATGCAAACACTGGATTTATAGAGCAGTTGAGAATTTATATTCAATGTTTGTTGGCAGATTCAGAGGATTGTCAGCCCCAATGGGGACAGTGTTGCCAATGTATGTAAAGCGCTGTGGAATTCATAGCACTATATAAATGAATAAAATTATTATTATTATTAATTAAAATAACTCCAATTTATTCATGAATGGTTTAATGATATAACAACATTAGCAGTATAAACTGTGTAACTGTACAGTTACATTTAGGGCTTATGAACACAACAATATTGTGTGCCCTGTAGGCAATCCATGTCACTCTATGTACTACCTATAAGAGACATTACTTCATTAATGTACGTTGCAGCACAATACTGTTTTATTAAAGGGGTGGTTCACTACTCTGCAATAGTGGCCACATCCCGGTAAAACTGATAGGGAAGGCTTTTTTCAAATACCTTCTTCAGCCAAAAAATATTAAGCTTTGATATTTATGAGTCTTTTGGGTTGATTGAGAACATAGTTGTTGATCAATAGTAAAAAAATCCTCAAAAATACAACTTGCCTAATAATTATGCACACAGTGTGTACACACACATAAAACCTTATTCCGAAAAGTTATAATGAAACACTTTAAATATGAACTCTGCTTGTAATATTACTTTCTGGAAAGGTATCCACACACCACTTTTTAATGAATCTTGCAACAACTTCCTGCAGTGAGTTCCTTAGTCTCCCTGCTCTTACAGAAAAGAATCCAGTCTGTAATGGTATAGAATTTTCTCTAGTCAAAAAGCACATCCTCTTGTCTTAGTAACAAGACTTGTAATAAAACCTATATTTGATTATCTTTTCATTCTTGGGGTGGTCCACTATTAGGAAAAAACATGACTACTTTCTTCCAAAACAGCACCATACTTATCCATAGATTGTGTATGGTATTCCATTCAACTCTACTTAAAGGAACTATTTTTTTTTACTATGTGCCTAAGAACTAACAGGATGGTAGTTGTTAACTACCCACCTACTGTGCCTGACTGCTACTGCCAGAGATTCTGTGGATTCCGCTCATGTCACTTTGACAGAGCAGCAGCTTCTCTTCTGCTCTGCTCAATTGCTGTGGCATGACTGTCAACAGTGGGGAACCACCTGACAATCAGCATGATGCCACCAGTCACACCCCATCAACAAAGCAGCCCGGAAGAGAAAGAGCTACTCTGTTGATGTGGAGCAGTTGAATCATCAGCTGGAACATTCAGTGACCACTCTGAGCTACATAGATTAGTGTTGGGCACAACAGGCAGGCAGATAGCAACTAAATAGTATATAAATAAAATAAAACTTATCATGGACAACCTCTTTAAGAGGACCTGAGCTACAATATCAGATGCAGCAGTCATGTTTTTCTAATTACAATTTTGTACGTTTTCTTGAACAAACCCATTAATTACTTTAATTACTTAAGGGTGACGGCCCAGTTCCTGAGGCTCCATATACTGTATGGAATATTTCATGAACTCAGCTTTTAGCATATAATTTTCCTTTCAGGTGTTATACTCCGATCAACAGTATGGATAGCTTCACCGTCTCTTATAAGCAATATTTCATTGAAGAACAGTACAGATGTGTGGCCGGCTGCGTTCTGTGTTGGAAGTGCAGTAAGTATCAAATTATATCATGGCTATGGTGATGTGCTTGCAGTGCATTTGTGCAGAAGGGGCTGTCAATTAAAGTGCCAGGATATTCTTACATCCGCCGCTCACAGTATAGCGAGTAATGCTGTGAATGATGGATATAACTGCTCCATGCATGTCCCCATGACTGAATGCCAGCAGCTCCTAGGTTGAAATGAGTTAATTTCATCTTGCAAGTTACACTTTCAGTATGGCAGCCGGACAGCGTTATAGTGCTATTTACCTGCAGATTAACCCTATATAAATAGTATATTCAGAGGTGAAAGGTTCCTCTTAAATTAAAGGGGTATTCCCATTTCCAAGATCCTATCCCAGTATGTAGCAGGTGTCATAATAATAATATTAGCAAATACCTCCAATTAGAAATGTAGTATAGTTCTCTGATTAGCTATCTCACTTACCTCATGTGCAGAGCATTACAGTAGCTTAGGTATCCATGGTTACTGCCATGAGCAACTAACTGTCACTATATGAGTAATTGTAACCATGGATACCTAAGCTGCAATGCCGTGCACATGAGTTAAATGACATCAGGCGAACTATACTACATTTCTAAGTGGAGGTATCTGCTAATATTATTATGACTACACCTAGTACACATTAAGTCAGGATCTTGGAGAAAGGAGTGCCTCTATAACTCTCTCCTTGAAGGAAAGAAAAATATTTTACTAGTATCACCAAGTTGAGATAGCTACTCTGTAAGTCTATGTCTGACCCTTTACTCAGCCTTGTTATAGGGCTAGGAATATTAGCCAAGACTGTTTGAGCCTATTTGCCCCTCATCAGTACAGAGCATGGTTTGACTGTCTGAATGAGATGCCCAACCCTTCTCGATATTGGTTTATAGAGCCGCTATTGCTAATAGTTTACATAAGCTAGATAGTTTTCTCCTAGAAAAAAACTAATGATTTTTTTTCCCATGGAACATTGCCAATAAGATTCTGTGTTCAGCTGCTCTCCTTTAGGACGATCAAATTCCAGCCTTCAAAGTTGCATCAAGGACATGTCAATCAACCAAGTGCCCTGTCCAAGTGCCAGGCCAGTTCTCTGAACCTACCTTGGATTATGTAACCAGTTATTTTGCAAGACTTGTTAAAGCTTTGGGCATTGACACCACCTAGCTACCGCAACTGTGTAGCACTAGTTAGAAACCTCCATGTTTGTGATATACTTATATTCATCTTGTAACCATGTTGTAACCCTTTGCCAGTCCTCAGAACTTGCCATGATGATGGTGGTGTCTCATTCAAGATTGGGAACCAGTGTCAGCTCTGTCATTTTGAATTATTTACATTTTGTTTCTGTTGATTCTGTAGATGTGGATACAATTGTTCTACAGTGCAAGCTTCTGGTGGTTGTTCTGCTATGCAGTGGATGCTTACCTAGTGATCAGAAGGTCAGCTGGAATAAGGTATTTTAATGTCTTCTATTCACAATAGCAGCTTGTCGGATCTCTATCAAAATCAATGGTTCATGAAGTATGTGGCACAATCTAGCATTATAAGGAGCACTGTACATGCTAAGAGTTCAGATTAGAACACTTTTATAAACATATTTGTAGAAAAGATGAAATGATCTTTTGATATGTCCCACAAACAGTTGAAAGCAGAAGTTTACATACACTATCTAAAAAGACACATATGCATGTTTTTCTCACTATCAGACATTAAATCAGAATAAACCTTTCCCATTTTAGGTCAATTAGGATTAAGAAAATTAGAGAGAGAGAGTGAGAGAAAGAGATAGAGAATGCATTAAGGCATTTTTTTATTACTGCAAAGTCAAAGGTTTACATACACTATGAGTACTATGCCTAAACAAAAAGGGACAGCCAATATGATGATGTCATGTCTTTGGAAGCTCCTGATAGGCTTATTGGCAACATCTGAGTTAATTAAAGACACACTTGTAGATGATCTATTTTAATGCACACCTGAAACACACTGCTTCTTTGTGTAGCATCATGAGAAAGTCAAAAGAAATTAGCCAAGATCTCAGAAAGAGAATTGTGAACTTGTACAAATTTGGTTCATCCTTGGGTGCAATTTCCAGATACCTGAAGGTGCCTCGTTTATCTGTACAAACAATTATATGCAAGTATAAACAAGATGTGAAAGTCCAGCAATTATACCACTCAGGAAGGAGACGGGTTCTGTGTACCAGAGATGAACGTGCTTTGGTCAGACATGTGCATATGAAATCAAGAACAAAAGCAAAAGACCTTGTGAAGATGCTGGCGGAAGCTGGTAAGATTGTGTCATTATCCATAGTGAAACGTGTACTGTGTCAATATGGGCTGAAAGGCCACTCTGCCAGGAAGATGACATTACTCAAATAAAAATATAAAAAAGCCAGATCAATGTTTGCAAATGCACACAGGAATAAAGACCTTAATTTTTGGAGACATGTTGTGTGGTCTGCCAAAACTAAAATTGAACTGTTTGGCCATAATGTTCATTGTTACATTTGGAGGAAAAAGGGAGAAGCTTTGAAGCCTAAGAATACTATCCCAACTGTGCAGCATCGTGTTGTGGGGATGTTTTACTGCAGGATGGACCGGTGCACTTCACAAAATAGATGGTATCATGAGGAAATAAGATTATGTGGCAATACTGAAGCAACATCTCAAGACATCAGCCAAGAACTTAAAACTTCAGCGGAAATGGGTCTTCCAAATGGACAATGACCTGAAGCATACTACCAAACTGGCTACTTAGTGGCTTAAGGATAACAAAGTCAATGTTTTGGAGTGGCCATCATAAAGCCCTGATCTCAATCCTATTGGAAATTTATGGGCAAAGCTGAAAAGGTGGGTGCAAACAAGGCGGCCAACAAACATGGTTTAGTTCCACCAGTTCTGTCAGGAGGAATGGGCCCAAATTCCTACCAACTATTGTGAGAAGCTTGTGGAAGGATATCTAAAACATTTGACCCAAGTCACACAATTTAAGGGCAATGGTGCCAAATATTAATGAAATCTATGTAAATCTTTGACTTTGCAGAAAGTAATAAAATAGCCTTATAACATTCTCTCTCTCATTAATCTGGCATTTGTCAAATATAAATAATTTTGGTTCCTAATTGACCTAAAACAGGAAAGGTTTATTCTGATTTCATGTCAGATAGTGAGAAAAACTTGCAGATGTGTCTTCGAAAGTGTATGTAAGCTTCTGGGTTCAACTGTTCCTAAAAAAGATTTTGATGTAGTACTGATTTTTATGGTCTTTACCAAGAGGAGAATGCCCTCAGGATTATACTGCATGGGAGTCTAAAGACATGTCTCCTGAAAATTATGTGAGCAATGCCCTCTTGGTGAAGTCCATTCTATTAAAATAACACTATAGCACAAAATACAATGGCCCATATTACTGGAACTATATGGCAGATGTATAAAGAAACAAAAAGTTAAAACACAGGAGAGCAGCAGGAATGAAATAAGAGGAAACATTGACCCCTTTTCACTTGGTGACAGGTTTTCTTTAAATATATTTTTAATTTTTGGTACTCTGTATGAAAATTAAAAAAAATAGAAATTTTGCACTTTTCTCACTGGCCACTAGGGCTATTTAGACTCTAACTTCCTGTTGTTTCAGGAAACAACACATGTATGTAGCCACAATCTTCAGACTCATTTCATTTTTATTGAAGTGTCTGATGAACATGTGCAAAGGTCATTATGAAGGGAGGGGTAGTAAGATCAGCTGTTTCATCACCCATTGTGATTGGTGGATCTTTTGTTATCAGTTGTGTATAAAGGTGTCACTTGTCATTGCATTGGTGTCTATGCTGATAAGAAAACTTATGAAAACTCTTCATGAAAGAACAGGAAGTATGAGTCTAAGGGGTACTTCTCACATAGCGAGATCGCTGCAGAGTCACAGGTTTTGTGACGCACCAGTGACCTCATCAGCGATCTCGCTGTGTGTGACACTGAGCAGCGATCTGGCCCCTGTTGTGAAATTGCTGCTCGTTACACACTGCCTTGGTTCATTTTTTGCTCGTTGCTATGAAGCACACATCGCTGTGTTTGACAGCGAGAGAGCAACGATCTAAATGTGCAGGGAGCCGGCTTCTGCGCACGCTGGTAACCAAGGTACACATTGGGTAACCAAGCAAAGGCTTTGCTTGGTTACCCAATATTTACCTTGGTTACCAGCGTCCGAAGCTGCTAGAAGCTGGCTGCCTGCTCCCTGCACACGTAGCCAAGGTACACATTGGGTAACTAAGTGAAGTGCTTTGCTTAGTAACCCAATGTGTACCATGGTTACGAAGCACAGCGTCGTTACACTGGTGGCTGGTGGCTGATCTCTGGTCGCTGTGGAGATCTGCCTGATTGACAGCCACCATGTAGCGACGCTCCAGTGATCCCTGCCAGGTCAGTTCGCTGGTGGGATCGCTGGAGCGTCGCTAAGTGTGACGGTACCCTAACAAAGCTTCTGTGGTCGGTGTGAAAATTGCAATCTGTTGTCTCAGAAAATGACTTTTTTTCCAGGACAAAATGCTCTTTCAGAAATCCTAAACCCCTGTGGCACTGCAATTATATTTCTGAAACTAGAATTTGGACAATATACTACTCGTTTTGTCATTGATCTGAATGGTACTTGCTTAATAAGTTCTGTTAGATTTTTAGTTTTCAACAGTCGATATCATTAAGCAGATCCATAGCACTATAACTCTATGATATAGTGTCCATATCAGGCTTAGTGGTAGCCACTCCAATTAGCAAGGTGTAAGAACTACCTAGTTCTCATACTATACATTAAATCAGGTCTTGCTACTAGGGCCCTAGGTGCCATCTGTGGAGGAGCTCAAGTGAGAAAAAATACTAAAGAAACCAGGTCAGAGCCAGAGAATCAGGGACAAACAAAGAAACTGTTTCAAATACATAGTTGGGGATAGATGGGTCTGAGGTAATGAAGTCAGAGAGAATAATTGGATGAATAACCACAGTTAGTAATAGGAAATAGGTCAGAGCATAGATAGCATCCAAGAGTTAATCGAAAAGGATGACCAAAGGAAGACATATTTAAAAAAACTGATATAGTACCTCAATAAGTACACCAGGTAGTATAAAAAATTGCAATAGATTGCATAGTGTGAATGACTAAGGGGATTTAAATAGGGTGCGGAGACCGCTGATAGCCTTTTGGAGCTCTGCACTTATTGGCTAGTCAGACCTCCTCATTGACCAGAACAGCTGTCAGTGATATTGGCAGGGTTGTCCCATCCCACCTTTCTGTCAATGTCTTCCTCGAATCTGAAGCATTTCTTCAATGCAATTGTGTTAGCTTAGTAGCTGAAAGCTAGAATTTCTAAGCTTCAAATCCCCCATGACAACATGTGATATACCGGGCGACTGTGTCCATGTGCTCGTGATATACTGTGCTTATGTGCATAGCGGTTTTTTTTGTGAATAATCTACTTACAAAAAAACATGTGCCAAGAATAAGTGCTATTTTTTGATGAATATTTCCATGGGTGCTGATTGTCATATTAGGTTATATTCAAAAAGATTCAAAAGGTCAACAGATTAATTTTGTAAAACACCAGACAAGAAGTCTGAATGAGGCGTGTAAAAGGCATAATTACGCCATGAAAGTTCTTCCTTTCCTCAGTTATCTGCCATCTGATACAAGGCTACATTATGAAAATAATTTCATTTGGGAAGTCATGCTTTCCTTCACACATTATCCACATGGTACAAAGATATCCTTCTAACCTCAATGGATGGCCAACGGCGGAACAAAACTCATCAGTATTTCACATGAGTGATTGTAAGAGACTGGTGGAAAAGGTCTGATAGAAACATGATCTGAGCCCAAGTATAATTAAACCCGGCACGAAGAAAAATTTCCATAATGAACATCAGGGTCTATTTACACTGGAACATGAAACCAGTATACATACCCCTGTATACTACTTACTAATGCATGAACATCAGAACTGAATTTCTAGTTTATAGAAATTCAGTTATTAAAAAGTGTTAATGTAGCGTGTATCCTATAAAATGGGAATGGACGTGGGCTGAGCCCTTGGGCAATTATGCCTTAAGGCCCCGTCACACGCAGCGACGTATCTAACGATATATCGCCGAGGTCTCGGATTCCGTGACGCACATCCGGCATCGTTAGCATCGTCGTTGCGTGTGACACGCACGAACGACCGTTAACAATGGAAAATACTCACCAAATAGTCCATCGTTGACATGTCGTTCCTTTTTAAAAAATCGTTGATTGTTGAGCACGCAGGTTGTTCGGCATTCCCGAGGCAGCACACATCGCTATGTGTGACACCTCGGGAACGACGAACTGCAGCTTACCAGCGGCCGCCGGCAATGAGGAAGGAAGGAGATGGGCGGGATGTTACGTCCCGCTCATCTCCGCCCCTCCGCTCCTATTGGGCAGCCGCTTAGTGATGCCGCTGTGACGCCGCACGAACCGCCCCCTTAGAAAGGAGGCGGTTCGCCAGCAACAGCGACGTCGCTAGGCAGGTAAGTCCTGTGTGATGGCGCCGAACGATATTGTGCGCCACGGGCAGCGATTTGTCCGTGACACACAAACGACGGGGGCGGGTGCTTTCACAAGCGATATCGCTAGCGATATCACTGCGTGTAACACCCCCTTTAGGCTCTTTATCTTCTTCGTGAGACCTGATACCCCTTTGAAACCCAATTTTTTTAGACAGTAGGCCTTAAAAAATATTACCAATGTAGAAAAATTGTCAGCCAAATGTCAGTGTGTCAGCAGGCATACCCGCCGGAATGCATGTCCTTCTAACCGTGCCACTTAGAGTGGCTTCATAAAAATGGCATAGCCTTTGCTCTCATAGTAGTGCTACTTACATTCCCTGTGATACAACAGTATCATACAATCACAATAACCTTAGAATTATACTAATTATTTGTTTTTTTAAAAAAACATGAACATTGTGAAGTGTTTCTTTAGGAGGGAACATCTCTGCTTTCAAGCTTTTTTGTCCTGTTATGTCATCATTTATAACCCAACTGGTGAGTTTGAAGGCTTTTTGCAACTGGTTGGCAATGGAGCAGAAAGTGTTCCACTTTATTTAAAGTTCCCCCACAGAACATTAAAAGCTAAAAGGATTTTTGGTTGCAAACCCAGCTATAGTTTGTATTAACTAAACAAATTCTGATCGACAAGTTGACAGCTCAGTGTCTCTGAGCTCACTGATTGGCTGAAGCACTCTTGATATGACATCTGAGCTGCAGACAAATACAAACACCAGGAGCAGTGGTGGAGACTCTGTGCTGGACCAGGGGAGGGTGACTCAAGCACAGTTTGTCTTTTTTAAAATAGATTGCAGCCAATGAAAATTTATACATATTTTAATCATTAATGTTTACCATTACTTTCATATCTGGGAAGGCACCCCTATTAGAATGTAAACTGCAGATTCCATAGGAATGGTGCACTAAGATCCAATAATAGATATAAATATTTTATTGAATATCTTTAAAATGCAGAATAAAATGGATAGATTTTCACAGAGGGCAACTACCAATATTTTGCATGAAAGATTTCAAATATTTGTAATAGACCACTGTATAATCTATCAAATATTCCCACTGGGTTTCAACATACGGAAAACCCAGAGGGGCTCGACTATGGACCTGGACCTGGTCTTCTCCAGAACCCCTAAGGGTGATGGATGTGTTACGCTGCAGGTATGGGTCAAAGTGCCATTCGGGAAGACTGATGTTGCGTCGACTGGCCCCAGGGGTACAGGAGTGATAGTCTCTGGTATTATGTTCCGGCAACAGCTGGTGTAGAGATTCTGTCTGGGATGGATGGATGGATGGTTGGTACAGCAGCGGCGTCCGGTGTGGATACTTGTGGCTGCAGGGGACGATACTTTGTGGCAGTGGATATCATGGTAGGCACTTGGGGTAATGGTTCTCAGCAGCGGCAGCAGGTAGTGATACGGCAGCAGCACACTGTAATGCAAACAGGTATAAGCAACAGAACTAGCACAATAAGACAACGGCAGCAGCACAGTGCTAGGCAACCTGACTACAGCAATGAATCTAACTCTAACTCATTGTCCAGGCAACTATCATAGGGTTGAGTTGTCTTAAATACCTGCAGCCTCCCAGCTGACCTAGGAGGCACTTCTGAGTTAAGAGGACGCTGGCCCTTTAACACAGGGGGTGTGGCCGCTGGTGCACCCTACGCGCAGAGACCTGGAGCCTGTCAAGAGTACAGATGCTCCGTGAGGCTACAGCATGGTTCGGGTACGGGACCAACACCGTAAGACGCCTGGACAGGTAGGGGAACTGACGTCCTCACTGGGGGAGGGGAGCAGGAGAGTGCGAGGACAATGCACATATATTAATTAAATATATTAGCAGTTAAATATGTATTACATCAGAAAGTATAGTAGTAAAATAGATGTAAAAGGTGCGAACCTGCTATTTGGATAACCTGGGTGGTGTGTCCCCATGCCCCAATGAAGCATGTCTCATCTTGCTTCTTCATGAGGCATGTGTGGAGGGAATAGGGACACCAGATGGATATTTATAGTGGGGTTAGCCCAGTGGCATAATGGTGCCAAATTAAATTCAAATCCTCAGCTGTACACTATACATGGTAAAATTACCCTTCACATGACCAGCGCATGAAGCATTGGCAGTCCAGAGATATAACATCCGCTTCCTGGTTCCGGGAATTGGAACACCCACCACTTGCCAACTTTGTGCCAGGATGTCAGCGCTGGTGCCACCACATTGCTGTACTGCAGGAAGCGATCCTCGGTTCACAGAAAGTACATGTGCACAGTGCGTGGGAGAGGTGGGAGTGAAAATGGGCGGGTGCGCAAACTATTGGTTATACGTCTATCGGGAGTAGCTAATGCAGCAGAGAAATCATCAGTGCTGCATCAGGGAGCTCTGATCTGAATCCACAAATGCAGGTATTAAAATAAACCCTCTTTTAGTCTTTAATAACTCCTGCCTATAAAAAAAACCCCTGACGTTTGTACCAGAAGTCATCTCAAACTCCTGGATTCATTATCCTTATACTTAACTTAAAGTTCTTTTTCTGTTTCTTTGGAATTCATTAGTGTACCTAAAGCATTGAAGCATGACGTGACCTGAACAAACACAATATAAACAAAACCAAGTGGGTGCTCCGCAATCCATATTTTTTCTACGATCCTTACAAAAATCAATTTGCATAGGTTCACCTATCTCCACTGATAAAGGAGATGCTACCAAAATACCCTTAAAAATGTCTGTATGCCTCAGATGTCTGTCCAGACATATAGCAAGAGATATAGCATCCTCCAAAAACTGCAGACTGGAATTTAAGTCATCCTGTTCTTGATCTGGGCAGTCACTGGCAGAAAACACTCCAAAGAGCAGGGTCATTCCATGAGGTCTCCACAGCCCATCATCTAAACTCTGAGCAGTAGTAGTAGAATTTTGGATTCATCAATACCGATCTTATCAAGATGGTCATAACTGAGACTGAAAGACAAGGGAAATGCGTCTATAGAGGCCAACTCTGGAGAATACTCAGGCAAAAGAAAAGTCTAAGCCTGTGGATCACCATGAAGCAAAGACAAAATAAGGCACATGCTGTACTTACTGAGGCTCAGTTACAGCAGTAAATGCTTCCAGGCCACTCATTCACTTCCGGGGCTGTGCATTATCTGTCATTGCATATGCACTGCTTTTGCCGCCCACCGGAGCTTGTGATTGGTTGCAGTCAGATGCGCCCCCACCCTGAATGACAGCGTGTCAGCTGACTGCTTCCGATGACAAATGCTACATTTGTCTATCGTGGTTTGAAAATAAAGAAATAATATTTGGTGTAGGGTGCCCCCATATTAGCCCCCACAACTGCCATTAACATCCCAGGGCTTGATGGCAGCTGTGATTTGTGACAAATCACAGCTGACATCAACCCCGTATAATATCCTGCTTACCACCGCACCAGGGCAATCTGTAAAGTGACACAATAGGCACATCTAATTGATGTGCCAATTGTGGGTCAGCTATGGGCTGCTATATTTAGACCAGGGAGGGCACAATAATCATTGACCTTCCCAGCGTGAGAATACCAGTCCCCAGCTGTCTCCTTTAACTGGGCTGGTTATCACAAATAGGCGGGGGACACAGGACATTTTTTTTTTCTGACTGCACCTGCCAATCACAGTAATGGCAGTAGCAAAGATGGCTACAGCACTGCTGTGATAGGCAGGCAATCCCATATGTTTAGTGGCTTAACACTAGAAGTCCCAGAGAGGGGTCATTTAACATTTCTACCTTTGGAACCTAGAGATGGGTCGAATAACCTGAAGGATTTTAGCTAACATCCTATAATCACCGTCTTTTGTTCTGTAATTAAGGCCATTACTGTCGCACCACAGTAGGTTGTGGTTTTCCATTGAGTTTAGCCATTTAGTTTAGTTAAGGTACCGTCACACTAAGCAACATCGCTAGCAATATCGCTGCTGAGGCACAACTTGCTAGCGATGTTGCTGTGTGTGACATCCAGCAACAACCTGGCCCCTGCTGTGTGGTCACTGGTTGTTGCTGAATGTCCTGGACCATTTTTTAGTTGTTGCTCTCACGCTGTGAAGCACACATCGCTGTGTGTGACAGAGAGAGAGCAGCAACTGAATGTGCAGTGAGCAGGGAGCCGGCTTCTGCGGACGCTGGTAACCAATGTAAATATCGGGTAACCAAGAAGCCTTTTCCTTGGTTACCCGATATTTACCTTCGTTACCAGCGTCCGCCGCTCTCACGCTGTCAGTGCCGGCTCCCTGCTCCCTGCACACATAGCCAGACTACACATCGGGTAATTAACCCGATGTGTACTCTGGCTAGGAGTGCAGGGAGCCAGTGCTAAGCGGTGTGCGCTGGTAACCAAGGTAAATATCGGGTTGGTTACCCGATATTTACCTTAGTTACCAAGCGCAGCATCGCTTCCACGCGTCGCTGCTGGCTGGGGGCTGGTCACTAGTTGTTGGTGAGATATGCCTGTTTGACAGTTCACCAGCAACCCGTGTAGCGACGCTCTAGCGATCCCTGCCAGGTCAGGTTGCTGGTGGGATCGCTGGAGCGTCACTTAGTGTGACATCTCACCAGCGACCTCCTAGCAACTTACCAGTGATCCCTATCAGGTTGGTTGTATCGTTGTTGGGATCGCTGGTAAGTTGTTTAGTGTGACGGTATCTTTAGTTCTATTCAGTTTATTGTATAGTGTCATTTGACCCTCTTTCGGGACTTCAGGTGGGAGCTCGAAATTTCTGGGACTAGTGTTAAACAAAACAAGATATAAAAGTTTGATATTGACAAGTAGAATCATGTTGCCGGGTCACTTTTACTGCCTAATGAACACCTTAGAGAGGACCAACCACCAGGATTTTCCTATATAAACAAAAGCCAGTGCTATACTGGTGCTATCATGCTGACTCTATACATACCTTTAGTTGTAAGATTGGATGTACAATTTCTGAAAAACCTGGCAAGTAAAGTTTGTGAAATGCACTGTTATTTGATGAGAGGTGCAACGGAATATCTAATAGAAATTAAAAGCAGATAGTCTTTAAATTTGCTACATGAAAGGAGTACCGACACAAGCAAGATTTAGAAATATATTAAATATTTATTATAATAAAGTGCTGTAGGTTACAACAGTGAATACATATAAGTAAGTAGAACCGGAGGGGAGGTGCTGAAGGAGAAAGAGCCCCACATGTCCCAGAGAAGGAGAAAAAGAGGATTTTTTCAGTCCAATGCGATCCCTGGAAAACTGTGGGCAATTGCCCAGGCCAACAAGTGGAGCTGCATCAGGGGTATATATATATATATATATATATATATATATATATATATACATACATGACAGATAATAGATAGATATATAACAGGTACTGAATCTCTTTGGAGGTGAAGGAGAGAGTCAGATTCATTTGTACCCATAAAACTACTATACGGAAATGAGGAAAAAATACAACTTTTCTTTTTATGTTCATCAACTTGGACTCAAACCAGCAACTTTCAAACATGTGCCCAACAGCCTCCTAGCTTTTCTAACTGCTCTAGCTGTTGAGCCACTAGGAATTGATGATGCAAGACAGAGGATTTTATATGAATGAACCTACAATGCTGCCTCTGATTTCACAGTAGAGTACACAGGATACAAACATCCATTATACAAAGCAGCATCTCTATGTTCTGTCTTCTACAGGGAGAGTAAAAGAGGTGTTTTTTTTCTTTTAATAAAATTACTAAAAGTAATAAAAAATAGAATAATGTAATTTTATTACACTTTTTTATAAAATAATAAACATCACAAATCCGCAAATAACATGGACATATTTGGTGTCCCTGTAATCGTAACGACCCGAACAAGACAGCGATCAGATTATTTATGGGGAACGGCGGGAAAAAATGGCGCAATTTATTATTTTTCTTTATTAAAACCCATAAAAAATGTAATAAAAATGTGTTGTTGAGGCCGTGTTCACATGTAGCGTAAATGCTGCGTTTTATCTGCAGGTGTCCGCACTATGAGTGCAATAACAATCTTCTCTGATTATTGCGTGTTTGCGGTGTTTTTTATGCATTGTCCCCCTTACTTGATACATGTTTGTTGCAGATGTGAATCCTGAAGCTTAGAAAGAAAAAAATACCAAATCCGCATAGTTCAGCGGCGTCTGTAGAAACCAGCGGCGGAGATTTCATGACGTCTCATCCACTTTGCTTGGACATTTAGTCCATGTTCACATGTAGTGTAAATGCTGCATTTTTTTTCTGCTGTTTTTTTGCACATTTATTCCGCTGTGTTTAATTATCCAAGCAAAGTGGATGTGATTCCACGAGAAGACGCCGCTGAACTCTGCAGTTTTTTTTTTTTCTCTGGAGGTTTCTATGTGGAGTTTAAAAAAATGCAGGGAAAAGCTTCTCAGTACAATAAAACCACTTAAAAACGCAGATTCACATCTGAACCAAAAACACATTAAATAATGGAGGAAAGGCAGAAAATGGAACAATCAGAGAAGATTGTTATTATGTAGTTTGGTGCAGACAGCGGCAGAAACAAAAAGAAACAGAATTTATGCAACGTGTGAACGCGGCTTTATAGGCACAAATAAGCAGCATGTCATATGACACATATAAATATAAGAAAATTCTGGCTGCTGTGACTATGAATGAACAGTCCAGTGCATCTGCTGAATAACCCTTACTAACAAATGGGTGTGGCTAGGGGGTGTGGCTAGGGGCGTGGTCAAAATTTGCCACGGCGCGCTATGCGCCACTTACTTTGTCCCTCTTTCCTTTCTTCAAGAGTTGGGAGGTATGCAGCAGCCATACAGGTGGGTATACAGGGTGACACAGCCCTCCGCAGCCTCAACTCTGGCCCTGTACACTGTATGTGGCACTACCACAGTGCCGATCTCTCCTGCACAGACCCTGCAGCAGCAGCTCCAGAAGGAGCAGGGGGTGACCGCATCATCTGCAGAGTGCGGCCCTTATATTTGCAAATTATGCAGTCACTGGGAGATTGAGTTTTCTACAGTTGTTTGGGCCCTACCTCCTTAGGGGCCCCAGTACAAATGCACATGTGGTGTGTCCGCCAGTGGTTCTCTTTAGTAGTAGCACACCAGATCACTCAGCAGTTGCAGGAAGCCAGCAGCTGGGTTATCAGTATGCTGATATTACAGAGAATGCATATATTAGTGATGTGTCGGTCGTGAACGATCCGATACAAAGATCCGGCTCTCTGCTGTCACTGACAGGACCCGGATCCCCAGTGAGAGCCACTAAATTCTGTAAACGGCTCTTTTCGCAGCTGAAACCCCATCCACCTGTGGATAAACCCCCGCCCACTCAATGATCTAATTGGTCCCTTTATGTGGGCGTGGTTTAGCCATGGGTGGGCGGAGTTTCATCAGTGTTACTATAATCTTAAATATGTGTTCACCTGCGGTAAACACATATTTAGTAGGGAGCAAAGAACGATCTGAATGAGCCTCCTCTTTTTGGCGAATATCAAAAATAGCAACAAAAAGAGGAGATAAAAACTCCCCCAAAAATGTAATATAATATACTTACAGCAGAAAAGAGGGCAACCAGTCCAGTTAGCCCAGGCCAACACATCTATGCACACAGAAAATGCAGATGTCGCGGGCGGAGGGGTGGGAACACCGCTCGTCTGGAATTGCTGGCGCTCGGGTCCGGTGCTTCTGCTCCTCGGTGGCTCGAGTACGGGGCCGGACCCGGGGCTCGAGCAGAGCCTCCTCGCCCACGAGTGAAAAGGGGAGGTTTTTAGTGGGTATTTGGGATGTCGGTCGTGACGCCACCCACGGGTTGTGGTGATGGTGGGCACCACCGCTGCTGGTGACGGGGGATCCCGGGAGCGATGGCGGAGAGCAGCTGAGGTGTTGACCCCTCCGTGGGTAGGGGCTGTTGGTCCCGGGGCCCCGGTTGTGGAGTAGGGAGGAGGTATAGGTGCAGGTGCCGAGGCGGGGAGGCAGCGTGGGGCACGGGTGCAACGTTGCGGTGCCGGATGGCACTGTTGTACTCACTCAGACACAGAAGGACAGAGTCTCTGGTAAACCAAACGGCTGGATGGACGGGGCCCACAGCCGGCTGCGGTGTTCTCACTCTCCCCGGATGGGTTGATGGTGGCTGTCATTTTCCTGCACCTGTGTAAATGTATTTGACTCCTATGGCTTCCCACGGGTAGTCCGCTCCCCGGCGTGTATGTGTCGGGAGAGCCCATTTGCCCACAGGCGCTGGCCCTTGGATCTCTGGCCCTTGGCGGTGGCACTTATCCGGACGGGTTGGGCTGTTGCCTTCTGACGGGACTTAGGTGGGAATGAACCCCTGAGGTCCAGACCGCAATCAGATAATTTGACCTTTACGGCGGCTCCTAGCCTAGTCGGGGTCTGAGTACCCTCCCTTGGTACTTGGCTTCAATCTGCTCCTCGGTTCGGTACCGGCAGGCCACCGCCCGACCCCGGTCCCACGGTTCTGCTGACCTACACCAACTCCTGCAGACAGCCACCACCGTCTGCCGACCTTGCTGAGCGTGCCTGGGCTCCGACCCAGACACCAACAGTTTTTACTCCTCTCACTTTCACTGTCTACCACAAACTCACTGTCTTTTCCCACCTCCAGGCCTGTGAACTCCTTGGTGGGTGGGGTCAACCACCTGGCTCTGCCCCACCTGGTGTGGACATCAAGTCTGGAGGGTGGCAATAAGGATTTGATTGACTGGTGTCACCTAACCAGGGGAGGATGTGTGTGTGTGATGTTAGTGTAATGTGACCTCTGGTGGTCCAGGGCGTCACACAGACAAACCTCTCAACATGATGGACACTTCACAGGTGAGCGGAGCCATGGTAACCAGATGACCAAAAAGAGCCGGACTGCCCATCACCAGCATATATGCACGGCTCTCCACTCCCTAATCCCGCCCACCTCTCAGCACCGTCTTCAGTGGAAAGAGGTGGGTGGGATTATGGGAGTGGGGAGCAATGAATATGCATTTTTTAAGTAGCCGGCACACTGTCAGCCTCAGAGAAGCTGTTGCCTCATGTAACCCCGCGGTGCTGCAGTTTACAGTGTAGGGTCCTGACCGGTAACTGTGCTGTAATTCAGATCGATGTCCTGAAGCAGGAATAAAGATATGTGGGCCCCCTGAACCCCTGGTCCCATCAGTGGCGACCCCTGCTAACTGTCCCTGTAGCTATTAGCAAAGATAAAGAGATCTTTAGAAAAAGTATTTCTAAAGATCCTATATGATATGCTAATGAGCGAAGAACTAGTCCCAAGGGCATTAGTTCCTGCGCTCATTCTGCCCTAGCATAACACCCACAGGGGCATGTTAACATGCTATTCAATGCCTATTGCCCAGCGTCTTCAGCCGTGATGTACGTACCTGTGTCCGCTGATCTGAATGCCCGACACTTCCAGTCATGCGCAGTATGAAGCCGGGTGTCCACGTCCTGGCTTCAGAGAGGTCTAGTGCACATGACCAATGGGTGTGCAGAGAGCGGAGCTGAGACAGATCACTGACAGCCAATGAGCCAGGGAGTGTGCAGTAGCCAGGCAGAGAGCGGGACTGGACACTGAGGCTGGGCAGGGCCAGCTCTGGTTATGAGGTTAGGCAAAAAAGCAGAGGGAGCTGCCAAGTTTGGTAGAGCTGCAGGTAAGCAAACTGACTGCAGACAATGAAGTGAAATTCAGGTGGATCAAAAAGGTAGAAATAAAAAACTAAATTCTTAGAAGTGTTGTAAATTACAATAAAACATAGATTAGCTTAAATTTTTTTTATATTTCTGCGGGCGTCAGAAAATCTCTTTAATATATGGACTTTGGTTCTTCTCTCTGAGCATTTGGATAGATGGAGTGAAGGAGATGGACGGTTGTCACACTCTGGCGAGGGAACGCCGAGTGTGTAACAGAACTAAACTGGCACACCAGGAAAGATGTAAAGGAAGGCCCTGGTGGTAGGGAGAGGGGACAGGGATCATCACCTCACACTCACCTGTGGCTGATCCCTGAGCTCCATAACGTGCCTAGATGGGTCCTTCCCCCTGTGCACGATCACATACCTTGGCCCTGGCTGAGCCTAGACCAGCACTGGCTAGGGAGCAGCCTAGCAAGACACTAGTCTTACTACTGAGATAAATACAACACAAAGGAGGGGAGACAAACAGGGAGATAGATACAAAATAACTTCAAATCTTTTCCATAGGGGGAGCTCCACTGCATCCACTGAAAAGCTAACCACAGCTTTCTTTAGAGGTCAGTATAGAAAGAACTATCACTGGCACATGAGAGAGCCTGAAGTGAGTTTAAATAAGGAAGGGAAGTGGCAGCAGCTGAGATTAGAGCTAAATGGAATCTCAGCAGAACAAGGGACCCCTTCAGCACCAAATGAGGTTAAATTCACTCATATTAAAGAGAACCAGAGATCTGCAAATCACCAAGAATTTTAATACACAGATACTGCAATGGCTTCAGCTGAATGCGACACACTGTTGACCATAACTCCCAACTTTTGTAGAAAGCAAAGAGGGAAAAAGGATGCGGCGAGCTGCGGGCGCCATGCCAAATTTTGACCACGCCCCTATCCACACCCTAGCCACACCCATTTAGCAGTAAGGGTCATTCAGCAGATGCCCCAGACTGTTCATTCATAGTCACAGCAGCCAGAATTTTCTTATATTTATATGTGTGACTATATGACATGTTGCTTATTTGTGCCTATAAAGCCATGTTCACACGTTGCATAAATTCTGTTTCTTTTTGTTTCTGCCGCTGTCTGCACCAAACTGCACAATAACAATCTTCTCTGATTTTTCCATTTTTGCGGCATTTTTTCTGCCTTTTCTCCATTATTTAATGCGTTTTTGGTTCAGATGTGAATCTGCCTTTTTAAGTGTTTTTATTGTACAGAGGTTTTTCCTGGGTTTTTTTAAGCTCCACATAGAAACCTCCAGAAAAAAAACAAACCCAAAACCGCAGAGTTCAGCAGCGTCTTTTCATGGAATCACATCCACTTTGCTTGGACAATTAAACAAAGCAGAAAAATGTGCAAAAAAATAGCAGAAAAAAATGCAGCATTTACACTACATGTGAACACGGACTAAATGTCCAAGCAAAGTGGAGGAAACGTCATGAAATCTCCGGCCTTGGAGTCTAAAGACGCCGCTGAACTGTGCGGTTTTGGTGTTTTTTTTTTCTTTAGAAGCTTCAGGATTCACATCTGCACCAAACATGTATCAAATAGCGTCTCCCATTCTCACATCACTTCCTCATCTCGCCCCCTATCTGTCGGTGTCCCCCAAGGCTCAGTTCTTGGAACCCTGCTCTTCTCCATCTACACCTTCGGCCTGGGACAGTTCATAGAGTCCCACAGCTTTCAGTATCATCTCTATGCCGATGACACACAAATCTACCTCTCTGGACCTGACATTAACTCTCTACTAACCAAAATCCCACAATGTCTGTCCGCTATTTCATCCTTCTTCTCGGCGCGATTCCTAAAGCTTAACATGGACAAAATAGAGTTCATTGTCTTTCCTCCTCCTCCTCGTCCTCACTCATCTCCTCCAACAAGCCTTTCCATTAAACTTGATGGTTGCTCACTCTCCCCAGTCTCACAAGCTTGCTGCCTTGGAGTAACCCTCGACTCTTCTCTATCCTTCAAGCCACTCATCCAAGCCCTCTTCACCTCATGCAGACTACAACTCAAAAATATCTCCCGAATCCGTGCTTTCCTTAACCAAGAATCAGCAAAAACATTAGTGCATACCCTCATCATCTCCTGCCTCGACTACTGCAACCTCCTGCTCTCTGGCCTCCCTTCAAACACTCTTGCACCCCTCCAATCTATCCTAAACTCTGCGGCCCACTTAATCAACCTCTCCCCTCGCTATTCCCCAGCCTTGCCACTCTGCCAATCCCTTCACTGGATTCCCATCGCCCAACGACTCCAGTTCAAAACATTAACCATGACATACAAAGCCATCCACAACCTGTCTCCTCCTTACATCTGTGACCTAGTCTCCCGGTACCTACCTGCACGCAACCTCAGATCCTCACAAGATCTACTTCTCTACTCCTCTCTTATCTCCTCTTCCCACAATCACGTACAAGATTTCTCCCGTGCCTCCCCCATACTCTGGAACGCTCTGCCTCAGCATATCAGACTCTCCCCTACCATGGAAAGCTTCAAGAGGAACCTCAAGACCCATCTCTTCCAACAAGCCTACAACCTACAATAACCCTCAGTCCAGTACACCACTGCGCAACCAGCTCTGTCCTCACCTATTGTACCATCACCCATTCCCTGTAGACTGTGAGCTCTCGCGGGCAGGGTTTCTCTCCTCCTATACCAGTCTGTTTTGTACTGTTAATGATTGTTGTACGTATACCCTCTTTCACTTGTACAGCTCCATGGAATAAATGATGCTATTATAATAAATAAAAATAATAATAATAATAATAATAATAATAAATAAGGGGACAATGCATAAAAAATACTGCAGACACGCAATAATCAGAGAAGATTGTTATTGCACTCATTGTGAGGACACCTGCAGAAAAAACGCAGCATTTACGCTAAGTATGAACACGACCTCAGCGATACATTTTTATTCAATTTTTATGTGTTTTAATAAAGAAAAATAATAAATTGCGCCATTTTTTTCCGCCATTTACCGATCACCATCAATAATCTGATTGCTGCGTTGTTCGGATCGTTACGATTACAGGGACACCAAATATGTCCATGTTATTTGCTGATTTGTGATGTTTATTATTTTATAAAAAAGTGTAATAAAATTACATTATTCTTTTTTTTATTATTTTTAGTAATTTTATTAGAAGAAAAAAAAACCTCTTTTCCTCTCCCTGTAGAATAAAGGACACAGAGACACTGGTCTGTGCAATGGAGCTCTATGTCCTGTGTAATCAGAATCTGCATTGTAGGTTCATATAAAATCCTGCCTCTTACATCATCAATTCCTAGTGGCTCAACAGCTAGAGCAGCTAGGAGGCTGCTGGACGTGTTTGAAAGTTGCTGGTTTGAATCCAAGGTGGTGAACAAAAAAAATTAGAATTTGTATTTTTTTCCCTCATTTCTTTATAGTAGTTTTTTTTGGAAGAAATGAATCTGACTCCTTCACCTACAAAGAGATGCAGTATTTATTTATCTATCTGTCTGTCTGTCCGTCTGTCCATCTATCTATGATTCTATCTATCTATCTATCTATATATTATCTATCCCTTTATCTATCTATCCATCTATGATTCTATCTATCTATCTATCTATCTATCTATTATATATGTATCATGTATCTATCCATCTATCTATATCTCTATTTATCTATCATGTATTTATCTATCTATTATCTATCATGTATCTATATATCATGCTATCATCCATCCCTCTATCATCCATCCCTCTATCATCCATCCCTCTATCATCCATCCCTCTATCATCCATCCCTCTATCATCCATCCCTCTATCATCCATCCCTCTATCATCCATCCCTCTATCATCCATCCCTCTATCATCCATCCCTCTATCATCCATCCCTCTATCATCCATCCCTCTATCATCCATCCCTCCATCCATCTTTGCAGCTGAATAATCTGCTTCTGGTTTCTCTACTGCAATATAGAGATCAAGGTTACCAAATCTTCCTTGATTTTCAATACAGGCAGTCGCTCAGTGGTAGAGCTGCTGCCTATGGAACGATGACCTCACAGTTTATAAGTTCAAGTCCCAGCTGCTCCGATATTCCAGACAAATGTGAATTTAATTTAATTTATTCACTCCACTGAGAGAAGGGGACGGGACATCAGCTGTGAGCCGCGGGAGTGCGGGGCAGTCCCGCAGAATCCGGGACGGTTGGGAGGTATGCTGTTAACAATGGTCTTCATCTTAGTTGGTATTTTGTAATTGAAGTCTGCAGCCACATTTTTTGCATATCGCTCTCTCCTCAATAATATTTCTAAACCGTCCGACTCTGTGGAGACAGAAAAAAACAGGGATCAGCAGCCAGGAAAGGAATATCAGATATTAAGGGAGGGCATGGATTTATACTGAATATTAGATTTTAGTCTTCAGTGATCTCATGGCATCAGAATATGAGTTGCATTAATGGAGTTTTGTTACAATAATATAAAAATAAAATATCTCCTTACCTGCACTCGCAATTTTCACACTCATAATTGTACCTATACCTGATGGAATATGTATGGTATGCCGCCGTTACTGGTGGTAATTCCGGATGGGTTTCCATGGCCTTTTGTGTATATAACATCCACAGTGGTCCATGGCCATCATTTTGTACGCCATGAAAGTGCCAGCAGGCGGTGTGGCACATTTTGTGCACTCATGTGTCTCTAAGGCGGTCTAAAGATACAAAATATACAATTATCATTAGTTATAGAGATGCTTTACACCACAGGGGAAAATCTGCTATGCTATATTATGGGGAAGTCTTATAGAGCTTGTCCACTAGTTTAACATTGATGGCTTATTCCTTAGGATAGGTCATCAATATCCGATTGGTTGGGGTCCAACACGCCGCACCCCTGCAGATCAGCTCTTCTTGGTGTCGGCAGCAGCAGGCAGCCGGAAATGCTCAGTTCCGGAGTTGTACCATATTCTGATAGCGGCAACGGCCAGGTACTGCACATTCGCCTCCTATTGATTTGAATGAGAGGTGGAAATGCAGAACCCGCCACTGCCGCTATCAGAGGATGGGAAACTGCAGTAACTGAGCATTTATGTCCGCCTGCTGACGGCGGCAACACCTAAAACAGCTAAGGGGCGGGGGTGTTGGGTATGGGATCCAAGCCAATCAGACATTGGTAAACTCCATAGGAGAATGCAGGAGACCGCAGCTGTTCATGCCCACAATCAGGGTTCAGGGCGCTGCGGTCTCTCCCTTGTGTTCTCCCTGCATAGGATGCATGCAATCCGTTGCAAAGAATTGTCATGCTGTGGCTCAGGAAGCTGCACTGCAGGTTAGTGTTTGCTGTGGGCAGTATATGCACAGTGGGCACGAGATTTCTAGAAATCCCATCCACTGTGATTGTACTGCACAATGCAGCATTTTGGATGCAGCTGAAACACGCTGCATCCAAAACGCTGCAAGCACTCTCTCAATTAGAAAAAATGAAAGTTGCAGTAACTTTCATCCGGCCCTAACAACCTGTTACTTTTATCAAAATGTAATATGTATACAAAATAACTGACTTACCTGCAGAGTCGCACACTCTTTCAGACAGCTGCATGGTGGAGTAGCGCTGTCCATCCTGACAGATATTAATGCAGAACGCGCTTGTCGCTGTCAGCCGCTCACTCCACGTGATATTGATGGACTCAGGAAGCTAAAGAATAAAAATAGATTAAATGAGTAATTCCATCAAAAACAGAGGAAAATACAGTCGCTTCTAGGACACTATATAAAAAAGGTATAACTTGTGGCTACTGATCCTGAAGACTCCCCTAGGCAGCTGGGTCCGGGTTGACTGTTACCACCGCACCTCTATAACTATAGCATATATATTTCTATAGAGGAATAGTGAAGGTTATTGATGATTCATTTACATAAAACTATACATAAATAGTTACAGAAAGCAGAATATACAACCCGGAGGGATATAGAACTTACCTGGTTCTCAAATATTGTCCAGTTATACCACTTGAACAATGTTGATGCCAGGTGGTGTTTGGTCTTCTGGAAATTGCTCAGGTATGGTGATCCGGGAGATGTTATTTCCTCAATGAAGCAGCCTTTGATGTTACAAGTTGGACTGGAAAGAATAGAAGATCAGATATGAAGCCTTAGGTTATGTCAGAACACAGAACATTTACTTATTCATTCCTTTCCCATACAATTTAGTAAGGATTTCCCTTTAAGGATCAAGTCATCCCAATGGTAGAAAGTGAGGGCTACATCTACAATAGGGGCAGCCACCAATTACTGTAGATATGAGTCCGGGCAGAAGGAGGGATCGGAACTGAAATAAATATCCTATAAATGTCAATGTAGGAATCCAAAATCAGTAGTATGTCAGCGGTGTGAAAGTGTAACTACACAAGGCGGAGGGTAGAGGGGGGATTAGCTGAAAGGTCTTGGGGTTCAACAATTAAAGACACGTGAGAATGCTGGATCTTGTAAGCTGAGTTGATGATTGAGGACATACACCAACAGTGAAGCACTTTATATTTTATAGCATATTTTATAACTTTTTATCACTTTATACAAATTGTCTCTCCAGGACTGGAGACAAACTCTAGCGCAGCGCCACCTATTGGAAGTAGTGATCCTAAAAGTTAAATGTGGATGTTTAACAACTCTTTACATATCACTTAGTATATATATGCCAGATCAGAATCCCAATTTGCAGACACGGTGTTTCGGGGTGCTTGCTCCTCGTCAGTGCAAAGTATGGGGTGTCTGATCTGGCTCATGAGAAAGTTATGTGGGGATCACGGGGGAACACTATTCTCCTTATGGAGACTTTGCAAGCCAGTCTGGCTGCTTTCAAGTAAGGGGACTTATAGCTGCCACGCCCCTCTGCAAAATATTCAAATTGTCTCTCCAGGACTGGAGACAAACTCTAGCGCAGCGCCACCTATTGGAAGTAGCGATCCTAAAATTTAAATGTGGCGTTTTAACAACCCTTTACATATAACTTAGGATATATATGCCAGATCAGAATCCCAATTTGCAGACACGGTGTTTCAGGGTGCTTTCCCCTCGTCAGTGCAAAGCGTGGCAGCTATAAGTCCCCTTACTTGAAAGCAGCCAGACTGGCTTACAAAGTCTCCATAAGGAGAATAGTGTTTCCCCGTGATCCCCACATAGCTTTCTCATGAGCCAGATCAGACACCCCATACTTTGCACTGACGAGGGGTAAGCAACCCGAAACACCGTGTCTGCAAATTGGGATTCTGATCTGGCATATATATCCTAAGTTATATGTAAAAGGTTGTTAAAAATCCACAGTTAACTTTTAGGATCGCTACTTCCAATAGGTGGCGCTGCGCTAGAGTTTGTCTCCAGTCCTTGAGAGACAATTTAAATATCACTTTATATACTTACTGCTCCTCTGAA
Organism: Anomaloglossus baeobatrachus; assembly: GCF_048569485.1. Classification (NCBI taxonomy): domain Eukaryota; kingdom Metazoa; phylum Chordata; class Amphibia; order Anura; family Aromobatidae; genus Anomaloglossus; species Anomaloglossus baeobatrachus. The sequence goes on along the minus strand of NC_134354.1, from coordinate 173,808,175 downwards.
GGGGATCTCTCCTCCAGTGATTCAAGCGACTCAGATGATTCTGAATAGGGAAGGAAACAAGGAAGTGTAAAAAAAAATGGATAATAGAGGACACCACCCTCTAGAAAGGGATCAACCTGCAGCATACCAGAGGATCTACATAAAAATAAAGTATGCAAAAAGGATCCCCTAAAATAATTAATGTTTATTGTACATAAAACATTAAAAAATGTAAAAAGACAAATTGCTATTGACCATCACATGGTTAATCAATAGCAAAAAGATTGGTAAAAGCACTAAAATAAAGTGCAAAACAATAGCAATATAGACAAACCGTGATTAAATAACATAAAGTTTAGTCAAAAGGCAAGTGGATAGAATATTTTTAATACAATGTGTAGATGGATAATATAAAAATCACCTAAACCTGATAATGTAAAGTATACAAATAAATAATATATATCACAAGAGATGAATATACGATAAAAATAATGTAATCCCAAAAATCATAATAATCAAACTGATAATATCCTGATTGTGTAAATGAGAAAACAATATACATATAAAGCGTGAGCCAAAAATGTATATACTGCTAGCACAGCCAATTAAATGTTATGAAGCATGTTCAAGTATAAAAGCAAGACCTGCTAAGGTAAGCTGGATACTAAAAGTGCATCGATAGGGGAAGAAAAGTGATACCCCATGTGTTTCGCCACTAGAAATGAGGCTTCATCAGGGGCAAGGATGATCTTTATTGCTATTGTTTTGCAAATCAAGAACTTTATTTAAGTGTTTTTACCAATCTTTTTGCTTTTGGTTAACCATATAATTGCTGGATAGGGCAGAATTAAACACTGTTATGGTTTTATGTGATCAATAGCCATTTGGCTTTTTAAGTATTTTTAATGTCTTTGGTTTCACATATAATAAGCATTGATTATTTTAGATGATCATTTTTGTATACTTCTTTTCTTTATTTTTATGAAATATGGAGCAGTGAATATCGTTTAATCTGAACATATATTCTATATTGTTATAGAAATCTAAAGTCTAAAGTAAACATAAAAAAAGAAAGAATGCCATAGAACAAGGATCACCATATAAATATATACAATATAATCTTTGTAAAAGTGCATTTTCACAGTACCCACATACAAAGATTAAAAACCATTTAAAATACACCTAAATGATGCCTAGGCATCACTTAGCAAAAATGTAGAAGAATCACAAATAACAAATATGTGTAGGCAAATGCAAGATATGTTCAAAATCTAAAGTCTGGAACCTGCAATTAACCCCTTCCCGACCATGGACGGAAAGATCCGTCATGGTGCCCTGGGCCTTAAAGACCAAGGACGGATCTTTCCGTCATGGCGGAATCGCGGCACCGGAGCCTCCGGTGATTGCAATCGGGTAACACAAACCGCAGATTCGGGGAGGAGGGGATCTGTACCTGACCTCGGGAAGGGTGGTGCCTCCTCCCTGGACCTACGGAGGCTGTGATTGGCTGACGAACGCCGCTCAACCAATCACAGCCACTGTAATGTTCCAGCCATTTAAAGTGACTGAAACATTGAAATCCAGCCCTGGCCAGTGCAGCTATAGCACTGGCCATTGGCTGGAGCTGGGTGACCTCACTGGGTCACCCTCCCCCAGCTCCAGTAGCTATGATTGGAGAGATCGGCCTTGTGACCGATCTCTCCAATCACAGTGGACCTGTTGGCGGTGACAGCCCCATCAGCTTCACTTGTCGTCCCTGCACAGTGAGTGTATACAGTGCAATGGCAGGGCGACAAGATCCGGTCCCATGCTGTTATGTGACCGGAGCATGGGACCCGGAAGTTGCCGCGCTGCCATTGCACTGTATGAAACCGGCGAAAAGCCTCCCGATCCGCCGCTGCCCTCCGCGATCTGCCACCTGTCTTTCCGATCTGCTGCCCGCACCCCCACCCCTCGTATCTGCTGCCCGCACCCTCACCCCCACACCTCCTGATCCGCCGCCGCCCTCCATCTGCCACAGTGCCACCGCTCCCCCCGATCTGCTGCCCAGCCCCTTTCCCTCGTGATCGGCTGCTCGTCCCCTCATCTCCGTGATGTGCTGCCAGCCCCCTCCACTCGAGATCGGCTGCCAGCTTCCTCCTCCCTTATGTGCTGCCCGGCCCCGCCCCCTCTCCTCCAATATGTGCTGCCCGGCCCCGCCCCCTCTCCTCCAATATGTGCTGCCCGGCCCCGCCCCCTCTCCTCCGTTATGAGCTGCCCGGCCCTGCCTCCTCTCCTCTGTTATGTGCTGCCCGGCCCCGCCCCCTCTCCTCCGTTATGTGCTGCCCGGCCCCGCCCCCTCTCCTCCGTTATGTGCTGCGCGCCCCCTCTCCTCTGTTATGTGCTGCACGCCCCCTCTCCTCCGTTATGTGCTGCACGCCCCCTCTCTGTTATGTGCTGCCCGCCCCCTCCCCTTCGTTATATGCTGCGCGCCCCCTCTCCTCCGTTATGTGCTGCTCGCCCCCTCACCTCCGTGATGTGCTGCCCACTCCCCCCCACCTCTCACCCCCGTGATCGGCTACCCGCCCCCTCCCCTGTCACCCCCGTGATGTGCGCTCCCTCCCCTGTCACCCGCCTGATGTGCGCTCCCTCCCCTGTCACCCCCGTGATCTGTGCTCCCTCACCTGTCACCCCCGTGATCTGTGCTCCCTCACCTGTCACCCCCGTGATCTGTGCTCCCTCCCCTGTCACCCCCGTGATGTGTGCTCCCTCCCCTGTCACCCCCGTGATCTGTGCTCCCTCACCTGTCACCCCCGTGATGTGTGCTCCCTCCCCTGTCACCCCCGTGATCTGTGCTCCCTCACCTGTCACCCCCGTGATGTGTGCTCCCTCACCTGTCACCCCCGTGATCTGTGCTCCCTCACCTGTCACCCTCGTGATCTGTGCTCCCTCACCTGTTACCCCCGTGATCTGTGCTCCCTCACCTGTCACCCCCGTGATCTGTGCTCCCTCACCTGTCACCCCTGTGATGTGTGCTCCCTCCCCTGTCACCCCCGTGATGTGTGCTCCCTCCCCTGTCACACCCGTGATGTGTGCTCCCTCCCCTGTCACACCCGTGATGTGTGCTCCCTCCCCTGTCAACCCCGTGATCTGAGCTCCCTCACCCGTCACCCCCATGATCTGTGCTCCCTCACCTGTCACCCCCGTGATGTGCGCTCCCTCACCTGTCACCCCCGTGATCTGCTGTCCACTCTCCCTCACCTCTCACCCCCGTGTTCTGTGCTCTGCTCACCTGTCTCCTTCGTGATCTGCGCTGCGCTCCCTCTCCCACCTCTCACCCTCCCCGATCTGCTGCCTCCTTCATCTCCTGTGATCCTGCTGCCTAGATCCATCCTGTAGGGTAACTATCCCCAATCTCACCTCCCACTCCCCTTCCCACCCATCCCCCCATCCCCCCTTCCCCCCCATCCTCTGCCGCTCCTGCATCCACTGCGCCCTCTCCCATCCACCCCCACCCTATCCCAGCCGCCTCTGTCTCACAATCACAGATGCTCCATTTATATGCCGCTGCCCCCCCATCTGCCGCCCCCCCCATCTGCCGCTGTTCTGATCCATCCTGTAAGTATTGTTCGTGGCTCTTTTCTTACTATCCTCAATCGCATCTCCCACTCCCTCTCCCCCCCCCTCCTCCCCCACCTGCTTGCCACCAAGTGCTGATCAGGTACGTAATTGTTGCTCTAGTTTTTGCTTTTTTTGTGCACCCCAAATAAAAAAACAAAAACAAAACAAAACTTGAACAATTAGGTACCTGATCAGCAATCATCCTGCAGTCGTACTCGACTTTGGACAGGACTTCTTTTTTCCATCCCACCTAGTCCCCCCCCTTTTTTGCAGAACATTCGTGCATGCACCCTGGTTTTTTTTTTCTATGCCATGGGGGTCTAGTTTCCAAAATGGGGTCACATGTGGGGGAGCTCCACTGTTTCGGCACCTCAGGGGGTCTCCAAACACAGCATGGAATACGTTAATTATCCCAGACAATTTTGTGTTTGAAACTTCAAATGACGCTCCTTGGATTCCGAGCCCTGCTAAGCGCCCAAACATTTGATTTCCACCACATATGAGGTGTCTGTGTACTCAGGAGAAATTGCACAATACATTTTATGGTGCAGTTTTTCCTGATACCCTTGTGAAAAAAAAGCTACCTGGTTGAAGTAACAATTTTGTAGTGAAAAGTTTTTTTTTATTTTCACGGCTGAACTCTATTAACTTTTGTGAAGCCCCCAGAGGTTCAAAGTGCTCAATAAACATCTAGATAAATTCCATGAGGGGTCTAGTTTCCAAAATGGGGTCACATGTGGGGGAGCTCCACTGTTTCGGCACCTCAGGGGCTCTCCAAACGCAACATGGTGCGGCTAACGATTCCAGCTAATTTTCTGTACAAAAAAGTCAAATGGCGCTCCTTCCCTTCCGAGTCCTGCCGTGCGCCCAAACAGTGGTTTTTCGCCACATACAGTTAGGTCCAGAAATATTTGGACAGTGACACAAGTTTTGTTATTTTAGCTGTTTACAAAAACATGTTCAGAAATACAATTATATATACAATATGGGCTGAAAGTGCACACTCCCAGCTGCAATATGAGAGTTTTCACATCCAAATCGGAGAAAGGGTTTAGGAATCTTAGCTCTGTAATGCATAGCCTCCTCTTTTTCAAGGGACCAAAAGTAATTGGACAAGGGACTCTAAGGGCTGCAATTAACTCTGAAGGCGTCTCCCTCGTTAACCTGTAATCAATGAAGTAGTTAAAAGGTCTGGGGTTGATTACAGGTGTGTGGTTTTGCATTTGGAAGCTGTTGCTGTGACCAGACAACATGCGGTCTAAGGAACTCTCAATTGAGGTGAAGCAGAACATCCTGAGACTGAAAAAAAAGAAAAAATCCATCAGAGAGATAGCAGACATGCTTGGAGTAGCAAAATCAACAGTCGGGTACATTCTGAGAAAAAAGCAATTGACTGGTGAGCTTGGGAACTCAAAAAGGCCTGGGCGTCCACGGATGACAACAGTGGTGGATGATCGCCGCATACTTTCTTTGGTGAAGAAGAACCCGTTCACAACATCAACTGAAGTCCAGAACACTCTCAGTGAAGGTGTATCTGTCTCTAAGTCAACAGTAAAGAGAAGACTCCATGAAAGTAAATACAAAGGGTTCACATCTAGATGCAAACCATTCACCAATTCCAAAAATAGACAGGCCAGAGTTAAATTTGCTGAAAAACACCTCATGAAGTCAGCTCAGTTCTGGAAAAGTATTCTATGGACAGATGAGACAAAGATCAACCTGTACCAGAATGATGGGAAGAAAAAAGTTTGGAGAAGAAAGGGAATGGCACATGATCCAAGGCACACCACATCCTCTGTAAAACATGGTGGAGGCAACGTGATGGTATGGGCATGCATGGCTTTCAATGGCACTGGGTCACTTGTGTTTATTGATGACATAACAGCAGACAAGAGTAGCCGGATGAATTCTGAAGTGTACCGGGATATACTTTCAGCCCAGATTCAGCCAAATGCCGCAAAGTTGATCGGACGGCGCTTCATAGTACAGATGGACAATGACCCCAAGCATACAGCCAAAGCTACCCAGGAGTTCATGAGTGCAAAAAAGTGGAACATTCTGCAATGGCCAAGTCAATCACCAGATCTTAACCCAATTGAACATGCATTTCACTTGCTCAAATCCAGACTTAAGACGGAAAGACCCACAAACAAGCAAGACCTGAAGGCTGCGGCTGTAAAGGCCTGGCAAAGCATTAAGAAGGAGGAAACCCAGCGTTTGGTGATGTCCATGGGTTCCAGACTTAAGGCAGTGATTGCCTCCAAAGGATTCGCAACAAAATATTGAAAATAAAAATATTTTGTTTGGGTTTGATTTATTTGTCCAATTACTTTTGACCTCCTAAAATGTGGAGTGTTTGTAAAGAAATGTGTACAATTCCTACAATTTCTATCAGATATTTTTGTTCAAACCTTCAAATTAAACGTTACAATCTGCACTTGAATTCTGTTGTAGAGGTTTCATTTCAAATCCAATGTGGTGGCATGCAGAGCCCAACCCGCGAAAATTGTGTCACTGTCCAAATATTTCTGGACCTAACTGTATGAGGTATCTGCATGCTCAGTAGAAATTGCCCAACAAATTTTGGGGGTTCATTTAATCCTGCTACCCTTGTGAATATGCAATATTTGAGGCTAAATTAACATTTTTGTTGCAAAAAGTAAAATGTTCATTTTTTCCTTCAACATTGCTTTAGTCACTGTGAAGCACCTGAAGGGTTACTAACCTTCTTGAATGTGGTTTTGAGTAGCCTGAGGGGTGCCGTTTTTGGAATGGTGTCACTTTTGGGTGTTTTGTGTCATGTAGACCTTTCAAAATCGCTTCAAATGTGATGCGGTCCCTAAAAAAAGTGGCTTTGTAAATTTTGTTGTAAAAATGAGAAATTGCTCATAAACTTTGAACCCCTATAACTTCCTTAAATTTTTTTTTTTTTCCCAAAATTGTTCTGATGCAAAGTAGACATGTGGTTAATGTTATTTATTAATTATTTTGTGTCATATGTCTCGTTGGCTTTAGAGCATAAAAATTAAAAGTTTGAAAATTACAAAATTTTCAAAATTTTCGCGAAATTTCCGTTTTTTTCAAAAAGAAACGCAAAAAATATCGGCCTAAATTTACCACTAACATGAAGCCCAATATGTCACGAAAAAACTGTCTCAGAATCACCGGGATCCGTTGAAGCGTTCCAGAGTTATAACCTCATAAAGTGACACTGGTCTAAATTGCAAAAAATGTCCTGGTCTTTAGGGTCAAAATAGGCTTGGGGCTGAAGGGGTTAAAGGGAGTGAAGAAGCGCCAGATATTCATGGCCTCCTCTTTACTCCATGGGTGCATGGCTGTGAGCACTTGTTGGCTATCCGGTCTAGCCGCACCTGACTATTGATAGATTAGTGTTAGGGAAAATGTATGTGTACTGTGTAGATTATGTTATATTCCTTAGTTTTGGACACTGACCTGTAACAGTAGATGGTGGTGATACTATTACACAATCATCGTCATCATCGCTTTCCACTATCATCAGTAAGATCTGCTCTCTTCAGAGGAATCGGCTGCTTAATAATCACAAGTCCTGAGTCCTGTACATAACATATAACAATACAGAGAATGGATTAATGGACTATGTCCAATACCAGACATTTAGGATGTGTCTAAAAATTACAGCTCATTAGTCCTTACTTTTGGGACATGTTGTTCCCTCACCAATGGTGTAATCCTCATCATCAGAGAACAAAATGACATTGATGGAACTGTTATACAAATATAGAAAAAGGAATTAGTGGGAAAATTCTAATTTGAAATTCAGTTATTGATATAAATGGATCAGATAAAATATTCAAAGGCCCAGGAGCCACCAGGATCATATATGAAGCCGGGATGGTGGACACTGATTGTCCTCAATAGAGCTGTCTCTCAATGGGCCCTGAGCTCAGCAATGGAGAAGATGTGATTCATTTTACCTGTCATGGCTTGATGATGGTATTGGTGTTACATAATCTGAGGAATAAATGGAAATGAATATATTAGGTCATTAAAGGTGATAATTAAAGGGATCTTCCAGAGTGGGAAGATTGGTAGACTTATAATGATTGGGGGGGTCTGCTCAACAGAATGAAGGGACCACAGTGCTACTGCCGAAATGATCATTGTCCCTTTCATTGGCTACAACCCAGTCCCATTGGGTGAGCTGCAGCGCCAGGAATGAACGCCCAAACGGGCAAATCTGTGTTTACACTGAATTCTGTTTTTGAGGGTCGGACGCCATAGACCAATTGAAAACTTTTCCTAAGACAAGGCCGTTAATCATATAATAAATGTAAAAAATAAAATAAAAATAAGTAGAGGCTTTAAATGCTGCAATCTCAAGCAAAGCTGTTCTTATAAACCCAAGATTGTTAGGGCACATTGTTAGGTTGAATCTAGATCAAGAGAGGTCATTATTCCCCTATACTCTGCCCTGGTCAGACCCCACCTGGAATACTGTGGACAGTTCTGGGCGCCCCAATTCAAGGAAGGCATCAATATATTGGAGCAAGTTCAGAGAAGAGCAACCAATATGGTAAAAGGTCTGCAAACCATGTCCTATGAAGACCGGCTGAAAGAACTAGGAATGTTTAGTTTACAAAAGAGAAGGCTGAGAGGAGACTTAATAGTGGTCTGCAAATATCTGAAAGGTGGTCACAGTGCAGAGGGGACCCACCCTATTCTCATTAGCACAAGGAAGTACAAGAAGCAATGGTATGAAGCTTAAAAGAAGGAGATTCAGATTAGACATTAGGAAAAACTTTCTGATAGTGAGGGCAGTCAGGGAGTGGAACAGGTGGTGAGGTGGTGAGCTCTCCATCAATGGAAATCTTCAAGTGGAAGCTGGATAAAGATATAGCTGGGATGATTTAAAAAAACCTGCACTCGCCCTCGGGGGGCTGGACTTGATGGCACTTGAGATCCCTTCCAACTCCAATTCCTACCAACTATTGTGAGAAGCTTGTGGAAGGACATTTGACTGTTTTTGTAATCTTAATTACCCTAAAACGGAAAAGGTTTATTCTGATTTCATGTCAGATAGTGAGAAAAACATGCTTTATAGATAATGTATGTAAAATTCTGGTTTCAACTGTATGACACTTTGATACAATGTACAGTAGTCAGTATACAATTCTTTTTTTTCAGATCCTCAGAGAATTCTTTGCCATGAGGAGCCATGTTGAACTCCCAATGACCAGTATGAGAGAGTGTGCGAGTGATAACCTCAAATGTAACACCCGTGCCCTCCATTCACACCTGAGACCTTGTAACACTAATGAGTCACATGACACCGGTGAGGGAATATGGCTAATTGGGCACAATTTGGCCATTTTCACTTAGGGGTGTGTACTGCCCTGCGCTTGGCTGCAGCCGAGCCGCTTGGATCCGGGCTCAAGCGCCTCCGGACCCGGGGTCACTTCGCTCTGAAAGGGGATGCTGGCGCTTTCGGTGCGGGGTTAACTAGGTGCACGGCCGGAGCCACGCTTGAGTTTGTGACGCCACCCATGGGACGTCGTGAAGGTAGACACCACTGCTGCAGTTACGGGGTACCCGGGGGAGATGGTAGTGCAGCCAGATGTTAACCCCTCTGTGGGCAGGGATGATGGCCCTGGGACCCGTTGGGGATAGCTGGGCGGTGCAGGGCGATGTGCGCGGCCGGAGGGCACTGTTGTACTCACTGTTATTGACACACAAAAGTCACTGGTAAACCAAGTTGATGGTGGTCGGTGCCCGCAGCTGGCTGCGGTCGGGTCCCCCACCCGGATGGTGGTCTCTGCCTTTCTCCTGCACTGTGTTGTGTAGCTGTGGACTGCCTGCGCTTCAGCGACGGGAGTCCGCTCCCCGGCTTTGTGTATGTCGGGAGAGCCCATTTGCCCGCAGACGCTGGCCCGTGGGATCTCTCTGCCTGTGCGGTGGCTTTCTATCCCTATCAGTGGGCTGTTGTCTTCAGTCGGGACTTGGGTGGGAAAGGACCTATAGTCCAGACCGCAATCAGTTAATTAACTCAGCCCAGTGGATTCTGGACCTCGTTTCAGGGTCTGAGTACCCCTCTGTGTGCTCTGGTTTCAGAGTTGGTTCCCTGGGTCAGTACTGGCGGGCCACTACCCTGTTCCGGTCCACCGTCTTCCCGGCTCCTGCAGGCTGAGGCCACCGCTTGCCTCCTAGCCAAGGTCTTCGGGCTACGACACTCACACCTGTCAGACTGTCACCGGCGTGCCTCACAGGCATCACCTCCTCACTCCTCAACTAATCTGACTAAACTCTCTGTGTTTTCCTGCCTCAGGCCCTCTGAACTCCTCGGTGGGCATGCCAACCGCCTGGCTCTGCCCCCCGGTGTGTTTATCAAGCACTGAGGGAGGTGACTAGGGTTTTTGTGGTTGACTGATGACTCCTTTTTAGGGGACAGGTATTGTGCGGGGGTCTAAATGTGACTACCTGGCTAGTCCAGGGCGTCACAGGTGTACTTACTTTTGTTACCAGTAGTCTAGAAATTAATGGCTGTTTGTTGAGTTATTTAGAGGGAAAACCAAATTTATACAAGCTGCACTGTACACTGTATCACATGGTCAGCTCTCCAGTGTTGTCACATGAAAAGATGTAATAAGGGTGGGAGAGAGAGAGAGAGAGAGAGAGAGAGAGAGAAAAAAAAAAAACGGATCCGGATCGTGCACCCCGAATCCCGGGTAGTGGTCGGACTCGGATCGGACCCTCGAACCGTGCGGATCCGGATTTTTCAGATCCGGGTCCGCTCAACACTAGTCATTTTCTGAAACCCATAGCGTTCTCATATTTCAGGATATGGGGCTCAGTGATGGCTTACTTTTTGCATCTTGAGCTGACATTGCTATGATACCATTTTTGTGCAGATGCTACATTTTGTTCGCCCATTACTGCATTTCTTAAAAAACGTAATTTTAGTGTTTTGCATTTTTTTCTCACCACGCCGTGTACCAATCAGATTAATTGATTTTATATTTTGATAGATCTGGCATTTCTGATCAGCAGAAATGCTTCTTTCTTGTGAGTGCCGCTGCTCTGTTGGCTCTGAAATATGTCAAAGATAGAGACAGGGGTCATCACATAACCCGTTGCTACCATGGCAGCCATCGACTCCCTGTAATCACGTCACGGGGCTTCCGATGGCAGTGGGTTACTGCGCGTTCCCCACCATCGCGATTTAAATGGCACTGTCACATTTTGACAGCACAATCTAAGGTGTTAACAGGCCTGGGTGGATCGTGGATCCACCTGCGCCTGTAAGTCACACATGTCTGCTGTTCAAATCAGCAGACATGTGCAGGGATCACCGCCGGCTCACCACAGCAGCCGGGGGTTATTACCACGACATGACCAAAGACATACCAGTACGTCCCGACTAGAGTTGAGCGCGGTTCGTGGTTCGTGGTTCTCCAGTTCGCGGCTCGAGTGATTTTGGGGCATGTTCTAGATCGAACTAGAACTCGAGCTTTTTGCAAAAGCTCGATAGTTCTAGAAACGTTCGAGAACGGTTCTAGCAGCCAAAAAACAGCTAAATCCTAGCTTGGTTTCTGCTGTAATAGTGTAAGTCACTCTGTGAATCAAACTATTATCACATTTCAGTGTATAGTGTGCGTGAACAGCGCCTTCAGATCACTGCTGTTTCTATAATGGCGATCGCCATTTTTTTTTTTTTTTTCTTGTCTTCCTTCCCTAAGCGCGCGCGTCTTGTGGGGCGGGCCAGCATGTCAGCCAATCACAGACACACACACACCTAAGTGGACTTTGAGCCAGAGAAGCAACGGCATGTGTGATAGGATCTGCATGTCACATGTCCCTGCATTATAAAACCGGACATTTTCTTCACGAACGCCATTATCTGCCTTCTGCGTCTTTGGTGTCAGACATCAGTGTCGCAGCTCCGTCCTCCCGAGTCCTATAGCCGATACAGCTGTATGCGCTGCATACACAGCGTTAGACAGCTTAGGGAGAGCACATTCTAGCAGTCCTTTTAAGGGCTCAAAGCGGCAGGGTCAGAGAGCCATAAGTGACAGGTCCTGCAAACAGCAACAGCGTCTGTGTAGCCCAGGTCAGGGATTTCCTCCCTGCATTTCACCATTAGGAGGGAATAGAAAGGCAGGCTTCCATTCCTCTACCCAGAGCACCACAATCCTGCCACTGTACCCTCTTGTCCTCTGCACACTCCAACTCATTCTAAGTAAGCCATTATACTAGCAAACACTCAGTGTACCTAGTGGCATCCTAAACGTGGCTATTGGACTTTGCTATAGTCCCACTAGTGCAAAGACATTTGCAGAGCACGTCTGCCTGCATTGCACACTCCAAGTTTTTTAAACTAAGCAATTTTACTAGCAAACACTCAGTGTACCTAGTGGCATCCTATACGTGGCTATTGGACTTTGCTATAGTCCCACTAGTGCAAAGACATTTGCAGAGCACGTCTGCCTGCATTGCACACTACAACTTTTTTAAACTAAGCAATTTTACTAGCAAACACTCAGTGTACCTAGTGGCATCCTATATGTGGCTATTGGACTTTGCTATAGTCCCACTAGTGCAAAGACATTTGCAGAGCACGTCTGCCTGCATTGCACACTACAACTTTTTTAAACTAAGCAATTTTACTAGCAAACACTCAGTGTACCTAGTGGCATCCTATACGTGGCTATTGGACTTTGCTATAGTCCCACTAGTGCAAAGACATTTGCAGAGCACGTCTGCCTGCATTGCACACTACAACTTTTTTAAACTAAGCAATTTTACTAGCAAACACTCAGTGTACCTAGTGGCATCCTATACGTGGCTATTGGACTTTGCTATAGTCCCACTAGTGCAAAGACATTTGCAGAGCACGTCTGCCTGCATTGCACACTACAACTTTTTTAAACTAAGCAATTTTACTAGCAAACACTCAGTGTACCTAGTGGCATCCTATACGTGGCTATTGGACTTTGCTATAGTCCCACTAGTGCAAAGACATTTGCAGAGCACATCTGCCTGCATTGCACACTACAACTTTTTTAAACTAATCAATTTTACTAGCAAACACTCAGTGTACCTAGTGGCATCCTAAACGTGGCTATTGGACTTTGCTATAGTCCCACTAGTGCAAAGACATTAGCAGAGCACATCTGCCTGCATTGCACACTCCAAGTTTTGTAAACTAAGCAATTTTACTAGCAAACACTCAGTGTACCTAGTGGCATCCTATACGTGGCTATTGGACTTTGCTATAGTCCCACTAGTGCAAAGACATTTGCAGAGCACGTCTGCCTGCATTGCACACTACAACTTTTTTAAACTAATCAATTTTACTAGCAAACACTCAGTGTACCTAGTGGCATCCTAAACGTGGCTATTGGACTTTGCTATAGTCCCACTAGTGCAAAGACATTAGCAGAGCACATCTGCCTGCATTGCACACTCCAAGTTTTGTAAACTAAGCAATTTTACTAGCAAACACTCAGTGTACCTAGTGGCATCCTATACGTGGCTATTGGACTTTGCTATAGTCCCACTAGTGCAAAGACATTTGCAGAGCACATCTGCCTGCATTGCACACTACAGCTTTTTTAAACTAAGCAATTTTACTAGCAAACACTCAGTGTACCTAGTGGCATCCTATACGTGGCTATTGGACTTTGCTATAGTCCCACTAGTGCAAAGACATTTGCAGAGCACGTCTGCCTGCATTGCACACTACAACTTTTTTAAACTCAGCCATTATACTAGCAAACACTCACTGTACCTAGTTGTATCCTAAACGTGGCTATTGTACTTTTGTCAATTCACAGTATTGGAACGTTATTTGCAGGATGTCTGCCTGCATTGCACACTCAAACTTTTTAAACTCAGCCATTATACTAGCAAACACTCACTGTACCTAGTTGTATCCTAAACGTGGCTATTGTACTTTTGTCAATTCACACTACTGCAAATCTATGTGCAGCACCTCTGCATGACAACCTCGTGCTCTGTTTTTAATAAGCTATAATGATAGCACAAAATACTGCCATTTTGTGGCATCATAGAACTGGCTGTTGTATTCCATTAGTGCACCACTGGTGACAAGCTATTTCTAGCACCTCTACATCACACCCTCATGCACATTTTGCTACGCTAATGTTATAGCAAACTCATGGAATTCATTGCTGCATTTCATAATTCGGAGGGATAGAAAGTCAGGCTTCCTTTAGCTTTTCCTTCTGTTCATAGACAGCATCTCCAAGACAAATTTCCCCTCCACGTCTAAGTGTGGAGAGGCAGCTAGTGCGCATGCGTGTGCCGATGTACCCCAGCTGCAGCATAATTACAGTGTTTCGCCTAGTGAGTATGCTCAGCCTGACTGTGCCATTCCTGACGCTAAGTTTTCATTTCGGGATACAGCGCATGCTCCCACACTAAGTGTGAAAAGCCTCTTTGCACAGGTGCTTGCATTCCGTGCCGGGTATAAGTCCTGTTTTGGGCATAGACACCATGCTAAAGCTGATAGTCTTTTTTCAGAGACTGTATTTCATGCTACTGAGCATGCTCAGGCACTTCCTGCATCAGAGACTAGGTCCGGTAATGAACTCTTTGGCCCTGGCCCTGATGTGGGGGTCCCATATAGACCACAGGGCATCAGGTGTCCTCCCAAATGGCTTGCAGAGGCCCACACCTATGACTTGTCACCGCATTATTGATGCTCAGACGATGACTGGTGAGGTGTTTGGGTCATGGCAGCCATGAGGTCATCATTGAAGTTGCGTTTCCAAATAGGACGCTAGTTATGCCACTCATGACGTGTCACTCTACTTTTGTCTCCAGGAGGTGCATTGTGGTTCACCCTGGTTTGGGGCGGACCCAGGTTATAAAAGGGGCTGGAGCCAACAAGGAGGTGCGCAGTCTTCTATTATGCTCCGAAAGAGCACACCTCCATGTGTTGAACCCATTGCGGCTTTAGGCCAGAGGTAGGCAGGGATCGGGTGGTGGATGCAGGCCACCACCACAGTTGGTAACGCAGAACGGTTAAGACCAGCTCCTGTCCTAACAGTCCTGCTTGTGCAGCCCAGTGGCATTAACAGGCCTGCTGCTGCTGATGCGCCTGCTGTCCACAGGTGTGGCCCCTACGCACACGGTCAGCGTACTCAATGGCCCCTGTGTTGTTAACAGGGAGTTCCTGGGCTGGGTGGGCATGTGGACCCTGTGACGCTAACAGGGCTCACAGTCTCCAGATCCGAATGGCGTCTAACTCGGTTCAGGCTACTATTAGTTTCATAGCCACACAGCTCTGTATCCTCCACCAAACCTTCAAGTTGCCAACCTCTCCTTTTCCAACTGGGAGCACGGTGGACACTGACTGCTGATGGGCATATATACCTTTCTCTTTCTTTTCTTATTAATTTTCGTTATATAGCGGTCACAGATTATATACCACTTTATCCAAATCTGCCAGTCCCACTGTAACAGATGTTGTTTCTTCAGCAAATGTTACAGTTGCTTAACCACCAAATCCACGGACCAAAACTTTTTTCCCCTTTCCAACACACCTGTTCCCCTTTCCAACAGCATCTGTCCTTTTTCAACTCATTTTGGGATATGACCAAAAGTGCAACTGTGCAGGGACACCGTACTCAACGCCATCTCAGCACAGCAGCCATCCCTCGGTCCCTCCGATGTGGACAAGTAAAAGACCATTTCCTCCTATCCATGACAAAGCGTTGAGATTCACTCTGTGCAGCACTGGTGTTTAGTGGACAAGTAGATCTAAGATTGCGTACCACATTCTGCAGATACTCCTGTATACGTGCGTCTATTTCTATGGCAGGAATTAGTTCGCCAAATTTTGTCTTGTACCGGGGATCTAACAGTGTGGCAACCCAGTATTCAGGATTAGTTCAAATTCATACAATCCGAGGGTCATGTAGGTAGTGCAGCAAGAAGGCGCTCATGTGTCTTGTGCATCCAGGAGGACCAAGTCCTTGGTGTGTTGGTGGCAGAGAGGTGAGAATCGTGCATCCTTCCTCTGCCCTCTACCCCCAACCTCGCACAACCGAAATGTGAGCAAGCTCTCACTCATCTGCTGAGTCTTCCATGCCCATCGCCAGTTCGTCCTCCATTTCTTCATGGGCTCCTGCACTTTCATCAACACTTTTTGCTGATACTATGCGCCCTTGTTAATCCCTCTCCCTCACCATGACTGCCGCATAGGTGCCGCTGACCATCTGGACCTCGTAGATCTTGTTATCCCTTCCGCATATGACTCCTCCTGTACTTCCTCCCCTTCCTCTTGTCCCAACACCTGACTCCGAATAATAATTACAGTGTGCTCCATCATGTAGATGACCAGAATTGTCACGCTGAGAATGACATTGCCAGTGCTAAACATCTTCGTCGACATTTCAAAACTGTGTAGCAGGGTGCATAGGTCCTTGATCTGACACCACTCCAGCAGCGTGATCTGCACCACCTCTGGATCAAGTTATCCCAGGCTATATGTCTTACCGTATTTCAGCAGGGCTCTGCGGTGCTGCCACACACGCTGCAACATGGAAACAACAAAGAGCCAGCACCAATGTGCACTAAGGCATCAAATATTCCAAACTGCATTATAAAAAATTTTTTGAGATTTTTGGCAAAAAATTGCAATTTCTTGAGCTGCTTCGCCACGTCACGGCAAATCTCATTTGAAGCAGTCCTACACTAAAATATTTTTATAAAATGTGCCATGCGGCCTCACACATGAATAACAGAACTGCTCTCAGCAGCACTCACCTGGTCTATTGCAGTCCCGTACCCATGACTGAGTCACGGTTGTGGGCGGGACAGGTCCAAGCAAATGCTGCATGAAGTATATATATAGCCTGTGGACAAAGCCTGATGACCCAATGTGAACAGTCACCAAACGCCAAAATCTATACAGATGGAATACATCCCAAATTGGGGTGCGTAGCAAGGTGGAGGTCAACCACCGACCAATTCAACAAAGAAACAACAAAGAGCCAGCACCAATGTGCACTAAGGCATCAAATATTCCAAACTGCATTATAAAAAAATTTTTGAGATTTTTGGCAAAAAATTGCAATTTCTTGAGCTGCTTCGCCACGTCACGGCAAATCTCATTTGAAGCAGTCCTACACTAAAATATTTTTATAAAATGTGCCATGCGGCCTCACACATGAATAACAGAACTGCTCTCAGCAGCACTCACCTGGTCTATTGCAGTCCCGTACCCATGACTGAGTCACGGTTGTGGGCGGGACAGGTCCAAGCAAATGCTGCATGAAGTATATATATAGCCTGTGGACAAAGCCTGATGACCCAATGTGAACAGTCACCAAACGCCAAAATCTATACAGATGGAATACATCCCAAATTGGGGTGCGTAGCAAGGTGGAGGTCAACCACCGACCAATTCAACAAAGAAACAACAAAGAGCCAGCACCAATGTGCACTAAGGCATCAAATATTCCAAACTGCATTATAAAAAAATTTTTGAGATTTTTGGCAAAAAATTGCAATTTCTTGAGCTGCTTCGCCACGTCACGGCAAATCTCATTTGAAGCAGTCCTACACTAAAATATTTTTATAAAATGTGCCATGCGGCCTCACACATGAATAACAGAACTGCTCTCAGCAGCACTCACCTGGTCTATTGCAGTCCCGTACCCATGACTGAGTCACGGTTGTGGGCGGGACAGGTCCAAGCAAATGCTGCATGAAGTATATATATAGCCTGTGGACAAAGCCTGATGACCCAATGTGAACAGTCACCAAACGCCAAAATCTATACAGATGGAATACATCCCAAATTGGGGTGCGTAGCAAGGTGGAGGTCAACCACCGACCAATTCAACAAAGAAACAACAAAGAGCCAGCACCAATGTGCACTAAGGCATCAAATATTCCAAACTGCATTATAAAAAAATTTTTGAGATTTTTGGCAAAAAATTGCAATTTCTTGAGCTGCTTCGCCACGTCACGGCAAATCTCATTTGAAGCAGTCCTACACTAAAATATTTTTATAAAATGTGCCATGCGGCCTCACACATGAATAACAGAACTGCTCTCAGCAGCACTCACCTGGTCTATTGCAGTCCCGTACCCATGACTGAGTCACGGTTGTGGGCGGGACAGGTCCAAGCAAATGCTGCATGAAGTATATATATAGCCTGTGGACAAAGCCTGATGACCCAATGTGAACAGTCACCAAACGCCAAAATCTATACAGATGGAATACATCCCAAATTGGGGTGCGTAGCAAGGTGGAGGTCAACCACCGACCAATTCAACAAAGAAACAACAAAGAGCCAGCACCAATGTGCACTAAGGCATCAAATATTCCAAACTGCATTATAAAAATTTTTTTGAGATTTTTGGCAAAAAATTGCAATTTCTTGAGCTGCTTCGCCACGTCACGGCAAATCTCATTTGAAGCAGTCCTACACTAAAATATTTTTATAAAATGTGCCATGCGGCCTCACACATGAATAACAGAACTGCTCTCAGCAGCACTCACCTGGTCTATTGCAGTCCCGTACCCATGACTGAGTCACGGTTGTGGGCGGGACAGGTCCAAGCAAATGCTGCATGAAGTATATATATAGCCTGTGGACAAAGCCTGATGACCCAATGTGAACAGTCACCAAACGCCAAAATCTATACAGATGGAATACATCCCAAATTGGGGTGCGTAGCAAGGTGGAGGTCAACCACCGACCAATTCAACAAAGAAACAACAAAGAGCCAGCACCAATGTGCACTAAGGCATCAAATATTCCAAACTGCATTATAAAAAATTTTTTGAGATTTTTGGCAAAAAATTGCAATTTCTTGAGCTGCTTCGCCACGTCACGGCAAATCTCATTTGAAGCAGTCCTACACTAAAATATTTTTATAAAATGTGCCATGCGGCCTCACACATGAATAACAGAACTGCTCTCAGCAGCACTCACCTGGTCTATTGCAGTCCCGTACCCATGACTGAGTCACGGTTGTGGGCGGGACAGGTCCAAGCAAATGCTGCATGAAGTATATATATAGCCTGTGGACAAAGCCTGATGACCCAATGTGAACAGTCACCAAACGCCAAAATCTATACAGATGGAATACATCCCAAATTGGGGTGCGTAGCAAGGTGGAGGTCAACCACCGACCAATTCAACAAAGAAACAACAAAGAGCCAGCACCAATGTGCACTAAGGCATCAAATATTCCAAACTGCATTATAAAAAAATTTTTGAGATTTTTGGCAAAAAATTGCAATTTCTTGAGCTGCTTCGCCACGTCACGGCAAATCTCATTTGAAGCAGTCCTACACTAAAATATTTTTATAAAATGTGCCATGCGGCCTCACACATGAATAACAGAACTGCTCTCAGCAGCACTCACCTGGTCTATTGCAGTCCCGTACCCATGACTGAGTCACGGTTGTGGGCGGGACAGGTCCAAGCAAATGCTGCATGAAGTATATATATAGCCTGTGGACAAAGCCTGATGACCCAATGTGAACAGTCACCAAACGCCAAAATCTATACAGATGGAATACATCCCAAATTGGGGTGCGTAGCAAGGTGGAGGTCAACCACCGACCAATTCAACAAAGAAACAACAAAGAGCCAGCACCAATGTGCACTAAGGCATCAAATATTCCAAACTGCATTATAAAAAAATTTTTGAGATTTTTGGCAAAAAATTGCAATTTCTTGAGCTGCTTCGCCACGTCACGGCAAATCTCATTTGAAGCAGTCCTACACTAAAATATTTTTATAAAATGTGCCATGCGGCCTCACACATGAATAACAGAACTGCTCTCAGCAGCACTCACCTGGTCTATTGCAGTCCCGTACCCATGACTGAGTCACGGTTGTGGGCGGGACAGGTCCAAGCAAATGCTGCATGAAGTATATATATAGCCTGTGGACAAAGCCTGATGACCCAATGTGAACAGTCACCAAACGCCAAAATCTATACAGATGGAATACATCCCAAATTGGGGTGCGTAGCAAGGTGGAGGTCAACCACCGACCAATTCAACAAAGAAACAACAAAGAGCCAGCACCAATGTGCACTAAGGCATCAAATATTCCAAACTGCATTATAAAAAATTTTGAGATTTTTGGCAAAAAATTGCAATTTCTTGAGCTGCTTCGCCACGTCACGGCAAATCTCATTTGAAGCAGTCCTACACTAAAATATTTTTATAAAATGTGCCATGCGGCCTCACACATGAATAACAGAACTGCTCTCAGCAGCACTCACCTGGTCTATTGCAGTCCCGTACCCATGACTGAGTCACGGTTGTGGGCGGGACAGGTCCAAGCAAATGCTGCATGAAGTATATATATAGCCTGTGGACAAAGCCTGATGACCCAATGTGAACAGTCACCAAACGCCAAAATCTATACAGATGGAATACATCCCAAATTGGGGTGCGTAGCAAGGTGGAGGTCAACCACCGACCAATTCAACAAAGAAACAACAAAGAGCCAGCACCAATGTGCACTAAGGCATCAAATATTCCAAACTGCATTATAAAAAAATTTTTGAGATTTTTGGCAAAAAATTGCAATTTCTTGAGCTGCTTCGCCACGTCACGGCAAATCTCATTTGAAGCAGTCCTACACTAAAATATTTTTATAAAATGTGCCATGCGGCCTCACACATGAATAACAGAACTGCTCTCAGCAGCACTCACCTGGTCTATTGCAGTCCCGTACCCATGACTGAGTCACGGTTGTGGGCGGGACAGGTCCAAGCAAATGCTGCATGAAGTATATATATAGCCTGTGGACAAAGCCTGATGACCCAATGTGAACAGTCACCAAACGCCAAAATCTATACAGATGGAATACATCCCAAATTGGGGTGCGTAGCAAGGTGGAGGTCAACCACCGACCAATTCAACAAAGAAACAACAAAGAGCCAGCACCAATGTGCACTAAGGCATCAAATATTCCAAACTGCATTATAAAAAATTTTTTGAGATTTTTGGCAAAAAATTGCAATTTCTTGAGCTGCTTCGCCACGTCACGGCAAATCTCATTTGAAGCAGTCCTACACTAAAATATTTTTATAAAATGTGCCATGCGGCCTCACACATGAATAACAGAACTGCTCTCAGCAGCACTCACCTGGTCTATTGCAGTCCCGTACCCATGACTGAGTCACGGTTGTGGGCGGGACAGGTCCAAGCAAATGCTGCATGAAGTATATATATAGCCTGTGGACAAAGCCTGATGACCCAATGTGAACAGTCACCAAACGCCAAAATCTATACAGATGGAATACATCCCAAATTGGGGTGCGTAGCAAGGTGGAGGTCAACCACCGACCAATTCAACAAAGAAACAACAAAGAGCCAGCACCAATGTGCACTAAGGCATCAAATATTCCAAACTGCATTATAAAAAAATTTTTGAGATTTTTGGCAAAAAATTGCAATTTCTTGAGCTGCTTCGCCACGTCACGGCAAATCTCATTTGAAGCAGTCCTACACTAAAATATTTTTATAAAATGTGCCATGCGGCCTCACACATGAATAACAGAACTGCTCTCAGCAGCACTCACCTGGTCTATTGCAGTCCCGTACCCATGACTGAGTCACGGTTGTGGGCGGGACAGGTCCAAGCAAATGCTGCATGAAGTATATATATAGCCTGTGGACAAAGCCTGATGACCCAATGTGAACAGTCACCAAACGCCAAAATCTATACAGATGGAATACATCCCAAATTGGGGTGCGTAGCAAGGTGGAGGTCAACCACCGACCAATTCAACAAAGAAACAACAAAGAGCCAGCACCAATGTGCACTAAGGCATCAAATATTCCAAACTGCATTATAAAAAAATTTTTGAGATTTTTGGCAAAAAATTGCAATTTCTTGAGCTGCTTCGCCACGTCACGGCAAATCTCATTTGAAGCAGTCCTACACTAAAATATTTTTATAAAATGTGCCATGCGGCCTCACACATGAATAACAGAACTGCTCTCAGCAGCACTCACCTGGTCTATTGCAGTCCCGTACCCATGACTGAGTCACGGTTGTGGGCGGGACAGGTCCAAGCAAATGCTGCATGAAGTATATATATAGCCTGTGGACAAAGCCTGATGACCCAATGTGAACAGTCACCAAACGCCAAAATCTATACAGATGGAATACATCCCAAATTGGGGTGCGTAGCAAGGTGGAGGTCAACCACCGACCAATTCAACAAAGAAACAACAAAGAGCCAGCACCAATGTGCACTAAGGCATCAAATATTCCAAACTGCATTATAAAAATTTTTTTGAGATTTTTGGCAAAAAATTGCAATTTCTTGAGCTGCTTCGCCACGTCACGGCAAATCTCATTTGAAGCAGTCCTACACTAAAATATTTTTATAAAATGTGCCATGCGGCCTCACACATGAATAACAGAACTGCTCTCAGCAGCACTCACCTGGTCTATTGCAGTCCCGTACCCATGACTGAGTCACGGTTGTGGGCGGGACAGGTCCAAGCAAATGCTGCATGAAGTATATATATAGCCTGTGGACAAAGCCTGATGACCCAATGTGAACAGTCACCAAACGCCAAAATCTATACAGATGGAATACATCCCAAATTGGGGTGCGTAGCAAGGTGGAGGTCAACCACCGACCAATTCAACAAAGAAACAACAAAGAGCCAGCACCAATGTGCACTAAGGCATCAAATATTCCAAACTGCATTATAAAAAAATTTTTGAGATTTTTGGCAAAAAATTGCAATTTCTTGAGCTGCTTCGCCACGTCACGGCAAATCTCATTTGAAGCAGTCCTACACTAAAATATTTTTATAAAATGTGCCATGCGGCCTCACACATGAATAACAGAACTGCTCTCAGCAGCACTCACCTGGTCTATTGCAGTCCCGTACCCATGACTGAGTCACGGTTGTGGGCGGGACAGGTCCAAGCAAATGCTGCATGAAGTATATATATAGCCTGTGGACAAAGCCTGATGACCCAATGTGAACAGTCACCAAACGCCAAAATCTATACAGATGGAATACATCCCAAATTGGGGTGCGTAGCAAGGTGGAGGTCAACCACCGACCAATTCAACAAAGAAACAACAAAGAGCCAGCACCAATGTGCACTAAGGCATCAAATATTCCAAACTGCATTATAAAAATTTTTTTGAGATTTTTGGCAAAAAATTGCAATTTCTTGAGCTGCTTCGCCACGTCACGGCAAATCTCATTTGAAGCAGTCCTACACTAAAATATTTTTATAAAATGTGCCATGCGGCCTCACACATGAATAACAGAACTGCTCTCAGCAGCACTCACCTGGTCTATTGCAGTCCCGTACCCATGACTGAGTCACGGTTGTGGGCGGGACAGGTCCAAGCAAATGCTGCATGAAGTATATATATAGCCTGTGGACAAAGCCTGATGACCCAATGTGAACAGTCACCAAACGCCAAAATCTATACAGATGGAATACATCCCAAATTGGGGTGCGTAGCAAGGTGGAGGTCAACCACCGACCAATTCAACAAAGAAACAACAAAGAGCCAGCACCAATGTGCACTAAGGCATCAAATATTCCAAACTGCATTATAAAAAAATTTTTGAGATTTTTGGCAAAAAATTGCAATTTCTTGAGCTGCTTCGCCACGTCACGGCAAATCTCATTTGAAGCAGTCCTACACTAAAATATTTTTATAAAATGTGCCATGCGGCCTCACACATGAATAACAGAACTGCTCTCAGCAGCACTCACCTGGTCTATTGCAGTCCCGTACCCATGACTGAGTCACGGTTGTGGGCGGGACAGGTCCAAGCAAATGCTGCATGAAGTATATATATAGCCTGTGGACAAAGCCTGATGACCCAATGTGAACAGTCACCAAACGCCAAAATCTATACAGATGGAATACATCCCAAATTGGGGTGCGTAGCAAGGTGGAGGTCAACCACCGACCAATTCAACAAAGAAACAACAAAGAGCCAGCACCAATGTGCACTAAGGCATCAAATATTCCAAACTGCATTATAAAAAAATTTTTTTATAAAAAATTTTTTGAGATTTTTGGCAAAAAATTGCAATTTCTTGAGCTGCTTCGCCACTTCACGGCAAATCTCATTTGAAGCAGTCCTACACTAAAATATTTTTATAAAATGGGCCATGCGGCCTCACACATGAATAACAGAACTGCTCTCAGCAGCACTCACCTGGTCTATTGCAGTCCCGTACCCATGACTGAGTCACGGTTGTGGGCGGGACAGGTCCAAGCAAATGCTGCATGAAGTATATATATAGCCTGTGGACAAAGCCTGATGACCCAATGTGAACAGTCACCAAACGCCAAAATCTATACAGATGGAATACATCCCAAATTGGGGTGCGTAGCAAGGTGGAGGTCAACCACCGACCAATTCAACAAAGAAACAACAAAGAGCCAGCACCAATGTGCACTAAGGCATCAAATATTCCAAACTGCATTATAAAAAATTTTTTGAGATTTTTGGCAAAAAATTGCAATTTCTTGAGCTGCTTCGCCACGTCACGGCAAATCTCATTTGAAGCAGTCCTACACTAAAATATTTTTATAAAATGTGCCATGCGGCCTCACACATGAATAACAGAACTGCTCTCAGCAGCACTCACCTGGTCTATTGCAGTCCCGTACCCATGACTGAGTCACGGTTGTGGGCGGGACAGGTCCAAGCAAATGCTGCATGAAGTATATATATAGCCTGTGGACAAAGCCTGATGACCCAATGTGAACAGTCACCAAACGCCAAAATCTATACAGATGGAATACATCCCAAATTGGGGTGCGTAGCAAGGTGGAGGTCAACCACCGACCAATTCAACAAAGAAACAACAAAGAGCCAGCACCAATGTGCACTAAGGCATCAAATATTCCAAACTGCATTATAAAAAAATTTTTGAGATTTTTGGCAAAAAATTGCAATTTCTTGAGCTGCTTCGCCACGTCACGGCAAATCTCATTTGAAGCAGTCCTACACTAAAATATTTTTATAAAATGTGCCATGCGGCCTCACACATGAATAACAGAACTGCTCTCAGCAGCACTCACCTGGTCTATTGCAGTCCCGTACCCATGACTGAGTCACGGTTGTGGGCGGGACAGGTCCAAGCAAATGCTGCATGAAGTATATATACTTCAGCAGCGTGATCTGCACCACCTCTGGATCAAGTTATCCCAGGCTATATGTCTTACCGTATTTCAGCAGGGCTCTGCGGTGCTGCCACACACGCTGCAACATGTGCAGATTCCAATTCCTGCGTGTCGAAACATCGCATTTACGGCGTTTAACTGCCAGACCCTAAGACTTCCGGAGTGATGAAAGTTGTTGAGCTGCTGTGTGCGCACGATGGAAGTGAGCACATAGCGAGCGTGCCCACTGCACAAGGCCATGTAGGCCGTGATGGTGTTTTAAAAATTGCTGGCGAATTCGGTTCAACACGTGAGCCCTAAAAGGCACGTGTGTCACATTGCCCTGAGGATGGCCCGCAGCCAGGTTTGCATCATTGCCGCACACGGCTGTTAAGTCACCAACGGAGTCCGCTCCGTCAATTTGTACTCCGGTCGCCAGGTGACAACGTGTTCCTTTCATGAATAGTGCTGATGATGGGAGAGTAGTCGATGCCAGCGGCGCAGGTGGACGCAGGTTATGCTCACCCACTGGGCTGCATTACCTTGACAGATGCAGAATCTCTGGCTGAATGTAGCTGGTGGGTATCTCACAGATGAAATACCATCATTCAGCTACAACCAATGGGAAGACACCACACCCTTTTTTATGCCCATCCTGTCTGCAGACCACTGCCAGACATAGCTATGAACCTCTGGTTAATTTTACCCCCAGTTCAGTTTTATGATTTTGTGTGCTTGTTACCTGACTACTTTTCCTGCTTGCTGTTTATGTACCTTGTTGGCCGATACGCATTTCACCTCTGCTTGTTTTCTGATTCTTTCCTGGCCGTCCCATTCTGTTCCTGTTCCTCAATTAATGTTTTGACCCTGCCTGACTACTATTCTCTGTAATAGCGGTGTGACTCACATTTCCCATACATTTCAAAGTAAAACTTTGACCGCCTGATGGCATTGAGCTCTGCTGCCAGCATAGTAAGGAGGTGTGTGGTAGTCCTTGTGCGCAGTTGCAAGGAAGGGTGGCCTGACCACACAGGGTTTGCGCCAAGGTAGAGGACCCACACGAGGTTGAAGAGGCAGAAGCAGTGTATTAACTTCTACATACAGAACAAGGATTGAAACAACTCGTGGGGACGGCAAGACTTGTACAGCAGACCCTTCTCCATCTCTCACCATAGTTTGCCAGTGCCCAGTCAGTGACATGTAATGACCCTGTCTATGCTTACTGGTCCAAGTATCTGTGTTGAAATGCACCCTGTCGCACACAGATTTTCTCAAGGAAGTGGTGATGTTGTGTGCGACATGCTGGTGTAGCGCGGGCATGCTTTTCTTGGAGAAGCAGTGGTGATTGGGCATCTGGTACTGGGGCACAGCGACAGACATAAGGTCTGTAAAATCCTGTGTGTCCACTACGCGTAAAGGCAGCATTTCGGTAGCCAACAGCTTACAGAGGGATAGAGTCAACCACTTAGCTTTGTCATGGGTCGCAGTAAGTGGCCTTTTATTTGACCACATCTGAGGGACAGAGATCTGGCTGCTGTCTGTAGACGGTGTTGAGTAGGGTGTCCCTGGAAAAATGCAGGTTTGTGAGAAAAGTGCAGGCGGAGACATGATGTTGCCTTCATCTTGCCTTCAGATCTGTTCATCTTGTATCATTTTTAAAAAACACAGCAAGCAAGGGTTACTCCAAGCGGAGTCTACCTTTTTTCCCCAAATTGGGCACACAGACACCCCATCAGTGGCAGGACTTGTGCCCTAGTTGCAAACAGGATGTTTTGATTTGCATCAAGCACATTCCAAATCCACAAGCATTTACTCTCCCCAGGATGACACAGGGGTAGTAAATTCCTTCTGGATCCATGACTTGTTCATTTTGATGAACGTCAGTCTGTCCACATTGTCACTGGACAGACGCGTGCGCTTATCTGTCAGCACACACCCAGCAGCACTGAAGACACGTTCAGAGACAACGCTGGCAGCTGGACACGACAAAATCTTCAAGGCGTAACTGGAGAGCTCTTGACATTTTTCTAGATTTGAAGCACAAAAGGAGCAAGGCTCCATTTGCAAAGTCATTGCATCGATGTTCATTTGGAGATACTCCTGTATCATCCTCTCCATCCGTTGACTATGTGACACACTTGATGTCTCTGGTGGCCTTGCAAAGGAGGGTCTAAAAAAATTATGAAAAGATTCCATAAAATTGCTGTTACCAGCACCAGATACGGTCCTACTGGTACGGGTAGACTGTTGAAGATGACGAGGCCGTCCCATGTTTGTCAAGTTACAACTGGGAGAATCACTCCCTTCACCTGCACGGTTGTTTGGTGGAAAAGCCGAGCTAAGATCGAGTAACAGCTTCTGCTGATACTCCTGCATACGTGCGTCCCTTTCTATGGGTGGAATTATGTCACAAAATTTGGACTTGTCCCGGGGATCTAATAGTGTGGCAAGCCAGTAGTCATCATCACTTCTAATTTTGACAATACGAGGGTCATGTTGGAGGTAGTGCAACAAGAAGGCACTCATGTGTCTTGCGCAGCCATGCGGACCAAGTCCACGCTGTGTTTGTGGCATAGAGGTGCTAACCGTTCTTTCTTCCTCTGTCATCTCCCCCCAACCTCTTTCAACTTAAATTTGACCAAGGTCCCCCTCATCAGCTGAGTCTTCCATGTCCATGGACAGTTCATCCTCCATATCTTAATGTCCTCCTGCACCTTCCTCAACATCTCGCCTGCTACCATGCGCCCTTGTTGATCCCTGTCCCCCATGGTCCCATGCCTGCCGCGTTGGTGATGATGAACGTCTGGACCTTGGTGATGTTGTTGTGTCTTGCGCATATGAATCCTCCTGTAGTTCCTCCCCTTCCTGTTGTCCCACCCCCTGACTCCGAATAGTGTTTAGCGTGTGCTCCAGCATGTAAATGACTGTAATCGTCATGCTGATAATGGCATTGTCAGCGCTAAACATATTCGTCGCCATGTCGAAACTGTGCAGAAGGGTGCATAGGTCCGTGATCTGAGATCACTCCATCAGGGTGATCTGCCCCACCTCTGCATCTCGTTGGCCCAGGCTATACGTCATGACGTATTGCACCAGGGCTCTGCGGTGCTGCCACAGTCGCTGTAACATGTGGAGAGTTGAATTCCAGCGTGTCGCCACATCGCATTTCAGGCGATGAACCGGCAGGCCGAAAGACTTCTGGAGCGATGCAAGTCGCTCAGCTGCGGCGCTTGAACGGCGGAAGTGAGCACTGCAGACAGTTTCCGTGCCCTGGTCAGAAGGCCATCTAGGCCGGGATAGTGTGTTAAAAATTGCTGGACAACAAGGTTCAACACGTGAGCCATACAAGGCACGTGTGTCACCTTGCCCAGGCGAAGGGCCGCACCCAGGTTTGCAGCATTGTCGCACACGGCCTTACCAGGCTGCAGGTTGAGTGGAGACAACCATTTATTAAACTCGGACCGCAGAGCTGACCACAACTCCTCAGCTGTGTGACTCTTATTCCCAAGACATGTCAAGCTAAAGACCGCCTGATGCCGTTGCGCTCTGCTGCCAGCATAGTAATGAGGGGTGCGTGATTCCTTCTGCGCAGTGAGAACGCTGGTGGCCTGACCAGGCAGGCTTGGGGCGGAGGTGGAGGACCCAGATGAGGTGGAGGATGCAGAAGCAGTGGCGGAACTTGGACAGACAGAGGATTGACACACAAGTCGTGGGGACGGCAAGACTTGTGCAGCAGACCCTTCACCATCTATCACCATAGTTACCCAGTGCCCAGTCAGCGACATGTAACGTCCCTGTCCATGCTTACTGGTCCAAGTATCGGTGCTGAAATTCACCCGTTCACACACAGAGTTTCTCAAGGAAGCGGTGATATTGTGTGCGAGATGCTGGTGTAGCGCGGGCACACCTTTCTTAGAGAAGTAGT
Organism: Anomaloglossus baeobatrachus; assembly: GCF_048569485.1. Lineage (NCBI taxonomy): Eukaryota > Metazoa > Chordata > Amphibia > Anura > Aromobatidae > Anomaloglossus > Anomaloglossus baeobatrachus. The sequence continues at coordinate 173,779,521 of NC_134354.1, read as the reverse complement.
GGCGACTAGGCATCTGGTACTGGGGCACAGCGACAGATATAAGGTCTCTAAAATCCTGTGTGTCCACTAGGCGGAAAGGCAGCATTTCTGTAGCCAACAGCTTACAGAGGGATAGAGTCAACCTCTTCGCTTTGTCATGGGTCGAAGGAAGTGGCCTTTTATTTGACCACATCTGAGGGACAGAGATCTGGCTGCTGTGTGTAGACGGTGTTGAGTAGGGTGTCCCTGGAAAAATGCAGCTTTGGGAGGAAAGTGCAGGCGGAGACATGATGTTGCCTTCATCCAAAGTTGGTGCTATCGATGTCTGAGAGAGCTGTACACACTCACTTGTTTCCCCTTCCAAACCAACTGACGACCTACCAAGCAAACTGCCTGTTGCGGTTACAGTGGTGGAAGTTGTGGGTGGAAAAACAGGTGTGACAGCTGTCCCCACAGTCCTAGAAGATGACGAGCGCGCGGATGCCCTGGAAGGGGCAGGCGGTGGATGGTTGGCTCCACTAGGCCGCATTGCAGCACGGTGAGCTTCCCACCAGGCCATATGATATTTATTCATGTGACGATTCATGGAAGAAGTTGTCAAACTGCTGAGGTTTTGACCTCTACTAAGATAACCATGGCAAATGTTACAGATCACATAATTTGGCCGATCTTTTTTTATGTCAAAAAAGGACCAGGCTAGGCAAGGCTTAGAGGCCATGCGACCTGTTGATCCACCCCGAATAATGCTCAGAGGCAGAGTGGTGGCTGAGGATGCAGTTGTAGACGTGCTACCAGTGCTCCGACTGTGTCCAGGAAGGCGCCAGGTTACTTCGACGTCGGTTGCATCCTCCTCCACCGCCTCTATTGACCTCCTCGAGTGTCTGACTGTGGGTTGACAGTAGGTGGGATCTAGAACTTCATCATCAATTGTTGTGTTTGCACTCCCCTCCCCCTCAGACCGAGTTTCTTCTTGCCCTGACCGAATATTTAAGTTGTCATCCCAATCGGGTATCTGCGTCTCATCTTCATCAGTATGTTCCTCATTGCCTATAACCACAGTTGTTGGAAAGGCAGCATTTTGGTAGCCAACAGTTTGCATTTTATGAAAGTCAACCTCCAAGCCATGTCATGCCCTTCTAAAAGCATGTATAACACAGCGAGGGGACTCCAACCACAGTCTCCCTCGTTGCCACTCACTGGGCCACACACACCCCACTTGACTGGCATCGGTTGAGCCCCCTTTTGAAAAAGAAAAAGATGCTTTGCATGAAGCACTCTCAAAAATACGCGTGCCTTTCCCGTCCCCTGGCTGACCCCGGGGAAGAAAAGTCCTCTGAGAGCCATGACTTGTTCATCTTGGTTCTTTTAGAAACACAGCGAGGGGACTCCAACCACAGTCTCCCTCGTTGCCACTCACTGGGCCACACACACCCCACTTGACTGGCATCGGTTGAGCCCCCTTTTGAAAAAGAAAAAGATGCTTTGCATGAAGCACTCTCAAAAATACGCGTGCCTTTCCCGTCCCCTGGCTGACCCCGGGGAAGAAAAGTCCTCTGAGAGCCATGACTTGTTCATCTTGGTTCTTTTAGAAACACAGCGAGGGGACTCCAACCACAGTCTCCCTCGTTGCCACTCACTGGGCCACACACACCCCACTTGACTGGCATCGGTTGAGCCCCCTTTTGAAAAAGAAAAAGATGCTTTGCATGAAGCACTCTCAAAAATACGCGTGCCTTTCCCGTCCCCTGGCTGACCCCGGGGAAGAAAAGTCCTCTGAGAGCCATGACTTGTTCATCTTGGTTCTTTTAGAAACACAGCGAGGGGACTCCAACCACAGTCTCCCTCGTTGCCACTCACTGGGCCACACACACCCCACTTGACTGGCATCGGTTGAGCCCCCTTTTGAAAAAGAAAAAGATGCTTTGCATGAAGCACTCTCAAAAATACGCGTGCCTTTCCCGTCCCCTGGCTGACCCCGGGGAAGAAAAGTCCTCTGAGAGCCATGACTTGTTCATCTTGGTTCTTTTAGAAACACAGCGAGGGGACTCCAACCACAGTCTCCCTCGTTGCCACTCACTGGGCCACACACACCCCACTTGACTGGCATCGGTTGAGCCCCCTTTTGAAAAAGAAAAAGATGCTTTGCATGAAGCACTCTCAAAAATACGCGTGCCTTTCCCATCCCCTGGCTGACCCCGGGGAAGAAAAGTCCTCTGAGAGCCATGACTTGTTCATCTTGGTTCTTTTAGAAACACAGCGAGGGGACTCCAACCACAGTCTCCCTCGTTGCCACTCACTGGGCCACACACACCCCACTTGACTGGCATCGGTTGAGCCCCCTTTTGAAAAAGGCATCGGTTGAGCCCCCTTTTGAAAAAGAAAAAGATGCTTTGCATGAAGCACTCTCAAAAATACGCGTGCCTTTCCCGTCCCCTGGCTGACCCCGGGGAAGAAAAGTCCTCTGAGAGCCATGACTTGTTCATCTTGGTTCTTTTAGAAACACAGCGAGGGGACTCCAACCACAGTCTCCCTCGTTGCCACTCACTGGGCCACACACACCCCACTTGACTGGCATCGGTTGAGCCCCCTTTTGAAAAAGAAAAAGATGCTTTGCATGAAGCACTCTCAAAAATACGCGTGCCTTTCCCGTCCCCTGGCTGACCCCGGGGAAGAAAAGTCCTCTGAGAGCCATGACTTGTTCATCTTGGTTCTTTTAGAAACACAGCGAGGGGACTCCAACCACAGTCTCCCTCGTTGCCACTCACTGGGCCACACACACCCCACTTGACTGACATCGGTTGAGCCCCCTTTTGAAAAAGAAAAAGATGCTTTGCATGAAGCACTCTCAAAAATACGCGTGCCTTTCCCGTCCCCTGGCTGACCCCGGGGAAGAAAAGTCCTCTGAGAGCCATGACTTGTTCATCTTGGTTCTTTTAGAAACACAGCGAGGGGACTCCAACCACAGTCTCCCTCGTTGCCACTCACTGGGCCACACACACCCCACTTGACTGGCATCGGTTGAGCCCCCTTTTGAAAAAGAAAAAGATGCTTTGCATGAAGCACTCTCAAAAATACGCGTGCCTTTCCCGTCCCCTGGCTGACCCCTGGGAAGAAAAGTCCTCTGAGAGCCATGACTTGTTCATCTTGGTTCTTTTAGAAACACAGCGAGGGGACTCCAACCACAGTCTCCCTCGTTGCCACTCACTGGGCCACACACACCCCACTTGACTGGCATCGGTTGAGCCCCCTTTTGAAAAAGAAAAAGATGCTTTGCATGAAGCACTCTCAAAAATACGCGTGCCTTTCCCGTCCCCTGGCTGACCCCGGGGAAGAAAAGTCCTCTGAGAGCCATGACTTGTTCATCTTGGTTCTTTTAGAAACACAGCGAGGGGACTCCAACCACAGTCTCCCTCGTTGCCACTCACTGGGCCACACACACCCCACTTGACTGGCATCGGTTGAGCCCCCTTTTGAAAAAGAAAAAGATGCTTTGCATGAAGCACTCTCAAAAATACGCGTGCCTTTCCCGTCCCCTGGCTGACCCCGGGGAAGAAAAGTCCTCTGAGAGCCATGACTTGTTCATCTTGGTTCTTTTAGAAACACAGCGAGGGGACTCCAACCACAGTCTCCCTCGTTGCCACTCACTGGGCCACACACACCCCACTTGACTGGCATCGGTTGAGCCCCCTTTTGAAAAAGAAAAAGATGCTTTGCATGAAGCACTCTCAAAAATACGCGTGCCTTTCCCGTCCCCTGGCTGACCCCGGGGAAGAAAAGTCCTCTGAGAGCCATGACTTGTTCATCTTGGTTCTTTTAGAAACACAGCGAGGGGACTCCAACCACAGTCTCCCTCGTTGCCACTCACTGGGCCACACACACCCCACTTGACTGGCATCGGTTGAGCCCCCTTTTGAAAAAGAAAAAGATGCTTTGCATGAAGCACTCTCAAAAATACGCGTGCCTTTCCCGTCCCCTGGCTGACCCCGGGGAAGAAAAGTCCTCTGAGAGCCATGACTTGTTCATCTTGGTTCTTTTAGAAACACAGCGAGGGGACTCCAACCACAGTCTCCCTCGTTGCCACTCACTGGGCCACACACACCCCACTTGACTGGCATCGGTTGAGCCCCCTTTTGAAAAAGAAAAAGATGCTTTGCATGAAGCACTCTCAAAAATACGCGTGCCTTTCCCGTCCCCTGGCTGACCCCGGGGAAGAAAAGTCCTCTGAGAGCCATGACTTGTTCATCTTGGTTCTTTTAGAAACACAGCGAGGGGACTCCAACCACAGTCTCCCTCATTGCCACTCACTGGGCCACACACACCCCACTTGACTGGCATCGGTTGAGCCCCCTTTTGAAAAAGAAAAAGATGCTTTGCATGAAGCACTCTCAAAAATACGCGTGCCTTTCCCGTCCCCTGGCTGACCCCGGGGAAGAAAAGTCCTCTGAGAGCCATGACTTGTTCATCTTGGTTCTTTTATAAACACAGCGAGGGGACTCCAACCACAGTCTCCCTCGTTGCCACTCACTGGGCCACACACACCCCACTTGACTGGCATCGGTTGAGCCCCCTTTTGAAAAAGAAAAAGATGCTTTGCATGAAGCACTCTCAAAAATACGCGTGCCTTTCCCGTCCCCTGGCTGACCCTGGGGAAGAAAAGTCCTCTGAGAGCCATGTCCACATTGTCAGTGGACAGACACGTGTGCTTATCTGCCAGCAGACCCACAGCAGCACTGAAGACAGGTTCCGAGAGAACGCTGGCTGCAGGACACGACAAGATCCCCAAGACGTACGTGGCGAGCTCAGGCAATTTATCAAGATTGGAAGCCAAGAATGAGCAGGGCTCAAGTTGCACAATAATGGCATGTTTCCTTGCATATACTCATATCTGTGTGTCCTCCTCTTTTTCCTTGTCCAGCTCTTTTGTTTTCGCATGAGTATATGTCCTTGTCACTTTCCCATGTGTTGTGAGTTGTTTGTGACCTTTTGGACACCTTTGAGGGTGTTTTCTAGGTGTTTTTCTGTGTTTGTGATTGCCTGCCATTGTTTCCTATGCAGTTCGAGTTCAGTTCGTCGAACGTTCGACGAACCGAACTCGAACGGGAGGTCCGTTCGGCGAACCAACCTCGAGCCGAACCGCGACCGGTTCGCTCATCTCTAGTCCCGACATATGTACAATCACTAGTTACAAACGTTGGATGTTAGAAAAATAAATAAATAATTCCTCACCGCTAACCTCAGCCGTCCCACTGCTCAGTGCCCGCCATCTGGTCCTATTCTTCCTGCCTTTGCATGGCAGATCTCTGGCTTTTCAGTATAGGCCGGGTCCAGGACTTCCAGCCACATCCCAGCCCCACAGGTCACTGTAAGCCAAGAGTGGAGAACATTATTTTACCAAAGCCATTTTGACATCATTTGAGGGTTATACAAAATGATCAAATTGAAAAACTAGTCTCCTCTATTTGGGCAAACATTTATGTTACTCACCCTTGATGGGATGGCTGAAATTGCTTCTTTATGGTGACGCGTGTGATGTCAGATGGTAAGGATGATTTTGTTTGCTACTTGCAACTGCTTTTCCGGATTTGTGTCAGTCTGGAGAGCAGGGAACTCAATAATAACTTTGTAAAGAATTTCCATGGGTAAGTTGTTCTGAACACAGATGCATATTTCACTATATTTCACTGCATGTCAAAGCTAACCACAGAGCTACTGTGCTGCTTCCACGTAATATACAATAAGACTGCTGTATATATCACATAGGATATACTGCCAAAACTGCTGTATATATCACATAGGATACACTGAGACTATGCTGCACACATCACATAGAAGGCACAAGACTGCTGTTTATACAACACATCGGAGACACTGATACAGCTTTGTACATCATATATGAGACACTGAAAACCTGTTGTATACATCACATAGAAGACACTGAGAATGCTGTATTTACATCAGATAGGAAACACTGAGACTCTGCTATACACATCACATAGGAGACAGACTAATGTACATAAATCACATAGGATACAATGAGACTGCTGTATATTCATCACATGGGATACACAGATTGCTGTATATACATCACATAATATACACTAAAGGGTGCTTTACACGCTGCGACATCGCTAGCAATGTTGCGAGCGATAGTACCCGCCCCCGTCGTACATGTGACATTTGGTGCTCGCTGCCGTAGCGAACATCATCACTACGGCAGCATCACACGCACATACCTGGTGAGCGACATCGCTGTCACCGCCGAACAATCCCTTCCTCAAGGGGGAGGTGCGTTCGGCGTCATAGCGTCGTCACTGCAACGTCACTAAGTGGCCAGCTAATAGAAGCGGAGGGGCGGAGATAAGTGGGACGTAACATACCGCCCACCTCCTTCCTTCCGCATTGCCGGTGGACGCAGGTAAGGAGAAGTTCGTCGCTCCCGCGGTGTCACACATAGCAATGTGTGCTGCCGCAGGAACGACGAACAACATCGTACCGGTGGCAGCAGCAATATTAAGGAAATGAACGACGTGTCAATGATCACCGTTTTGGAACAATTTTGCGATCGCTGATTGTTGCTAATTAGTGTTACACACTGCGATGTCGCTACCGTCACCGGATGTGCGTCACTAACGATGTGACCCCGACGATATATCGGTAGCGATGTTGCAGCGTGTAAAGTACCCCTAAGACTGCTGTATACATCACATAGGATACACTGAGACTGTTGCATACATCACATAGGAGGCACAAGATTGCTGTATATACATCACATCGGAGACACTGAGAATGCTGTATATACATCAGATAGGATACACTGAGACTCTGCTATACACGTCACATAGGAGACACAGACTGCTTTTTTTACATCACATAGGAGACACTAAGATTGTTTTATATACATCATACAAGAGTGACTGAAAATGCTGTGTATACATCACTTATGAGACACTAAGATTGCTGAATACATTATGTAGGTAACACTGCTCGCCGTGGTCTAACTTACATACAAATTCAGGATACAAACAAATCTATAGGACTTATCTACTTTGTAGCCGAGAGACTTGCTGCATTTTATTCTTTGGAATTGTAAAATATTCTATTAATAATTTAGTCTCTATTTCTACCTGTTATTTTCAACCTGTTATAGAAGATTGTTACATATATTCACAAAATAATCACATGTTTTAGTTAAATTTTAGCAAAACTCTTAACCCCTTTTAAGGACCGGGGAATTATTTATTTATTTTTTGCGCTTTTGTTTTTTCTCATCTTCCACCAAGACACCTCATGTTTATAATTCACGCTCCTGTCTTCAGCTCATGGAGTGATTACCTTTCCCCGCTGGCTACAACGTCCTCGCCACCTCCACGGCTCTGCATTCCCTGCAGCAGTGTGATGAGGTTGCAGTGTGATGACCTCATCACGCTGCTGCATGCAGGGCTGCAGGATGACGCGTCCTGCTCTGCCCCTCTGCCCCTGGTTCCACCACATGGCTAATTTGCATGAGCTTCACATGCAAATTAGCCATGTGTAGTGGCCGAAGCGACACAGCTGGTTCCCTCTGCTGCAGCTGTGGCTGGGGCCCAGTGAAGAGAGGGGCCTGACCCGAGGTTTAATAAAGTTAAGTAGTTACCCCGGGTCCCCCTCTTCCCCGGGCCCTATACACCAGTAATAGTTATAATGCCCTAATGGCGGCACTGAACCTGGGAGACCTTTAGTAGAGTTTATGGCCATTGTTTTGCACTCCACTGATGAGCCAGTGGCCACCATGGTACATTTCTATATTTATCAGCGATATTGATGTAGGGATGTTTAAGCCATGTCCCAAGTCCCACGGCATGGGTCCTTAACCATTTAGTCCGACCTCTGAGAACACCACTGATTTCTAAAATGCGGGACTTCTTTCGAAGTGGTCAAGCAAGCACACGCCGATTTCATCACTCATTCTCTATGGAACTTCCATCCATCACCTATCCCATCACCTATAGGATATTAATAGAATACAGATAATAGAATAAATTGAAAGCAAGTTTCCTTTGTAGTTGTTTGTGAGTTAAGGCCCTTAATTGACATTAAAATGCTATAGGCTACACGATCCTTCTCTCGACAGCTGTGTCCCCTGGCTTTCCCATACAAAGTAATGGTTGGTTCCACCACTCATTCTGTATTCTTTATGGGAGAGCTGTTAATCTCCTCACTAAACTAAAGGATCAGTAGCTGAAATTCCAGCATCTGGATTCTTTTTCACCTCAACATCATGGACTGGGAGAAATTTGGGATTTATAAATACTGCATCTCAGCAATTTGAAGATCCTGGGCATGTATATATGTATAGGTGCATCTCAATAAATTAAAATATCATCAAACGTTAATTTAAAATTGAATTCAGTAATTCAATACAAAAAGGGAAATGCATATATTATATAGAGTCATTACACACAGAGGGCTCTATTTCCATTGTTTATTTCTGTTAATATTGATGATGGATTACAGCCAATGAAAACCCAAAAGTCATTATATCAGAAAATTAGAATAATTACCAGAAAACACCTGCAAAGGCTTCCTAAGCGTGTAAAATTGTCCCTTAGTCTGGTTCAGTAGGCTACACAATCATGGGGAAGACTGCTGAATTGATAGATGTTCAGAAGGCAGTCATTGACAGACTCCACAAGGAGGGTAAGCCACAAACGGTCATTGCTATAGAAGCTGGCTGCTCACAGAGTGCTGTATCCAAGCATATTAACCCCTTAACGACCGCGGGCGGTAATATTACGTCCTAGTGGTCATAGTGTTACTGCCCGTGGTCTGCCGCTGGCAGCATGCTGCGATCGGCGCACATCTCAGCTGATTTTCACAGCTGAGATGTGTGCCTGCCAGGCACGAGCAGAATCGTTATCTGCTCGGGCCATTTAACCCCTTAAATGGTGCTGTCAATATGTGACAGCGCCATTATAACGGCATCAGCGGTAAACATTTACTTACCGCCCGATACTGGAAGTCAAGTGACGTGATCACGTGACTTTCAGTGGTTATCATGGTAGTACAGGGTCGTGTGATGACTCCTGTAGTTATCATGAATTACTTTCGGTTTCACTCCGCCGAATGAAGCAGAAAATTAGCATATCTGCTGTTTGCAGCTGTATAGCTGTGATCAGCAGATATGGCAGAGCGATCGGATTGCTGATCCCTGTAGTCCCCTAGGGGGACTAATAAAATTTAAAAAAAAAGTAAAAAAAGTTTTAAAAAATTAAAAAAAAAACAAAAAAACTGAAAGTTCAAATCACCCCCCCTTTCGCCCCATTGAAAATTAAAGGGTTAAAAAATATACACACATTTGGTATCACTGCATTCAGAAACGCCCGTTCTATCAAAATATAAAATCAATTAATCTGATCAGTAAACGGCGTAGCGGCAAAAAAATTCCAAACGCCAAAATTACGTTTTTTGGTCGCCACAAATTTTGTGCAAAATGCAATAACAGGCGATCAAAACGTAGCATCTGTGCAAAAATGGCACCGTTAAAAACGTCAGCTCGAGAAGCAAAAAATAAGCCATCACTGAGTCATAGATCCCGAAAAATGAGAACAATACGGGTCACGGAATATGGCGTAAAACATGCGCCACTTTTTTCGGACAAACTTCCGATTTTGTTTAACCCTTATATAAAAGTAAACCTATACATGTTTGGTGTCTAAGAACTCGCACTGACCTGAGGCATCACACCCACACATCAGTTTTACCATATAGTGAACACAGTGAATAAAATATCTCAAAAACAATAGTGCTATCACACTTTTTTTGCAATTTTTCTGCATTTGGAATTTTTTTGCCTAATTCCAGTACACTATTTGGCAAAACTTATGGTTTAATTTAAAAGTACACCTCGTTCCGCAAAAAATGAGCCCCACATGAGCATATTGACTGAAAAATAAAAAAGTTACGCCTCTCGGAAGAACGGCGAAAAAAAAACGGAAAGCGACAAATAGGCCGGTTGTGAAGGGGTTAATGGGAAGTTAAATGGATGAAAAAATTATGGTAGAAAAAAGTGCAGAAGCAACCGGGATAACCGCAGCCTTGATATGATTGTTAAGAAAAGGCCATTCAAAAATTTGGGGGAGACTCACAAGGAGTGGACTGCTGCTGCAGTCAAGAGCCACCACACACAGACGTATCCAGGACACGGGCTACAACCATCGCATTCCTTGTGTCAAGCCACTCATGACCAATAGACAATGCCAGAAGTGTCTTACCTGAGCCAAGGAGAAAAGAACTGGACTGTTGCTCAGTGGTCCAAGGTGTTGTTTTCAGATGAAAGTAAATTTTGCATTTCAGTTGGAAATCGCGGTCCCAGAGTCTGTAGGACGAGTGGAGAGGCCACAATCCAAGCTGCTGAGGTCTAGTGTGAAGTTTCCCCAATCAGTGATGGTTTGGAGAGCCATATCATCTACTGGTGTAGGTCCACTGTGTTTTATCAAGATTAAAGTCAGCGCAGCCGTCTACAAGGACATTTTAGAGCACTTCATGCTTCACTCTGCCGGCAAGCATTTTGGAAATGGAAATAATTTTCCAGCAGGACTTGGCACGTGTCCACACTGCCAAAAGTACCAATACCTGGTTTACTAACCATAGTATCACTGTGCTTGATTGGCCAGTAAAGTCACCTGACCTAAACCCCATAGAGAATCTATGGGGTATTGTCAAGACGAAGATGAGAAACACTAGACCCAACAATGCAGACGAGCTGAAAACTGCAAAGGTTTTGTCTGCCCCTTATGTACATCACATTCCCGCTAAAAAATTATGGAGTGGGCAGATACTTTGATTTCTGCTGCTTAATCCCTTAGATGCCGCCAGCAATCTCTTGTGATGTAATGTTGGCATGATTTTCCATAGTGACTGGAAAGCTTATTGAAGACCTCCATGTCTGCCATGTTAGATCTGTTACTACCTTTTGAGCTTCATAGAATGTTGGCTATATGCTGGTTTATAATAAAAAGCAATCAAACGATCAAAGGTCCAACTCCCCTATAGGAACTAAAAAAAAGGGAAAATCAAATAAAAATATTGAACAATAAAAAAAAATAATTCAAATCACTCGCTAACCTTCAAAATTAAAAACATTAAAAAAATAATATATTCATTATTGCCGCGTCCACAACACCGTAAAGCAGAACAAAATTCTAGAATTGTTGAGTTAAGGTTGATGCAACCTCTGTTAAAATGCAATAATAAGAGATCAAAACATTATAAGTAAATAAATAAAAATATCAGTTCACCATGCAAACATCCAGCCTCAATGCAGGTCAATCAATGGTAAAATTAGAAAGTTACAAGTTTCAGTAAATGGTGACACAAATTTAATTTTTTTTATTCACAAATTTCTACATTGCTTTCATCACTTAAAATCAGGCATCAAACACGTGCGAAACTCAGTATTGATTAAAATCTGCAAGAAAAAAACGCATGAAAAAATGCAAAAAAAACACAGTGTGGACACACAGCCTTAAATAGATAGCAAGAGTAAAAAAAAGTATGCGTCTCTTTTATATAAATAGTACAATATTTTGCATGTGCCGATGCTTCATGCGCGGGTCATGATGTCACGGGCGGAGGAGGGGACGCTGCGCTCACCCACTGCTCGGGTCCGGCTGCTGCTGCTGCTCGCTCGGTCGGTGGCTCGAGCAGTGGGCCGGATCCCGGGGACTCGAGCGGCGCTCCTCGCCCGTGAGTGAAAAGGGGGTTGTTTGGTTTAGGGATATTGTCCGTGACGCCACCCACGGTTGTGGTCAGGTTGTGACACCACCGCTGCTCTGGATGGGGATCCCGGGAGCGATGACAGGGAGCAGCTTGGATGTTGTTTCTCCCCTCCGTGGGTAGGGGAGTTGGTTGTCCCGGGGCCCGGTGAGGGGTTTAGGGATGGCAGGCGGGTTACGGGGCCTGGTGAGGTGCAGGGTCGCGGGGGCAGCACTGTGCCGCACGGCACGGTGGTACTCACTCAGCCAATAATGAATGCAAAGTCTCCAGTAAAACAAACAGCTGGATGGACGGGTCCCACAGACGGCTGCGATAGCTCTCCCGGTAGGTTGATGGTGACTGCCTTTCCCTGCACCTGTGTTGTGTTCACGGTTCCAATGGCTTCCCACCGGTAACCCGCTCCCCAGCTTGGATGGATGCTGAGGGAGCCCCTTTTGCCCGCAGGCTCTGTCCCTGGGAACTGGAGCCTTGGCGGTGACTGTGTTTCCCTTTACGGTTTGAGCTGTTGCCTTCAATCGGGTCTTGACTGCTGGGAAACCCTGGAGATTCCCTTCGCTAACGGATTTGACCAGTTTTACGGCAACTCCTAGCCTGGTCGGGGTCCGTAAGCCCTGCCGAATGGTGCTGGCTTCTCTTTGCTCCCCGATCCGGTACCGTCGGGCCACCGCCCGTCCCCGGTCCTTACGGTTCGCTCCAATCAGCCTCTCCTGCAGACGGTCACCACCGTCTGCCAACCTTGCTGTATGTGCCCGGGCCACGCACCCGGACACGGTCAGTCTCCTCCACTGCCACTTCACTTCACTACTCCTCAACTCAACTCTAAAACTCATCTGACTCCTTTTCCCGCCTCCAGGACTGTGAACTCCTCGGTGGGCGGGGCCAACCGCCTGGCCCACCCCCTGGTGTGGACATCAGCCCCTGGAGGGAGGCAACAAGGATTTGTGTTTAACTTCGGTGTGCCTAGCCGGGGTGTGGGGTGTGTTGTTGTAGTACCTGTGACGTCCTGGCTTGTCCAGGGCACCACAATGAGATGGGTGATTTTACTGCGTATAGTATACAGCTGGAATCTCTGTTCCCGCCACACACGCCCCTTGAATTAGCAGGGTGAAACACTTGTCAGGGTGTGGGGATGTAACGGGGTGCCGGGGGTGCCTTGGGGGGTGTAGTCGTGGCCCCTTTGTATGCCAGGCTAACCCCCGGCACCGCCGTCACTATTGGGACAGGGGATTGTTCTGTGGGGCAGAGTGTGGTGGAAGAGAGCACGCTGTCAGTCGCAGGAAGACTTTGCAGGCGGAGAGCAGTTGAACCAAACGACATGTTTATTGAACAGAGTGTTACAACAGACTCACTGCATGGATCTTGTAATACGCAGTCACACTTCCTGCCGGGAAAAGCTTTTCTTGTCGTCTCCTCTCTGAGGGGGGATGTGCCCGGCTACTCCACTTCACCTGAGCTCCCACTCCGGCTACCACAGACTTGACTCACCCAACTCTGTTTCACCATTGAGGACACTTTCTCTTTCCTTTTCCTTCGCTAGCTGTCGGCTTGGCTCCCACACTCTGCCCCCGTTGCTCTTTCTCCCCTGTCCCGGACTCGACTGCCTCAAACTCACACTTTCTTCCTTACAACACTTTCTCCCCCTCCCCCTTCTGCTGCCGGCTCCTCCTTTCTCCTGCACTGTTTCTATGGGGACAGCCGTCCCACCCGGCCACTAGGGGAAACCCATCTAAACTGTACAAATGCAGTAAAACACAATTAATCATTAACATTAACAGCTTTATCTACCCCAGCGTGGGGTATCTTCAGAGGGGGGAAACTGCGCCTCCTTGTAAGGGGTCCATCCACCCCTTACATTCCTCCCCTCTTTTTGCCTTAGCCTCCTGGCAAGGCTCGCATCTGAAAAACAGAATCTTAACTAGCAAGGCAATCTTTTTATCAAACTTTAAAACCTTCATGAGAAAAGAACAACTACTGAGTGCACGAGTTCTGCGCCCGGAGTCCCTCCAAGGGAGCTCCCGGTCTTTGTAGGCAGTTTGCCCGGAGGCCTCCAACAGGCACTCCCGGTCTTTGCTGGCCTTCTGCCCGGAGGCTCTCACAGCACTCCCGGTCTTTGTAGGTGAAAACAACAGACATAAAGTCTCCATCACGGAGGGAGTCCTTGCACAGTCCGGCATCAGACTCTTCACTAAGGGGACCGGCCATCATCTCCCGGACCACGGTCTCGGCCAGTAACCTTTCTTGCACCGGATCTGTTTCAGGCGGCGGGGACTGTCGTCGGGTCAGGGGCGCCGGCTTTACCGCCTCCCAGAAAAATCCCCACTCATCTTCCTCAAACTCCGGGGCATGTTGCTCTCCCGGGGCCGGAACTTCTGTGGGGGCTGGAGGTCCTACCTTGACTGGCGCCACCACCTCCGGACTCTGGAGGGGTGTTCCCAGGGTTTCGCTTCCCGGCTGTAGTTGCGTCTTGTAGGTGGCCCGGACTTCAGTGGATGTTTCACCGGTCACGGCATCCCATGAAGTGACCCACGTTACTTTTGCGGGCCGCTCCGGACCTCCTGCCACAGCCGGTAGCTTAATGGTAAGTGCCTCCTCAGCCACACTCTGCCTCGGGCGTCCTCTTCTCAGGCTGGTTGCCACCAGCGCGCCCGCTGCAGCTCACTGCTTTGTCTGAGTCTCCATCTCGCTCCTAGTCAGTTGCTGAGTTGGCGTCTCTTGCAGATTTTCCTGTAATGGCGCCGGGGACAGTGGAGATGCTGGGGAAGGTGGAGGCGGGCCTTCTTTTCCCGCTCCTGCATACACTCCACCCCCAGTCTCGCACATCAAGTCGACCCAGCACAGGCGACACCTTTTTTTCTCTGTAACGCCGCCCTCTTCACATGTCTTCAGCAGCATCTTGGGACCAGCACCTCCCCTCTTTGGACGGCGTACTCTGTACTTCTTTTTCTTCGCCGGCCAACTCAGGGTTCTTCGCTTGGCGCCAATTCTTCGCGCGCTCACTGTATTCGTGAAGACGGCGGCCATCTTACCGCGTTGCTCTTTCTCCCCTGTCCCGGACTCGACTGCCTCAAACTCACACTTTCTTCCTTACAACACTTTCTCCCCCTCCCCCTTCTGCTGCCGGCTCCTCCTTTCTCCTGCACTGTTTCTATGGGGACAGCCGTCCCACCCGGCCACTAGGGGAAACCCATCTACACTGTACAAATGCAGTAAAACACAATTAATCATTAACATTAACAGCTTTATCTACCCCAGCGTGGGGTATCTTCAGGGGGGGAAACTGCGCCTCCTTGTAAGGGGTCCGTCCACCCCTTACAGGGACACACCACCCAGGTTATCCAAATAGTGGGTTTGCTCCTTTTTCATCCATTTTTCTTCTATGCTTATTGCTATAACACGTATTTAACTGCTAATATATTTAGTTGTATGTTGTCTATTGCATTCTCCATGATTGGGAATATTTATACATTATACAGTGGCCTATTACAAATCATGTATTCTTCCATGCAAATATTGTACTATTTATGTAAAAGGGACATATACTTTTTGACTGCTGCTACCTATTTAATACAAACTATTGAAAACTTGCTAATTTGATACTAATTGTGGTACCTGCATTGGTAGTTGCCCCTCCTCCCTGTAGAAATCTTGCCATTTTATTCTGCAGTTTAAAGCAATTTAATAAAATATTTATGTTTTATCTATTATTATGTTGTAGTTCACCTTTTCTATCCCTGTGAGATCTGCAGTTTACAGCCAGTGAATGTATTCTCAAAACCAAAAAACTTTCATTTTATAGTAGATCTGGCGTGATGACAGATCTATTTCATTCCGCTTGATAGAATGTCACATCGTGTGAACCTGGTAAAATCACTCCAAAGTCACAGCCACTTGCTGTTTCTCCTCTGTCTCCTATTTTCAAGGGTAATCCTTCTATAAAAGTGGGCAGGGTCTCTGCCTCTCAGTTTCTGCACTTCTTTCTGCTAAACACCATAGACGTAACAAAGTGGTAGGCTTTGAGTTCAGCTTTCAGGGCAGTCAAATGATTAGACAAAGGCCTCAGTTCCACTTGTGTTTTGCATGGACGAGTGCAATCCGACTGTACTCGCACCAGTGCAAAACTATGGGCCAGTGTCCATCTGCGATTTATCTCTCATTCTATATTAGCATAAGAAAAGAATCACAGCATGCTGTGTTTGGCAGTGAGTCTCAGCTCACACGCACCCATACAAGTCTATGGATGCGTGTGAAACATCGCACTGCACTTGAATGTCATCCGAATGCAGTTTCGATATACGACAAGACAGGCAGCAGAGGAAAGGGAGAAAGTGCTTTCCCCCTCTTCTCCACAGCTGTGATCCGATTGCAAGATCAGATCCCAGTCGCATGACCCTTGGCTGACACTCGCAGCACAGCAGGAGCCAAGGGTCATTAGCATTTTACTTCCGATGCTCTCGCATCGGAAGCTATGTGCAAGAGGAGCCGAGACCAAAAGGATAATAAATGCTGGGAATTGAGGGAACAGAAGTTCTAGTCCATGCAGTGCTGGCAGAACACTAATCCAGAGCAACCACCTAGTAAAAAAAAGAGAGGATGGCAAGTTAGAACACATGAAAATAGGGGTAGTTCTTGGACATATTACACTGTAAGATGGATCAAAAGTAGTTTTCAGTTGTTGGTAAGAAAGGCGGCTTCTTGCAGGTTTTGCATAAAAGGGACACATACACTTTAAGTAAAATGTTAGTGGGTTCTATCTGATTTTATGATAAACAGTGCATAACTATCATCAAAATAGTGGCATGGATGTGGTCTCGTGGCTCCTCTTATGAAGCTAGATGACACATGGCACTTACACAGAGGGTACACTAGCACCCCGCACCCTTTAGCGCCGGACACTCACTAAGGTGCAGGGCACCTTTTAAGCAGTAGACTATGGGCACCCAGCTTACCTCCTGACTACAGATATTATTCACACAGGTAGGTAAATCTTTGACGTTTCATAGGTTCTGGAGGCTTCTGAGACATGACTTTGCTGTTAATGTGAGTACTGTGTTCTTCCTGGATCATAAGTCACAGCTAATAAAATATGTAGAGGACTTGTTTTGTGCAATAATAAAATTCAGCTGGATCTTCTTATCTTTGCAGCACTATTGTTCTTTACCACATGATGACATGGGGCTTGGCGATCCTACTGTGCGTAGAAGGTGTTGCAATGCTCTACTACCCTTCAGTATCTAAGTGAGTATCATCATTCTGCATCTATTATTCAGGACCCGAATGTGGAAGCAAGAAGAGAAATGTCTCTAATTTCCAGCTACTCCTTTTCTGCCATGCTCACCTGATCTACAGACACCATAGCTAACCCTGATTATTACAACTATGGTAGCGCAGCCTAATCAAAGATATAGGGGAGCCTCAGCAGATACCGCAAGGTTACTGAACATCACCATACAAAGATTAACACCAATGTTACTGCCATGTAGTGATAGATACCAGTCCTGCAGAACATATAATAGATTACAATGCAGATACTGAATTAGAGCTTCATCAGTTCACTCTGATGGAGTTGTATATTTCCCCCCATCTTTTCCATCTAGCCCAGACCGGCATAACAACTTCTTCCAGTCACGACTTGTCTGCAGAGATTACAACAAAGACACATTTGACTTCTCACATTGCCAGCACCATACCCATAGATATGTGGCGCCCTGGACAAGCCAGGGGCCACAGAGAACAACACCAACACACCCCACACTCCCGGTCAGGCACACCAAAGTCAGACAAAAACCCTTGTTGCCTTCCTCCAGGGGCTGATGTTCACACCAGGGGGTGAGCCAGGCGGTTGGTCCCACCCACCGAGGAGTTCACAGTCCTGGAGGCGGGAAAAGCAGGCAGTTCAGTTGGAGAGTGGAAAGTGGAAGGAAGGAAAGTGGTAGTAGAGCAGACTGAAGTTGGTCCGGGTGTGTGGCCCGGATGGATCAGCAAGGTTGGCGGACAGTGGTGACCGTCTGCAGGAGTGGCCTATTGGAGCTAACCGTAAGGACCGTGGACGGGCGGTGGCCCGGCGGTACCGGACCGGTACGCAAAGAGAAGCCAGCACCATCCGGCAGGGGCTTACGGACCCCGGCAAGGCTAGGAGTCACCGTGAATTTGACAAATCCGTTAGCGAAGGGAACCTCCTGGGTTTCCCAGCAGCCAAGTCCCGACAGAAGGCAACCGTCCAACCGAGAGAGGGAAACACAGTCACTGCCAAGGCTAAAGTTCCCAGGGCCAGAGCCTGCGGGCAAAAGGGGCTCCTTCAGCAACCATCCAAGCTGGGGAGCGGGTTACCGGTGGGAACCCATTGGAACCGTTACACTACATAGGTGCAGGGAAAGGCAGTCACCATCAACCTGCCGGGAGAAACAACACCGCAGCCATCTGTGGGACCCGTCCATCCAGCCGTGTGTTTTACCGAGAACTGTGTCCTCATCATTGGCTGAGTGAGTACCACCGTGCCGTGCGGCACAGCGCTGCCCCCGTGACCCTGCACCTCACCAGGCCCCGTAATCCGCCTGCCATCCATCCCTACCCCATCACCGGGCCCCGGGACAACCAACCCCCTACCCACGGAGGGGAGAACTAACATCAAAGCTTCTCCCTTTCACCGCTCCCGGGATCCCCGTCCAGAGCAGCGGTGGTGTCACCAACTTCACCACAACCGTGGGTGGCGTCACGGACAATAACCAAATCCCCACCATCAATTCCCCTTTTCACTCACGGGCGAGGAACGCCGCTCGAGTCCCCGGGATCCGGCCCACCGCTCGAGCCACCACCGAGCAGCAGCAGCAGCCGGACCCGAGCAGTGGGAGAGCGCAGCGTCCCCTCCTCCGCCCGCGACAGATACACAGCTCCCTATACGCAGCATGATGAGTCCCACAGTAGCAGACTCCCCCTACATAATGGCCTTGTTTAGCCCCCCCCAATGTATGGCAGCCCTCCCATAGACTGCAACTCTATCATGGCTCTCAGTAATCCTACTCAGATTCTATGATGGCCACAAATACTTCCCCCACATTGTATGGATGGCACCAAGCATTTCCCCCACATGGTAATAAGGCCCCCAGGCCCCCCCCACACTGTAACATGTCCCCCACCCCAATATTCCCCCTACACTTTAATATGGCCTCCAGTATTTTCCCCACACTTTATCATTGCTCCCAGTATTTCCCGACTCTGTATGGATGGCCCCAAGTATTCCCCCAAACTGTAATATTAGCCCAAGCATCCCCCACACCGCAATATGCTTCCCAATGTAATCTTGCCCCCAGTATTTCCCCCACACTATATCATAGCCCCCAGTATTTCCCCCACTGGAAATTGACCACCAATATTCCCTGCACACTATAATACGGCCCCTGTAATTTCCCCAACACTATAGTAGGGCCCCCAGTAATCCCCTCACACTATTATAGCCCCCAGTTTTGCCCACTGTAATATGGCCCCCAGTATTGCCCCCACATTGTACTATGGCCCCCAGTATCCTCTCACACTGTATGATCACCTCAAGTATTTCCCTTTCACTGTGTAATGGCCCCCTGTATTCCTCACACTGTATCATGGTCACCAGGAGTTTCCCACACTATGTAATGGCTCCCAATATTTCCCCCACACTGTATAATGGTCTCCAGTATTCCTCTTATTGTATCAATGCCCCCAGTATTCCCCCACAATGTATTATGGCTCCGGTATCCCCACACAAGCAAAAAAAACCCTAAAGCATAACATCTTATGCTCACTTTCTCATGGATGCTGAGTCCACTGGCAGACAGGACCAACATAGTCATATGATGACGTCATCACACTGCTCCACATCTTTGCCTTATCAGTGAGTCTGTCTGCTGTTCTGTAGACTGCAGGCCTTAATCGGTGTGGTAGTACAGGGAGATCATGTCTCCTACTTGACCACAGAGTTTAACTGTATTGGCACTGCGCAGTGTACAGTAACGATAGCTCTGGGGAAGCCCAGTGATCGTGGGACCTAGGGTGACGTCCCCTTGGCCCTCCTGATAGCTACGTTACTGTGTCATACTGAACAGTTCTAAAATAATAGAGTATGCAGACGTTTTATAATTACAAATTCCGTGACACAACATGACTTACTAAACTGGATTAAAATTAAGCCTTTTCTTGATAATCTTAAACTCTGCTTTGATCCACTCAACTATGTCAACATTTAGCAATAATCCCTGATTTAGGTGAGTTTTGGCTATTATCAATTATGCAAACCCGTTGTAGTCCACATACATACGCTTATTGCATAAGTATACTAGAGAGCCAAAAATGACCTGTACCATAAATATCCCAAAACTGAGAAGTAAATGTAATAAATAGACAAGTGGCCAACAGTAAAATAAACATTAATCCCCATTAGAACATAAAGTGAGTTTTGTAGTGGATATATGCTAAACATTATGGATAAGTACCAAGAGAACACTTACTTGTCCGGAATTGCATGGTTGTGAACCACCGTATTGGTGCAGATTTGTTGAAGAGGACACTTTTTTATTGACACACTGACACTTTTGCCCATGTCCTGTGACTGGTATTGCTTTTGAGCACAGTTCAATATAAAAATGTTGCCCCTACTTCTAATCTATATCAACAATACCTATAAGTCCGGAGTCCACTACCATAGAGTCTCTTATGAGAGAGAATTGGATCAATAATGCTAATGATACTCAGCTCAATTTCTGATCAGAATATGAGCAAAGTGTCATTTACTGTGATCTGATTCTCTGAAATACAAGTCGTATCAAAGGTGCGGAGAATTGCTGAATCGGCGTGAGAAAAAAAGCTCTATTAAGCACAACCCCATAGTATAACAATGGAGAGAGTGCTATCCAATAAACACACGTCTGATGTATACAGTTGTGTCAGCGAGGCCAAAGATAAAGACTAATTAGTAGATATCACATTACTATTGATTTTCAAACTACAAAGCAGCCCTACCAGGGAGAGCCACCCCCAATTGTTGGTGATATGCAGCTAGGGAGACAGGTACAGATGGATTTGGCCGACGAGTGGTGTTCTAGCTGGTGATGCCCTGGTCTATTTGACATTATAAAACAAGGTCTGAATAATACAGGTGGCATTATTTACATTATAATAATAATATGATTTTTATTTGTATAGCGCTAACATATTCCACAGCGCTGTAATTCAGAGGGGACATGTACAGATAATATGAGACATTACAGAATAACAAAATTCAACAGATACCAAGAGGAGTGAGGGCCCTGCTTGTAAGCTTACAGTCTAGGAGGAAATAGGGGAGCCACAAAAGGTAAATTGGGGGGGGACGACAAAAATACCCAACTTGTCATATATGGTTTGGCCATCAAAATAGTAGCGGGTACAAAAGTTCAAAACCAGGTGTGTGAACAGGTCATCGGCCAGAATTTACACAAGTACAGAGTGTGAAACAGTACATGAAGAGGAATGAAACCAGAAGATACAGGGGGCAAGAATTGAAATAACATTTTGTGAAGGGTAGAATAGCAATAGTTAGATGAGGGAGGTGAGGTGATAGGCTAGTCTAAAGAAAGGCGTTTTTAGGTCCTGCTTAAGGATGTGGATGTTGGGAATTAATCAAATTGTTCTTGGCAGTGTATTCCAGAGCATTGGCGCAGCTCGTGAAAAATCTTGAAGACCGGAGTGGGAGGTTCGAATTATTGAGGATGTCAGTCTTAGGTCATTAGCAGAATGGAGGACACGGATGGGGTGATAGACAGAGATGAAGGAGGAGATGTAGGGCAGTGCAGAACTGGGGAGTGCCTTGTGGGGGAGAGTGATAAGTTTATATTGAACTCTGTATCGGATGGGCAGCCAGTGCAATTGTGAAGCCAACACAATGAATGGCACAGAGTAGAGGCATCAGTGAAGTGGTTGGAGAAGAAAATGATCCTGGCTGCGGCATTCAGGATGGATTGGAGAGGGGAGTGTTTAGTAACAGGGAGACCAATTAATTAGTAAAGAATTACAGTAATCCATGCGAGAAAGAATAAGAGAGACAGTATGAGTTTTTGCAGAGTCAACGGTAAAAAAAGGTCAAATTCTAGAGATGTTTTTGAGGTGGAGGTGATACAAGTGAGCGAGTGAAAGAATGTAGGAAGTGAAAGTGAAAGAGAGATAGGAGTCAAATATAACCCCAAGACAGTGGGCGTGCTGCTGGGGTTTAATAGTAGAACCACACACAGAAATGGTAATATTGGGTTTGAGAAGGTTAGGAGAGGGAGGAAACATGAGAAGTTCAGTTTTTGACAAATTCAGTTTTAAATAGAGGGAGGACATGATGTTGGAGACAAAGGACAGACAATCGCTAGTATTTTGTAATAATGCAGTGGTGATGTCAGGAGATTAAGTGTAAGTTGGGTGTCATCAGCATAGAGATGGTACTGGAAACCAAATCTGCTGATAGTTTGTCCAATAGGAACATTATATAGGGAGAAGAGAAGGGGGCCAAGGACTGAACCCTGAGGAACCCCAACCGTAAAGGGTAGAGGAGAGGAGTTGGAGCCGGCAAAAGATACAGTGAAGGAGCGATCAGAGGTAAGAGGAGAACCATGAGAGAGCGGTGTCCATGAGTCCGATAGAGCTGAGTATAGTGAGGAGCAGCTGGTGATTCACAGTATCGAAGCAGAGAGATCCAGAAGAATCAGCAAGGAATAGTGACTGTTAGATTTAGCTGTTAGTAGATCATTAGAAACTTTAGTAAGAGCAGTTTCAGTAGAGTGTAAAGCAGGTTTTACACACTACGATATATCTAACAAGATGTCGGCGGGGTCACATTCGGCATCGTTAGTGATTTCGTAGCATGTGACAGCTATAAACGAGCAGAAATACTCACCTTCTCGTTCATCGTTGACACGTCGCTCATTTTCAAAAAATCGAACGTGCAGTTGTTCATTGTTCCCGAGGCAGCACACGTCGCTCCGCGTGACACCCCGGGAACGATGAACTGCAGCTTACCTGCGTCCCACCGGTAATGCTGAAGGAAGGAGGTGGGCGGGATGTTTACGTTCCGCTCATCTCCGCCCCTCCGCTTCTATTGGGCGGCCGCTGTCTGACGTGACACCGAACGTCCCTCACCCTTCATGAAGTGGATGTTCACCGCCCACAGCGAGGTTGTTTGGAAGGTAAGTACATGTGACGGGGGTTACAACATTGTGCAACATAGGCAAGAAATTGCCCGTGCCGCACAAACGATGGGGGTGGGTGCGATCGCAAATGCATCGCACGAGAAATCGACACATGTAAAGCAGCCTTTAGGAACGGAAACCGGATTGTAGAGGGTCATGGAGAGAATTATCTGACAAACAGTGGATTATACGGCAGTTGACTAAGCATTCCAGAAGTTTGGAGAGGGGAGATTAGAGACTGGTCTGTAGCTAGCGGCGCAGTTTTGATACAGGGATGTTTTTTTTAAGTAAGGGGTGTATGCTGCATGTTTGAAGGAGAAGGGAAAGACACCAGAGGACAGAGAGAGAATATTTCAGTTAGGTGAGTGGTGACTGCTGTGCCACCCCTGCAGTGGTCGAAACCGCTTGGATCCGGGGGTGATTACACGTGGCTCGAGGGTCTGCGGACCCGGGGGCTTGGGGCCACTCTTAAATGTAAAAGGGGGGTTATTTACAGGGGGAGTTAGATAGTTTGTGACGCCACCCGTGGTGTGCGGTAATGGAGAGTACCGCCGCTGCCAATGGGAGTACTCGGGGTGATGGAGTGGGGCAGCTAGATGACGTTAGGAGAGGCCACGGAGCAGGGCTCATGAGTACTAGGTGGCAGACGTTGGTCTGGGCCTGGTAGGAGCTGGAACCCGGTTGCAGGGCACAGTGTCAAGGGGCACAGACTGCCGAGGAGGGCAGCCGGCGGCCTTGAGCTATCACCGGGCAGGGGCCATGGCACGACGGGGTACGTGGACCCCAGGCCGGAAAGTAGCTTCACGCGTTCCCGTAATTTACCCGACGGGGGTGAAGACTTCAAGTGTCATCCCCATCCCACTCCAAAATCGGAGTACTAGCGCACCGATGGGATAGGACTTTCCCACTACAATCCAAAGAAGTCCTACGAGTGAACCCTGAGAGCAAGCTCACTCCGTTAGCCATACGGGTGAGCGGGACCCGAAGAGTTTTATACCAATGGGTCCAATAAAGAAGAAGGTGCCAAGGACAGATCCACAGGCTAACAGCAACACCAAGGGCACGGATCCAAGCGTGCTCCCCGCAGACTGCAGTGGTGCTCAGAACTTTGGTTTACAAGCTGTCGGTGTAGTTATTCCAGGACTGAGTGAGTAAATTGAAGACCCCTGTTCCTATCTCCCACGGCACCCAAATACCATCCCAACCATCAACAGGCCCCGGGACACAAACCCCCTACCCATGGAGGGGTTAAACATCAGGCTGCCACACCATCGTCACCGGGCTCCCCAACGGCAGCGGTGGTCCCTCACAGTACCACGCACCGTGGGTGGCGTCACAAACTTTCCAAATAACCCCTGTACATATCTCCCCCCTTCTTTTAATCGAGTGGCTGCACGACCCCCGGGTTCGGAGACCCCTCGAGCCACCGCAGATCCGGATTCGAGCAGCAGCGGTAGCCCGGCTGCTGGCACGGGGGCGGTACACTAACTGATCATAAAACCCATGAACATGTAAGATAAGATTCCAGCATCCAAAAAGAAACTCAGTAAGATGACAGGAATATATATAATATATATATATATATATATATATATGTATATGTGACGCCCTGGCGCCGCCAGGTGGTCACACAGTATAGGCCCCACACAACACCTTCCCTCACAGGGTTACATACAGCCAACCTGAAACCCTAGTCACCCCCCTCAGGGTAGGACAGGTACTCCAGTGGGCGGGACCAGGCGGATGGAGAATGCCCACCTAGGGGTCTGGAGAACCCGGGGTGGGAAAAGAGTGAGTCAAGTTTGGTAGGTCAAGTGGAGTAGTAGTGGAGGAGTAGCGTGAAGGTGCAGCTCAAGTACCGAGAGCAGAGCCACCGGGGTTGGAGCTCCGGTGCATTGGCTAGGTGGCAGACGGTGGTCCGTGTCTGACAGGAGACGGGAAGACAGCAGCCGGAGATCCGAGGTGGACCGGGGCAGGGTTGGAGCCTGCCAGTACCGACACCGGAGAACCGACCCGGAAACCGTACACAGAGGGGGTACTTGGACCCTGAAGCCAGGACCGGAACCAACGGCCTAGCTAATTAACCAATTGAGGGCAGGATTATAGGTCCTGTCCCAACCAAAGTCCCAAAAACAGACAACCACCCACAGAGAGGGATAGGGCATCCGCCAAGGCCCGGTAGATCAGCATCAGCGGCCACGGCTCCCAACAGAAGTACCGGGAGCGAACTCCCGCATTCCACACCGGGAAGTTCACCACATCACAACACAGTGCAGAGGAAAGTGACACAGACCACCAGCCCGGGTGGGGAACCAGAGTACACCCGACCGCGGCAGCCGGCCACCAGCACCTTGGTTAACCACTGGACTTGTCTGATTTATTTAACCGTGAGTAAGCTGAGACTCCCTGGTCTGACCAGGCGCGCCAGCCCCTGCCATCACCAGCCCCTGCACCGAGTCATCGGGCCCCGGGGCAACCATACCTACCTACGGAGGGGTTAACAACCAGCTGCCATTCCATCGTCCCCGGGTGCCCCACAGCAGCAGCGGTGGTGCCACACTTCACCACACACCGTTGGTGGCGTCACAGACTGATTACGGCAAATCCCGTACAAATACGTCCCCTTTTATTTGGAGTGTCCACGTGACCCCCGGGTCCGGAGAATCCCTCGAGCCACACTGCGGATCCGGATCCGAGCAGCCCGGCTGCTACTGACGTGGGGGCGGCATATATATATATATGCTATAGACTGAAGGGAAGTTACAATACAGCAATACAATTCACATTCACACACATGCACAGTCGGGAATGACAGTGGCTAATTTATTGCAGGCCGTGTATTTCCAAGTATGGCTTCATTCACAGACTGAATGTTTTCAGCCACATTTTAGCACCTGTATTGTAAGCAATATATCTGGACCACCTGTGTTCTACCAGCTGCTTTTGGACGAACATAGATACTGTGATATCAGGGGCTGAGCTTAATAAAGGTGTTTGTGTTTTGATTGATGCAGTATTATGTAAGTATACATACCTCCTTGATATTTCAGGTTAGCGACTGAATTGACACAGACTGTGTGGTACAATTTTTTAACAATATCCTAACTCACAGACACCCTTTACGACCCGCAACACACATCCGTTTTTTTTGTACGTGTGCGGTACGTATTTGCACGTACCGGAGATATGTACACACGGAGACCCATGTTATTCAATGGTAGATGGCACACACACGTAAAATCACACGGAACGTGTGTCCGTGTGGTAAGTACGTGTGTGCGCTTTTCTACACGGACGACATGTCCGTTTTTGGCTGGCAGCACGCAGGCACGGACCCGCTTTAGTCTATGGGTCCGTGCCTGCACGTACCGCACACGGAGTATGTCCGTGTTCAGCACGTATCGTCCGTGTCCGTTTTTCATCACGAAATCTGAAACACTTGTTTCCAATCTATCAGGACAATTGAAAGCAAACAACAACACCAGGATCTCATGATGAATGATTAAAATCGTTAATTGGGTAAGAATGCGGGCCTTTAAAAATGGACAGCACACGGTTAGTACACGTACGTATTTTATGTCAATATGGACATTCCACACGCACACATGGCTCGCATACGCCATCACACGGATGCCATACGTACCGGAGAAACGCCCCTAAAAATCGGAACACGGACCCGAAAAACGGACCGTGAGACACGTACGTTTTTTTTGCGGAAGTGTATTTTAGGCCTAAGGAAATGTTTTCATGTTCTGTATTCAGGAGTGCACTGCTCCTCTGCCGCTCAGCTTCCTGTTTGCCAGGGGATGGTGTACTTCTGATTATCGACCAGTGGTGTGATACAGTTGCTAATCTGAACTGCACAATTTCTAATGTTGCCGGAAGAAGAAGCTTTGCCTCTGCAGCATCCGAGAAACGCAGAGTCTCTGAAGCCAGCAATCCAATCAGCTTCAGAGCGATGATTGTAAGCTCTATATCAAAGTGCTTGTAAGTGCACTTGCCTATGAGTCTGGCCACCACTGACAGACTACAGCTAACAAGCAATACACAATAGAATTATAAATTTCTCTCTTCTTGAGAATGGCGAGGACTTTTAATAACAAGTCAATTGCAATGTTGCTTATTTTTTCATGTAGTTTGCAATTTGTACCCTTCTTTATGTTGAGAAATCCTATTTAACATTCTTTGTTGCTAGACGGACTTTCATACAATCCACCTTATGTTCACGGTCTGTTTGGCCCTTAACCTTACCCCTGAAAGGTAAACGTAAGCGATTCATGAATTCATTAGCTGCCTCAAGGGTAAACTGTGAACACAATTGAAATAATTGTAAAAATCAATTTCAGGGGCATTTAGGGTGGAAACTGAGAAGAAGGTATTTCCTTCTGATTGATAGATACTATTAGAGCAACATTCCAGCCATAAAAAAATGAAAAATCTTCTATCGCATTTGTATTACTTACCTCTATACTGGATAGGATTTATGCTCCATATTATTTCATGTTGCTGCATATTGTCTACATTTTTAAATCAAGTGGCTGCTATTTCTGCTGTATACAGTATATTAACTAAGAAAGAAATCGCATCAGTTGTATTCTAGTTATAATATTTATTCATTTATATAGTGCTATTAATTTCACAGCAGTTTACCTACATTGACCCACAATCTAAATTACCTATCTGTAGGTCTTTGGAGTGTGGGAGGAAACCAGAGAACCAGGTGGAAACAAACGATAACATGGGGAGAACATACAAACTCCTTGCAGATGTTGGCCTTGGTGGGATTTGAACCCAAGACTCCAGTGCTGCAAAACTGCAATGCTAACCACTGTGCCTCTATCTATACAGAGGATTTGGTAGGCACACACAACCAAGCTATTCCTTAAAGGGAACATGTCACCAGGTTATTCCCTTATGAGCTGTGGCCACCAGTGAGCTCTTATATACAAGATTCTAGAATACTGTATATAGGAGCCCAATCGCTATAATGTAAAAAAGACACCTGTATAATACTCACCTAGGGGGCAGTCTGGTTCGATAGGTGTCAGTGCTCTCGGTCCAGCGCATTTTCCATTTTGTGTGATTGCCGTCCTCCTGCCCAGACCAGTGTGCTTGACATGTCCTGCGTCATTCACACAGACGCCTCCATTGCGCTCCTATGCATGCGCAATTTGATCTGCCCAGCTGAGGGCAGAGCAAAGTACTGTAAAGTACAGGAGGAAAGGTTAGAGACCGCCCGCGCACATGCACTACATTACTTTGAACTGCCTTCAGCCGGGCAGATGAAAGTGTGCATGTGCAGGAGCGTAATGGAGGCGTCTATGTGAATATTACAGGATGCATCATGCACATGGGGCTGGGCAGGAAGATGGTGATCACACTAGATGGAGGAGGCACTGGAACAAGCAACAACACCCATTCGACCAGAGCGCCCACTAGGTGAGTATTACAAAGCTGTGTTTTACATTATACAGAATGGCGTAGGCTCTTGTATACAGTTGTCTGGAATGCTGTATATAAGGGCAGGGCCGGCGCCAGCACCTGGCAAACCCGGTCAAATGCCGGGGCCCTGAGCTGCCGGGGGGGCCCACTCGTGGTGGCAGGAGTGGCGCACCGCTACTCAGGGGGGCCCGGTGGTCGTGCTGTCACCGCCCCCCGCCGAGGATCGAGCTTTCAATTGCATCGGCATCGCAGGTGCCGATACAATTGAGAGCAATGATGAGAGAGTGAGCGGCTCTGCTATACATCTCTCAGCACCCAGCTTTCCCATGCTCTGCTATACATCTCTCAGCACCCAGCTTTCCCATGCTCTGCTATACATCTCTCAGCACCCAGCTTTCCCATGCTCTGCTATACATCTCTCAGCACCCAGCTTTACTCTGTTATGGGAAAGCTGGGTGCTGAGGGAAAGATGGATATCAGAACATGAGAAAACTGGGTACTGATAGAGGGATTTCAGATCATGGGAAACCTGGGTGCTGAGGGTAAGAGCCAAGTGTCAGCATCATTATCCTGTACCCCGAGTGTCAGTGTCATTATCCCGCACCCTAAATCTCGGTGTACGTGGAGGGGGGCCCCGGTCCAAATTTTGCACCAGGGCCCATCAAACTCTAGTTACGCCACTGAGTATTAATCACTGTATTCTACATGAGGGTGCCTACTGCTATCTGGCTCTGCACTGTGCTATATACAGGCTATGCTATATACAAGCTGTATGCTACATGAGGGTGCCTACTGCTATCTGGCTCTGCACTGTGCTATATACAGGCTATGATATATACAAGCTGTATGCTACATGAGGGTGCCTAATGCTATCTGGCTCTGCACTGTGCTGTCTGGGTCTGCACTGTACTATATAGGTCTGTGTACTACATGAGGATACCTAATGCTATCTGGCTCTGCACTGTGTTATATAGGTGCTGTGTACTACATGAGGGTGCCTAATGCTATCTGGCTCTGCACTGTGGTATTTAGGGGCTGTGTACTACATGAGGGTGCCTATTGCTATCTGGGTCTGCATTGTGCTATATGTGTGCTGTATACTACATGAAGGTGCCTAATGCTATCTGGGTCTGCATTGTGCTATATGGGGGCTGCATAGTGCATACGGGGGCTACATAATACTATATGGAGGACAATGGGGGCTTCATAACACAATATGGGGGCTGCATACTACTATACCCCCAGAGTTGTATGTCCCCTCCACCCAGGTGCTGTATGTCCCCCCCCCGCCCCAGAGCTGTATACACCCAGAGCTGCATGTCAACCCCCCACCTCACAGCTGTCCCCCCCCACCTCAGTCACTGCCCTCCTCTAGAGCTGTATATCCCTTTCCTCAGTAATATGTATTCCCCCCAGTATTGTGTTTGTCCCCAGCCTCTCTTGTGATGTATATACTGCAGTGTTAGTGTGCCCTATCTGCGGCCATGTCTGTTAGACAAGCCGGGAGGTGAATGAGGCTGTTGCCGGCTTCCCAATATTAGAAATATATATACAGGATAAATATATAAAAATAATGTGTGTGTGTGTGTGTGTGTGTGTGCATGTATGATGTGTATCTATCTGGCAGTGTATATGACTGTGTCTAGATTTATGTCTATTTATGTGTTTTTGTGAATTTCTCTTTAAATAAGTATGTGTACGTGTGCCTGTATGTGTATGTATCTGTGCATGTCTGTGTGTGGATGGGGCCCACTGAGACTCTTTCGCCCAGGGCCCACAAAAACCTGGAGCCGGCCCTGTATAAGGGATCACTGGTGGTGGCCACAGCTCATAAGGAAAAAACATAGTGACAGGTTCCCTTTTAATATCTGAAAGAATAAAAATGTGTCTAAAGTGATGTAACTTGGACAATGCAGTCGCCCAGTGTTACATCTCTACATATACTAGGTGATTAAGGCCTAATGTATACATTGCAATTATAAAAAGCTCAGGAGTAGATCTTAGACTTTAGTACTTTTTTTATTAATTTTACTATTTTTTTACTACTTAAAATCATTGGTGAAATTTCTTACAGTTATCAGAGATTTGTAAAAATCCTAATAGGTTTAGTATGTAAGCGGTCCAAATATACATTTGACATGCAAGTTAGAACAGTGGCACCAAACATATACCCTAAATGTATGAAACTTTATACCTATACACGTTACAGAAAACCTCTGACTGTTCTTGTAATTTAAAAAACATTGTTCTATGTAACATATATATATATATATATATATATATATATTTTAGAATGCAGTTGTGAAGCAAGGTATATGATAGTGCTTTTCAGCTGTGAAAAAAATAAAGGGGTCTTTTTTTAGACTATACCAACTCAATACATGATATAAGATTAATATATGCTGCAGAAATGACCGCTGTGTAGAGTGAATAGAGCTTGTCTGATGGTCAGGGCTCCACTTTTTGAATTCTGTTATGTCATTTTTGAAATAATTTATTTTACCGTTTTGGATGTGGGAAAATCCCTTAATATTCTATAGATGTATACAGAAATAATACAGGGTAAAATTATTTTGTCATGTTTTTCAGTTGTGAGGAGGGTCTAGAACATGCAATTCCTCATTACGTTACTACCTATGCGCCTCTTCTGCTTGTAATGGTAGCTAATCCTATCCTCTTTCGAAGAACTGTTTTAGCAGGTAAGATGTCATAAGACTTATTTTATTCATGTGCGTTTTGGAAGCATTTACAACTGTATGACACTGATGATAGTTGTTTGACTTCATGAAAAAGTAATTAGATCTAGAAGATCAATGTATTTTTTTCCTGTCATTGCACATTAGTTATAAGTTAAATGTTTAGAGAAATAACAATCAGTGACCAAATTTACAGGGCTAGGAATCCTTAAAGTCAATATTGATCTTTGCCACATCACAAGGTAAACTAGACACTCCATTTGCAAACACGGTTTCAGGGTGTTTGCCCCCATCAGTACAAAGCAGTATATCTGACTTTGATAAGTGAGAGGCCAAGTCAGTTTGAACAGACTTATTGGCCATTCAATGCTCCTCTGGGAATTTATATAAGCAAATAACCTCTCTTATCCTGAGCCATGTGGCAAGGATCAATAAAGTGTCAAGGTTGATTTTTCAAATTTACCGTATACCTCAATAGGTGACAATTAAGTTCAAGAATAGGATACTAAGGGTATGTGCGAACGTTGCGTTCTGTGCAGTGTGGAAAAGAACGCATCCTCTAAAACTGTAAACACTGCGTTTGTCAAAAAAAAATGCATCCAAAACGCATGCATTTTGGATGCGTTTTGCATGCATTTTGCATGCGTTTTGGATGCATTTTTTGCAATGCGGTCCCACGGCAATTGAGCTCTACTACATGTCCGCTGACAGCAGACACAGACAGAGTCACGCGATGAGAATCAACTTAGATGAAATTCACCCAACTTCATTGTCATACCGCGGCTCTGTCTGTGTGTCGCGTCCTGATTAGCGGTCACCTGTGACCGCTAATCCCCTGAGCGACTGAAGTGAGCAGCGGGATCAGCGCTGCCGTCACTCAGGTTACCCGTGGCCACAGCTGGAGTCCT
Organism: Anomaloglossus baeobatrachus; assembly: GCF_048569485.1. Classification (NCBI taxonomy): domain Eukaryota; kingdom Metazoa; phylum Chordata; class Amphibia; order Anura; family Aromobatidae; genus Anomaloglossus; species Anomaloglossus baeobatrachus. The sequence goes on along the minus strand of NC_134354.1, from coordinate 173,747,565 downwards.
CCACCTGAGAGCGGTAGCCGCGGGTAACATGAGTGACGGCACCGGTGATCACTTTAGTCACTCGGGCGACTTGCTGTCACAGTTGGAGGATCCAGCGGTGGCCACGGGTAACCTGAGTGACGTCATCGCTGATCGTGCGGCTCACTTCAGTTGCTGCGTGGAGCTGAAAGAGAGCAGTCTGGTCTGTGACCGCTCCTGTCAGCTTCATGTAGCAGAGCTGAGAGCATCGTGGGACATCTTGTGGATTACGCTGGACCTGGATGGGTGTTTGGGGATTAATAAAGTGGTGAAAGAGTGTATTTTTTTTGTCTTTTATTCCAAATAAAGGATTTTTTCGGGTGTATGTGTTTATTTTCTTTAACTTGCAGGTTAATCATGGAAGGTATCTCGGGGAGATGCCTGCCATGATTACCCTAGGACTTAGTGGCAGCTATGGGCTGCCTTTAACTCCTTATTCCCCCGATTGCTACCGCACCAGGGAAATTCAGGATAAGCCGGGTAGAGTCCCGGGACTGTCGCATCTAATGGATGCAGCAATTCCGGGCGGCTGCTGGCTGATATTGTTAGGCTGAGGTGCTCCCCATAATGTGGAGCTCCCCATCCTGAGAATACCAGCCTTCAGCCATGTGGCTTTACCCTGGCTGGTATCAAAATTGGGGGGACCGAACGTCGTTTTTTTTTAATTATTTATTTTATTATACGATATAGACCCGCCCACCGGTGGCTGTGATTGGTTGCAGTGAGACAGCTGTCACTCAGCGTGGGGGGCGTGTCTGACTGCAACCAATCATAGGCGCCGGTGGGTGGGGAACGCAGGGAATACAAGATGGAATAATAAGCGGCCGGCATTTTCAAAAGAGGAAAAGCCGCCGGAGCTTTATGACAGCCGTGCAGCCCCGCGCTGGTGATCGGGGATCAGTGAGTATGAGAAATGGGGAGAGACCGACTGACGGACAGAGAAAGGGACAGACAGACAGAGAGAGAGACCGACGGACAGAGAGACAGACAGAGCGACCAACTGGCAGAGAAAGAGACCGACCGACAGACAGAGGGAGATTGACTGACATCGACAGACAGAGAGAGATTGACCGACATAGACAGACAGAGAGAGATTGACCGACATAGACAGAGAGAGACTGAAAAGACCTGCGTTTTGCTTGTCAGAAAAGCATGCGGAAAGCAACAAAAATGTAGTCCAAGTGCATTTTGGTTGCGTTTTGACCCACATCATTGATTTCAATGGGTGGAGAATGCAGCTACAACGCACAAAAGAAGTGACATGCTGCTTTTTTTCCGCAGCGATTCTTGGCATCCAAAATGCTGCATTTAAAAACGCAGCATGCGCATTGAATTTTCGGACTTCTCATAGACTTTGCTGGGGAAGCAGAATGCATGCAATTTGACATTGAAATGCTGCAGTTAAAAACGCAGCATTAACGCGGGAATAAACGCAACATGCGCACATAGCCTTATAGACCATGCAATACTCCTCTAGGACTTTAAGGCTCTGTGTGCACGTTGCGTTGCTGCGGAAAAAATGCAGCATTATTCTCCTTACACTAGCTGGGTACTCTCTAGAAGGAGAAATGTTCTATCTTGGATCCCAAATTTGAAAGAAATCTTTTCATTTGGTGCATATAATTATTTCTCTTTTTTGGGTTGTCTTTTGCAAAGAAGTGTTATCTTTGTTGGCACAGATCTTTCTTTCCCTTTTAGCATCTGTTCTAGCTGTGCTTATTAACCTATTCATGACCCTGGACATACTAGTACATCCTATTTGGCAGAGACTTTCCAAACTTGGACGTACTAGTACGTCATGGCGATCATGTGGGCACTGGAGCTGTGCCCATGCAATTGCAACCAGGAGATTGACTTACATGAGAGCTAAACCCCAGCCAGGAATGGTCTCCGTGCCATCCCTTGCTATTTAACCATGTAAATGCTGCAATTGATATTGATTGGAGCCTTCAGGACACTGGGAGAGGGAATGCGATCATTCTTCTGTCAGATCAGTTCCCCTAGCACGTCATTGAGAGGGCCCGATTGTAGCTATGATGACCCGATGCTATGAAGATGACCTCCGGGTCACCCAATTACGGAAAGCCTCTGAGATCATGCCATGAGCATGATCTCAGATGCTTGTGTCAGTGCAGCACTGACATATATAATGTATTGCAATGCTTGTGTATTGTAATAAATTATATCAGCAACCAGGGCAAGAAAAAGTAATAGTCCCATATAGGTATTAAGTAAAAAAAGTTTTAAAAAAATTGTAAAAACATAAAAAAAAATTAAAAATATGTTAATTTATGTTAAAAAACCAATATTTCCCCCACAAAAAAAGTACACATATTTGGTATCGCTATATCTGGAAGAACCCGATCTATAAAACTGTCCACAAGTTAACGCCTTCAGTGAACGTCGTAAAAAAAAACCCCTGAAAAAAGAAATAAAAATTGCCCCAAAACTATGTCTTCGCATCGTACTGCTGACAAAAAAGTGAAATAACACATGATAAAAAAATGCATATGTAAATAAAAATGGTATGGCTGAAAATGTCATCTTGTCCCACAAAAAAAACTATGCTGCCATACAGCTCCATGAGCAAAAAAAATAAAAATACCTTTCAGGATACGGCAATGCAAAATTATTTTTTCTATAAACCTGTTTTTATGGTGTAAAAGTGGCAAAATATAAAAAAAATATAAATGTTGTATAGCTGTAAATATACTGACCCAAAGAATAAAGCTATCTTATCAACTTTACAACACGGTGAGTGGCGTAGAAAAAGCAAACAAAAAAAAAATTCTTGAATTGCTGTTTCTTTTTGATGCTGCTTCACAGTAAGCATAATGGAAAGCAATCAAAAACTATTATGTGGCCAGAAATGGCACCAATAAAAAAATGCATGTGTAAATAAAAATGGTATCTTTGAAAATGTCATCTTGTCCTGCAAAAAAATAAGTGCCATACGGAGCAATCAGCAAAAAAAAGCTATAGTTCTCAGAATGCAGCAAGGCAAAATTATTATTTTTTTTGTATAAAATTGCATTTATGGTGTAAAAGTGGCAAAACATAAAAATATATAAATGTGGTATCACTGTAATTGTGCTGACCCAAAGAGTATAGTTGTCATCACTTTTAAAACATGGTGTATGGCATAGAAAAAAAAACAATTCCTGATTTTCTGTTTCTTCTTGATTCTGCCTCACAAAAAGTGAAATAGAAAGCAATCAAAACATATTATGTAGTCCAAAATTGCACCAATAAAAACTTCAACTCACTCCACCAAAAAACAAGCCGTCACATGATTCCTGTCGGTAAAAAAATAAAAAAAATTATAACCTTCAAAATACGATGATGCAAAAAGCCTTAATTTTGTAAAAAAGTATTTTTTAGTGTGATAGTAGCCAAGCAAAAAAAAGCCCTATATAAATCTCTATAATCCTATTGACCTGAGGAATAAAGCCACCCTATCACTTATACTTCAAGGTGAACGGTGAAAAAAATAGTAATAAAGCCAATTCTTCAACTGCTGTAAATTTGTTCATTCTGCCTCACTAAGATCGCAGTACGACGCTGCTCACATTTATTCTGCGCTCTACGTTAAGCGCTTACACCAGGGATTACGTGTAAAACTCTGAAAAATGTAAGTCAGACAAAATCCCTAATGAAAAATTCACTCTAAAAAGGCAGAGAGTCATTTTGAACTCCTTCCTTGCCTGTGGTGCGGAGGTGTCCATCTTTTACTCATGTTTTTAGTTGTGCACAAAAGCATGGTCAAGTACAGTTTTGTGCACCATTGAAAAGATGGACACTGCTGAACAAAGGCTAAATGGAGTCTGGAGTAACTCTCCTGCCTCATTATAGTGAATGGATTGAAATGGCAGTTGTCCAGACACTCTCTGCATCCTGCTCGCTGCCAATATGTTTTTATGAAGTATAAAGAAAGACATTTTATATTACTGGTTAGTGCCCTCTCTCCTTTATCTTGGACATAGTGAATGGATCCATCTGGGGTTTCACCTGAATCACGCATTTCGGAGATGTAGATGGAAAACCTAATGTAAGTGCTCAGCATAGAGCACTGGAAAAATGTGAACTGATCCAAAATGTTCTGTGCCGCAAATTGCCACCAAATAGAATTCAACTCAAAACACAAAAACAAAAGTCCCCACTCAGGCCCCTCATTTTTCAATGGAAATATAGTGGGCTTCTACATTACTGGTGGCAGAAAGGCTCTGGTAAAGTGTTTTGCCTCCCCCCCAAAAAGAAATTCAACAAAATATGTGCTTCCAAATCTAAATGCCGTCCTCCCTTGTGAGCACCACAATGTGCCTACACAAAAGTTTATGTTCAGATATTTGGCATAGTTGTAGTGAGGAGTGGCCGCTTAATCGATGGGGTTTCTCTCTCCAACAGCACAAGCTGGGTTCAATGTACAGGCACTACCATGTACTGTGCACTATAAGGGTTAATTTTCAATTTTTACTACTCCACAGGTGTTTTTCAGAGACTAAATCGTCACTTCACCTGTAGATGAACTCCCAGAGGGGTGTAATTTCCAAAAATGTGGTCACTTGAGGGAATTTCTGCTGTTCTTGCACTTAGGGGCTCCGCAAATTATTCTAGGAAAATCTGTGCTCCAAAAGTCAAATGGTAAAACTTCCCTCCTGAGCCCTGCAACGTGGCCAAATAATACTGTACAGTCACATGTAGGGAATTGCTACATTCAAGAAGAATTGTGTAACACATTACGGGGCCTTTTTTTTACCTATTCCTTTTGTGAAAATTAGAAATCTGGGGCAAAAACAACATTTTAGTGGTATATATGTAATTATTCTTTCTTCACTGCTCAATTGTATACAATTTTGTGACACACCCGTGGTATTAATATGCTCACTGCACCCTTAGATGAATTTATTGAGGGGTGCAGTTTGTGAAATGCGGTCACTTGTGGGGGATTTCTGCTGTTTTGGCACCTCAGAACCTCTGCCAATGTGACATGACATCTGCAAACTATTCCAGCAACATCTGAACTCCAATATGGTGCTCCTTCCCTTCTCCACTTTATACTGTGCGTCAAAAGTAATTTTCCACCACTTATGGGTTATTGACGAACTGAGGAGAAATTTCACAACAAATTGTACAGTTCATTTCCTCCTCTTACCCTTGTGAATATGAAACATTTGGGGTTAAAGCTACATATTTGTCATTTTACATTCAAAAATTCAAATGGCGCTCATTTCTTTCGAGCCTTGCCATATGCCCAAACAGTACTCTTCCACCACATATCGACGTACTCAGGAGAAATTGCACAAGAAAATGTACCTGCATTTTCTTCTGTTACCTTTGTGAAAATGAAAAATTTGGGATTAAAGCAACATTTTTGTGATAAAAATGTATTTTTTCATTTTCACAGCTCAATGTTATAAAATTCTGTGAAGCACCTGGGTGTTCAAGGTGCTTACCAAAAATTTAAAGAAATTACTAAAGAAGTTTAGTTTTCAAAATATGGTCACTTGTGAGGATTTCTACCATTTAGGCACTTCAGGGGCTCTCAAAATGCCACATTCCATCTGCTAACGATTCCAGTCAGTTTGGTGCTCTAAAATTCAAATGGCGCCCCTTACCTTGCAAGCTATGCCATGTGCCCAAACAGTAGTTTTCCACAACATATGGGGTATCAGCATACTCAAGAGGAATTGCACTACAAATTGTAATGTGGAATTTTCTCATGTTACCTTTATGAAAATGCAAAATTTGGGGCTAAAATAACATTTTTGTGGGAAAAAGTACTTTTCATTTTTTCCTTCCCCATTGCTTTATTTCTTGTGAAGCACGTAAAGGGTTATTACACTTCTTGAATGTGGTTTTGAGCAGTGTGAGCGGTGCAGTTTTTAGTATGGTGTCACTTTGGTTATTTTCTGTCACATAGGCCTCTCAAAGTCACTTCAAATGTGATGTGGTGCCTAAAAAAATGGGTTTGTAAATTTTGTTGGAAAAATGAGAAATTGCTGATGAACCCTTTAAATTTCATAACTCAAAATCTGATTTTCAAAAATTGTGCTGATATAGAGCAGACGTGGTAAATTTTATTTTTTAACTATTTTGTGTGACATTTGGATTTGTGTGGTTTAAGGGCATAAAAGTCAATTTTTTTAAAATGGGAAATGTACCCCAAATTTTTACAAAATAAATGTAAATTTGGCCTGGTCATGAATGTGAAAAAGGCTACGTGGTGAAGGAGTTAAACACCTTTAAGCTAAATGGGGTTTAAAGTCGTTGTCCAATTTTAAGTAATTGTATTAAAAAGGACAGATCATAATACAGAAGGACAGAAAAACATACATTTCTTTTATATACATTCAATACATTTTGCTTTCACTTTTTGCTTTATTTTTTAATGCTTTTCTTTAACTTATTGGCTTGTTTAATTCTCCCCGAGTTGTGTCGTCTTTGGTTGCTTTGATGCTCTCTTTTTAGGGAGCTTTGCCAGTTCAGGTGACCTCCACTTTGGTCCTTCCTCCTATGGATTATCCACTTCCACATTATGATATCCACTCCCTCACTTAAGCTGTGTCATAATAGTATCTGACACAGCTTCTCCATTTAAGTGGCCGTTTACATTAGTTGAAGCACAGCACTAAACAACTGCAACTTGTTTGCTGATCCTGTCATTTAATATAGACTGTAACCCCGCGAGGGCAGGGTCCGCTCACCCTTCGTTCTGGTCTGCCACTATTAGTTTGTTCATTATAATATATATTTTTATTTTATATGCAATACCTTCTCATGTTCAGCATTATCAATGGTTCTCTAAAAATAAATAATAATAATTATAATAAAAACCTGATTGTAAAGGCAGACCACACTTGCAATGTGCACTGAATGATCTGTAATAGATTATTCAGTACGTGGCTGCCATTATTCTTGACAGTGCAAGTCCTATGTACACTTGCTGCCAAGAGAGCATGCGCTGCCTAAAATGATGATCTTTTGTGCAAAAATAAAGATCACTTTATCCAACAGAAATTAAAGAGAACAAACCAGCAGGATTTTTCTATATGAGGTAAAGGCAGTGCCTTACAGGCAGTAAGATGCTGAATTCAGGCATACCTGTTATCGAAAGATGTGATGCCTGGTTGATTAAATATCTTTACTGAAAGTTGCAGAAATGCACTGCACTTTGATTGATGTGTGCAACATGGGCTGGTCTTTGTGGGTCAGGTCCTCGCATTTATTCTCCTCCTGTGTCCTCTGGCTTGCCCCCTTTTCTTTATTTGACTATTGCGCCGTGCCGCCTGCCGCCATTGCTGTTGTTGGCAGAGCATGTGAATAACCACAGTATTCAGGTCTCGGAGTCTGCGATATTCGGTGCCATTTTATTGAACCCACTGTAGTGAAGACTATGAGAACCATCGGCGCGTGCGAAGATGTAAAAAAAAATTTGCACACACGCCGATGCTTCTTATAGTCTTCACCGTAGTGGGTTCAATAACATAGCTCCAGAGATTGTGGTACGTCCGGTAATTTGAGCTTAGGTCACATGATAACATTGCTCAAGGCGTGTATCTATCCAAAAGTTGGAAGAATGATATGTTTCAAGGCAAAGATTTCTGGGAAAATTTTTGCAAACAAGGTATTACATGATGCAGCTAAAACTAAACATCCATTTATAAGATTTCAGGCAATTTACCTGATCCGGAATTTTCTTTCACAATTGTCAAAATTGTTCACCTGTCTTCAGCAACAAATATCTATTTTCTAGAGTAGAGATTACATGTTATATGCAGAAATCTGTTTTAACATGCAACTTTATGTTTTAATAGTTGCCACATTATTGAAAGGAAGACAAGGAATATATACAGAAAATGAAAGACGTCTAGGAACTGAAATTCAGATACGCTTTTTCAAAATTATGTTGGTGTTCATGATATGGTAATGATTTTCTGTTATGTATTAGCACGGATTCACATCACATGCTTTTTTGTGCCCCCCCTCAAAAAGGTGGACACTGACACAAATGAGGTCAATCAGAGCTCAAAATGACTCCATCTACTTCACTAAAGTTTTCCCACCTACAAAGAATACCGAGGTCTGAAATTTTTATTGTAGGTGCACCTCAACTGATCCACAAAAATCTCTTCAGTGGGAAGGTTGCCAACCGTTCAGAAATCCAAGACAGTCCATAAAAATAGAGCACTTTTTTGCCCTGACCATAAAAAAATTAAACTTATACGGATTATTTTGATTGTATTTTTCATCATTTTACAGTGAATGTGGCTAATATCTGTATATCAGAATTATAAGCTACAGATGTGTATCACTTATAATAATAATAATGGTATAGTATGGTCTACCAATGTGTCTGTAAGATATGTTGGCTGCCCGTGATTTTTTGATAAGCTGTCCCGAAAAAATAAAAAGTCAAGTTGGCAACCCTGATCAGCTGATGTCACTCAATACCATTTATCAGGGTTTAAGAGTGAGCCACTGACATCTGGCAAAACCAGGATGTGAACCCAACCGTAAAAGGAAGAAGGAATTAAAAAAAGTTTGGGGGCAAATGTATTAAAAAGGTTGCAAGACACAAGAATTCATAAGGTGGCAAATATTGGCGCAATTTATCAAAATCATAAAATAATTTGATATTTTTTAAGGGTAAAGCGGGCTTTACACGCAACGACATTGCTAACGAGATGTCGTTGGGGTCACGGAATTTGTGACGCACATCCGGCCTCGTTAGCGACGTCGTTGCGTGTTAAACGCAGGAATGACCATTAACGATCAAAATTACTTACCTAATCATTGACACGTCGTTCCTATCCCGAATATCGTTGCTGTTGCAGGACGCAGGTTGTTCGTCGTTCATGCGACAGCACACATCGCTATGTGTGACACCGCAGGAACGAGGAACATCACCGTACCTGCAGCCACCCGCAATGAGGAAGGAAGGAGGTGGGCGGGATGTTCGGCCCACTCATCTCCGCCCCTCCGCTTCTATTGGGTGGCTGCTTAGTGACGCCGCTGTGACGCCTAACAAACCGCCCCCTTAGAAAGGCGATTTGCCGGCCACAGTGACGTCGCTAGGCAGGTAAGTATGTGTGATGGGTGTAAGCGATGTTGTGCGTCACGGGCAACCATTTGCCGGTGGCGGGTGCTTTCACCAGCGACATTGCTAGCGATGTCGCTGTGTGTAAAGCCCGCTTAAAACCAAATGTTGGGCTTGTGGCTGCACAATTGTATTGCCCAGTTGTGCAGCCGTTAGCCCACTGCTGATGGTTGGAGTTTCAGCCACGCACCCACCTTTACCGTGACTCTTATTTGAATATATTTTGCCTCCAAAAGACTGTGGACAGCTGTCACTCCTGGGGGTCAGTGGACCAGATGACCTAACATTGTGCAACATCCAAACCCTGACAAGCACAAAATAAAAAAGAATATTTGTATACAATAAATAACATTCTGATAATGATTTAGGTTCTCTTTAAAAACAAACAAAACAAAACTGCAGTGTCTTAGCGGTTAGGAGAGAGAGTGACTAATGTATTGTACATCATGGCTGACACTAATATCTGTTTCATCTTTTTATCAGTTGGCTGTCCAATGTAATCAATGAAAGCCTTTTGTTCTATCTGGAAATGCAGCCAGACATAAATGGAAATCAGCTGAAAAATGTCAGGAATGCAGCACTTATCACATGGTTCATCATGGTAAGCCAGCCATGAACTCAATCAGCCTCTATTCTGTGACTAATGAAATAACGTCTTCTGGAGATGTAACTGTTCTATAGTTGGTAATATATCAAGAAACGTAATAATAAGAAACTAAAATGCGTACACTTAGCCCTGAATCAAAGTATTTTAGAGATTACATTTAGAAAGTATTACTTTATTCTGATATATTCATACTCTGACCTCTATACTTTTAGGCTACATCTACCCAACTGTATTCGATCTTGCTTAATTGAAAAACATATCAGTTAAAATAGCAAACATAATATGGCTTTAGTGTGTATTCATCTTTTTTATCAAATAGATAGGCTGGAGGCACTCACTGGCTTAACGTGTCTTTATTCAACACACAGGACGGCAGCGTTTCGCACCACTAGGGGCGCTTCCACGGGTCCATGGAAGCGCCCCTAGTAGTGTGAAACAGTGCCATTGTCCTGTGTGTTTCCTTCCCCTCACCTCCCCCTATGCCTGTCAAGTCATTTACTTGAATAAAGCCACGTTAAGCCATAGAGTGCCTCCAGCCTATCTATTTGATGAAGCTGCTGGAATTTTTTGCTTTGGGGAGCATCACTGGTTCGTTGCACTCCTAAGGCTATGTGCACACTTTGCGTTGAGTTTTTTGCAGTTGTAAGCGCATCCTGTGGCAGAAAGTGTCTTTGTCAAGTTCGGTTTTGACCACAAAAACGCTAAAAATATGCTTGTGTTTTTGCCGCGTTTTTACTGTGTTTTACATGCTTTTTCATTCCTTAAAGTCAGATGCGTTTTGAATACAAATACACTACTAAATAAAGTTTTAACATTCAAACACTATGAAAAAATAGAAAAAAAACCCGATAACAAATATCATGATTAAAATCATACACAAAATAGCTAATTTTATTAAAATGATTACTGTGTTCTAATATTTATCATAGGAGGGAGGACAAGAGGTTTTTTTAGTGCAAAAAGGTACAAATTTTATTCACACTCTTGTACCCTTGCCTGTACATAGGTTCCTCTGGGACTGCTGGTAAATATACAACCAGACATACATATAAGTTTTGGCTTGCTGTCTCTCTGTCTTCTACATGGAATTTAATGTTATTACATAGACATCTAACCTTGCATTTAGGGTCTGTATGAATTTATGGACTTTTTAGTACATAATTAAGCTCTTGAGCCAACATGTCCCAATATAATACCTTTGACCTCATGGGGGGTTGTCCGTCCTTATTCTTCTAATATGTTTTTATGACATCTGGATGTTCACTTTGTGTCTTGAATCATGAATAAAATTTGTACCTTTTTGCACTAAAAAAACCTCTTGTCCTCCCACTTATGATATGCTTCTGAGTTTGTGCCTTATGTGGGGATTCAGTAGAATCAAGACCCACCCCTTTTTCTGTATGGTGCTGTGGAGCATTTTCTTCCTGTTCTAATATTAATGTATAAAATAACGTTAAATTATGGATTTTCATTAATTTAATTGTCGGACTATGTGTGTGTGTAAAGGGACATATCATGCCCTTAATATAATGTAAAGAAACACATGCGTTTATTTTGTAAAAAAAGCATGCTTTCTGCGTCAAAAAAGCATGTAAAACGCTAGGATTTTGATAAGGGATGCGTTTTGAAACTTCTCATTGACTCTAATGTTAGCAAAACGCTGCCATAATGGCAAAAACAATTGACATGTTGCTTCTTTAAACGCAGAAAACGCTGCGTTTTTAACAGCATTGTGCGCACAAGAAAGCCCTATTTCCCATAGACTTTGCTTGAAAATAAAAACACATGCATTTTTGCATTAAAACGCTGCAGTTCAAAATGCTGCGGAAACGCATGAAAAAACGCTAAGTGTGCACACAGCCTAATAGTGGTAGAAGACTGAGCAGAAGAGCTCACCCTGAGGTCATGTGACTGACCTGGCTGGTTCATTGCACTCTACGGTCCCACAGCATGGAGGAATTTCTATCTGATGGCAGGAGCGCTTAAAGCAGTGCCCAGGCTTCACGTCTGTTGTCAGTATTCAGCTTTTTTGATCACTTCTATTGACTTATAATGCCAAGTCTGTAGAGATGAGCTGACCCAAACAGTAAAGTTTGGTGTTGGTACCGAACACAGACTCTAGAAAAAAAATCAGTGTTTGGAGTTCAGGTACTTTAAATATGCTGATCACTTGCTTGAGCATCCCTGTGCTGGGGTACACTCGGTACTCGGCCCAGTGTGAGCCGCTTGCAGTGTTTGAATGACTCACACTGGGGGTAAAATCAGCATTATTGGATGTAGTGTGTACAACCTACCCCCCAAAACAAAACCCAACAAATAAAAGAAAACCTGCCCTCCCTCCCCCGGAAGTGCTCTGTGTATGGCTGCCTGTATGTGTGCGGAGAGCCGAACTGCCCAATCAGGGACTTCTAATGGGGTTAAAGTCAAGTCCGGCTCCCGAACCGAACTTTATCTCGCTGAACGTCAACAAGTCCAGTCAACTCTACAAGTTTGATCTACCAAAAAATGGACCATACTAAAACATACATGGGTCAATGAAAAAATGTTGATGTGGAAATAGCCCTATTGATTTGTGTGGGTCTGAGCTGTCATTTTGATCATACAGAGATAGCCTTTATTACTATGTCCATATTTTATATTGGTCAATGATTCATCAGAAACTGTAAGCCAACACCAGGACAGAATACAGAACATTTATGAATATTTCAATTATAGTTTTTTTCTATGTAGATCCCACTCCTAGTTTTGACTGATCAAATACGGATGTGTGAAAAGGATCATACAAGTAGTTTTTTCAGTTGTTGTGGTGACCATTTTTGCTATTTTGGTAACCCCCCCCTCATTATTCATCACTTAGAATTAAAGGGAATCTGTCACTATGATCAACCTTCCTAATCTGTCTATGTTGACATGCAGGTCATAAAGAGTTGAATAATATAATATCTTGATATCTGTGATCTGATGTCTTATTCCTTAGAAATCCATGTTTTTCTTACTATGTATATGAGCTGTTAAAATCTATGATTCGGACATAGATCTCCTGGAGAATCTGCCTCCATAGCTTATATTAAACAAAAAGGGACATTATCAGTGTGAGACATGTAATGACTGACAGACTGAACTCCTGATCTACAGAACTATAGTAGTAACGCCCCCTTTAATTTAAAATACACTTTGGAGGCAGATTCTTATGGAGATCTATGTCCAGACTATAGATCTTAACAGCTTATTTACATATTAAGAAAAACTTAGATTACTCTGGAAAAACAAAATCATAGATATCAAAGTATCATTAAATTCAACCTTCTATGTACACCATGCCCAAGGGGGCATGGGCATTGATCCCACTGACAGATTCCCTCTAAGATCCTGGTCAACAGTCTCTATTTTATAGATTGAACATGCTGAAAAAATTACAAGTGATCATCAGAATCTAAGAAGTTATTACAAAAAGGACAGCTATCAAAAACAAGAGAACAGAGAGTATATGTGCAAAATATAACAATTCTTTATTAAGAAAAAACCACAATAGACATCACCATAAACATCACCATAATGAGTCATCTGGGGAATGTAAGATTGTTACATGGTAAGGACACAGTTCTACTCAGCAATTTACTCCAATTTAATAAAAAAAATATTTACCTGGGATAATGGTGCAGAGGGTAAAACAGGGTTAGACCTTCAGTTTGGAGAATCCCCAGAGAGGAACCTGGACTTCATCATGAAGGTAAATACCTTGTCCCTTAGCTGGGAGCTCTAGCACTTATTTACCATTTCTTATGTGGCCACTATGCCCCTGCAATGGACTTGAATAGTCTGACTTAGGCCTGAAACACACTTCCGTTAAAAACACGCACGTGCCGCGAGACACGTATTTACCCTGCGTGTTGCGTGTGCTAAGTACGTGTCTCGGGTAAGTGCGGTCCACGTGTGTTCTACGTGTGCTATCCGCGATAGCACACGTAGAACCGGTAATTTGCATACTCACGTGGTCCGCGCTGCTGTCTGTGGTGCTGATCTTTGGTGTCCAGCCCTGCCGTCTCCCCGCTGCTGCCGGCCGCAGTGAAGTGAATATTAAATGAGCATAATTAGTGGCGGTCGGCAGCAAGTGGCAGCAGCGGCAGAGACAGGAGGCTGGAGAAGGTGAGTAAATGTTTTGGTTTTTTTTCACTGACACGTGTGTTTTCTCCGGCGCGTGTCACACGGGACCGCATCCACACTACATCCGTGTGGTGCTGGTGCGGGCCGTGTGACACCCGTGCTGCTGGAGAAAACGTGGACATGTCAGCGTGTAGAAAAACGCACACACGTCCAAACACACACGGACACACGTTCTGTGTGGTTTTACGTGTGTGTGCCTGCTACAATAGGGTAGCATTGCTGAACGTGTCTCCGTGCCGCCGGTGCAAAAAATGGCAAACACGTACCGGCGGCACAGATGTGTGTCGGAGGCCTTAGACAGCTATGTATTTAACCTAACCCCTCTTCCCTGGGTGGTGCAGGGAGTGTGGGAATTTTTTTCCTTCTTTTTGGGCAGTTAATCCTACATACGGCTAGGTATCTCAGCTTTACCAGATTCACTTTCTTTATCATGATACCCATATAATGTTGACCTTTAGGATATAAGTTATCCTGGGTATCTGGTACTTTTTGAGTATTTTTTGAGTAAATTGCTTAGTACCCTGTCCTTACCGTGTAACAATCTTACATTCCCCAGATGACTCATTGTGGTGATATTTTTACCTGTTTTTAAATTGTCTATTGTGTTTTTTTCTTAATAAAGAATTGTTATATTTTGCACATATACTCTCTGTTCTTTTGTTTTTGATATGTAACTATGAGTAGTGCTGCTTGAGTAGGTGATTTATTACACCACCTCCCAGCAATCTTTGAATTGGACTCAATGTTTTGTTTCAAAAATGACAGCTAGTATGACTGTGTATGGTGTTGTAGGTATTGCAAAAATAGCCACCACAAACCACAAAATGTGATCATGTTTGTAGCAAAAGATTTACTAACATATGGCACTATTTACATTTTGGTAAACATGCATGTCATGTTTTTTATGCTGCCACAATAATGCATAATCTCTGAACATCTCATTTTTAGGGCATACTGAATCCAATGCAGGGATTCCTGTTTACACTGGCATTTTACGGATGGACCGGTTGGAGCATTAGCTTCAGGTCTCAGCAAAAAGAAATCCCTTGGGAGCCTCTGACCAGTTCCTCTGCTGTAGAGTCCACCCGTAATGGTGTGATGGGTTCCTTCCTGAATTATCCTGGGTACATCCAGGACCCAAACAAGACTGAATTGGGGAATAGCCAGCAGACTGATGAAGCACTGAGCATGCTGTCTGAAGGTAATGGGAATATAACCGAGAGGATAACCAGAAACTCTCCAATTTACCAAGGATGGTAGAAAGCAGACATTCCCATCTATTTGATTGTCCCACCTATTGAATGTCAGATAAGTAAAATGTTCAAGACTGAAAATATATTAGAAAATGTGAATTTCTATTCTGTACACCCAAAAAGGAAGTCATTTTGGCATAAACTGATGCACATTAAACTTCTCGTGGCTCACTTACAATTTTGCATTCTCTTAATCACTGGCTCACTGTTAATTAGCATTTTAAAGAAACACAAATATATTTGTAATAAAACAACACAAGGTAATAAAAATCTAATTAATTTTTCCATTCAGGATAGGTCATCAAAATATTGCATCATTTTTTTGTTGAATTTCCAGAAATTTTCTTAGATTTTTTTTCAAGGAATTTTATTTATTGAAACAAATCCCAATTACAAAAAAGGTATTACAAATATATCAACAGGATGCAATATTCACAATGATTGCTGGTCACCACTCACCTTTTCCTCAAGCACAATCAACTCTGCCCATAGAAATCAATGAGACAACTTTATACTATTTCTTCTATGCTACATGTGACTGCTGTAAAATATATCGCTAACGTAGCAGCTCAGCACAGATGATAACCCCATAATCGTCTCTAAAACACTGAATAAAAATATCTACAATGAAAAATTAAAATCAGATCAGAAAATTATTAACATTTTCTCCTGTTTTGATCCTTGTCTCATATTGCAGTCAAATGTAAGGAAATACGGTATATAGAATCGTAACTATAGATAACCAAATTATTTTGTAACAAATCAAATCAGGTTACCATAGTCCCAAAAAATTTGGATTCAATTTGCACTAATCCCAAAAAAATGGTAGCCAGAGATTCTCTATTTTGCCAGATTTTTTCTATAGGGCCTTGAAAGGGTGAAAAATAATAAAAGATTATATTTACCGGTCCTAGGCCCACATGTCAGCTGTCACATATCATCCCACAAATATACCGCTTGCTCTCTCCTCCGGACTTTGCTCTTTTGATACTCTCTCCCTGACTGGTCTCACGTTCTTACCGGAGGTACAATGCACCTCATTGGGTCTCACGTGGAAAAAGCTCACATCATTGACCATCATTACCACCGATGACAGCATGAGGACTAGTCAAAACTGGAAAACTAAAGAGCAAAGCCTGGAGGCCAGGTGGGCATCTGTGAGGGTAGGATAGATAAAGAACAGGGGAATATAATATTTTAGTAAAATGTAACTTCATCCTCGACAGTTCTAGGGAGACCTCAGGGCATAATAAGCCTCTATTTGGAACTCTCTTTATTTCGACTGATTTGGCTTGAATCTGCCTGAAAAGAAGTTTGGGAGATTGATCACCTGGCTATAGAGGGAGCTGAGGGAACTCTACATCATTGCTCTCTCTCCAATAAGGGATGAAACATAGTAAGCCAAATGGGAACATCTGTAAGACAAATACTTGACAACTGTCCCAGAACAACTGTGAGGCTTCCCTTAAAAGGGGACACCCCAGAACCCCCTAATGAGTTGGAAATCGTTTGTGCATCATATTTCAGGTGCATGTCCATAGGATGCTGCATCATCTAAGGCTTCATGTCCATATGCTTATTAAAAGAGTTGTCCTGTGAATACAATTTATCAACTATGTACAAAATGGGTGATACCTTGTTGATCGGTGATGGTCCGACCACGGGGACCAGCAGAATGGACCACTTTTATGCTTGGCATAATGGAGTGGTAATGTGCATGTTCGACTGCCACTGCATTCCTAACCTATGTGGCGGCCGAGCGCTGGGCTCAGCTTTTTCTGGCCGCCCAACAGAGAATGAATGGAACAGGATTTGGGCATCTGACATGCCACACTATTCTACAGTGGAGATACATAAAAATGTCCCCTAGGGCAGGAAAAAATCCTTGATCTGCCAATTGTTGCAGGTCTCAACACTCGGACACCAACCAATCTGTTAATTAAGGTGATCATTTAATTTAAAAGTACAACTTTTTTGTTTTAAGAGTAATGGGACTGGTTTATCTGCCCACTGCTCGGACGCAGATTATCCCCTCACCCATGTGTGGTTTCATCTATTACAGCTGCTTTCAGGTATGTAAAGGGGGTAGAAGGATGAAGAGTAGTCTTTAAGAAGAGGGACGGGGCACATGTTCCAGTAAAAGTATAACCATTTTAGTAAAGACCAAAAAAGTAGATTTGAATAGTACAGGTACTGAATACAGAGTAAGTTTATAAACGGGTGTGAAATATTTTTCTCAGGTTCATTTATATTTTTAACCCATAGAGATGGATAACTAAGGCCCTGTCACACACACAGATAAATCTGCGGCAGATCTGTGGTTGCAGAGAAACTGTGGACAATCAGTGCCAGGTTTGTGGCTGTGTACAAATGGAACAATATGTCCATGATTTCACTGCAACCACAGATCTGCCAAAGATTTATCTCTGTGTGTGACGGGGCCTTTAGGCATTGGTTGATTGTTTGGTTTGTGAGAAGGGCTTGCTTGTTTCTTTTGGGCCTATTACGTGAATGATTTATGTGCATACCTGTCTATCACTGAGAAATTATATATTTTCTAAGAAATATCGAGTGCAAGTGGGCCATTGCATTAAAATTTAGCATAACACCTCTAACTACTGCCTTTGAGCACATAACTGTTCTAGTCACAATGCACCCACAATAGAGACAGCATCTGTGACCCCATACTGGTGACAGCCATAATGCCCCTATTCAATGCAATCATGGTGATCATCCTCCTCTCAAACTTTAGACACTGTGCCATCCTTTTTGCCTGGAGCGGTTATGACGCCATTGGTAGTTTTATCATGGCATCAGGGACTGGCATTAGACCCTTCGGCGTGGGCATACTTGTACACGGACAGGCAGCAAAGACAATTATCAGTCCCTAAGGAATTCATAGTAATCTAAGGGAAAAGTCTGCTATTCCAGGAGTCAAGGAGTATTCCTTTTTTATGAGTCTCCTACAGTATCAAGTAAAAAGTCATGAATGGCTCCTAAAATATTACTCGTATTTCTTGTAGGACAGAGGTGCTAAGAAGTTTCTTTTTTACTACAGAGAACGTGAGCTTCTTATCTCTGAACTTCTTTTGCAATATCAAGTAGTCATTACCAGGATACACAATTATTCATTAATATGACAGGAGATCATGTATAATTTTAGACTCTTCTTTTCTAGACTTTTTTTCCTCATTATTCTGTACCTGGAAGTGTAAGGGCTCATGCGCATGTAACTGCTGAATATTCTGCAGCGATTTAACAGCACATGTGCGACTCAAATCGCTGCAGAAACACTGTATAATGGATGCAGTTTTACTGTACTAAAAAAGCCGATTTCATGCGCTATGGCTGCTGCCCCGACCATAGACAGAGTGGGAGCTGCATCCATAGCGCACGGAATAATTGCCATGCTCATTTTATGAATGCACGGATTTGGGTCAACATTTTAGCACCCAAATCGCTCCGTTCAAAAAAGCATCGTGCGCACGGATTATGCACATTTACATAGATTGTGCTGGGGACGCAGGACGCATGCATTTACGCTGCAGTGCTATACGCAGCATAAATGCATGCAATTACGCAACGTGCACACACAGCCTAATTCTTTCTCTCCTCTATGATTGCTCTGTGGATTGTGTCCTCAGCACAATACTGTTCTACAAGCTTTGGTATTGATATATTCATACATAAAACTTCATGACTACAGCACTAAAGAACGCTTTGCAGTGTGAACAGTCTTCTGTGCCAGTGCGTCAATGGCATGGCACAGGGTGCACAAGCTCAGTTTTGCATTCTGAGAATGCTATGGCCATGGTAGAACACAATGAGTGGGAAGTCAATATTGCAGCCATGTGGAAGAGAAAATTAAAAGATATAATGTCAGGATTTGAAGAAAAGATTTTCATACAGATTTTGCCAATTAGAATCTGATAAGACTCAATAAAAAATTTTAACCACAGCTAGAGTGACTGATGGTGGTTACTAGGTAGCCAATATTAATAAAGCAGTTTTACTATGGAAAGGTAAATTAAACATTTAGAAAACTTTTTTATACAGATAATTATACCACCAAAATTCACTGTTTCTTGTTGCCACAAGCTGAGAATCTTATACTTGCTGTAGACTTAGCACCTAGGTCTTAAGGTGGCTTTACACACTGCAACATCGCAAACGACATTGCTGTAACGTCACCGGTTTTGTGACGTAATAGCGACCTCCCCAGCGACATTGCAGTGTGTGAAACACATCAGCGACCTGGCCCCTGCTATGAAGTTGCTGATCGCTACAAATCGTTCAGGACCATTCTTTGGTCCTTTTTTTCCCGCTGTGCAGCAAAGTCTCAGTGTGTAAAGGGGACTTAAAACACTGGAAACGAGTGATGTGTCACAATATCTGTCAATCACTATTCTCTGTCAGTCGGTCTCTCCCTCTTGGTCTCTATTCTCTCTCTGTCGGTCCGTCACTATCTCTGTCCCTCTCTCACAGTCTGTCGGTCATTTTCCCCTCCTCTCTCATACTCACCGATCCCCGATCCCCGGCGCGGCACTGCACGGCATTCACACTGCTGCGGCGGCTTTTACTATTTTGAAAAAGCCGGCCGCTCATTAAACAATTTCGTATTCCCTACTTTCCCCGCCCACAGGCGCCTATGATTGGTTGCAGTGAGACACGCCCCCACGCTGAGTGACAGGTGTCTCACTGCACCCAATCACAGCAGCCGGTGGGCGGGTCTATACTGTGCAGTGAAATAAATAATTAAATAATTAAAAAAACTGGCGTGCGGTCCCCCCCAATTTTAATACCAGCCAGATAAAGCCATACGGCTGAAGGCTGGTATTCTCAGGATGGGGAGCTCCACGTTATGGGGAGCCCACCAGCCTAACAATATCAGTCAGCAGCCGCCCAGAATTGGCGCATACATTATATGCGACAGTTCTGGGACTGTACCCGGCTCTTCCCGATTTGCCCTGGTGCGTTGGCAAATCGGGGTAATACGGAGTTATTGGCAGCCCATAGCTGCCAATAAGTCCTAGATTAATCATGGCAGGCGTCTCCCTGAGAAACCTTCCATGATTAATCTGTAAATTACAGTAAATAAACACCCACCTGAAAAATCCTTTATTAGAAATAAAAAACACAAACAAATTCCCTCATCACCAATTTACTCAGCCCCCAAAAGCCCTCCATGTCCGGCGTAATCCACGGACCTCCAGCGTCGCTTCCAGCTGTGCTGCATGGAGGTGACAGGAGCAGCAGAAGACACCGCCGTTCCTGTCACCTCCACGCAGCAACTGAGGCGAGTAGCGCGATCTGCTGAGGTGTCACTGAGGTTACCCGCTGTCACTGGATCCAGCGGTGGATCCAGCGGTGGATGCAGCGGTGGCCGCGGGTAACCTCAGTGACAGCTCAGCTGATCGCGCTACTCACCGCCACTCCGGTCAGCTCCACGCAGCAACTGAGGTGAGTGGCGCGATCAGCTGAGCTGTCACTGAGGTATAATGTATGCGGCAATTCTGGGCAGCTGCTGACTGATATTGTTAGGCTGGGGGGCTCCCCATAACGTGGAGCTCCCCATCCTGAGAATACCAGCCTTCAGCCGTATGGCTTTATCTGGCTGGTATTAAAATTCGGGGGGACCGCACGCCGGTTTGTTTAATTATTTAATTATTTATTTCACTGCACAGTATAGACCCGCCCACCGGCTGCTGTGATTGGGTGCAGTGAGACACCTGTCACTCAGCGTGGGGGCGTGTCTCACTGCAACCAATCATAGGCGCCTGTGGGTAGGGAAAGTAGGGAATACGAAATTGTTTAATGAGCGGCCGGCTTTTTCAAAATAGTAAAAGCTGCCGCAGCAGTGTGAATGCCGTGCAGTGCCGCGCCGGAGATCGGGGATCGGTGAGTATGAGAGAGGAGGGGAAAATGACCGACAGACTGTGAGAGAGGGACAGAGATAGCGACGGACCGACAGAGAGAGAATTGAGACCGATAGGGAGAGACCGACTGACAGAGAATAGTGATTGACAGATATTGTGACACATCACTCGTTTCCTGTGTTTGACTAGCTAGGTCGTTCTGCAGGTCCGGATCGCTGTTGCGTCATTGGCCAGGTTTGCCTGTTTGACAGCTCACCAGAGACTCACCAGAGACTTTGTAGCGATCCCGGCCAGGTTGGGATTGCTGGTGGGATCGCTGAAAGTCTCAGTGTGTAAAGGGGCCTTTATACTTGCTGTAGACTTAGCACCTAGGTCTGTAAGTGGTCTATAGAATCTACCCATCTCCTTAACCGGAGCCATTTATAGATCAGTACTGAAAATGACATTCATTTGTATCCCACTCACTCCAGAACTCTGCTGTTTATTTAGCCGAAGGAGACAGTGTGCGGAGCGAGACATAGAGGAGAATGTTGGCTCTGCCCTTATTTGCTTTCTTATGTCAGTTTTTCCATGACATCTCAGAACAGTTATAGGTACTCCAAAATAGATTCAGTCCCGTCACAAGTTCTGGGAAGAAGTGTATTTGAATAAATATAGAAATAAGAAAATAATTGTATTTTATAATGCCTGCAAAGTGAGTTAGAGTATTAGAGTCACAGAATATGGATTTTAATTCGTCAGCGCGTTTCAGGGATTAAATCTTCTTGATCAAGACAAGAAATTACATTGTAATTTTAATCTCTGAAATGCATTGACTTATTGCAGTCATGATCATTTAACTGCCATCTGGACTTTATTATGGCAGCACGGCTTTAACTCCTTCTTCTCCACGACTTTTTTTTGCAATTGTAGCTATCTACTAAGTAATCTTTTGATACTCAGGTGCATTCCCTCCATTCCCTCCACCTCTGAGTCCTGAAGTTGGGCATCATTATTGATGGTTAAATTGTTCATTATTCCCTGTTGAATTCTTTTGTTAATACTTCCTTGTGTTCTACTCTGTAATACATACTGTCCATTTACCTCAATCCTCTCCTTACATGTGCAGTTTTCCTGCATCTTTATTTGGTTCCACTATAGGTCTCTTCTCTTTTGTAGTGCAGTAGGCAACTATTTCCCTATGTACTAAATGGAAGTGCCCATTGTACTGGGATACCTACAGTATTGCCACAGCATCTCATTAAAATTAAAGGAATCTAAATTTCACCTTCCAATCCTATTTAGTGCTCAATAGGCCACCTACTTTTTTTTAACCCTTCTATAGACCCTGCTTTAATGCATCATTCATAGCAATGTCATTGGTTTCACTTATAATATTTTCAACAAAATTGTAATATTTCCTGTATAGGCATGGTTCTGTTAAGGGCACCTCGATGAAGAACCATGATGTGGCTGACAAACCCTATAACATTTTTTCTTCATCATGGGGCTTCCCATTAAATAAAAAGGTAGCATATTGTTTATGAGTAGTGATGGGCGAACACTAAAATGCTCAGTTGCTCTTTACTCGAGCTGAGCAGTTCAGATGCTCTGAAAGTGCTCAACTTGAGTAACGAGTATAATGGGAGTCACTGATTGGGCAGTTCGGCTCTCCGTCCACATACAGCCAGCCATATACAGAGCATTTCCAGCTGAGGAAGGGTATTTTTTTCGACACGCTACAGCCTTAAAAGTTGTTATAACCCAGTGACAGTCATTCAGAGACTGCAACTGTCTCATCATGCAGTGAAGAAAGCCTGTGCTTTGTGTTCATTCTTTCGCAGAATAAACATCCGAGCACCCATGATACTTGGCCGAGCTCTGCGAGTACCTGAGCACCCCGATGTTCGATTGAGTATCGAGCAGTGGCAAGCACACTCACTGATTCATCATTATTTATGAAGGATGATCTCTTGAACCTCCATTCATTCTGATAATGATGGAAGGGGTGGCAGCATCGGTACAGTGCTGATTACTCCTGTCTACTTTGTACTTGCACCGAAAACCTGAATTATCCGGCGGGACCAGAACTGCAGCATGGTGCCATGTAAGCTACGTTACTCGATTGAGCATTGTTGTGCTCAGGTATTCAGCCAAGTATCGCGATTGTTTGAATGTTTCATCCTTGAAACAACGACCACAATGCACAGGCTCACTTCACTGCATGATGTGTGCAGTCACCTCAGGGAGAGGCGGTCAGTCTCTGAATGTCTCTTATGGATGTAGTCACAAAGTTTATAATTATTTTGTTCAGCTCACCCACTTGCTGTGTAAGTCGACTCCTTCTGCCTCATGGACTAGCAGGAGCAGACACCTGTCTGCAATGAAGTAAAAGAATGGTTGTCCAGCGCTCCGGAGTGAACAGGCCAATCAAATAAGATTTCCAGGTTTATTAACGCTTTGTGTGCAAATAAAAAGATTTACATTGTGGGTCAGACAATCTCCAATTTCCGATCTAGTGTGTCAAAAGATAAAACCCTCCCTCCCCCTGGAAATGCTCTGTTTACGTCTGGCTGTATGTGGACGGAAAGCTGAACTGCCTAATTAGTGACTTTCATTATACTCGTTACTCTTGTTGATCCCTTTAAGAGCGTCTCACCTGCTTGACTTGAGGACCAAGCACCTGAGCATTTTAGTGCTCGACCATCTCTACCAATCATAATTTGATATAATAAAGCAATATATAGCATTATACCCTTGCTTCATGAGATGGGAATACCATTTTCACAGCATCTGTTTTATTGGTCACGAGTCATTTAAATGACTCATGTTGTATTGCAAATAAAAATATATTCCACAATGCTGTGTTGTGCCGCACACTATGTACCCTGACATTTTTTTCAGTTTTAATCTATGTAGAAAATGAATTCATACCTTGCAAAATATTGTTGGAATAGACTGCATTTTATATTAGACTAGAAAATATATTTTCCACAAATTTGTAACATTTACAATAAATATTTTTGAAAGTACATTGATTTCCTTTAATTTATTGTAGAGAAATAAAAACAATTTTGCTTCCCAACTAATGTTACTGACATTTTCAACATGTTTGCAGTACGACACAACTACTGCTACTGCTGTAGCTCTTGTGTTTGGCCAGAGTCACACTTGCGAGTGCCTTGCGTGTAACTCGCGCGAGTCTCTCATTGAATCATCCGGCACGGCCTCGCACTCTCCTGACAGGAGCGGGTCGGTTGCATGTATGTCTATGCAGCTGAGATGCTCCTGTCCTGAGAGTGTGAGTCCATGCCGGGTGATTCAATGAGAGACTCGCGCGAGTTACACGTGAGGCACTCGCAAGTGTGACTCTGGCCTTTCTCTTTTACAAGGACAATTCCACTTAAAGATGTCTGAGATTGAACAATTCTGTAATCAAAATAAGCTTTGCAAACTTGTAGAATCTCCTGCCTGTGCCGCCACAATGCTGCTCCCCACTGGTCCTTCTTTACAGGAATTGTAGTGGTGACATCCAGTCTACATCACATGATCACTGCAGCCAATCACCAGCCTCAGCGGTGAAGTTGGCACTAGGACACTAAGGCGGGCTTTACACGCTGCGACATCGCTAGCAATTGCTAGCGATGTCGAGCGCGATAGCACCCGCCCCCGTCGCACATGCGATATGTGGTGATTGCTGCCGTAGCAAACATCACTACGGCAGCTTCACACGCACATACCTGGTCGGCGACGTTGCTGTGACCGCCGAATAATATCTCCTTCAAGGGGGAGGTGCATTTGGCATCAAAGCGACGTCACCGCGAACGTCACTAAGCGGCCGGCCAATAGAAGCGGAGGGGCGGAGATGAGCGAGACATAACATCCCGCCCACCTCCTTCCTTCCGCATTGTCGGTGGAGGCAGGTAAGGAGATGTTTGTCGTTCCTGCGGTGTCACACACAGCGATGTGTGGTGCTGCAGGAATGACAAACAACATCGTACTGGCAGCAGTAACGATATTATGAAAAGGAGCAACGTGTCACTGATCAACGATTTTTGAAGTTTTTGTGATCGGTGATCGTCGCTCCTAGGGTTTACACGCGGCAATGTCGGTAACGGCGCCGGATGTGCGTCACTAACGATGTGACCCCAACGATATATTGTTACCGATGTCGCAACGTGTAAAGCCCGCCTAAGACGGGCAGTGATAGGCAGCACTGTAGTGACAGTGCTTATTTTCATACCTTTCAAGATTACCAGCTTTTACCCAAGAGAAAAACACAAAATGAGTATATACCATATAATAAAGTAAAAAAGTAAATAGTAGTGGTACATTTAAATAACATAGGATACTTTGTTAGAATTGTTTGATCAAAAAGCATAAAATTCATCTTTATACAGACAGGGCCAGAAATATTTGGACAGTGACACAAGTTTTGTTATTTTAGCTGTTTACAAAAACATGTTCAGAAATACAATTATATATATATAATATGGGCTGAAAGTGCACACTCCCAGCTGCAATATGAGAGTTTTCACATCCAAATCGGAGAAAGGGTTTAGGAATCATAGCTCTGTAATGCATAGCCTCCTCTTTTTAAAGGGACCAAAAGTAATTGGACAAGGGACTCTAAGGGCTGCAATTAACTCTGAAGGCGTCTCCCTCGTTCCCTGTAATCAATGAAGTAGTTAAAAGGTCTGGGGTTGATTACAGGTGTGTGGTTTTGCATTTGGAAGTTGTTGCTGTGACCAGACAACATGCGGTCTAAGGAACTCTGAATTGAGGTGAAGCAGAACATCCTGAGGCTGAAAAAAAAGAAAAAATCCATCAGAGCGATAGCAGACATGCTTGGAGTAGCAAAATCAACAGTCGGGTACATTCTGAGAAAAAAGGAATTGACTGGTGAGCTTGGGAACTCAAAAAGGCCTGGGCGTCCACGGATGACAACAGTGGTGGATGATCGCCGCATACTTTCTTTGGTGAAGAAGAACACGTTCACAACATCAACTGAAGTCCAGAACACTCTCAGTGAAGTAGGTGTATCTGTCTCTAAGTCAACAGTAAAGAGAAGACTCCATGAAAGTAAATACAAAGGGTTCACATCTAGATGCAAACCATTCATCAATTCCAAAAATAGACAGGCCAGAGTTAAATTTGCTGAAAAACACCTCATGAAGCCAGCTCAGTTCTGGAAAAGTATTCTATGGACAGATGAGACAAAGATCAACCTGTATCAGAATGATGGGAAGAAAAAAGTTTGGAGAAGAAAGGGAACGGCACATGATCCAAGGCACACCACATCCTCTGTAAAACATGGTGGAGGCAACGTGATGGCATGGGCATGCATGGCTTTCAATGGCACTGGGTCACTTGTGTTTATTTATGACATAACAGCAGACAAGAGTAGCCGGATGAATTCTGAAGTGTACCGGGATATACTTTCAGCCCAGATTCAGCCAAATGCCGCAAAGTTGATCGGACGGCGCTTCATAGTATAGATGGACAATGACCCCAAGCATACAGCCAAAGCTACCCAGGAGTTCATGAGTGCAAAAAAGTGGAACATTCTGCAATGGCCAAGTCAATCACCAGATCTTAACCCAATTGAGCATGCATTTCACTTGCTCAAATCCAGACTTAAGATGGAAAGACCCACAAACAATCAAGACCTGAAGGCTGCGGCTGTAAAGGCCTGGCAAAGCATTAAGAAGGAGGAAACCCAGCGTTTGGTGATGTCCATGGGTTCCAGACTTAAGGCAGTGATTGCCTCCAAAGGATTCGCAACAAAATATTGAAAATAAAAATATTTTGTTTGGGTTTGGTTTATTTGTCCAATTACTTTTGACCTCCTAAAATGTGGAGTGTTTGTAAAGAAATGTGTACAATTCCTACAATTTCTATCAGATATTTTTGTTCAAACCTTCAAATTAAACGTTACAATCTGCACTTGAATTCTGTTGTAGAGGTTTCATTTCAAATCCAATGTGGTGGCATGCAGAGCCCAACTCGCGAAAATTGTGTCACTGTCCAAATATTTCTGGACCTAACTGTAGCTCCCCATGGACAGACACTGTGGTCGAAGCACTGTGATTCTCTGCCCTTAATCACATTGGTGTCACTGACGTAAAGTAAGGTTTTAATATAAAGTAGGACTGTTCCGACTGGGTACACTTTGTTGCGGTGGGATGGAGTGTACACTTTTTGGTCAAACAGTGTTAACCAAGTACCTTATGTTATTTAAATGTACTACTATTATTTTACTTTTTTATAGGGTATAAGCTTATTTTGTGTTTTTCTCTTGGGTTTTGTCTGTGAAATAGCCATGGTGTGAACATACCCCTATTGCACGTAAACCAATCTATGCGCTAGCTCTTTTTCACAATTTTGACAAATGCATGATGGAAGTATAACGTCCTCTACTTTTCTAATAAAATTTCAGGTAAGTTTAGTCTGCAAAATCTGACTTGTCTTTGGTTGTAGGTATAAGGGCCACTATTTGTGTAATGGAAAATACATATTTATTACTGTTGTTATATCTTTAAAGGGAACCAGTTATCTGATTTATGTGGCTCAAACTACAGGCAGCAAGATTGCAGCCAGGTGTGTTTAGTCCTGAGACTCATTTCATAGAAGATATACTTTAAGCCTCTTTCACACATCAGTCAAAAACAAAAAACAAACTTGTCTCTTTGCGAGACACACGGACACGCGTGTGCGCTGAACGGAAACATGGTCAGTGAGAAATCACTGATGTGGGCGCAGAGCCATTGAATTGAATGGGTCTGTGTCGTGGGCAGAGGGGCCGCACTCGCTACGCTCGGGTCCCGGCTGCTGCTGCTGCTCGGTGGCTCGAGCAGTGGGCCGGACCCAGGGACTCGAGCAGCGCTCCTCGCCCACGAGTGAAAAGGGGATGGTTTGTTTTGGGAGATAGTTCATGACGCCACCCACGGGTCGTGGTGATGATGGGCACCACCGCTGCTGGTGACGGGGATCCTGAGAGCGATGATAGGGAGCAGCTAGGATGTTGTTTTCCCCCTCTGTGGGTAGGGGTTGGTGATCCCAGGGCCCGGTGGTGATACGGGGAGGCTGGATGGCTGGGGTGCAGGGTTGCAGGGGCAGCACGGCGCGGTGCCGGATGGCACTGTGGTACTCACTCATGTACAAATTCACAGAGTCTCTGGTAAACCAAACGGGTCCCGCAGCTGGCTGCAGTGTCTTTGCTCTCCCCGGACAGGTTGATGGTGGCTGTCTTTCCCTGCCCCTGTGTATGTATGTGTTGACTCCGATGGCTTCCCAACGGTAGTCCGCTCCCCAGCGTATAGGTACCGGAGGAGCCCGTTTTGCCCGCAGGCGCTGGCCCTTGGATCTCTAGCCTGTGGCGGTGGCTGTGTATCCTCACGGTGTGGACTGTTGCCTTCTGTCGGGTCTTGGGTGTTAGGAAACCCCTGGGGTTCCGGTCACTTTCGGATTTTACAGTTGTCGGCGGCTCCAAGCCTAGTCGGGGTCCGATGGCCCTGCCTTTGTGCTTAGCTTCCCTTCGCTCCCCGGTTCGGTACCGGCGGGCCACCGCCCGACCCCGGTCCTACGGTTCCGCAGAGATCTACTAACTCCTGCAGACGGCCACCACCGTCTGCCAACCTTGCTGTTTGTGTCTGGGTCCCCACCCAGGCACCGACAGTTTCTGTCCTCTCACTTTCACCTCCAAACTTAATCTGTCACTTTTCCCGCCTCCAGGCCTGTGAACTCCTCGG
The DNA here is from genome assembly GCF_048569485.1 of Anomaloglossus baeobatrachus. Taxonomy (NCBI): domain Eukaryota; kingdom Metazoa; phylum Chordata; class Amphibia; order Anura; family Aromobatidae; genus Anomaloglossus; species Anomaloglossus baeobatrachus. Next base: position 173,718,820 of record NC_134354.1, on the reverse strand, counting down.
TGGGTGGGGCCAACCGCCTGGCTCCGCCCCTCCTGGTGTGGACATCAGACCCTGGAGGGAGGCAACAAGGGTTTTTGTCCGACTGGTGTGAACTATCCAGGGGAGGGGGTGTGTGTGATGTTATGTTTGTGGCTACCTGGCTAGTCCAGGGCGCCACATCTGCGTATGTCCGTCATGATACGTATAAAAACAGCAACAAACATACCAAAATCACTGACGTGGGAAGGGGACCTTAAAGATGGTTTCTTCCCATAGCTGTTGCAGGTGATTGACTCACATGTACATAGCGAGAAACGAGTGAATTACCTACAGCGGCGCTGGAAAGAGATATCAGGGACTGGTGCCGGTCTAGTCTTGTCTCTGGCCATGGTCCCTAGCCAGATCTTTAAAAGTATATTATTTTCTGTAATGCCAGAATGTTTTAGAAAAAACATACCTGAATGTAATCATGAACCTATGATTTTATTCATGCTGCCCACAGTTTGGACAGCATTAATCAGATAACAGGTTCGCTTTAAAAATAACAAGTCATTGTTTGAACAGTAAAATTCTTTTATTCTGGATGGTCACATATTCTGGATTTTTGTAAACTGTATAAACCAGACCTATAAAGGGAAGGTATGGTATGCACCAGAAGAGAAAGTTTAAAATAAACGGACAACTTAAAAATACTTTAAGCCACGGACGTATACAGGAATCAGATTCCCATCTCTACTTTTTTTTCAGTCACAAGAACAGACAGGAAAGCAGATGGCATAAAATATAAAGAATGAATGAAATAATGGGTGTCCTGAATACGAATCTCTTTTGTTTTGCTAGGTTCTGAAGCTAGTACAATTGAAATCCACATATCCAATGAAGCTCCAGATTTTCATGATATAGAGGCTGATGATGAATCAGTGGAAAATGACTGTCATACTTAACCAAAGGATGCAGACTGAGAATCATAATGCCATCAAGTCAAGAATTTACATTGTAATGTTTACCCCATTAAAAGAATATTGTGAGCCATGACTATTGGAGCATTTGTAGATCAAGAACTGGAAAGAATACACATCAATAAAAAATGTAAAAGACAGCAAAATAGAGATTAAAGCAGGGGAATTATAGTTACTGAGTCTCCCACGTAGCTGTCAAACTGCTTCCGGGTCCAATCATTAGCTCTCCTACATATTCACTACTTCCCCCACCCACACTCTGTGACAGCATCTATGATTGGTTGCAGTCAAATTGCCGGTGTCTGTGATTGGTTATTGAGTGTAAAAATAAATACCGTAAATAATTGGAAAAAAAAAAGATGTAGGCTTCCTGTATTTTCATACCCAGCACAGATAAAGGAGACGGCTACAAGCTGAACAACCCTGTGCGCGTTTTCTTTGCTTTGTATCAAATTACAAGGACTCCACGAAGTATTTCTAAAATGTATTTAAATAAATGAATTTAAAAAAACAGCGTGCAGTCCCCCCAATTTTGATTAGCCAAGATAAAGTGGACAACTGGGGGCTGGTATACAGCTATGATTTGTCAAAAAAATTTCAGCTCTCATCAAGCTCAAAGTTAGTAATGGTAGGCCATAACTAACCCTGTAAGTAAAAATAAAAACAAAACACACAGAAAAATGTTTATTTAAAATAAAAAACACCCTCTTTCTTCAATTTATTAATCCACAAAACACCCCTACAGACCTAACGTAATCCACACGAGGTCCCACGACAATTCCATCTCTGCTACATCTGGGGTCTCAGTACATGGTCACATTAGAAAAACATGACTGCTCATTGCAGCTTCAGAGACACACTGATGAGCTGTGAACGATGATGTCAGTGAGTTCCCCTGAGGTCACAGTTGGAGGTTCCCAAGTTAGCCCAGCTGTAACCTTAGCTGAACTGACCTGAGGTGAAGTCATTGAACTCAATGTTGGATTAGGTAATATTTTCACAATAATTGATTGCAAACATATCTGTACCAAAACTGCATCTTCTGGCAACATATCGCACCAAAACTGCATCAAAACGCATGCGGTTATGGTGCGGTATTTTGCCAGGATATGCAGTTTTGGTGTAGAAATGTCTGCACCGAAATACTCACTGTGCACACATTGCCTAATGTGGTAATCCGGCATTGAGTTCAATGACTTCACCTGAAGTCACAGCTCGGGTTGCTACAGTACGCCAGGTGTGACCACAGGTGAACTGACAAGAGGTGAACTCATTGAACTCTCCTCACCTCAGGTGAAGTAATTGAACTCAATGCCAAATTTATGGATTAGGCAATATGTGCATATTGAGTATTTGAGTGCAGACATTTCTGCATCAAAACGGCATCTCCGGGCCAATAAAGAAACCAAAACTGTTTCAAAATGCATGCCGTTTTGGTAGGAATTTTGCCAGGAGATCCAGATTTGGTACAGAAAGATCTGCAACCAGATACTCAATGTACACACATTGCCTAATCTGGAAAGATGGCATTGAGTTAAATGACAGCACCTGAGGTGAGGTCACTGAGTTCAATGAGTTCATCTCAGGTCAGTTCATGTCTAGGGTACTGTGGGAACCTCCAGCTCTGACCTCCAGATTAACTTACTGACATCACCACTCACAGCTACAACTCCATCAGTGTGTCTCTGAAGCTGCACTGTGACTTCAGATGTAGCAGAGCGGGATCATCGTGGGGCTTTGTGTGGATTACGTTGGACCTGCAGAGGTGTTTGGTGGGTTAACAAATAGGGGAAAAAGGTTTTTTGTTATTTTTTTTAAAGGATTTTTCTGTGTGTTTTGTGTTTATTTGTTTTTAACTACAGAGTTAGTAATGGGGGGTCTCATAGACCCCTCCCCTTTACCAACCTTGGGCATGATGACAGCTGTGATTTTTTGACAAATCACAGCTGTCATTAATGCCTTATATTACCTTGATTGCCACCACACCAGAGCAATCGAGATGAGCATGGTAAAGAGCTGGAATTGTCACATTTAATGGATGCAACAATTCCGGGCAGCTGCAGGCCACTATTTTAGGCTGGGGGGCCAATAATCAAGGGCCTCCCTAGCCAGAGAATATCAGGCCCCAACTATCCACTTTATCTTGGCTAGGCATTAAAATTGGAGGATCCCGCATGCCGTTATTTAAAATTATTTATTTAATTAAAAAAGCTGCAAGGGGTCCTTGTATTCCCTTGTATTTTGATACACAGCCAAGATAACACACACAGTTTGGGGCTTCAGCCTGTAGCTGTCTATTTTATTTGTGCTGAGTATCAAAATAGCAGGGATCCTACCTCATTTTTTTTCCAATTACCGGTATGTATTTTTACACTGTACAACCAAACACAGACACCGGCACACTGACAGTGTGTACAACCAATCACAGACGCTGTCAGAGAGGGTGGGTGGGGAAGCAATAAATATGCATGAGAGTTAATGAGCGGACCTAGAAGTAGTGTGACAGCCATGCAGGAAACTTGGTAAGTATAATTCTGATTCTTTGCAGGCCCCTTGCCTCCTTGCCTTTTATGCGCACCATTTTACAGCACAATATTCGGGTCCTCGAGACTTATATGGGGTTCGGCATCTAGGCTTATGATTGGGTTCAAGTCTGGTCTCGAACTGGACTTTTTTTTTTTTTTGTCTGGAAGTACCTGAACATCTGTGGGTTTGTCCATCTCTAGTTAGGACACAAAGGGCCAGTTCAAACACAGCAGAATTGTTGCAATTTCGGTGCTTTTAAAATCTGCATCATATATTTTTTTTCATATTGTTCATATATTACTTATATTGCATCATCATATTCCACTTTAAGAACATTATCATCACTTTCTGAGTGAAAATCAAGTGAATTTTACCAATTACAAAGCACAAGGTGAATTTAGTAGAAACATCAATGCCAAAATCTGCATTTAAGATTTGGGGGTCAATTTTTGTGAATTTGTACCATTTTCTTAGGAAGATAAACTTAGTTTGATTGTACTGGCCACCCACATAATTTTGTGACTGAAATAACATTTCACCTGCAAAATTAAGTAAGATACTAACTGCCTACCTCTTTTGTTTTACTTCTAATAAAATGGCTGAGCTTGCTTCTTAAATTTGGTGCCATTTCTACATAAAGTGCCTTGAAAAAGTATTCGTACCCCATGAACTTTTTCAAGCTCTGAAAATATCATTGAGCACTGCTTGATCCATCATCCAAAAATCGAAGGAGTATGGTACAACTGCAAACTTACCAACACATGACAATCCACCTAAGCTGACATGCCAAGCAAGGAAAGGACTAATTAACGAATCAGCCAAGAAGCCCTTGGTTACTCTGGAAGATGGGAGAATCTGTCCACAAGACAGATATAAAACACAAGTCATATACTCCACAAATCTTACCTTTATGGACGAGAGGCAAGAAAAAAGCTATTTTTCAAAGCAAGCCATAAGAAGTCACGTTTGCAAAAAACCAGGAAGGGGACACAGCTAGCATGTGGAGGAAGGTGTTCTGTTTAGAATTAGGAGTAGTACTGGTGGAAAACTAACCCTACACATCACGTTGAAAACAACATTCCCACTGTCAAACAAGGTGGTGGCAGCATCATGCTGTGGGGATGCTTTTCTTCAACATGGAAAGAGATGCTAGTCAAAGCTGATGAAAAGAATGATGGAGTGATGGAGCTAAATACAGGAAACTCCTGTAGAAAAACCTGTTAGAGGCTGCAACACACTTGAGACTGGGACTTAGATTCACCTTCCAGCAGTAAAACAACCCTAAACATACTGCCAGAGCTACAATAGGATAGTTTGGGTCAAAGCAGATGCATGTGTGAATGGCCCAATTACAGTCCAGACCTAAATTCCCTTCAGAATCTGTGGCAAGACTTGTTCACAGATGCTTTTCGATCCAATCTCACTAAGCTAGACCTATTTCTACAGGCCCCGTGTCAGCAGCCGGGCTACTCGGATCCGGAACCGCGGTGGCTCGAGGGGTCTCCGGACCCGGGGGTATGTAGACACTCGAATTTGAAAAGAGGGAATATATACAGGGGGTTAGAAGTTCGTGATGCCACCCACGGTGCGTGGTAAGATGGAGTACCACCGCTGCTGTTGGAAGCGCTCGGTGGCGATGGTACGGCAGCAAGGTGTTTAACCTCTCCGTGGATAGGGGGTTTGCCCGGGGGCCTGGTGATGGTGGTGAAGGGATGTCGTTGGGGAGGAAAGGGTTTCTGCATACTCACTCAGTCCAAGAATACTGACACCAACAACTTGTAAATCAGAATTCTGAGCACCGCTGCAGCAGGGAGGGAGCACGCGTGGATATGTGTCCCTTGGTGTTGCTTGTTAGCCTGTGACCTTTTCCGTGGCACTTTCTTCACTATTTGGACCCTGTAGTGTAGAACTAGTCGGGTCCCGCTCACCCTTATGGCTAACAAAGTGAGCTTGCTCTCAGGGTTCATGCTTGGGATTTTCTGGACTATGTATTGGGAAAGTCCTATCCCCCTCGTTGCGCTAGTACCCCAATTTTGGAGCAGGTGGAGGTTGAATCTTGAAGACTTCACCCTCATCTGGTAAATTACCAGGACGCATAAAGCTACTTCCTAGCCTAGGGTCCACATACCCCGTCGTGCCCTGGCCCCTGCCTGGAGATGGCTCAAGGCCGCCGGCTGCCCTCCTTTGCAGATCCGTGCTCCTTGACACGATCCCCTGCGACTGGGGTTCCAGCTCCTACCAGGCCCAGACCAATGTCTACCACCTAGTGTTCTACAGGGAGCCCTGCTCCTGACCTCCTCTCTCCTTACCCTCCAGCACTACACACTCCTTGTGACCTCTCCTCTTGAGAGTCACCACTCACTCTCCTGCTCCTAACACCTCTGTCTCTTCCCTACCAACCCCCCAAGTGGTCAGCCCTATTCCCTTCAGGCCCCCCACAATGGTGTGTCTGGTGGGTGTGTTTCAGAGTGTTTCTAAGGTTTTAACTGGCTCAGCTCTCAGCAACACCGAAGGCCAGGGATCCGTAACCAAGGAAGATGTGGATACCGTGCAGAAGGAAGGGCAGATTGCACAATACCTTGTGGCGACCTGATAGTCCAGGGCGTCACATATTTTGCAAAGAAGAATGTGCACAATTTTCAGCAACTAAATGTACAAATCTGGTAGAGACATACTACAACAGACTTCAGGCAGTAATTGCAGTGGAAGGTGGCCCTACAAAATATTGACATGGGACTGAAAATAAATGCACATCCCAATTTTCAGACTTATATTTTCAAAATATTTAGAAAACCATGTATCTGTTGATTTACACGTTATGAATGCTTGTTACTTTGTGTTGGTATATGACATAAGATCAAAATAAAATACATTTAAGTTTGTTGGTGTAAGATGAAAAACTGTTGGAAAGCTAATGGGTATGAATACAATTTCAAGGTAATATATTTGTTCACCAGGGTCCTAAATAGCTCCTTATCATCTCTGCTCAGCAATGGAAGTTTGCCTAATGCCATATGACTTTCGCAGCCAACCACTAGCTGCATTGTAGACATCTCTAGAAACAAAAAATCACTGTTGTGGCCAGTGATTGGTACCAACGGTGTTGGAGGACGTCATCAATGTGTTGATGAAGGACCCAGTGAGAGCAGCTTAACTCCTTAACAACTGCGGGCCGTACTGGTACGTCCTAAGACATATAGTTGTAATTACCTGCAGCTGCTGCGGGCAGCCGCCAGTGAGTTCTGCACATGTCAGCTGATTTAAACAGTTGACGTGTACCTCACAGATGCTGGTGGATCCACAAAACACTCACGCTTGTTAATTCCTTAAATCTCGTTGTCAAAATGTGACAGCGCAATTTAAACGTTCACTAACCTCCATCGGCGCCGCCGTGACATGATCACTGTGAGCCAATGGTTGTCATGGTAGCACAGGGTCATGTGATGACTCCGGTAGCTCACTTAACTCACTTAACCCATTACTTGCCAAATTAGAAATTTTCATTTTTTTATTAAATTACAGATTTTTAATGATAAGAAAATTAAAATTTAAAAATGAAAATGAAATTTAAGCAAAATTAATGAATTTAATGAATAATTTAAAGGAATTAATGATTAATTAATTTAATTTAATGAATTTTAAGCAAAAGATTAGGCGTCCCAAAAAAAGGACATTGGTAGATAATAGGTTAAGGGTATGTGCGCACGTTGCTTTTTACCTGCTTTTTACCTGCTTTTTTGCTGCTTTTTCTTCTGCGCTGTTTAATGCCAAAATGGATGTGTTCTTCTATTCAAGCAAAGTCTATGGGAATTTGGGTTTCTTGTTCACACTATGTTGTTCAAAATGCTGCCTTTTTGAGGCAGAACTTTGGTCAAAAACTCAGCTTTTCAAAGAAGCAGCATGTCAATTGTTTTTGCCATTTGGGTTTTGCACTGCAAAGCTGAGTTTTTGACCAAAGTTGTGCCTCAAAAAGGCAGCATTTTGAACAACATAGTGTGAACAAGAAACCCAAATTCCCATAGACTTTGCTTGAATAGAAGAACACATCCATTTTGGCATTAAACAGCGCAGAAGAAAAAGCAGCAAAAAAGCAGGTAAAAAGCAGGTAAAAAGCAACGTGCGCACATACCCTAACTCACTTCTGACATGAGCATTTCAGCTGATCTCAGCTGTGTAGCTCTGATTAACAAAAATGAATGAGCGATCAGACTGCTGAACCGTATAGGTCCCTAGGGGAACTAGTAAAATAAAAAAAGTAAAAAATAAACAAAACAAGTTTTAAAAAATTTAAAAAAATACAAAAAACTAAAAGTTCAAATCACCTCACTTTCGCTAAATTGAAAATTAAAGGGATAAAAAAAGAAAAATATACACACATTTGGTTTTGCCGCGTTTAGAAATGCCCGATCTATCAAAATATAAAATGAATTAATCTGATTAGTAAACGGCGTAGCGGCAAAACAATTTCCAAACACCAAAATTATGTTTTTGGTCACCTCAAATTTTGTGCAAAATGCAATAACAGACAATCAAAGTGTAGCATCTGAGTAAAAATTGTACCATTGAAAACGTCACTTGAGATGCAAAAAATAAGCTGTCACTGAGCCATAGATACAGAAAAATGAGAACACTACGGATCGCGGAAAAAGTGTGCCACTTTTTTTGGAGAAACTTCTGATTTTTTTTAACTCCTTAGATAAAAGTAAACCTCTACATGTTTGGTGTCTACGAACTTGAACCAACCTGAGATATCACACCGACATATCAGTTTAAACATATAGTGAACATGGTGAATAAAATATCCCAAAAAGTGCAATCATACTTCTTTTTGCAATATTTCCGTACTTGGAATTTTTTTTGCCGTTTTCCAGTACACTATATGGTATAACTTGTGGTTTCATAAGTACACTTTTAAGTAGAACTCATCTTGCAAAAAACAAGCCCTCATATGGCAAGATTGACGGACAAATAAAAACATTTTGGCTCTCAGAAGAAGAGGACCAACAAACAAAAAACAAAAATGAAAAACGGAAAATAGGCCCGGAGTGAAGGGGTTAAGAAAACAACTGAATATAAACAGTTTAAGGGAGATCAATGTAAAAGAAACACCTAATGGGTCATTTAGACAAACCGGAAGAATAAACTGGCTATTGAACTGACCGTTATTTACCATATTAGGACATATAATGCATATGAAGCATTATGAATTGGTAGTTGTAATAAAGCCTGGGAGCACTGAGGACTTGACATTACATCTGACTTCGGCAACATCTGTGTTGAATTTGTGTATTCTATGTCTCATTCACCTTTTTATTTCTTAAACAGGACCTGTCACAAGGTCAAAAGTGTCCAGTCTTTTTTTCTTCCCACTGCTCCACAGAGTTTTCCATTTTTTAAAATCTTCCAGACATAGGGTCCTTTTCATTTAGTGCTGATTCTTTCTTTTTCCAAGAGTATGTGGCCAACCCCTTCTCAATCCCTATATTTCCCCCCAATAAATTAATAACACCTACACTCAACTCCGGTGACAGAGCCCTTCCAGCTGTGTTGACACTGCTTCTCCTGGGGATTCCATGACATTATGTCACACAATCTCTGTGGCTGCTTAGCGCTTATTTCACTTTCCCTGCCTTTGAATGAAATCAAGACATTTAGAGGAAGTGAAGGAGCAGCCATAGCTCTCCATTCCTCTGGATGTCTGATTTGTCAGAAGGAAAAGAGAGTGAAGCCAGCACTGATTGGCTGATAGAATTGCATGATATAACAATGACACAGAAACCCTGGAGAGGCAGTGTCAACAGTCAACTCCATTGGAACAACACTGGCATCGGAGGCGAGTGTACATGTTATTTTTTGGGGGAGAAACATAGGGAATGAGAAAGGAGTGTTTGAATGGTGGACAACCCATTTAACCCCTTCACCACTCTGTTTTCACATTCGTGACCAGACTAATTTTTTAAATTCTGACCAGTGTTACTTTATGAGGTAAAAATTCTGCAACTCTTCAAAGAATCCCAATGATTCTGCGATGTTTGTTTTCGTGATATATTCTACTGCATGGAACTGGTAGATTTATGGTGAAATGTTTTACATTTATTTTTGAAAAAATCAGAAATCTGAAAAAAAAATTCCAATTTAGTTATGTCACACAAAAATTAGTGATAAAAAAAATAACATTTATCATATGTTTACATCAGCACCATTTTTGAAACATTTTTGTTAGGAAGCTGGAAGGGTAAAACATTTCTCAGCAATTTCTCATTTTTCCAACAAAATTTACAAAACCATCTTTTTTAGGCACCACATCATATTTGAAATGACTTTCAGGGGTCTATATGAGAGAAAATACTCAAAAGTGACAATATTCTATAAACTGCACCACTCATAGGGCTGAAAACCACATTCAAGAAGTTTAATAATCCTAGTCGGGTCTTTGCTGCTAGGAAACCCCGGAGGTTCCGGTCGCTAACGGATTTGACCTGTTTAACGGTGACTCCAAGCCTGGTCGGGGTCCGCAGGCCCTGCTGCTTTGTGCTGGCTTCTCTTCGCTCCCCGGTTCGGTACCGGCGGGCTACCGCCCGTCCCCGGTCCTACGGTTCCACGTCGATCGGCCTCTCCTGCAGACGGCCACCACCGTCTGCCAACCTTGCTCTCGGTGCCCGGGCCACGTACCCGGACACGGTCAATCTGCTCCTCTCTTGTCACTTCACTCCTACTCCTTCACTCTCCCTAACCACACTCTCTACTCTTCTGACTTCCTTTGCCGCCTAAAGGACTGTGAACTCCTCAGTGGGTGGGGCCAACTGCCTGGCCCCACCCCACCTGGTGTGGACATCAGCCCCTGGAGGGAGGCAACAAGGATTTGTGTGTGACTGGTGTGCCTATCTCGGGGTGTGGGGTGTGTTGTTGCAGTACCTGTGACGACCTGGCTTGTCCAGGGCGCCACAGTAACAAAATAAAATGGACCATATAATTTGTAGTGCAATTTCTCTTGAGTACATGAATACTCCATATGTGGTAAAAAACTACTGTTTGGGTGCACAGCATAGCTCGGAAATGAGGAGGGCTGTTTGAATGTCTGGAGTAGATAATGGACCTCATGTCATGTTTGCAGAGGCCCTAATGTGCCTAAACAGTGGCAACCTCCCACAAGTGACCCATTTTGGAAACTGGACCCTTCAAGGAATTTATCTAGATGTGTAGGGTGCACCTTGAACCCACAACTGCTTCACAGAATTTTATAACATTGAGCCATGAAAATAAAAAAATTGGGTCCAAAAGAACATTTTTGTAGGAAAAATTTGATTTTTTATTTTCTCAATGGTAACAGGATAAATTGCAGCATATAACTTGATTAGCAATTTCTCCTGATGCCATTTTGAAAACTAGACCGGTCAAAGGAATTTATCTAAATGTATTGTGAGCACCTTGAACCCCCAGGTGCTTCACAAAATTTTAGAATGTTGAGTCGTGAAAATGAAAAAATACATTTTTACTACAAAAATGGTGTTTTAATACAAATTGTTTTCCTTTTTGAAAAAGGTATCAGGCAAAAGTGAACCATACAATGTGTTGTGTAATTTCTCCTGAGTACAGTGAAACCTTGGTTAACGAAAACAATCCGTTCTGGGAGTGTGCTTGTTAACCAAGTTACTCGTTCAGCAAAGCAAGATTTTCCATAGGAAATCATTGCAATGCAGACAATTCGTTCCACAACTTGTTAAATGTCCCATCCTGGTCCCCTATTGTGTCATTCCACACACGTACAAACACACACAAGCACACACAAACATGCACAAACACACACATATTATGCTCACGTTATCTTCCGTTCTATCGCCAGTTTCCTGGATCTTGCAGTTCGCCAGTACAGGCTGTGTATCGGGTAACCATCGCAACGAGGGAGGAACTTCCGCTGCCAGAGCGCTGATGTCAAAGGCAGGAGCCGCTTGCCTCTGATTGGCCAGCGTGCTGCCTTTGAGTAGCGGGTGACAACGGAAGTTCCTCCATTGGCGATGGAACGGAAAGTAAGATGAACGTAATATGTGTGTGTTTGTGTGTGTTTGTGCATGATTGTGTGTGTTTGTGCGGACTGCAAGAGCAGGTTAGAGCTCGGTGGATGTACGGAACCAGAAGTGTGTGCGGTGAGTATTTTGCTCGTATGGCAAAGCTTGCTCGTAAACTGAGTTACAAATTTACAGCAAGCTTTGCTCGTTAAGCAAAATACTCGCTAACTGAGTTACTCGTTAAGTGAGGTTCCACTGTATATGGATAAGAACAATCAAAGTTCAGCTCACCCCTTTTGAATGTATACTGAGTCCTCCTGCTGCTCGGAAAGGCAGGTACCGTCACCTGTAGCAATCATAGGAAGAAAAGGAAAATCCGACACTGTGTATGGATACCCCATATATGGTGGAAAATTATTGTTTGGGCACAGAGCAGGGTTCGGAAGGGAAGGAGCAGAATTTTGGCTGGAGCGGATTGCAGACACAATGTCCCATTTGAAGATTCCCTGAAATGCCAAAACAGCAGAAACTCCCCACAGGTGAACCCATTTTGGAAACAACACTTCTCAAGGAAGTTATATAGGGGTGCAGTGAGCAATTTTAACCTTGGGCTGTGATTATAAATAAAAAAAAAAAATCACCATTTTTTTCAACTAAATTGTTTATTTTGCCCAGAAAGTGTTAATTTCCAAAAAGGGTAAAAGGAGACAATGGACAGTCCAATTTTTTATAAAATTTCTACTGATTTTGCCAATACCCCATATGTATTTGAAAACAACTTTTGATACAGCTCAGAAGGGAAGGAGCGCCATATTGGAGAACATATTAAATTGAAATAGTTTGGGGGTGCCATGTCACATTGGCAGAGCCCCTGACATGCCAAGACGGCAGAGTCCCCCATAAGTTACCCCATTTTACAAACCACTCCTCAATGAATTAATCTAAGAGTGCAGTAAGCATAATGACACACAGGTGTGTCACAACATTTTATACCATTGGGAGGTGAAGAAAAAATCATTACGTTTTTGAAACTAAAATGTTATTTAAACCCCTGATTTCCAATTTTCACAAGGAAAATAGATAAAATAGGCCCTACATTGTGTAAAGGCCCTGTCACATACACAGATAAATCTTTGGCAGATCTGTAGTTGCAGGGAAATCATGGACATATTGTTCCATTTGTACACAGCCACAAACCTGGCACTGATTGTCCACAATTTCACTGCAACCACAGATCTACCACAGATCTACCACAGATCTACCACAGATCTACCACAGATCTACCACAGATCTACCACAGATCTACCACAGATCTACCACAGATCTACCACAGATCTGCCACAGATCTACCACAGATCTGCCACAGATCTGCCACAGATCTGCCACAGATCTGCCACAGATCTGCCACAGATCTGCCACAGATCTGCCACAGATTTATCTTTGTGTGTGACAGGGCCTTTACACAATTTATCCTGAATGGGGCAATACTCCACATGTGACTGTACAGTACTGTTTGGCCACAGCACAGGGCTCGGTAGGGAAGGAGTTCCATTTGATTTTTGGTGCACATAATTTTGTAGAATAGCTTGTGGACTCCATTTGCAGAGCCCCTAAATGCCACAAAAGCAGAAACCCACTCAAGTGATCACATTTTGGAAATTACACCCCTCTGGGAATTCATCTATAGGTATAGTGTCGATTTTGTCTCTGGAAAACACCCATGGAGTCAAATGCAGTGAATGTTGCAGAATTAAAAATTGCAAATAAGCCCTTGTAGCGCCCAGTACATTGTAGTGCTTGTACATTATGCCTAGCTTCTGCTTTTGAAAACAAACACTCCATACATTGAGCGTCCTTGCTCAATACAATAATGTCAAACATGTAAATGTTAACTGTGGTTTAGCCTCTTTACAGTGACTTTTCCATTGGGAATTTTGTCTGAATCACATTTTTTCAGAAATTTACACAGACATACGTGAACATCTACAGTCTACAGCATAGAGCGCAGAATAAATGTGAGCCCAACCCTTGCTTTGAACTTTGTGATACAAAATAAACAAATCAATAGTAGTTGAAGAATTGACTTTATCTATTTATTTTTTAAATGTTGTTCACCTTGTGCTATAAGTGATAAGGTGGCTATCTTCCTCAGGTCGGTACGATTATAGCGATACCAGAGTTCTATAGGTTTTTTTAGGTTTGGCGACTATCAGACTAAAAATAAATATTGCTGATAGGGTCATGTGAAGGCTTGTTTATGTGGGATGAATTACAGTTTTTATTGGTACCATTTTCAGCCCCATAATATTTTTTGATCACTTTCTATCCCACTTTTTGTGATGCAAATCAAGAAGAAATAGCAATTCAGGATTTTCTTTTTACGCCATTCACCAGATCGTAAAAGTGTTAAAACAGCTTTATTTTTTGGGTCAGTGCGATTACAGCAATATCACATTTATACGTTTTTTTTACACTTTGCCTATATTACAGCCAAAATACAATTTTATATATTAAAAAATGTTTTTGCATTGCTGTATTCTAGAGCAATAGTTTTTATTTGTTCTCTGATGGAGCTGTATAACAGTTTGCCTTTTTGCAAGACAAGATTCATTTTTTATTTATATATGACTTTTTGATCCTGTTTTATTCCACTTTTTTGTCAGCTACAGTGAAGGAAATAATTATTTGATCCCTTGCTGAGTTTTTTAAGTTTGCCCACTGTCAGTATAATTTTAAAGGTATGTTAATTTTAACAGTGAGAGATAGAATATCCAAAATAAAATCCAGAAAATTACATTGTATAAATTCTATAAATGTATTTTGCAGACAGAGATAAGTATTTGATCCCCTACCAACCATTAAGAGTTCTGGCTCCCACAGACCACATGGGCGCTTCTAATAAACTCGTTACCTGCATTAAATACAGCTGTCTTAAATTGTCACCTGTATAAAAGACTCCTGTCTACAGACTTAAGTAATCAGTCAGACTCTCACCTCTCCAACATGGGCAAGACCAAAGAGCTTTCTAAGGATTTCAGTGACAAGATCATAGACCTTTACAAGGCTGGAATGGGCTACAAAACCTTAAGTAAGATGCTAGGATGCTGGACCTGTCCTCTGCCTTTGACACAGTAGACCATTTCCTTCTACTACAGATTCTCTAGTCTCTGGGCATCACATACTTGGCACTATCTTGGATCTCCTCATACTTAACCAACCAAACTTTCATCATCTCCCACTCTCACATCACTTCCTTATCTCGCTCCCTATCTGTAGGTGTCCTCCAAGGTTCAGTTCTTGGACCCCTGCTGTTCTCCATCTACACCTTCAGCCTGGGACAGCTCATAGAGTCCCATGGCTTTCAGTATCATCTCTACACTGATGATACGCAGATCTACCTCTTTGGACCTGACATTACCTCCTTACTAACCAGAATCCCACAATGTCTGTCTGCTATTTCATCCTTTTTCTCTGCACGATTCCTAAAACTGAACATGGACAAAACAGAATTCATCATCTTTCCTCCTCCTCCTCACTCAACCCCCCCACCTGACATATCCATAAATGT
This sequence comes from Anomaloglossus baeobatrachus, assembly GCF_048569485.1. Classification (NCBI taxonomy): domain Eukaryota; kingdom Metazoa; phylum Chordata; class Amphibia; order Anura; family Aromobatidae; genus Anomaloglossus; species Anomaloglossus baeobatrachus. The sequence continues at coordinate 173,703,782 of NC_134354.1, read as the reverse complement.
CAATGGCTGCTCATTTACCCCAGTCCCACATGCTCACTGCCTGGGAGTAACTCTAGACTCTGATCTCTCTTTCAAGCCACACATCCAAGCCCTCTTCACCTCCTGCCGCCTCCAACTCAAAAATAGTTCCCGGATTCGTACATTCCTTTCCCAAGAAGCTGCAAAAACCCTAGTACATGCCCTTATTATCTCGCGCCTAGATTATTGCAACCTCCTGCTCTGTGGCCTCACTTCTAACAATCTCGCACCCCTACAATCTATTCTAAACTATGCTACCCGGCTAATCCACCTGTCCCCCTGCTACTCCCCGATCTCTCCTCTCTGCAAATCCCTTCACTTGCTTCCCATTGCCCAACGACTCCAGTTCAAAACACTAGCCATGACATACAAAACCATCCACAACTTGTCTCCTCTCTACATCTGTGACCTAGTCTCCCGGTACTTACCTGCACGTAACCTTCGATCCTCACAAGATCTCCTCCTCTGCTCCTCTCTCATCTCCTCTTCCCACCATCGTATCAAAGATTTCTCCCGTGCCTCCCCCATACTCTGGAATGCTATGCCACAACATATCAGACTCTCGCTTACCTTGACAAGCTTCAAAAGGAACCTGAAGACCCACCTCTTCCGACAAGTCTACAACCTGCCGTAACCCTCAGTCTGATATAACGTCGAACAACCAGCTCTACCCTAACCTACTGTATCTTCACCTATTCCTTGTAGACTGTGAGCCCTCGCGGGCAGGGTTCTCTATCCTCCTGTACCAGTCTGTGCCTTGTATGGTTTATGATTATTGTACTTGTCCCTATTATGTATACCCCTTTCACATGTAAAGCACCATGGTATAAATGGCGCTATGATAATAATAAATAATAATAATAACAACTGTTGGTGCAATAGTAAGAAAATGGAAGAAATACAAAATGAGTGTCAATCGACATCGATCTGCGGCACCATGCAAAATCTCACCTTGTGGGGTATCAAGGATCATGAGGAAGGTGAGAGATCAACCTAAAACTACACAGGGGAACTTGTTAATGATCTCAAGGCAACTGGGACCAATGTCACCAAGAAAACCATTGGTAACACATTACGCCGTAATGGCTTAAAATCCTGCAGTGTCCACAAAGTCCCACAGATCAAGAAGGCACATGTGCAGGCCCTTCTGCAGTTTGCCAATGAACACCTGAAGGATTGTGAGAGTGATTGGGAGAAGGTGCTGTGGTCAGAAAAGACAAAAGTAGAGCTCTTTGGCCTTAACTCAAGTCGCCGTGTTTGGAGGAAGATAAATGCTGCCTGTGACCCAAGAACACCATCCCCACTGTCAAGCATAGAGGTGGAAACATGTTTTGTGGGTGTTTTTCTGCTAAGGGCATAGGACTACTTCACCACATCAATGGGACAATTGATGTACTGTACATGTACTGTAAAATCCTGAATGACAACCTCCATCCTTCCGCCAATACATTAAAAATGGGTCGTGGCTGGGTCCTCCAGCACGACAATGACCCAAAACATACATCCAAGGCAGCAAAGGAGTGGCTCAAAAAGAAGCACAATAAGGTCATGGAGTTGCCTAGCCAGTCTCCAGACCTTAATCCCATAGAACACTTATGGGGGGAGCTGAAGGTCCGAGTTGCCAAGCAACAGCCTCAAAATCTTAATGATTTAGAGATGACAAACAAGGCAAATGGGTGCACCGCCAGATATAGCCAATGTATTAAGAACCTGAATGCTCAACCATGCAGCAAAACTGACAGAATACAAGAGAAAAAGTACTGCACATGAAGGGAGCACAACAGGAATAATGATAAAAGACAACCTTTATTGTGACAATTATTAAAACCATTTAAAATACAAAAACACACCTAATCAACACGGCATGCCACCACCGTCCAACCCCTCAGTCACAATACAGTATATATGAATCAAGAGGGGGATATACCCAATTACATATAACAGCAAACAATACAACATATACATAGGTAGTGATGCCCAGACTTAAATGACACTCCACCTATACCCCTATATCAGCACAAAGGGATAAGAGGGCCCAACCATCTCAATTTGTGCATGCAGAGCAGATAGTATGTGCGGATAAGGGCAAGACCGTCCAATCTTACCAAATAACTGCCACTGCATATAACCATCAATTGGTTTAAGGTAAAGGGGGTAGGTTAGAGAGGGCAAAAAGAGGAGGAGGACGGTGGGCATGAGATCCCGTGAACAGGACCCACGCGTATCGCCGCACAGAAGCGGCTTCCTCAGGGTAGGCGTGTGCAAAGTCACAAAGAAAGGAGGAAATATAAATATATGCCTAATTAGTCATAAGAGTAGTCACCTGTTCATTATAATAGCTGTCGGTCCGGACCGGTTCATGATGGAAGGGGGAGCGTGGGACATAACCAGGTAGTGTGATGTATGCGCGCCGCCATCTTGGAAGGTCCGCGCATGCGCAGGAGGTCCGAGATAGCCGCGCGAGAAACTGCAGAGTGGCGTATGCGCAGAACCACTACAATATGATTCAATTAAAGCACAGCTCATACGTGTTGAGGAATGTCAACTAAGGATAACGTATCAGTGGGCAGTTGTCACCAATTCTCACTGGGCTATGCATAGGAAAAAGGGAGAGAAATAGAGCATTCTATCTGTATATGCAATCAAGTTATGATAATTGGAGCGTAGTAGTATAGAAAGGGGAGAAAGAAGAGAAAAGGGAGGGAGGGAAGAAAAAGGAGGAAAGGAAAAGGAAAAGAAAGAGAGAGGGAAAAGAAAAAGGGGGGGAGGGGGAGGGAGTGAAGAGGCAGTGGTTATATCTACAACCATGTGTACATATATATGTGCACATGTATGTGAAAGATAGAGGTAGGAAAAACTGAAAAACAAAATACATAAGAAACGGATTGGACAAAAATAGTAATAACACCAAATCCAGTAACGCACATAGATAGCAAGGATACAATTAATGGCATAGTTGGACACAGTTATAGAAATGATGTGTATGGCATACCATCATAAATAAAAAGGGACAGTAAGAACAATTATATGCAGAATGCATAAAGCACGCATAAGAAACCATGCAATTGGAGCCCATTGATGATCCTGGCCAAAAAGAATCCTGGAGAAATAGAAAAATTATATAAAAAATATATATATATAAAAAAAGGGAAAAATGATATTTTCTTCCCCAGGGTTTATGGTCCACCGCGCTGCCAATCCGAAAAGTCCCCGGACATATCGTCACATCTGTATCCATGTATGTGCCTCTGTATCCAATATAGATCCATATGATTATAATTCAATGCAGAAAAGGACCTTGTTGGAACAGGGGAGAGTTGGTTCACTATCTGAAAGAGAAAAAAAAAAAAAGGGGAGGAGAGAAGGAAAACCAGACATTAGCCCAAAAATCCAGTGAACAATAGCTCTTCGTTCAGGCCACCAGGGGCCACAGAGTTTAAGGTAAAAATCCACCTTGCCTCGGTCTGCAAGAGCCATTTATGGCAAGAGCCCCCCCTGGCGCCACCCAAAAATTTCTGTAGCCCCGAAATGCGAATACCTGAGCAAGATCCCCGATGATGCTCCAAAAAGTGCGCCGCAACAGGGGTAATGGGGTTACCCTTCTTTTGATCGGCAGCTGCCAAATTAATTGTGGAGAGATGCTTCTGCGCTCTTTTTCTTAACTCCTGGGAGGTCTGGCTCACATAGATTTTATCGCAGGGGCAGATCAAGGCATAGATAACATTCCTTGTCTTGCAATTGATAAATGTCTTCAGAGCATGCATCGATGAGTCCTGCGGGTTACAGAAGTTTTTAGAAATTGGATGCATATATCTGCAAATACTGCAATCCCCACAGGGATAAGAACCTCTCAAAGAGATGCCCCGATTCAATTTGCCAACCACTCCCGAAAAGTGGCTATCAACCAAGACGTCCTTCAGATTTGGGGCCCTTCTTGCTGTTAATAAAGGATATGGGCTCACCACTTGGGATGTCTGGGTATCTGTCAACAAAATGTTCCAATTATTTTTTAAGATGTCCCTGATCTTACCCCATTGATCATTATATGTGGTGATGAATCTGGTCCGACAGTCTTGTTTTCTACATCGTGGAATGGCGAGTGATGACTGGGTTTCAGATTTCGCTCGTTGAAAAGCCTTGGACACTGTACTCCTGGGATAGCCACGCTCCAAGAGCCTGTGGGTGAGATTTTGAGCTTGCTGTTTAAACTCATCATCACCTGTACAATTGCGCCGGGTTCGCAAAAATTGTCCTGTGGGGATACCTCGCTTAGTGTGGAGTGGGTGGAAACTCTGATATTGTAAGAGACTATTCGCAGAAGTAGCCTTCGGGGTTCGATGGAAGTCTGGAATAAAAGTTGGTATTATTCAATTGCCGATTAGCCTCTTCCAGATAAAATTCCACAGGCCAAATAACGACATTCCCTCCCTTGTCGGCCTCCTTAATCAGGAAGCTCTTGTTGTTCTTCAGATTCTGTATCGCCAATTTTTCTGCCTTATTCAAATTAGGCTCGGGTGTCCCACTGGCACAGGTATATTGACGACGTTTTCTTTGTGTGGAGGGGTACCGAGGATGAATGTCTAAGTTTTATCTCCTCTCTTAACAACAATGGATTTAACATTTTTTTGACACATTCTATCTCTCCCTCCATAGTGACGTTTTTGGATCTGGAAATTTGTTTGCGGGGTGAGACTCTATTGACCAACCTTTACCGCAAGGCTACTTCTGCGAATAGTCTCTTACAATATCAGAGTTTCCACCCACTCCACACTAAGCGAGGTATCCCCACAGGACAATTTTTGCGAACCCAGCGCAATTGTACAGGTGATGGTGAGTTTAAACAGCAAGCTCAAAATCTTACCCATAGGCTCTTGGAGCGTGGCTATCCCCGGAGTACAGTGTCCAAGGCTTTTCAACGAGCGAAATCTGAAACCCAGTCATCACTCGCCATTCCACGATGTAGAAAACAAGACTGTCGGACCAGATTCATCACCACATATAATGATCAATGGGGTAAGATTAGGGACATCTTAAAAAATCATTGGAACATTTTGTTGACAGATACCCAGACATCCCAAGTGGTGAGCCCATATCCTTTATTAACAGCAAGAAGGGCCCCAAATCTGAAGGACGTCTTGGTTGATAGCCACTTTTCGGGAGTGGTTGGCAAATTGAATCGGGGCATCTCTTTGAGAGGTTCTTATCCCTGTGGGGATTGCAGTATTTGCAGATATATACATCCAATTTCTAAAAACTTCTGTAACCCGCAGGACTCATTGATGCATGCTCTGAAGACATTTATCAATTGCAAGACAAGGAATGTTATCTATGCCTTGATCTGCCCCTGCGATAAAATCTATGTGAGCCAGACCTCCCAGGAGTTAAGAAAAAGAGCGCAGAAGCATCTCTCCACAATTAATTTGGCAGCTGCCGATCAAAAGAAGGGTAGCCCCTCTACCCTTGTTGCGGCGCACTTTTTGGAGCATCATCGGGGATCTTGCTCAGGTATTCGCATTTCGGGGCTACAGAAATTTTTGGGTGGCGCCAGGGGGGGCTCTTGCCATAAATGGCTCTTGCAGACTGAGGCAAGGTGGATTTTTACCTTAAACTCTGTGGCCCCTGGTGGCCTGAACGAAGAGCTATTGTTCACTGGATTTTTGGGCTAATGTCTGGTTTTCCTTCTCTCCTCCCCTTTTTTTTTTTTTCAGATAGTGAACCAACTCTCCCCTGTTCCAACAAGGTCCTTTTCTGCATTGAATTATAATCATATGGATCTATATTGGATACAGAGGCACATACATGGATACAGATGTGACGATATGTCCGGGGACTTTTCGGATTGGCAGTGCGGTGGACCATAAACCCTGGGGAAGAAAATATCACTTTTCCCTTTTTTTATATATATATTTTTTATATAATTTTTCTATTTCTCCAGGATTCTTTTTGGTCAGGATCATCAATGGGCTCCAATTGCATGGTTTCTTATGCGTGCTTTATGCATTCTGCGTATAATTGTTCTTACTGTCCCTTTTTATTTATGATGGTATGCCATACACATCATTTCTATAACTGTGTCCAACTATGCCATTAATTGTATCCTTGCTATCTATGTGCGTTACTGGATTTGGTGTTATTACTATTTTTGTCCAATCCGTTTCTTATGTATTTTGTTTTTCAGTTTTTCCTACCTCTATCTTTCACATACATGTGCACATATATATGTACACATGGTTGTAGATATAACCACTGCCTCTTCACTCCCTCCCCCTCCCCCCCTTTTTCTTTTCCCTCTCTCTTTCTTTTCCTTTTCCTTTCCTCCTTTTTCTTCCCTCCCTCCCTTTTCTCTTCTTTCTCCCCTTTCTATACTACTACGCTCCAATTATCATAACTTGATTGCATATACAGATAGAATGCTCTATTTCTCTCCCTTTTCCCTATGCATAGCCCAGTGAGAATTGGTGACAACTGCCCACTGATACGTTATCCTTAGTTGACATTCCTCAACACGTAAGAGCTGTGCTTTAATTGAATCATATTGTAGCGGTTCTGCGCATGCGCCACTCTGCAGTTTCTCGCGCGGCTATCTCGGTCCTCCCGCGCGGACCTTCCAAGATGGCGGCGCGCATACATCACACTACCTGGTTATGTCGCACGCTCCCCCTTCCATCATGAACCGGTCCGGACCTTTCTTTGTGACTTTGCACACGCCTACCCTGAGGAAGCCGCTTCTGTGCAGCGATACGCGTGGGTCCTGTTCACGGGATCTCATGCCCACCGTCCTCCTCCTCTTTTTGCCCTCTCTAACCTACCCCCTTTACCTTAAACGAATTGATGGTTATATGCAGTGGCAGTTATTTGGTAAGATTGGACAGTCTTGCCCTTATCCGCACATACTATCTGCTCTGCATGCACAAATTGGGATGGTTGGGCCCTCTTATCCCTTTGTGCTGATATAGGGGTATAGGTGGAGTGACATTTAAGTCTGGGCATCACTACCTATGTATTTGTTGTATTGTTTGCTGTTATATGTAATTGGGTATATCCCCCTCTTGATTCATATATACTGTATTGTGACTGAGGGGTTGGGCGGTGGTGGCATGCCATGTTGATTAGGTGTGTTTTTGTATTTTAAATGGTTTTAATAATTGTCACAATAAAGGTTGCCTTTTATCATTATTCCTGTTGTGCTCCCTTCATGTGCAGTACTATTTCTCTTGTATTCTAATGATTTAGAGATGATCTGCAAAGAGGAGTGGAGCAAAATTCCTCCTGACATGTGCACAAACCTCATCATCAGCTACAAAAAACGTCTGAGTGCCGTGCTTTCCAACAAGCTTTTTCCCACCAAGTGTTAAGTCTTGTTTTCCAGAGGGATCAAATACTTACTTCTCTTTGCAAAATGCAAATAAATTTATATAAATTTATACAATGTTATTTTCTGGATTTTATTTTTGATATTTTATCTCTCACTGTTAAAATTAATCTACCCTTACAATTATAGACTGTTCATGTCTTTGTCAGTGGGCAAACTTAATTTTTTTTAAACTTTTTTACTTAATCCCTTTTTAGCAGATTAACTTTTATTAACCCTTGTACCTCGCAAGATCGTCATGTCATACTCATACATCATCGGTCAGGAACCCCTTGCCAACCATGACGTTTGGATAAGTCAAGGGTCGTGAAAGGGTTAAAGACATACCCCTAGAGAAAACTGTAAGACACGTCCCTTTGTAAAGACCATAAAAATTGCCACAAAATAGAAAGGCCCTTATCTCTGAAACCGTTTTTAAATAGTAGAAAATGTGGAAATAAGAGGTGCATAGGAGACTTGCAGTAATAAAATAAGAATAAAAGCTGGACACTTTTGATGTAGTGATAGGTCCTCTTTAAAGTATTCCTGTTTTACATACTGCAAAACCATGCATAACATGATTGTTTTTTATGAAATAGGTCATATTTTATGTGAGTGCTTGAAATAGGGAAATTACCATGTAGAGCGAGAGAGAAGCGCACACTTGGACATTATCACGGGCAATCTCCTTTCAGCTCACTCTGAAAATGTCTTTTGGCATTAGAGAAAAGTTTTTTGAGCTTTGGAAAGCTATTGTCATCAGTCAATCACTTAGACAAGTACAAAGCTTAGAATGTAACATCATTACTAACCTTCTCAGGAAAGGTCATCAGCCCAAATCCCCCAGAGGTCTAGACAATGGCCACCTATTGTGTATTGTAGATCAGTGCTCACTTGTCCTATATTATACTTTACTTAGCATTCCGGTGTGCAATGAAGCAGATCCAGAGGGAGAAAAAGGAGCCTCAAAACAATTAATGCTTATCTTACAATTGCTAAAGACTAATATGAAAAGAAAGGAAGACTATATGTCCATAAGTTTTAATTGTCTAAAAAAATATAAATCTATTAATAAATCAAAACTGCAATATAAAAATATAGTTTAAGAATTATCTGCTTTATCCAATCCCTTTATGTTAGCACGACACCCCCAAAATAAGCTGGTTATGATTTTTGCCACTGTTAAACTAAACTGCATGAGAACATTACAAAAGGTTTCATTTTCCTATAGTGACCCTATGGAGAAAAGAAAACATGGCTTTGTGTCCTTTTAAATCTGTGTTGTAAATGGATCTCTCCCATTCAAGAGAGACAAAAGACCTAAAGGACCCCCATACACAATAGACTAATGTTGGCCAAACCTGTTGACATCTACGGTGTCTAATGTGTAATGGGGTACCGGCCAACTGATAATCGGTACATATGTTGTTCGGGCATGTCTGATTTTGGATTGCCAATCACATTGTTCTCCCTGAAATAAGCCATGTCACTTTGTGGCTTTCTCATAGAGAACACAGTTGTGCTCGGCCCAAGAGGCGCCCCAGTGTATGGCAGAGTTTTTTCTTTGAGGCACCATAGAACCTGTCTCTATTTCATGCAGCCTAAATGTAATGATAAGGTTCCCATTAGAAGAAATCTATTTTAGAAAAGCTATAATACAACCTAGAGATGACTGCAATGGTGGCTGCTTTTGATGTTACCTCTATACGTGTGTGCATTAATATTACTTTTTTTATTTTCAGTGATGATATTCTCTAGAATTTACAATATGTACTTTTTAGCAGCAGAACATATACTCACCATCCCTTTTTTATGAGAGCAAAAACATACATTAATTGAAAACCTATGCTTCAAAATTCTTCACATACCTTTTTTTAACAAATGATATAGAAAATGGCAAGACATAAAAAACATGTTAGAGAGATGTCTGCCGAAATGCCATTGGTCTACTAATGTAAAACATGTGCATCTTGCCATGAATCTTCTGGATATTCATTGTTTCTCTATAAATTTCTGTACTTTTATAACTCCAAAATGTATGAAACTAACACCGGCCATACACAGTAGATGGCTGTTGGGCGGCAGCCATCTCCGCTGTCTCTCTCATGCACAGGAGTGCTCGGCACCATTTCGGCTGTCTCTTTCATACACCGAAGTGCTTGGCACTATCTCAGCTGTCTCTCTCATACACAGGAGTGCTCGTTTGGCTGAGCGTTCCAGTGTTCTTTCCCGGAGAAAAAAGTGATCAGCAGTGTGAATTCAGACATGATGACTGATTGACATCTTCACTGGCAATCAATTGTCCGGGGCCTTCGTACAGATTAGACTGAACCTCTCGAAGTAGGTGGCTTCAGTTCACATTAGTCTAATGTGTATAGGGTTCAATAGCAGGAGCAATTACCCAAATCAGGGAATGGATATATCAGCAAGGTAATGATAATAAAATATAGCTTCTAATTATTCCATTAAAAACAGGGGAAATGTGAGACAAACAACATAAAATCTTGTATTAAACCAAAACTTGAGGTGATTTGTCAGAAACCATAAGATCAATCTGACCTGTACCAGTAAAGGCAAAAGGGCGCACTGAAACATGAAGTAATAAATGGGCTCATGAAAGGGTGCCAATGATAGCCCCAATAAATATAGTAGAAAAGGATGGATCTCACCAGTATAGCTTGATACTCTTTTTCAGGTGAAGACAGGATCTCATAAGGGGAGCCACTTACATATGGCTACCAAATAACCCCTCAAATGATCCAGTGGTGGCGTACTCCAGTCTCCCTACGCGTTTCATCATAAGGCACTCAACAGGGAAGCTTTGCTGGACATAAATGAGAAGTAACACACCTCTTGTTTAGAGGTAGACGCCAGACCAGAATGCAGAAATTCAAGATTATAAATAGAGGCAGGAATTAACCATCATTATCTCATTGGCTATTCCAAGTCACGTGATCATTGACATGTAAGTCTTCACTGCGCATGCGCCCGCCGCGTGCATATAAACCATAATACTAATGCAGTTCAAAACATGTGTGAAGATAGATGTGCTGATGAGAACAAAGCACGTCTAATAGTGAAGACTTACATGTCAAAGATCACGTGACCTGGAAATAGCCAATGAGATAATGATGGTTAATTCCCGCCTCTATTTATAGTCTTGAAGTTCTGCATTCTGGTCTGGTGTCCACCTCTATACAAGAGGTGTGTTACTTCTCATTTATGTCCAGCAAAGCTCCCCTGATGAGTGCCTTATGATGAAACACATAGGGAGACTGGAGTACGCCACCACTGGATCATTTGAGGGGTTATTTGGTAGCCATATGTAAATGGCTCCCCCTATGAGATCCTGTCTTCACCTGAAAAAGAGTATCAAGCTATACTGGTGAGATCCATCCTTTTCTACCATATTTATTGGGGCTATCATTGGCACCCTTTCATGAGCCCATTTATTACTTCATGTTTCAGTGGGCCCTTTTGCCTTTACTGGTACAGGTCAGATTGATCTTATGGTTTCTGTCAAATCACCTCAAGTTTTGGCTTAATACAAGACTTTATATGTTGTTTGTCTCACATTTCCAATGTTTTTAATGGAATAATTAAAAGTTATATTTTATTATCATTACCTTGCTGATATATCCATAATGTGTATAGGACTTTCAAACTAATTTATTCGGAAGTACGATTATGTGGGTTCTTTATGTTGGTATAGTGCCGGCATCCCTGCAGGGACGCTGACCCACGCACCCTTACAGCCAGACGGCGTCCTCCCCCACACTCCACGACCGTCCACATGTGCTGTTGTCCTTTCTTGCCCCCGGGGCCTGTGCATGCTGCACAGGATTCCCGGAAATGTGCTTAGAGGACACGTGCGCACACCGGCCCTCCTCTTAAAGAGCCAATGCATCATTTCCCGGAAATGCCTCTCAGCCTATGGCGCTTTGTATTTAAAGCTCCCTCCCATTAGGGGGGTGCCTACTCAGTGCTCCTAGTTAGTTTGACAGTTTGCTACCTTGTTGTCAGGTCCCCGTACTCCTGTCCCATTACCTAAGTCCGCTTCCCATAATTGTCCCTCCCGGGCCCACCACACCTGTCCATATCTCGCCTTCCTGTCAGCCTCAGACATCTCACCAGTACCTGCCTGCATCTGTGTCTGCATCTGAGTTTGTCTCTTGTCTTGGGGTCAGCTGCCATAGTCCCGGTCACTGCCTTGGGAGTGATACCTGGCATCTGCCTCAAGGTGGCCGCTTAGTTAAGCCCCTCCCACTACAAGGTATGCCCGGGTCCTCCATGTGGTCCAGTGAGTCCACTCCTGTTTGCCGCCTCATCACCATTGGCGGTGAGCATTACAGTTTGCAAGGCCATGGATTCCGCTGATTCGGCCACCTCTTCGCTGCCAGCACTGTACCAAGAAATGTTGCAGATGCGGGAGCAGTAAAAACAGATAGTATCCTTTCAGTGGAATGTCTACACCTTTCTGACGTAAGTTCGGTACTTAATTGGCATCGGTTTAGCCTACAGGTCTGGCACAGACAGAAACCTGGCCTTGTTTGTCTGCTCCACCACAGTTTGACGGCGATCACAAGTCGAGGGTTCATTAACCAGTGCTCCTTACACTTTGAACTATTGCCACATTGGTTTACTTTGGAGCAGGCAAAAAATAGCTGTCCTGATATTGCAACTCATTGGGGAGGCACTTGCTTGGATCAATTGCCTGTGGGAGAGAAGAGTCCAGTCACCTCCGATGTCCTAGACTTTCTGGAAGCCTTTTGGAGAGTTTTCAATGAACCGAGTCATGTCGCCGAGGCTGCGTCTTTCCTCCTGCAGTTACGTCAAGGAGTACAGACTGTCGGCTAGTATGCAGTTCAGTTCCTCACCCTCTCTTTGGAATTTGCCTGGAATAATCAGGCACTGGTGGTCGCTTTTTGGGAAACATTATCAGGAAAAATTAAGGATGAACTTCCTGTCCGTGATGTTCCTGCTGTCTTCAACGACCTGATTTCCTTGGTTACATGGGTCGACCTTAGGTTCCAGGAGCAATCCATGGAAATGAAAAGTAATAAGGGATCAATACATCTGGATCCATTCCTCCAGAGTCCACTGATGTCCCAGTTTCCAGTTGCCGCTCCTGCTTCTGAACCCATGCAGGTCGACCATGTCAAGATGTCTGAACAACGTCAAGACCACAGTTGTGCCATGGGTCTGTGTTTCTACTGCGGAGGTGTGGAACTCTTCATCCATATGTTTCCCATGAGGCAAGGGCCCTCCTGCCTAGGGTCAGTCAGAGGGGTGACCTTTGGCAAGAACAAATCTTCGTTGACCCTGCCTGTTTCTATATTGGATAAGGGTATTTGGTTCTCTGAAACAGCCCACCTGGATAACGGATCTGCTGGGAATTTTATTCAACAGGCGGTGGTGGATGGTTACCAGACCCCTGTCCAACGCTTCTGGTATCTCTTGACAGTGACTTTGATGGATGGAACTCTCTGGACCGAACCTATACGCTTTATTTCCCAGCAGGTGTAACTTCAAGTTTGAGCTTCGCATACAGGGAAGATATATTTCCTGGTACTTTTGAACTTATCCTGGGTCTGCCTTGGCTCCGCATCCACGAGCATGCAATGGACTGGACATCTAAAGAGGTACTTCATAGGGGGCAGAAATGCCATAAGAAAGGCATGGTTTCTGAGGCCCTAGTGATGACTACCCTGAAGGCTGGTGCCATCTTGCTTTCAGGATCCAGAAAGAAGCTCCTCAAGCAGGAGTCATCCAGTGTACCATTTCTACCGGCCATGACTTCAACCACCATCTCCGAAGACAAGGAGAAGCCTTTGAGCCTGGTGAAGGGGGGCTTAACAGGGAGACTGTAGTGCCGGCTCCCCCAGGAACGTGCTTAGGGCACATGCACACACACACACCAGACATCCTCTTCAAGGGCCAGCGTGCCAGTTCAACCTATGGCTGTAAGGCAGTATGTAGTTCAGACACCCTCTCATTAGGGGAGGAGTTTGTGCAATGCCCCTAGTTAGTCTTTAAGTATGTTACATAGGTGTCAGGTTCCGTTATCCTTGTGTTCTGTATCTGCCGTGCCATCATACCTCTCCATAATTGCCTGCTTGTCTGCCTCAGCCATCCCGCCTGTATATGCCTGCTCCTGTGTCTGTACATGTGTCCATCTCTTCTCGTGACATAGATGCCAAAATTCTGGTCACTGCGCTGGGAGTAGTAATTGGCATCTACCTCGTGGTGGCCGCTGAATTGTGCCCCTACCAGTAAAGGTTAAGCCTGGGTCCCCCCCTAGAGCCCAGTGGATCCACTCCCACTCGCCACCTCCCAAACACTGGCGATAAGCATTACAGTTAGTCACAGGTACACTACAGTTCAAAAGTTTGGGGTCACCTAGACAATTTTTTTTTCCCATTAAAATCATACTTTTATTTATCAAATGAGTTGCATAATGAATAGAAATATATAGTCCAGACATTGACTAGGTTAGAAATAATGATTTTTACTTGAAATAATAATTTTCTCCTTCAAACTTTGCTTTCGTCACAGAATGCTCCCTTTTCAGCAATTACAGTTTTGCAGACCTTTGGCATTCTAGCTGTTAATTTGTGGAGGTAATCTGGAGATATTTCACCCCATGTTTCCAGAAGCCTCTCCCACAAGTTGCATTGGCTTAATGGGCACTTTTTTGCATACCATACAGTCAAGCTGCTCCCACAACTGCTTCTTCCCTAAATAGTTCATGCATAATTTAGAGATGTGCTTTGGGTCATTGTCCTGTTGTAGGATGAAATTGGCTCCAATCAAGCGCTGTCCACAGGGTATGGCCTGGCGTTGCAAAATGGAGTGATAGCCTTCCTTATTCAAAATCTCTTTACATTGTACAAATCGCCCACTTTACCAGCACCAAAGCAACCCCAGAACATCACATTACCTCCACCGTGCTTGACAGATGGTGTCAGGCACTCTTCCAGCATCTTTTCAGTAGTTCTGTGTGACGCCCTGGCCTATCAGGTCGTCACAAGGGTGCCCTGCAATCTGCCCTTCTGCATGGTACCTGCTCCTCCTTGGTTACGGGTCCTGTCAATTTGGTGTTGCTACCAACAGGTAAACAAAAATCCTGAGGAACACTCTGCATCACACCCACCAGCCACCCATTGGGCAGCCTGAGGGGAATAGGGCCACCCAGATGGAGGGATGGAAGAGGGAGGGCAGAGATGTCAGTTCACTTCAGTTGAGTTGAGCAGTGAGCAGCGGTGACAGGACAGGTCACGCTGTGGAGCTGGGCTCCTGTACCCGTCCCAGATGCCAGACGTTGGCCTGGCCAGAAGGAGCTGGAACCCCGATCGCAGTCGGTAGTGGCAGGGAGCATGGTGCTGCTACAGAGAGCAGGCCGGCTGCCTTGTGCTACAACCGGGCAGGGGCCAGGGCACGACGGGGTACGCAGACCCTAGGCTGGGAAGAAGCTTCACGCAGCCCAGTAATTCACTGAAAGGGAACGGAGTCTTCAGGAACCGTTTCCCACCCGCTCCAGAATCGAGGTACTAGCGCAACGAGGGGGATAGGACTTCCCACAACCGTCCAGAAAATCCCAAGCCTGAACCCTGAGAGCAAGCTCACCCTGCTAGCCACGCAGGTGAGCGGGACCCGAGTAGTTCTAGGTGAAAGGGATCCATCTAGAAGACACACTGTGCCAATGAACAAGGCTTCGGGCCAACCAGCAACACCAAAGGGGCACGGACCCCGCATGCTCGACCAACGGAGACAGAGCATACAAGAGTTTGGTTTACCTGGTATCAGCGTAAGTGACTTTGGACTGTGTGAGTACCTAATATCCCTCTATTCCCGACGGGTCCCCTCTGCTCAATCCATTACCGAGTCCCGGGACACCATCCCCCTGCCCACGGAGGGGTTACCATCTCGTGCTGCCACACCATCATCACCGAGCTCCCCAAACAGCAGCGGTGGTCCCTCACGTTACCACACACTGTGGGTAGCATCACAAACATTATCCCGTTTACTATCCGCAAACCATCCCCCATTTCATTCTGGGGCAGCCGCTCGACCCCGCCTCGGATCCCGAGACCCCTCGAGCCACTGTGGATCCGGGTCTGAGCAGCCCGTCGGCTGTCGCGGGGGCAGCACATCTGCGTCTCACAAATGTTCTGTGTGATCCAAACACCTCAAACTTAGATTCATTTTTTCAAAACACTTTTTCCAATCTTCCTCTGTCCAATGTCTGTTCTTTTGCCCATATTAATCTTTTCCATTTATTAGCCAGTCTCCGATATGGCTTTTTTTTAGCCATTCTGCCCTGATGGCCAGCATCCCGGAGTCGCCTCTTCACTAGAGATGAGCGAACCGGTCGTGGTTCGGCTCGAGTTCGGTTCGCCGGTTCAGTGGCAGCACTTGTGCCCCAGTTGTACACTTCACAGCTAGATTTGCATCAAGCACATTCAAAAATACGCCATACTTAACCGTCTCCAGCATGACACCAGGGTAGGTAGCTAAGTCTTTGCTGAACCATGAATTGTTCATCTTGGCTCCTTTTAAAAAACACAGCAAGCAAGGGTTACTCCAAGCGGAGTCTCCCTTTTTTCCAAAAATTGGGCCAAACAGACACCCACCCCTTCAGTGGCAGCACTTGTGCCCCAGTTGTACACTTCACAGCTAGATTTGCATCAAGCACATTCAAAAATACGCCATACTTAACTGTTACACCTCGTGGCTCTCCTGTGGCAAGGAATGAGACAGTCTCCTTGCCTGCCACGAGTGCTCCTCCTCAGCAGCGCCGAAGGTCTGCCAGACTGCGCAGAGTGCAGGAGAAACCTCCTCAGAGAGGCAGCACAAGGGTGACACCTAGTGGTACTCCTGTTGCAAGAAATGAGACGGTCTCCCATTCCTTTCCTGCCGCAGCTCCTCCTGCTCAGCAGCCTCGAAGGTCTGTGAGGTTGCGCAATGTGCAGAGGTTTGCTGCTCAGGGAAGCAGTGAGACTCCCGTTATCTCTACACATTGTGAGACCAAGGATCCCGCCTCTATTTCCCAGAGGCAGGAGGGTGAGCATGTGCTATGCTTGGTGGATCCTGATTCGCCCACTGACGTCACACGGCTTGATGACAAGGCTGGTGACGTGGTGAATCCTGACTGGCCAGGCTGGGATGTCGTGGATCCTGATTGGGTCAAGTCCGTCATCTCCGCCTCGCGCCCGCCCTTGGCTGGAGCTACACCTCCTTAAAAGCTCCTCCTGCCATCATGGTGGCGCGCGACCGTCCTTCTATGTTTGGATGTCTGGCAGCGTGCTGCCACGCCACTGCTCAGGCATTATCTTCCTCTGTGGGCTTGACCCTTGCTGCTTAGGCAGCCCCTGGTTTGCAGGCCGTGTCCCTGCCTTTCTGCTCCGGCAGTAGCTCCTTCTACAGGCCGTGTTCCTGTCCCAGGTGAGCTCCTCGAGTCTCCACTGGACTCACCTGGTTATTGAAAGCACACGTGCGTGGGCACCTCTGTGCTACCCTCGTGCCATATTCTCGTGACTTCCACTGGCACACGTGCGTGGGCACCTCTGTGCTTCCCCGTGCAACAGGTACACCGAGCCGTGTGATCCCTGCCATACAACCCACACGGGTTAGAGCAGACCGGTGTACATAGATCGTCTGTGACATTCCAGACGATCGCTAGCAGCAACCCGCTCACTCTTCACCCACCATAGCAGCGGTCCCTTACACCGCACAGTGGACCTTGACCGGCGGAAGCTGTCCATTCCCCATCTTGGCACGCTTCCCCGGGTCCCCCTCGTAACACTTAACCGTCCCCAGGACGACACCAGGGTAGGTAGCAAAGTCTTTGCTGAACCATGACTTGTTCATCTTGGCTCCTTTTAAAAACCACAGCAAGCGACTTCCTGTTCCTGCGCTGAGATGTGAGGAGGGGGAAGAAGCAGCTCCATACAGCCCCTGCAATATACAGTGACTAACAGAAGCAAACAGCACCCTAGACCAACATAGAGAGACTGCACTGAATTACCAGCTGTCAGTGCATGGATTGTTATCTCCTCAGAAGTGGAGCCCAGAGCAGAGCAGAGGGAGGAGGGGGTGAGTGCAGATAACATGGCACCCACAGTGAGGAGGAAGGAGGGGGAGGAGGGAGAGGAACCACAAGGGCAGCTGCAGCAATGTGCAGGAGGCCAAGATAACAGTAGAATTCAGAGTATGTAGAGTGGTACAGAGATATTGGGCTTGGGGGAAAGATATGAGATTGATTACAAAAGGTTGGCAAAAGAAGTGGCAGATCATCTGACAGCAGAAATCAGAGAGGCAATAGCAACCTCAGTGAAGAAGGCTTTGGCTGCGCTGCAGGAGGATGTGGAGCACCATGATATGAGACTGACAGAGGTAGAGCAAAGAGTTTCTGATGCTGAAGAGAATCTGACAAGATTGGAGGGCAGATTTAAGGAGCTAAACACTAATGCTCAGCTTATGAAGGATAAAATAGAAGATCTCGAAAACAGATCTAGGAGGAATAATTTAAGGCTGGTGGGTCTGCCTGAGACAGTGACAACAAAATATTTGGACTCAATCTGTGAAAAAGAATTACCCCAGGCTTTAGGCTTACCACATAGCTGCCGTGTAGAAAGAGAGAGTGGGACAGATAAGGGAGCAAAGAGATGGTCACAGTAACAATGATAATACCTCCAGGCAAGGTGAAATGTCCAGAGCAAGACAGGTCATTATAAAATACCTGGAATACAAAGATAAAGAAGAAATTCTACGGGCCTTCAGGAATAGGAAACAGGCACTGTGCATTCAGGGACACAAGATTCTATTATTTGGCGACTATTCGGCAGAAGTCACACGAAAAAGAAAAGCATTTAGCCAGATCTGCACTGCCCTCTATCACAAAAACATTAAATTTCAGCTTTTATACCCAGCAATACCAAGAGTAAGAGGAGCAGATGGGGTCACAAAGACTTTTCGGGATCCTTCAGAGGCGGAGCGAGAGATACTACAGGATGGGAGAACACGGTGACAGGAGAGGAATGGAAAAGAAGGGACTTTCACTGATCCAAAACATGCAGATCCTGCAAACATAACATCTGCAGTTAGACCCAACAAGCAGCAGCTGCTAAAGCAAACAAGATTTTAGGGTGTATAAAAAGAGAGATTAGATCCCGTGATCCCAACGTATTGTTACCCCTCTATAAATCACTTGTAAGGCCACATCTGGAATACGGGAACCAGTTTTGGGCTCCACATTTTAAAAAGGACATTCAGAAGTTAGAGTCAGTTCAAAGGCGGGCAACTAGACTATTACAAGGAATGGAAGGCCTCCCATATGATGACAGGTTGAAAAAGTTAGATATGTTTAGCTTAGAAAAAAGACGTCTCAGAGGAGATCTCATTTATATGTATAAATACATGTGTGGTCAATATAAAGGACTGGCACATGACTTATTTCTTCCAAAGACAGTACTAAGGACCAGGGGGCACTCACTGCGAGTGGAAGAAAAGCGATTCCGACACCTAAATAGGAAAGGGTTCTTTACAGTTAGAGCGGTCAGACTGTGGAATACACTACCACAAGAGGTAGTAATGGCAGATACTATAACAGCTTTTAAAAAAGGGCTGGATGATTTCCTCAGTACACAAAACATTGTTGGTTATAAATGACTTAGTGACTAAATGTAGAACTGGTGGAGGAAGGTTGAACTAGATGGACCTAGGTCTTTTTTCAACCTAAGTAACTATGTAACTATGTAACGAGCCAGAGTGGAGTCAATCGAGATCCAGACCAGCCAGTCCGAAGGAAAAGTGACAGATGGCGACTTCAGCTGGGAAAAGAGGATGAAGAGGCAGCAGCTCATGAACAAGCAGGCAAGACAAGGACTTAATTTGAGACTGCTGAATGGAGCCGTATGGTGACAAATGTGCCTTAACTCTCTAAAGTCTCGCCTACCTCCTTCTCTCTTTCTTTTCTATCTCTTTTTCTTTCGCTCCCTTTTTCTCTCTCTCTTTTTCATGCTTATCACTTTTTCCCTTTTATCATTTACTAATACTTTTTTTTTTTTTCTCTTCTCTCTCTCTTTTTCTTCTCTTAATGACGGTTTTAGGAGCTTGATAAATTTATAAAGGCTATTTAGGGGCAAGGAGTTAATAGCCAATAGAGGGGGAGAGGTGACTTAGTGGGGTGGCTTCATGGAGAGCTTGACTTAAAGCAGGGGTTTGAAAGGAGTCTCAATCATCTCAGAAAAAATGGAAGACGTTAATTGTATTTGTAAAGTTGGGGATGGGAGGGGTTATCCACAGTTGGGGGAGCGGAGGGGAGGGGAAGAGAGTTGGGGAATCCATGCGACACGGCCTGAAATAGGAACTGTTGATTTTGGGGATTATGGTTAAGTTCATTACGTGGAATGTTAAGGGACTCAGATCGCCGCACAAACGAAATATGATACTACGTCATCTCAAGAAGCTTAAGGTTGATATTGCTTTATTACAGGAGACGCACTTGCAAAAGGATGAGTTCTTCCGTATGAACAAGATGTGGGTGGGAAGGGTATATGGGTCGGCCTCAAAAGGTAGGAAAGCAGGGGTTCTTATTTTGATCAATAAAAACTTTGCACATGAGGTGGAAACACAAGATTCAGATGAAGAAGGAAGATACATACATATAAAGATTTCAGGTACTCAAGGCACTTTTAGTATCCACAATATATATGCACCCAATACGGAACAAAGGTTTTTTTTTTTAAATATAGCTAATAAGATTTTGCTGGAAGGGGATATATGTAAATTGGTGGGGTGAGACTTTAATACAGTGGTTTCTCAGAAAGAAGACAGGAGGAGTCAGGGGAAGTAGGGGAGGAACACGGAGGGGTCGCTGAGAGCATTGTTAAATACAACTACACTACAGGATTGCTGGAGATTATATCACCCGCAAGAGAGAGAATTTACACACTATTCCCACCCACACGACTCTTGGTCAAGGATTGACCTTTGGCTGACAAGTGAGAATTTATTGCAGAGGGTAGAAGAGATAGTTATAGAGACTATGGTAATATCGGATCATAGCCCAGTGGTAGTCAGTATAGCTGACAAAGGTCAGAGAGGACAGGATTATATATGGCGCTTCCCCTCAATCTTGACTTTGGACGAGAACTTCCATAGAATACTGAGAGAATGGTGGGTGGATTATACATTGACGAATCAGGAGCACAGTGGGGAAACACTATTGTATTGGGAGACGGCCAAGGCAGTTTTGAGAGGAAAAGTGATAGGATATACGACAAAGGCGAAACGACAGACACAAGTAAAGTTTCAGGAGGCTAGCCGGGCAGTCAGGGAAGCATATACTGACTTCTTAGAAAAACCATCAAGGGTGATAAAAGCAAAGTGGGTGGAGGCGAAGGGCAATTTTGAGAACTGGGTAGAAAGGAAAGAAGGTATGTACAGGACAGAACAAGAGGCAGAGTTGAATCGTTTCGGGAACAAGGCAGGGAAGTTATTGGCAAATCTGGCAAGGGGACGACGACCGATGACACATATTATGACACTGAGAAACGCTGTGGGGAGTAAAACGACAGATCCCAAAGAGATAAACGACATTTTTGGAGACTTCTATGCAGGTTTATATAAAGAGGAGGGGTTAGATGATAGGAGAGAAGGAAATGAGTGGTTAAAAGGAACAAAAATGCCTACGCTCACAGAGGAAAATGTACAGGCTCTGAATAAAGAGGTGACGGAGGAGGAGGTGCTACAGGTTATAGGAGAGTTAAAAACGACAAAGGCCCCGGGACCAGATGGCTTTAGCGGCAGTTTTTTCAAAATTATGAAGGATCAAATCTCACCTATACTGACAGAGTTATTCAATAAGATAATGGACGGGGAAAGAATATCGGGTACACTTAATACAGCCTATATAAAGCTCATTCCTAAAGGAGGAAAGAATTTAGAAGACCCATCTAGTTATAGGCCCATCTCGCTGATTAATCAAAACCTAAAAATTTTAGCGAAGTTGATGGCAAATAGGTTAGCGGCAGTATTGCCAGAGATTATAGATCTCCCCCAGGCTGGCTTTGTTAAAGGACGTTCAGTGGTGACAAACACTAGGAAAGTAATGCTAGCAATTGATGTAGTAAAGCAGACGAGAGAAGGGGGTGAGGGGAATCCAGCCTTGATCACCTTGGACGTGGAGAAAGCCTTTGACAATGTGAGGTGGTCATGGCTGGAACAGGTGCTAGATCACCTGGGCTTACACGGAGCTTTTAGGAATTTTGTGAGGGTCCTTTATGCAAATCCTCAGGCAAGAGTGAGTACCCCGGGATTTCTGTCAAAAACATTTCCTTTGATGAAGGAAACCAGGCAAGGATGCCCGATGTCACCACTATTGTTTAACTTGGCTATTGAACCACTGGCTAGACGTTTGAATGAGGGGGGTGGTTTGAAGGTATCAAGGTAGGGAGGAAGTCATTGCACTCAGCCTTATTTGCTGATGATATAATCCTGTTCATGAGCAAACCTAAAACGCAATTGAGTAGAGTCATAGAACAAATTGAGGAGTTTGGGAGGTTAGCAGGGTTTAGACTTAACAAAAACAAATGTGAAATTCTCTTCTTGGACGGAAAGAGAGCGGAGGGGGAGAGGGGTGCATTATGTGACATTCCAATAGCTAGAAATACAATTAAATACTTGGGAGTACAGGTTGGGAGGGATACTAAGACCATATATTCATTAAATTATTCCCCTTTGATCGAGAAAATTGAACGTGAACTGCAAGGTTGGGCAAATTTGCCGTTGACTCTTCTGGGAAGAAATCATCTAACAAAAATGATGAGCTTTTCCAAGCTTCTCTATCCAATGCAGACAATCACATTGCTTCTTAAACACTCGGATGTGAACAGATTGACAAAAGCGTTCTCACGTTTTTTGTGGAAGGGATATAGGCCGAGGATTAGTGCCAAAAAGCTAATGTTATCAACAGAAAATGGAGGGATCAGACTACCTAACATCAGGGGGTACAATTTGGCCTGTATCTTAAGACATGTAGTCGATTGGATTAGACGAACAAGTAGATATTCTGACTGGGATATAGAGACTGAATTTTGTAAACCTTGGGACCTGAGTTCAATCCTACATACATCCATTCCAAATTTGCCACCCAACATTAAACACTCACTGATTTGTAGAGACACAGTGATGACTTGGAAGGCGATTAGGAAAAAGGTCGGGTTAGCCTGGAACATCTCCAAATTCCTTAATATATGGGCTTGTCCTGACTTTCCACAGGGAAGGGAAAATTATCTCTTTAAAGAATGGAGGGAAAAAGGGATTGGAACTCTAAAAAACCTGATGCATGATACAGAACGGAGATGGATGACATGTGAGGAGTTGAGGGCAAAGTATGACTTGCGCCCATTCCAGACTCTCCAGTTTGAACAGGTGAAACAAGGGATAATGAAGAAACTATACAACATAAATAACGAATATGAGGCAAATCAGATGGATGCGATCATATTAAGGGACATCCATGCAACAAATATATCAAGTCTTTATGGAAATATGAGAGAAGTGTTAGTCCCTAACATATCAGGAAGAATGTTGGAAGGGTGGGCAAAGCAGATGGGAGATCAAGAAGTGGAGGAGAAGATTTTGAATGGTTGGATGGTGATGAGAAAGAAGATTGTGAATGAGAACTTAAGAGATACCCAATTCAGGATCATACATAGAGCTATCTATGGATTTAATATACTGAATGCAAGACATCCAGATAAGATGATGAGTTGTCCAAATTGTGTAATGGAAAAAACAGATCTATATCATGGGATATGGCAGTGCGAAAGGATTGAAAGATTTTGGAAACAAGTCCAAGGGGTAGTGAGGAAAATCTGGAATAGAAATGTAGAGTTAGATCCAATAGTCTGGTTATTTCACTATCAGCATCGAGAGGAGGGAGAGAAAGGGGGAAACAAGTTACCGAATCTTTTCCATGATATAGCAATGATAAGTAAAAGGGCTATTCTTCAGAAGTGGCTGGTGAAGGAAACAGCAACAAAAGAACTTGTTAATCAATTGAAAAAAACGCTCATGTTGGAGAAGGTGATGGTGGAGAGGTGTAAAGAAAGGATGACAGCAAAGTTTTTCAGTAAATGGAGAAAGTTCATAAGCGTTATATGTTCTAGAGAAGAAACAATACAAATAATGTCCACATTTGTGTCTACGGAATGGTACATGAAGGAAGACCTGTCAGGGTCCCTGTGTGAGCTGAAAGTATAGTTGGCCAAATTCTGGGTTGTGTCGCATGGAGAGGGGAGGGGGGAATGGGAGGGATATTGTTTACAAGTAATGTTTGTAACAAGTTATCAAGGAATGCTGAAGGGGGGTAGCGGAGACTGAATAATGGAAATATACATTGACGAAGAAGGGGAAGGAGCAAATTTGATGACCGTGACAAATATTTGATCGATAAATTGTAGAGACTATGTTATTTGATATTTTGATTTGTTGACCCTTATTTTCTTCATTCTGTACCCTATTTTACCATTACAAGAAAAGAAATAAAAAATTTGGTTTAAAAAAAATAAAAAAAAAAAAACCACAGCAAGCAAGGGTTACTCCAAGCGGAGTCTCCCTTTTTTTACAAAAATTGGGCCACACAGACACCCCATCAGTGGCAGCACTTGTGCCCTAGTTGCAAACACGATGTTTTGATTTGCATCAAGCACATTCCAAATCCACAAGCATTTACTCTCCCCAGGATGACACAGGGGTAGTAAATTCCTTGTGGATCCATGACTTGTTCATTTTGATGAACGTTAGTCTGTGCACATTGTCACTGGACAGACGCGTGCGCTTATCTGTCAGCACACACCCAGCAGCACTGAAGACACGTTCAGAGACATTGCTGGCAGCTGGACACGACAAAATCTCCAAGGCGTAACTGGAGAGCTCTGGCCATTTTTCTAGATTTGAAGCCCAAAATGAGCAAGGCTCCATTTGCAAAGTCATGGCATCGATGTTCATTTGGAGATACTCCTATATCATCCTCTCCAGCCGTTGACTATGTGTCAGACTTGTTGTCTCTGGTGGCCTTGCAAAGGATGGTCTAAAAAAATTATGAAAAGATTCAATAAAATTGCTGTTACCAGCACCAGATACGGTACTGCTGGTACGGGTAGACTGTTGAAGATGACGAGACCGTCCCATGTTTGTCAAGTTACAACTGGGAGATTCACTCCCTGCACCACGGTTGTTTGGTGGAAAAGCCGAGTTAAGATCGAGTAACAGCTTTTGCTGATACTCCTGCATACGTGCATCCCTTTCTATGGCTGGAATTATGTCACAAAATTTGGATTTGTACCGGGGATCTAATAGTGTGGCAAGCCAGTACTCATCATCACTTCTAATTTTGACAATACAAGGGTCATGTTGGAGGTAGTGCAGCAAGAAGGCGCTCATGTGTCTTGTGCAGCCTTGCGGACCAAGTCCACGCTGTGTTTGTGGCATAGAGGTGCTAACCGTTCTTTCTTCCTCTAACATCTCCCCCCAACCTCTTTCAACTGAAATTTGACCAAGGTCTCCCTCATCCGCTGAGTCTTCCATGTCCATGGACAGTTCGTCCTCCATTTCTTCATGTTCTCCTGCACTTTCCTCAACATTTCGCCTGCTACCATGCGCCCTTGTTGATCCCTGTCCCCCATGGTCCCATGCCTTGGTAATGATGAACATCTGGACCTTGGTGATGTTGTTGTTGCTTGCGCATATGAATCCTCCTGTAGTTCCTCCCCTTCCTGTTGTCCCACCCCCTGACTCCGAATAGTGTTTAGCGTGTGCTCCAGCATGTAAATGACTGGAATTATCATGCTGATAATGGCATTGTCAGCGCTTAACATATTCGTCGCCATGTCGAAACTGTGCAGAAGGGTGCATAGGTCCTTGATCTGAGACCACTCCATCAGGGTGATCTGCCCCACCTCTGAATCTTGTTGGCCCAGGCTATACGTCATGAGGTATTGCACCAGGGCTCGACGGTGCTGCCACAGTCGCTGTAACATGTGGAGAGTCGAATTCCAGCGTGTCGGCATATCGCATTTCAGGCGATGAACCGGCAGGCTGAAAGACTTCTGGAGCGATGCAAGTCGCTCAGCTGCGGTGGTTGAACGGCGGAAGTGAGCAGACAGTTTTCGTGCCCTGTTCAGAAGGCCATCTAGGCCGGGATAGTGTGTTAAAAATTGCTGGACAACAAGGTTCAACACATGAGCCATACAAGACACGTGTGTCACCTTGCCCAGGCGAAGGGCCGCACCCAGGTTTGCAGCATTGTCGCACACGGCCTTACCAGGCTGTAGGTTGAGTGGAGACAACCATTTACCAAACTCAGTCTCCAGAGCTGCCCACAACTCAGCCGCTGTGTGACTCTTATTTCCAAGACATTTCAAGCTAAAGACCGCCTGATGCCGTTGCACTCTGCTGCCAGCATAGTAATGAGGGGTGCGTGATTCCTTCTGCGCAGTTAGAACGCTGGTGGCCTGACCAGGCAGGCTTGGGGCGGAGGTGGAGGACCCAGACGAGGTGGAGGAGGCAGAAGCAGTGGAGGAACTTGGACAGACAGAGGATTGACACACAAGTCGTGGAAACGGCAAGACTTGTGCAGCAGACCCTTCACCATCTATCACCATAGTTACCCAGTGCCCAGTCAGCGACATGTAACGTCACTGTCCATGCTTACTGGTCCAAGTATCGGTGGTGAAATGCACCCGTTCACACACACAGAGTTTCTCAAGGAAGCGGTGATGTTTTGTGCGATATGCTGGTGTAGCGCAGGCACACCTTTCTTAGAGAAGTAGTGGCGACTGGGCATCTGGTACTGGGGCACAGCAACAGAAATAAGGTCTCTAAAATCCTGTGTGTCCACCAGGCGGAAAGGCAGCATTTCGGTAGCCAAGAGCTTACAGAGGGATAAAGTCAACCTCTTAGCTTTGTCATGGGTCGCAGGAAATGGCCTTTTATTGGTCCACATCTGAGGGACAGAGATCTGGCTGCTGTGTGTAGACGGTGGTGAGTAGGGTGTCCCTGAAAAAATGCAGGTTTGTGAGGAAAGTGCAGGCGTAGACATGATGTTGCCTTCATCCAACGTTGATGCTATCGATGTCTGAGAGAGCTGTACACATGCACTTGTTTTCCCTTTCAAACAAACTGACGACCTACCAAGCAAACTGCCTGTTGCAGTTACACTGGTGGAAGTTGTGCGTGGAAAACCAGGTGTGACAGCTGTCCCCACAGTCCTAGAAGAGGAAGAGCGCGCGGATGCACTGGAAGGGGCAGGCGGTGGATGGTTCACTCCGCTATGCCGCATTGCAGCACGGTGAGCTTCCTACTGGGACATATGATATTTATTCATGTGACGATTCATGGAAGAAGTTGTCAAACTGCTGAGGTTTTACCCTCTACTAACAGAATCACGACAAATTTTACAGATCACATGATTTGGGCGATCTTTTGATATGTCAAATAAGGACCAGGCTACGCAAGGCTTAGAGGGCATGCGACCTGCTGAGCCACCCTGAGTAGTGCTCAGAGGCACAGTGGTGGCTGAGGATGCAGTTGTAGACGTGCTACCAGTACTCCTCCTCTGTCCAGGAAGGTGCAAGGTAACTTCGTTGTCAGTAGCATCCTCCTCCACCGCCTCTGTTGACCTCCTCGAGTGCCTGACTGTGGGTTGACAGTAGGTGGGATCTAAAAGTTCCTCATCAAGCGTTGTGTTTGCACTCCCCTCCCCCACAGACCGAGCCTCTTCCTGCCCTGAACGAATATTTAAGTTGTCATCCCAATCTGGTATCTGCGTCTCATCATCATCAGTATGTTCCTCATTGTCTATTACAACAGGTGTTTCAGTTTGTGAATAAGGGTCAACATTATGCTCATGAACATGGTCACGACGGCCTGAATCTGAGTCACAAAGGTTCTGGGCATCACTGCAGACCATTTCCTGGTCTGTACTTACTGTAGCTTGGGAGCAGACCTCTGATTCCCAGGCTATAGTGTGACTGAACAGCTCTGCAGACTCAGCCATCTCTGTTCCACCATACTGTGCAGGGCGGATGGAGACTTGAGAGCTGGGAGAAAGAAAGTGTGATTGGGATGACAACTCAGAGGACTGGTCTTTTTTGGATGCAGTAGTTGAGCTAGCGGAGAGGGCACTTGTTGGACCACTTGAGATCCATTCAAGCATTTTCTTTTTTTGGCCATCATCTACCTTTGTTCCAGTTGTTCGTGTCCGTAAAAAAGGGAGCACATCGGATTGTCCACGGTAAGTAGTAGACATCTTACTTTTGCTGGAAGATGGTCTATCTTCACAGATGTTAATGGAGCTTTGCCACCTTCCCCACGGACAAACCCTTTTTTTCCTTTTCCAACACGCCTGTTCCCCTTTCCACCAGCATCTGTCATTTTGCCACTCATTTTGACTGCGACAAGATTGTGCACTTAAAGTGTGGTAGTAAAAATTGAGAGGTGGTGTAGATTGCAGCGGTGGTCTAGCTTTATTGAGAGCAGAATAAACAACAATAACTATCCATGACAATGCAACTACGGCCCTTAAACTGGCAGCACAGTTTGCTATTAGAATGGCTTAGTAACAATGAGCTTGAGTGTGCAATGCAGAGGTGCTGCAAATATCTTTGCACTAGTGGGACAATAATGATGTCCAACAGCCACTTTTAGGATGCCACTAAGTTTCCTCAGTGTTTGGTAGTATAATAGCTTAGTAAAAATGAGTTTGAGTGTGCAATGCAGAGGTGAGCAAATAGATTTGCACTAGTGGGACACTAATGGAAGTCCAACAGACACTTTTAGGATGCCATTAAGTTTCATCAGTGTTTTGCTAGTATAATGGCTTAGTAACAATGAGCTTGAGTGTGCAAAGAGCAGGAGGGTACAGTGGCCGAGTTGTGGGTCAGTGTAGAGGAAAGGAAGCCTCACTTTCTATTTTTCACTTTTTATTTTCCTCCTAATGGTGAAATGCAGCAAGGAACTCCCTGACCTTAGCTACACAGACGCTCTTATCTGTAGCTGTTAAAACTTCTTTTCACGGACCTGACTGTCACCTATCGCTCTGAGCCTGCTTTTATTAGCCCTTACAAGGGCTGAAAGAAATTTCTATCCCTATTCTGTATAGCACTGTGTGTAGAGCGTACACAGCAGTATCGGAGACAGGAGCTGCACCTGTGGTGACTGACTCCCAGATGCAGAAGGTAGATAATGGCGTCCAGACGGGCAGATGCCCATATTTATAATGCAGGGACATGTGACATGGACATCCTATCACACATGCCGTTGCTTCTCTGGCTAAAAGTCCAGTTAGCTGTGTGTGTGTCTGGGATTGGCTGACATGCTGGCCCGCCCCACTACACGCGTGCTTAGGGAAGGAAGACAAGGAAAAAAAAAAAAATGGCGATCGCCATTATCCCAGCAGCAGTGATCTGAATGCGCAGTCCCCGCACACTATATGCTGAAATTTCATAATAGCGTGAGTCACAGAGTGACTTACACTATTACAGCAAAAAGCCAGCTAGTAATTAGCTTGGCTTTTTGCTGCTAGAACCGTTCTCGAACGTAACTAGAACTATCAAGCTTTTAGCAAAAAGCTCGAGTTCTAGTTCGATCTAGAACAGCCCCTAAAATCACTCGAACCGCGAACTGGAGAACCACGAACCACGAAGCGCGCTCAACTCTACTCTTCACTGTAGACGTTGACACTGGCGTTTTGCGGGTACTATTTAATGAAGCTGCCAGTTGAGGACCTGTGAGGTGTCGATTTCTCAAACTAGAGACTCTAATCTACTTGTCTTGTTGCTCAGTTGTGCAGCGGGGCCTACCACTTCTCTTTCTACTCTGGTTAGAGCCTCTTCGTGCTCTCCTCTGAAGGGAATAGTACACTCCGTTGTAGAAAATCTTCAGTTTCTTGGCAATTTCTTGCATGGAATAGCCTTCATTTCTAAGAACAAGAATAGACTGTAGAGTTTCACATGAAAGTTCTCGGTTTCTGGCCATTTTAAGAGTTTAATGGAACCAATAAATGTAATGCTCCAGATTCTCAACTACCCCAAAGGAACGTCAGTTTTATAGTTTATCTGCTAAACTGTTTTCAGCTGTGCTAACATACATGCACAATGGTTTTCAAAACATCCATTAGCCTTCTTAGGGGTACTTCTCACATAGCGAGATCGCTGCTGAGTCACGGTTTTTGTGACGCAGCAGTGACCTCATTAGCGATCTTGCTATGTGTGACACTGAGCAGCGATCTGGCCCCTGCTGTGAGATTGCTGCTCGTTACACACAGTGCTGGTTCATTTTTTGGACGTTGCTCTCCTGCTGTGAAGCACACATTGCTGTGTGTGACAGCGAGAGAGCAACGATCTGAATGTGCAGGGAGCCGGCGTCTGGAAGCCTGCGGTAAGCTGTAACCAAGGTAAATATCGGGTAACCAAGGGAAGCCCTTTCTTGGTTACCCGATATTTACCTTGGTTACTAGAGTCTGCCGCTCTCAGGCTGCCAGTGCCGGCTCCCTGCTCCCTGCACCCTGCACACATAGCTGGAGTACAGATTGGGTAAATAAGTGTACCGCCCCGTGGGCTCGGCTGCGACCGCCGAGCTGCTTGGATCCGTGCTCGTACAGTGGGTGGCTCGAGCTCCTCACGGACCCGGGGGTCACGTCGCTCCGCAAGGGGGTTGGCGCTACACGCAGGGACTTCGGTGGGGAGTTCCACGGCCGGGACCGCAGTGGCTTGGAAGGGATGCAAGTTCGTGATGCCACCCACGGGTTGTGGTAAATAGATGGACACCACCACTGCCGTTAACTAGGCCTCCCGGGGACGGTGTTGCGCAGCTTGGTTTTGACCCCTCCGTGGGTAGGGGAGTGATGGTCCCGGGGGCCCGAGGGAGGCGCTGAGGCGGGTGCGGGCGTATGCTGGTGCGGTGCGGCGTGGTGTGCAGCCCGAAGGCACTGGTGTACTCACTATGACACAATACACGGGAGTCTCTGGTAAACCAAACGGGATGATGAACGGGGCCCGTAGCCGGCTGCAGCTTCTCCCTTGTCAGGTTGGTGGTTTCGCCTTTCTCCTGCACCTCTTTGTATAAATGTTTGACTCCTATGCCTAAGCAACGGTAGTCTGCTCCCCGGCTTGCTGGTTGTTGGAAGAGCCCTGTTTGCCCGCAGACGCTGGCCCTTTGGGTCTCTATGCCTTGGCGGTGGCTCTACCCTTTATGGTTGGGCTGTTGTCTTCTAACGGGTCTTGTGTGGGATAGGTCCTTAAGTCCAGTCCTCAATCAGTTGATTTGACTCTGCCCTGTCGGTTCGGGGCTTTGTACTGGGTCTGAGTACCCCTCCTGGTGCTCCGGTTTCCAATCGGTTCCCCGGTTCGGTACCGGCGGGCCACCGCCCGACCCCGGTCCCTACGATTCCACCGGCTGTAATCCCAGCTCCTGCAGGCGGCCACCACTGTCTGCCTCCTTGCCAGAGGTGACTGGGCTCCAACCCAGACACCTGAGTAGACTATTGGCAGGCCTGGTCACAGATCTGCCCTTGAACTCAACCTCTCTCCTTCACTGTCAAGAATACTCTCTACTCTGCTCTAGCACTTCTGTGTCTTTTCCCACCTCCAGGCCTATGAACTCCTTGATGGGCAGAGCCAACCACCTGGCTACGCCCCCCTGGTGTGGACATCAAACCTAGAGGGTGGTGACAAGGTTTTTAAGTTTGGCTGCTGTCATCTTTCTAGGGAGGGGGTGTGTGCATGGGACTACCTGGGATGACCTGACTAGTAGTCCAGGGCGTCACACAAGCACAGCGGTTTGTTTATTAACCCGATGTATACTCTGGCTAGGAGTGCAGGGAGCCAGCGCTAAGCAGTGTGCACTAGTAACAGATAAATATCGGGTAACCAAGCACTTGGTTACCTGATATTTACCTTAGTTACCAAGTGCAGCGTCGCTACCACGCGTCGCTGCTGGCTGGGGACTGGTCACTGGTGAGATTTGCCTGATTGACAACTCACTAGCGACCATGTAGCAATGCACCAGCGATCCTGACCAGTTCATATCGCTGGTGGGAGCGCTGGAGCGTCGCTAAAGGGTAACGATACCCTAAGTCCCTGTGTGCACTAGAAAATTGCACAACCTCTGAAAGACTACAGCTCCTGTGGTGTGTAAAAAAAACCTACAGCAAACTGCACCTGAAAACCGCTTGCGGTTTTACCGGGAATTTTCCACAGGTTGTTTTCTGCGGTTTTTTTTACTGTTATCTATGGCAAAAACCACAAGTACCTATGGAAAAGTAGTGACATGCAAATTCTTTTTGCTGCAGAAAGTCTGTAGCAAAACCTGTAGGGAGAAAAAAAAAAAAAAGTGTGTGCACAGTAGTTTTTTGCCATAGGTTTTGCTGGGGAATGATTGCAGAAAGGTTAAACATTTTCTGCAGCAATTCATACAAAACCGCAGCAAAAGCACAACGTGCACACACAGGGCCTAACACAATTAGCAAATACAATGTACCATTAGAACACTGGAGTGGTGGTTGCTGGAAATAGGCCTCTATACACCTACTGTATGTAGATATTACATTCAAAACCAGACATTTGCAGCTAGAATAGTCATTTACCATTTTAACAATGTATAGAGTGTATTTCTGTTTAAAGTTAGCTTCATATAAATAAATATATTTCCTTTTTGAAAGAAAGCACTTTAAGTGACCTTAAACATTTGAACTGTAGTGTACATGTGTGGCGCCCCTGACCTGGTCAGGCACCACTGAGTACTGCACCCATGCTGGGGACAGTACAAAACAGGTAATCCAGAAGGCTGACCGAGGTGTGACTACACAGGCGCATAGTGATCAGGTCTCACACATGTACCTTTGGGAGGACCCCTGGGGATCCCAGGAGGGGGCGAAGCCTCCATCTCCACTCAAGGGGTGTGGTAGAGAGCCTGGTTGCTAGGTGACGTAGGCAAGAACAGGAGAGGAGGGAACAGTCTGAGGCAGTTGAGTGGTGGAGTGCGGGGAGGGCAGAAGCAGACCCTGCAGCTCTACACAATTCTGACAACGTACGCGCAGTGACTACTGACGGGGGAGAACGGTCACCTAGTGGTGCCGTCCGAAATCCACACAAAGCTAAAGAGAGAGCAACGGAGTGGAGAGTAAGAGGACTGCCAGGGAGGTACCAGGCCCGCAGGGGTAACAGGTCCCAGTGCAGAGATAGATCCAGCTTTCTTCTGCCAAACCTGCCTGAGGGGGCACTTCAAACCCCCAAGACAACACCACAGAGTCCGCAGCCACATAGCAAAGTGAGGGCCCATAGTTCACAGGAGGCAAGCAGCCGGAGTGACCTAGTCCAGGCTACAAGCAAACGGGCCGAAACGAGGGGAGCAGTAACTTCCCTGGGTGACCCCCATAGGGACTGCAAGTCGGGGTTACCACAAACAACAGAAGGGCTAAGGAAGGCGAGTCAGTAGCCACCCTCACAAGTCAGCCTGAAGGACGCCTGGTTCCAGCCTGGTTCATCCCAGCTACGCCCGGGTTACTCACCCTGCCACCTAAAGTGAGTAAAACCCCTGAAAGACATTCTGCTTGTGTTGAGTTATTCTGCGCCTTGTGGTTCCACACACTTACGCAGGGCCCTGGGGCTTGCCTCACTCTCAGGAGGCTATTACAACTGACTGCACCCACCATCAGCCCCAGGCATCCCTTAATCTGCAGTGGCGGTCCCCATTGACCGCAATTCTGAGAGTGGCGTCACGACAATCCACAAAGAAGGTTTCCTACCTGTGACCAGACTGTTCCATCCACGTGGAGTCCCTGAAGGTAATGCACCGACACAACACTTGTGGGGCTACACATCTGGCGTCACGAACAGGATAAGGACTAGATCTGTTCAGACAGGTGACCATGTGCCTGGGCGGTCCGCTTGAAAAATTGGAAGCGCCGCCATATTGCCACCATGAAAAGCGCGCTGAAAAACAACAGCAGCCCGCGCTGGGAGAAGTTACCGCCCACGAAGAGGTGTGGCTACCCAGAGATCCCCTGCAGAGTCCTGGTCTCGCAAGTGATGAGAGCGGAGGCGTTCAGAGACGTCGGGAAGGAAAGGGAGCCAGTAGCCTGCTGCTGAGAAAAGATCTGCAGAGAAGCGACGACGTGGTGAAGATGGCGTCTGAAGATAGGAGCCCAGAGCCGGGTTCCGCTGCCTGGTGGTCCTGGGAGCTTGCCCAGTTCTGCGACCAACTGGAGGCCAGGGTCATACGGCAGATCAGCGAGGGACGCACGGAGCTTCTGGAGATGGCTGCAGCGGTTCAGGCCTACGAGAGGGGAACCGCACGACGGGTGCCAGACCGAGCGGCGACGACTCAGGCCCCGATGATGCTACCGATGGGTGAGTCCTGTGTTGCCCCCGCCAGCGCGAGTGCCCCGACCCCTGCTGCCATGCCCGCGGTCCCTGGAGAGATGCCCGGCGCGGCGACGCTGAGCCAGGCCGCAGCCACGTCAGGTGCGGCCCACCAAACCCAGGCCGCCGCAGCGATGCCCTGCCCGGCCCGCAAAGATCCGGCTGCCACCGCGACCCTCCTCCACGCCGCAGGTGTGACGCTGACCCAGGCCGCCGCCATGCTAGGCCCGGCCCGCCAAGACCCCACCGCAGCAGCGACGCTCGTCCGCGCCGCAAGTGAGGCGCTGAACCAGGCCGCAGCCACGTCAGGTGCAGCCCACCAAGCCCCGATGGCTGCAGCGACGCCCAGCCCGGCCCGCCAAGAACCGGCCGCAACAGCGACGCTGATCCAGGCCGCTGCAGCGACGCCCAGCCCGGCCCGCCAAGAACCGGCTGCAACTGCGACGCTGATCCAGGCCGCCGCCAGGCTCGGCTCGCCAAGACCAGGCCGCCGCCATGCAGGGCGCGGCCAGCCAAGACAAGACTATACAGCTATCTACCCCGGCCTGCAAGGCCAGAGCAGACATCGCTCCCCAGTCCAAGGAAGCCCCTGCTGGGAAGTCCATGCTGGGGGAGGACCCCGAATACTGGAAGCTGAAGGCTGATCTAGAGGCCCACTTCCCAAAGGAGATGGTGGACCGGTATCTGCTCCCCCCGCATACCCACAGGAAGACTCCTGCAACATCCACGCCAAAGAGTCCACCGCCCTGGCCTGCTGATGAACATCCATCCCTAGCGCTGCCACAAGAGGAGTGCTCAGAAGAACTAAGGGGGAGGGGAGGCCAGGAAGCTGAGAAGCTGACCCCAGAGCCATCCGCAGTGGATGCAGCACCCGTCCAAGAGCCAGAGATGCTGCCGTACTCCCGCTGGGATGAAGAGCGCCCGACATCCTCCGCTGAGGAAGATCTGTCCAGATACATCACCTGGGAGCCTGCAAGCGGTGAGATAGCAGCCAAGCAGGACCCAGCCCGCAGGACACGTCGCCGCAGCAGGACAAGGGATCCACCTACACAGCAGTCTCCCGAGAAGAAGGATGAGGTCACGGCCAGAGACTTAGAGGAAAAGCGGTTCTTGAGAAGGGCCAAATCCCAGGTCAGAGGCCCACTTTGTCGAGGAGTAGTAGAAGACTTCAGTTTGAAATCAGGGTATGGCTTCATAGTAGCACCTGGTGTAAAGGAGGGCATCTTTGTGAACAGAAGGGATGTTAGAGCCCATTTGCCCAGAGGACACCCAGGAAGAAACCTACAGATAGGAGACTCAGTGGAATTTACAAAGCACCAAGGAGAACGCGGATGGTACGCACTAGATGTTACACCATGTCCCAGAAATCCCTACAGTAAACCTGCTGTCTCAATACTACAAGATAAAGAAGGAGAAAAAGAAACAGACACAGAAGAAGAGGAAAGAAAAGACAAAGAACCCATTGATGAGATCACTACAGATGATGACAGAGATGGAGAAAGCAACAGGTGCCGCAGCCCTACAGGCCCAAGCCCTGGTGAGAAGGAAGAAGGAGCAAAGTTCATGTAAAGTAAAGTACAGAAGTTACCAGTTTTGACAAGTTTTGCAACGTTTACATGTTCAAGAAATGTGCCCACATGAACTAATGTGAGAAACCTCTTTTTGCACTTTGAAAATTGAACCTTAAGGCTATGAACTGGCTATAGCCACAAACTCTCGCAGTGTAAATAGTTACCCCAGAGGTACCACCACCAGGGAGCATGCCTGTTTATGGGGCCTGGCTCGCCTGCAACCAGGGAGCACGCCTGTTTATGGGGCCTGGCTCTCCACCACAAAGAGGGTACCTGGTCAGCACCAACTGTGGAGGCCGCCTCTACATCCTGCCAGAAGAGGCTGAAGGCGCGGCTCCACCAGGCCAGGTATACCCTGAAACCACCAGACCACGAAAGCCGCCTCTACATCCTGCCAGAAGTGGCTGAAGGCGCGGCCAACGGGAGAGGCAGATTGGAGGAAAGGTCTGGGGAAACGGATGGCCCAGACCTGGTTACCAAAAGAAACCGGTGACCTGCCTCCTGAGAGGGTTTTGGGTGGGTTAACGGACTTGTGGGTGGAGGGTGGTGATGTATGGTACCTGGTGGTTTTAAAATGTTTTACTGTTTTATGCATTTTAAAATGTTGTCTTGCAGCCCGAGGACGTGCTGGTGATAACTAAGGGGGAATGTGGCGCCCCTGACCTGGTCAGGCACCACTGAGTACTGCACCCATGCTGGGGACAGTACAAAACAGGTAATCCAGAAGGCTGACCGAGGTGTGACTACACAGGCGCATAGTGATCAGGTCTCACACATGTACCTTTGGGAGGACCCCTGGGGATCCCAGGAGGGGGCGAAGCCTCCATCTCCACTCAAGGGGTGTGGTAGAGAGCCTGGTTGCTAGGTGACGTAGGCAAGAACAGGAGAGGAGGGAACAGTCTGAGGCAGTTGAGTGGTGGAGTGCGGGGAGGGCAGAAGCAGACCCTGCAGCTCTACACAATTCTGACAACGTACGCGCAGTGACTACTGACGGGGGAGAACGGTCACCTAGTGGTGCCGTCCGAAATCCACACAAAGCTAAAGAGAGAGCAACGGAGTGGAGAGTAAGAGGACTGCCAGGGAGGTACCAGGCCCGCAGGGGTAACAGGTCCCAGTGCAGAGATAGATCCAGCTTTCTTCTGCCAAACCTGCCTGAGGGGGCACTTCAAACCCCCAAGACAACACCACAGAGTCCGCAGCCACGTAGCAAAGTGAGGGCCCATAGTTCACAGGAGGCAAGCAGCCGGAGTGACCTGGTCCAGGCTACAAGCAAACGGGCCGAAACGAGGGGAGCAGTAACTTCCCTGGATGACCCCCATAGGGACTGCAAGTCGGGGTTACCACAAACAACAGAAGGGCTAAGGAAGGTGAGTCAGTAGCCACCCTCACAAGTCAGCCTGAAGGACGCCTGGTTCCAGCCTGGTTCATCCCAGCTACGCCCGGGTTACTCACCCTGCCACCTAAAGTGAGTAAAACCCCTGAAAGACATTCTGCTTGTGTTGAGTTATTCTGCGCCTTGTGGTTCCACACACTTACGCAGGGCCCTGGGGCTTGCCTCACTCTCGGGAGGCTATTACAACTGACTGCACCCACCATCAGCCCCAGGCATCCCTTAATCTGCAGTGGCGGTCCCCATTGACCGCAATTCTGAGAGTGGCGTCACGACAATCCACAAAGAAGGTTTCCTACCTGTGACCAGACTGTTCCATCCACGTGGAGTCCCTGAAGGTAATGCACCGACACAACACTTGTGGGGCTACACACATGCTTCAAGTTTTATTATGGCCATATACTGTACACATGGTTCTTGTGTCAATGGTTGCATCTGCCATGCCAAAGATTTTTTTTGTACAGTTTAAGTTAGCTTATTTTTTCAACACGCTTGGGGCTTCAATCTGAGAGAAATTTTTATTTGAGGGGGAAGGGGTGAAGAATAAGATTGCACTCGGACCAACGTTATTCAATGCAGCATACACAATTTGCCTCCGTTAGCATTCACCCATCAATTAAGGTCTATGGGTCTGAAAAAGAAAAAAACCCCACTGTACATCCGAATGCAGTCTGATTTTCATGGACTAACATTCTTCTCCACACCAGAGACACAGATCCTACTCTCAAACTCTGATAGGAAGAGTCTGATCAGTGTATTCAAGTTGTTTTTGTTGGATGAAGGAATATGGTTGTATGAACCCAGCCTTTAGGTTAGCATTTTCATCTACAAATTTTCTCTGTAACTTACATTTTACTGGACATTACTCATGGCTAAGTAGCATTCATTTTACCTTTTGCAAGTCCTTATGCTGTTTTATTAGCCAAAAATAATGCTTGAATCAAGTTCTTATAGGAAATGCAATTTTCTGCAATAAAAATTAGGATTTTTGCAATCAAGTGATATTTTAAGGTCGTCTCTAGAAGACCGTCCCTGTCCATAAGCTCTGCCATAGCCTGGGCCCCCTGCTTAAGATATTCCAATATTTGCCACTGCAAAAAGGCAAGAAGAATTATATCATCATCTTAAAATATATGTAGATCACACATGATGTTTAGTGTACAGTTAAAAAGGATCTATCACCAATAAAAAAAAACCCCCAAAATATGTTTACTTATTTTAGATAGACTTTCAAAGTCTGTCTACCTACCTAAAAATGTTTTTTTTTTTTTTTCTTTTACAATGGAAGCATGCTGCCATCTTGTGGATGGCATGAATTCTCACTGAAACCTCTGCACTATAGATGCTTCTAATGGGCATGTGCAGGCAAAGAAAAAAAAAATGGGCTGCTTTATTCTGCTTCTGCAGCTTCACTATCTACCATGTCACACTGGTCTGTACTCTGCTCTGATCAGAGTCTTCTCACTCCAAAGACCAGCGTGATCGTGATCAATATAAAGTTACTGACAGGCAGGAACAAGTGAGATGCTATACTCATCACTGCTGCAAAGGTGGATCTAGGTTTTCTGGCACATTGAGCAAGAAATCACTTTTGCACTCCCTACCCTGCTCAAGCGATATGTATACCTGTCATATGATTGATTATATGCGATTTGTACAGTCATGTGCCGAGAAGCTGCTGTTCCTAACTCTCTTGTTCAGTGAATAACAGACCCTGCTTCACTGTGAAGCTGGAACAAAAGCTAGTTGTGATAGGACTGCAAGTATAACTGCTGGAACTAACAAGCAGAGCTGAATCCTGACAATGAGTACATTACATGCTGTTAGGATTCAGGAGTGCTTACTTTGATTAAAGGTATTATCCAGGTTTGAGATCAAAGTCTGCCATCCCTCTAGGTGACTGCAGACTTCTGGATTCAATCAGCGCGTGCATTGCGCACTTCCAGCGTATTTCCCTGTGCCTACGGCAAGAGTGGGTTGTCATATGAGGGGAAATATGCAATTTGAATACTTTCTGCAATATGTCCAGTCTTTCTCAATTTACTTGTACTGAGAGGCCATGCATGTCTAGTCAGAACGTGACAGCATTATGCAATTCACATGCTTGTGGTTTCACCATCTCCCACCGTCACCAAAAAATCCTGACAATGCAGTGCCAGCACTGAGCATTCAAAAGTCTGCAGTCAGTGATTGTAGATTTATCAAAACTTGGTCAATCCTTTTAATGCTCTTAATACAAAATGTAGTGGAGTTAACATAACCATGTATCACCTAATATTACAAGTTATGGATTCTTGCATGTGTACAGGATCAGAATCAATAAAAGCACAAAAATCACAAAAGAAACTTTAGCAGTAAAGAAACATCACTAGAACCCAGTACTCCTTCGGTGTCATACCCATTCCCCCTTCGCTCACCGTATTGTTTCCTTATACATTCCCCCAGCCCCTCGCTCATCATACTGTGTCCACACCCATTCACCTCCCTGCTCCCTCATACATTCCCCCTCACTCCCCATACTATGTCCACACCCATTCCCTCCCTCTCATCAGTTTTCTTTTACATCCCCCCACCACATACTGTTAGCCCCATCCTATACTGTGCATGTAACCATCCAAGGGCAAGCAAACTGGTTCCTCTTTGGCACCTTCAAATTTATGGGTTACAATTTCCTCCTTGACTAATGCGCAGGAAGACTTTACATGGAAATTGAAATAAAAACCATATTATACTGAGCACAGAAATTATTTGACCACAGATGCACAGAAGTTAAATTAAAGACCAAGCTCAAATCAAAAAGGGTACCAAGTTTTTAATATAACTTGCTTTTTTTTCACTTTTTTTGCATGACTTAGACAATCCCAACATTTGCATTTTTCTCATTTTTAGAATTTAGATTTTTAACATAAAAAATATTTGTTTTCTTTTCAAAAAAATACAGTGGGTTCTCTCTTTAAAAGTTCATTTTTCTTTTTGTAAAAAGCTTTCCCGGCATTGCATTCTTATAAAAAGCATGTGACACCGTGTCATGAAAAGTGCCCTTAAAAGCTAAGCTGTAGAGGGGAAAACTCCTCAGTGCAGGAGAGAACTTGGCTATGAAAAAGCAATGCTGGACACTCCATTACTGAACCTATTAAGAACTTCTAATAAGGTGGTGACCAGAATGTTGATATCTGCAAGGAGCAAGGCTAAGCATTTCTTCAAGTGTGGTACTAGCCAGCAGATCACATTAATTCTGGACAAAAATAAAAGCTGAATTGATAGCAACATTAGTTCCTTAAATACCCCTTGGATCTTCCCCTAATCCACTACTCTGATTTGGTAGAAAACCACTGAACAGGTAACGAAAGGAACAAAAAGTAGTCTAGAAAATAGAAAGTGTCATACAAAGTCATGTGGATCGTTTATTAAAAACTGGTCTTTGTAGGTCCTTTGGGAAATCTTTATTGTTCAAATTAAAGTTTGAAGTAAAACAAATTAATATAAATTGGTTGTCCCTTTTGGTTCATCACAGACTTTTCACTTTCACTGTGTTTACCCCATTTGGCACCGGTTTTGCCATAGCAAACAAACCAAACATTTCTGTCAATCCAAAAGTTGGCCCGCTAATTCTGAGGCTGAAATACAGTAAGCCTGGCTGGAAAACCACCAACTCCTGAAGAATGTCTGGTAAATTAGGTCCATGAAAACTGCGGACATCCTTAAATGTTCGGCTTTTAGGGAGATTCGGTTATGACGCACATTCTGACTTTGTCAGGTTTGCACTAAACCGGAATCTGATTTTAGACAGTGCACATTCAACGCTGGTCCATTTAAAACTCGAATATTGGATTTTCTGCTTTACTTCCTCAGATCCAGAACACACACCTGGAATAAAAGAACATATGGAAATGGTCAAAAAGAGTTTCATGAATAAAGCATAACACTCACTTTACAGAGCATGCTCCCAAGTATTCAATATTCATATGCAGCATGAACTTTTTGTACCCCCTTCCTCTGTTAGAGAATGGAAAAACAATGGACGGCGCTTTGGAGATGCTTCATAGATGTAATTACAAGACAATGGTAATTCAGAAAAAACCCTCAAAATCATGTTCTTTAAAGGGAATCTGTCAGTAGATTTTTGCTACCTCATCTGAGAGTAGCATGATGTAGGCAAAGAGATCCTGAATTCAATGATGTATCACATTGATTACTGGCTACAGTTCTGAAAATCTGCATTTAGGTTTAGTCATTTAGCAGAGCTGAGAGCTGCCCCCATCCACACCGGGCTCTCCATGGAGATTGTAAATTGATTGAGGTGTCAGTAGAGGGTGTGCCAGACTGCTGTGCAGATTGTTTATGTCTGTGCAGTGATAAGAGTCCTGCTGCTAAAACAAACATAGCAAATAAAGAGAAGATCAAACTGTGACAAGACAGGCATGCCTGAACCTTCTGTGTTAACCCTTACAACATGCTGGCTTCAGCTTACATAGCAAAAACCTGCTGACAGATTCCCTTTAAGGAATCACTCCCATCAAAGTTTTTATTCTCTTAATGTACTGCAATCATATCATATGGCACTGTGTACTTATGTCACGGGCGGGGAGGGCGCTGCGCTCACCACGCTCGGGTCCGGCGCTGCTGCTGCTCAGTGGCTCGAGCGGTGGGCCAGATCCGGGGACTCGAGTGGCGCTCCTTGCCTGTGAGTGAAAGGGGGTAGTGCGGTTTGGGGGATTTGGTCCGTGACACCACCCACGGTTTGTGGTGAGGTTGGGGCACCACCACTGCTGTTGACTAGGATCCTGGGAGCGATGGCAGGGAGCAGCTGGGATGTTTCTCTTCCCTCCGTGGGTAGGGGGTTGGTGGTCCCGGGGCGGTGACAGGAAGCCAGGGCTGGACTGGTGCAGGGCCGCGGG
Organism: Anomaloglossus baeobatrachus; assembly: GCF_048569485.1. Taxonomy (NCBI): domain Eukaryota; kingdom Metazoa; phylum Chordata; class Amphibia; order Anura; family Aromobatidae; genus Anomaloglossus; species Anomaloglossus baeobatrachus. The sequence goes on along the minus strand of NC_134354.1, from coordinate 173,662,125 downwards.
GAATGCACAGCGCGGTGCCGTACGGCACGGTAGTACTCACTCAGCCACAAATGGATGCAAAGTCTCTGGTAAAACAAACAGCTGGATGGACGGGTCCCGCAGCCGGCTGCTGTGGTTTCTCCCGGACGGTTGGTGGGGGCTGCCTTTTCCTGCACCTTTTGTGTATCTTCGGTCCCGATGGCTTCCCACTGGTAACCCGCTCCCCAGCGTGTATATGGGCTGGAGGAGCCCTTTTGCCCGAGGCTCTGGCCCTGGGAACTCTAGCTGTGGCGGTAGCTGTATTTCCCTTGTGCTGGTTGGACGGTTGCCTTCAATCAGGTCTCGGCTGTTTGGAAACCCCTGGGGTTCCGGTCACTAACGGATTTGACCTGTTTAACGGCGACTCCAAGCCTGGTCAGGGTCCGCAGGCCCTGCCGGTTTGTGCTGGCTTCACTTCGCTCCCCGGTTCGGTACCGGCTGGCCACCGCCCATCCCCGGTACTACGGTTCCGCGTTGATCTGCGTCTCCTGCAGACGGCCACCAACGTCTGCCAACCTTGCTCTCGGTGCCCGGGCCATGTACCCGGACATAGTCAGTTTGCTCCTCTACTACCACTTTACTCCTCACTCTTCCACTTCCCTAACTGACTGACTTCCTTTTCCCGCCTCCAGGACTGTGAACTCCTCAGTGGGTGGGGCCAACCGCCTGGCTCCACCCCACCTGGTGTGGACATCAGCCCCTGGAGGGAGGCAACAAGGATTTGTGTCTGACTGATGTGCCTATCTTGGTGTGGGGGGGGGTTGTGTTGTAGTTCCTGTGACGACCTGGCTAGTCCAGTGGGCGCCACACTTACAATTGCTCATTTTACATTTCTACCCAGGACATGTATGAACTATAGAAGACCATTCAAAATACAGGGAATATTAAATACTCACTGATCCATCAGATGCACTTGCGCCTACTTTGTCACCTCTGGCATTCCAACAAACTTCAAATATTCCTCCAGTCCCCCGGTAGCTGTGAACTAGAGATCCGTTCTGCCAATCAAAAATACAGATAGTCCTTTACTGTTAGACATTTTAGACTTTAATGTGACTTATTATAACATTAATCCTGTTTATATAAACTAGTGACATATGGTGCCATTGATGTTGTCAGAGGCCCGCCCGTGGACTATGTTCACATGATATCATATAAGCCAGGTTTAAAGAGGATATCCCAGAACAGGTTTTACTGAGCCATAACATGGGTGATAAATTTAAGATGAGTGGGAGCTCAACCACTGGGACCATAACGATTACTAGAATAAGTATTTTTTTCTCACATGAATGGACCAGAAGTTTGTAAATGTGGCCACTGCTTTTTTTCACTTCTATGGAAGAGATAGTGATCATATGTGACCTGACCGCCATTCCTAGACAATTGTCCTTCGCTTAATGGATAAATATGGTATTGAAAATGTCGGTACACGTTAACTTAATCCCTTTGACAGATGCCATACAATGGCATCCATCACCAAAGGGAGCCTCAAAAAATAAGAATCATTGTATGAACAATTTTCAACATTCAACCTACCTGAGTATTCCATATATGTACACATTTGTCAAATGAGCCACTGGCCAGATACTTTCCATCAGGACTAAAGGCTACACTATAGACAGGTTCTTGATGTTTGGTTAATGTGTGAATGCAGACGCCTCTCTCAACATCCCAAAGCCGGACTGTTGAATCAAATGACGCGCTGCAACCAAATAAGATACAATCTCACTGAACAATAATGTATCAATTAAAAGTCGTCATAATATATAAATGTCAGATTGCTTCTTAAATAAGACCTAAAATTGTGCAGAAAGCAAAAAGTTACAAAAACACACATACACAATTTGTAAAGAGAATCAGCACAAGTATGCAGTGAATATATGATACGAGTATGGAAGGAATCTTTTGGGTCTTACCTTGCTAACATTATATTTGAGTTTGGATTGCTGGTTCCAGGACCTGTCGGACTCCACTTGATTGTGTAAATTTCTTTATTGTGGGCCTGCAGATCATGTACACACACATCTTGCTTCATACTCCAGATCTACAATAAATTCATAAAGAATGTTAATATCAAAGTCTCTAAAATTAATATTTACACAAAATGTGGAGGCCTATTAATGATCTGGACACATTTTTCAACCAATTTTACTATGGTATGGCTTAAGAAAACTAAGTTTTGAAAAAAAAAATTATATAATTTATGTATATAGGAGCTATATACAGACCGAAGTGTCTACATGGTTACAGATTACACATATAGGCAACATTTATTCAGGTCTGGCAAGCATGCCTTTCTACTCATTTACAGCCAGTAGAAATTGAAACGGGTAATGACAGCATTAGTAGAGAGTTTTAGTTGACGACAACCATAATACAAAAATTCTTCAATGCACGCTCTTTTACTTTCATCAAATCAAAGCAGCAGGAGGCCTGTGCACAGATTTGTAATTGGACCATCCTAAAATATTGGTTTCAGACGATCAAGTAACTTCTACTGAAATGTGGTTTTACACAAGAGTTTCTGGGAGCAGTCTGTCTCTATAATCTTTGTGAAAAATAAGTGATGTGGTAAAGGACAAAAATTATAAAAAGGTAAAAAGGATTACTATTTGGAAACAACTATATCAGCAGAAATGTTTTGTTAGATGTTCCTGCAATGATACAGACTGATCAATTGTATGATATACAGTCTAGCCGAACACTCATACAGCTCTATAAATTACGGTATATAGAAAACCTGAACTATGTGCTGATCATAAGACACACAGAAGTCTGAATGAAGAATGATATTCCAGAAAAACCACAAAAGTAAAAATCACATGGAGAGATAGTCTGCCTTGTAAACCACATCCTCAATTCATAAACACTAGAATCCAAGGGAATTTTGTGGAATGTAATAAAATGTTTAATATATACACACACACACACACACACACACACACACACACACACACACACACAAACAATGAAATTTGGGTTATTTCGGATTAGAGATAAGTAAACCCTTGTAAATGCGGTTTGAAGGGCTCAGTTGGATTTCTGATAAAAGTTTTGGACCTGGACTTTACCTGAACTTCATTTGAAGTAACTGATTTGCAGTTCAGGTCTCCACTCACATACAGTCAGCCATAAACCGAACACTTCCGGGGGAGGGTGGGCAGGCTTTTCCCAGTTTTTTTTGGGTTGCACAAAATCCGATCACACCGATACCCCCAGTGAACCACGATGCTTAAAAATAGTTGTCACACAAAGCCCCCAGATGGCAAACTTTTTTTTTTAAAAAAAATGTCTCCGGTATGGACACAGAACACCAAACCTTGGGTTTGCTCATCGCTATTTAGGATCTGTAGTATACATTAATTCAAGCTTCTAATATAGTGATTAAGTTCATAACCACTTCACAATCTATGATGTACCGGTACATCCTATGTCAACCGTCTCCCTTTGGGATTGCATCTTTCCATGCACTTGTTGGCTGATCTGATCAGCCGACATGCCTCCAACAGCGGTGAGCAGATTGAAGATACACACCTGTTAGTTAAATTCTGCTGTCAAATCTGACAGCATTATTTAATGTGAGTCAGCAAGGAGTGTACCATTCCTTGATCCTGTTGGCGGCCTCATGACATGATCACAGGTGCCGATGGGTTATGACAGCCAGGGTTCAGCTGATTACCCCTGTGTGTTATGATGCTGTGCCTATGAACGGCTGCAAGCCGGCATTCATAGGAAATAAATTCTGCTGTACATAGTGCTTATTCCCTGGTCTGTACAGCACAAGCGATCAGATGATGGCAGCTTTAAGTCCCCTATGCAACTAGGGGACTTAAAGCTAATATTTGGTATTGCCATGTGAAAGTGTGAAGAGTGCTGTCAGCTGTGTTACAATTCCTAATCAGTACTGTCTCTAAGGACCTAGAGACTCACGGCTCCAAGAAGATGGGGGCCAGAGGAAAAGTGAGAAATGTGTACAGGATGTGAGCAGACAAGCCCAGGGGACAGAGTTTGAGAGGACTGTGGAGAGCTGTTGTCAGGAGCGCCGTGAACTCTGGTCTGTAGTGCTTGCTGAGGTGAAGGCCAGCTGTTGACCGGGATGTCACCCTGACACCCGAGGGTGAGAAGCCTTTCCCCTGCTGAGGATACCAGAGGACCTCTGTAAGGGATGACATTCGAGTGGAGAACTGATAACCTTGGGTCTACAGAGCTGTGAGTGGCATGGCTGGAGACCCTGGAATGCTGAGGAGGAGAGGTCATCTCAGTTTGTGGATGTTTGGATTTAGCCAGTTTGGCGCCGAAGACCTCAAGAAGCGGCTAAGGATGGTACTCTTCAGAGACCTGTGACGGACTCTGCCAGGCAGTATGGTACCTTCGGTGCAGTTATACTCTGGTATACCCAATTGCTTATAGTTTATGTGCATATACGGTGCTTCTGTATATATGTTGTGTGTTATAGTTTGTGCAGATAAGTTGTAAGCTAGTGTGGAGCCTCAAAGATCCCCACTGCAGCTACACTTGATTTACATCCCCTGTTGCTGTGCTAATTGTTCCAGCCTGAAGACTGTTAGTCAAATTTATTTTGGGTTTGCTGTGAAACAATCTGGGGAACTTTGAGGCAGCAACACCAACCCAGGAGTAGATCTCATTGTACAGTATCACTGTGGTCAATGGGGTGGTAGGGGGGGGGAGGGGAAGAGTCTGCGTACTGTCGTCTATACCTTACCTTCCCTCCCTGCAACCCGGTCAGTAAAATTCAGTTGGTTAACTTTCTGACTCATGACTCACTGGATCCCTATTGGACCTACGGTCATTACAGCCACATTTAGACATGTGTTATCAAAATATAAAATAAAAGTTTACAAAGTAAATAAAATTATGTTTTTTTTGGGCAACCGCAACATTGCAATAAAAGGCAATCAAAACTTTGCATCTACATAAAAACTGTATTTGTAAAAAATGTCAGCTCAGGGTGCAAAAACACAAGCCCTCATACAGCCCAAAATCCCAAAACTTTACAGGTCAAAGAAAGTGGGAACAGTGTTTTTTTTTTTTGACAAGTTTGACAAATATTTGACATCTACGAACTTACTGACCTGAGGAACAAAATTGCCTAAACAGTTTTGCAATATAGTAAATATGGTACAGACACCCACACACAACCACTTTTTTTTGCAATGTCACCACAGAATTTTTTTTCCCCATTGTCCAGCAGATTGTATGGTAAAATAGGGCATTAAAAAAAAAAAAAAAAAAAAAAAAACAAAAAAACAAAAAAACAACCTGTCACACACAAACGAGCCCTCATATGGCTATGTTAACAGAAAAATAAGGAAAAAAAAAAAAAAAGAAGTTATGCCTCTTGGAAGGACAGAAAAACAAAAAATAAAAAAAAAAATATAAAAAAAAAAAAAAAAAAATAATAAATCGCTGGATGGTGAAGAGATCACGGAAAATATAAATCTGACCTGCACCTCCATATACAATATTACAGTGCAGCTATTCCCTGCCAGTGCTATGAACATAGGATCAGTCATATGAAGCTGTAGAGTAGGACAGTTGACATTTTATCTTGTGTGTTGAACCTCTGTGCCCTAGGTATCAACTGTCATGAATGTACAATTTGCTATAGCACATGCAGTTAGCTAGTAGTGTGCATCAATGCAGAACTGGCTGTCAGTCAGTACCAGGGGTGTTCCCATGTAGGAGACACCGCTACCATGTGAAATTTGGTACTTTGACAGAAGACCAATGTACAAGTTTTTGGGCTAAATACAAAAAAAAGCTATGTGTGGTGAGAAGAGTTATGCTGCACTTCAGCCTCAAAACACCATCCCCACAAACAGGATGGTAGCATCATCATACTGTGCGGATGCTTTTCTTCAGCATGGACAGAGAAGCTGGCCGCAATTGATGGTTAAATGGATGGATTTAAATACAGGGCAATCCTTGATGAAAACCTGTTTGGGGCTGCAAAGACTGGGGCATTGGTTCACTTACCAGCTGGACAATGATCGTCAACATTCTGCGAGAACTGCAATGTATGGTTTAGGTCAAAGCATATTCATGTGTGTGAATGACAGACCTAAATCCCATTAAGAATTTGTGTTAACAGACGATCTCCATCCAATCTCCCTGAGCTAGAGCTATTTATCAAAAGAAGACTTGGCAAAAATGTCATGCTTTACATATGCAAAGCTGGTAGAGCCATACCCCGAAAGATTTGAGCCAGCAATCACAGCAAAAGGTGATCCTACAAAAGTATAGACTCAGAGGGGCTGAATACAAATGTATATCACAATTTTCAGATTTGTATTTTAAATATTTAGTAAAAACCATATATCATTTCCTTTTTGTCCTCACAAACACTTGCTACTTTGTGTTTGTAGATCGCATAAAATCCCAATAAAATAAATTTGTTTGAGTGTAATTTAAAAAAGATCACAGGGTCTGAATGCTTTTTGAAGGCACTGCATTTGTTCACCACGGTTCTTAATAGCTTCTTGTCGACTCCTCTCAGCGATGGTAGTTTGCCCAGTGCCATACGACTGTGGCAGCCAGCCACAGACTGTATTGAGGACATCTCTAGAGTGGCACTTAATTCCAATTTAGGTGGACTGGTCAGCCCATTAAATAACCATTGACTGAAATCAATAGGTGTTAATTTAGTAGCCTCATTACATAGACTGGTACTGATTGGATTGCTGGCACATTACACAGGCAGATAATTGGGAACAATTATTTTAAGAAATGCTAATGTTAACCTTGAAATATTTGCCTATAAAAATGTAAAACTCTTAAGAAATGCTTATAATTGTTCGTCAGTAACCACAGAAACTTCTGGCTAAAAGATCTAAATACACTGACGCAGCAAACTGTACAAACCAAAATTTGTGTCAGTCTCAAAACTTTTGGCCTTGACTGTACACAGAAGTGGAAGGACTGAGGTCTCAGGGGTAACAACCAGAATTGTCCCCATGTACTCAAAGAACATGAGAAAATATTGTTGGGCTCCCCATCTGACAAACTGAGTTGATCAAAATGAGTTCTACCAGCACCATCGGTTTCAAGGCTGAGACAGCCCTAGTTTCAAATGATGCATATTTCATGTAGAGATCCAGTCAGACAGATTACAAGTGATTTTGCAAGGAGCTTTTTAACCTAACCACCCACCCAGTTATGGATTTGATTCCTTATACTTTGACAATAAGGATTCTTAAAGGGGTATTCCCATCTCCAAGATCCTATCCCAATGATATTAGCAAATACCTCCAATTACAAATGTTGCATAGTTCTTCTGATTCACTGTCACTTCCCTCATTGCAGGGCCTTAGGTAGCCATGGTTATGACAACGATCAACTGACTGGTCGTAACCATGGATACCATAGGTCCTGCAATGTCTTGAACATGAGGTAAGTGACAGTGAATCAGAAGAACTATACTCAATTTCTAATTGGAGGCATCCAATTCTTATTACTATATATTGGGATAGGATCTTGGAGATTGTAATACCCCTTTAAGTTAGCTAGTGGGTAGGGGTGCTCCAAGAGGGGGTGGGGGAAGCAAAGTTTTTTTTTATGGCTAAAAGTATGAGAACTACTGAAGTGTTCTGGCATTTTTTACAACCTGACTATTAAGACATTGACATGGAGACTACCAGTGGTCACACCAGGGGTGGACATATTGTGCAACCTGTGCAGTTGCATGGGGGCACAAGAGGTAAGGGGACCCTTTCCTCCTCCAAGACAGGTTAAATTGTGCATTTGCTCTTGGGCTGGAAAGGGCCCATATATTGTTTTTACACAGGGGCCCTTTGTGTACGCCAATAGATCCCACTGTTCATTATGATGCATGCCAGTTTTACACAAAAAACAAGATGTCAGGATCAGCTCAAACTTTTCACTGTCTACCAGGGATTGAATCATTTGACACAAAGGGCCATACATTTAACACACACACACACACACACACACACACTATGTATGTAAGCCTGGATTCATACATCCATATTTTTTTGCATTGGAGAATGCAGACAGTTGACTAGATCTCCTGACCTGCGCTAATAGCTTCACACATGCTTTTGGAGCAATTGGCTTTGGCCGGGCTAAAAAACGATGCTAGAATGAATGAGAAAGCGTTTTTACCTAGTAAGAAAATGAATAACTTACCTTTGTTACTTCAATAAGATAAGTGGCCAGGCAAGGTTATTACTATTGTGTTTAGAGGAGCTATACATATTAACAGTATGCGAGCTGTCCACTCAGACCAATGTTATTAAAGTTGAGATCAGTTCCTGTCACGGGCGGGGAGGACGCCGCCGCTGCTGGTCGCTTGCCAACGCTCGGGTCCGGTGCTGCTGCGGCTGCTGCTCGGTGGCTCGAGTGGTGGGCCAGATCCAGGGACTCGAGTGGCGCTCCTTGCCCGTGAGTGAAAAGGGTGGTTGGTTTGGGGGATTTAGTCAGTGACGCCACCCACGGGTTGTGGTGAAGATGGGCACCACCGCTGCTGGTGACGGGGATCCCAGGAGCGATGGTAGGGAGCAGCTGGGATGTGGTTTTCCCCCCTCCGTGGATAGGGGTCAGTGGTCCCGGGGCCCAGTGATGTGACGGGGAGGCAGGGTTGGTGAGGTGCAGGGTTGCAGGGACAGCGCGGCGCGGTGCCGGATGGCACGGGTGTACTCACTCAGTAAGAGATGCACAAAGTTCTCGGTAAACCAAACGGCTGGATGGACGGGTCCCGCAGCCAGCTGCAGTGTCTCTCCCCGGACAGGTGATGGCGGCTGTCTTTCTCTGCACCTTGATGTACTTGTTTGACTACTATGGATCCCCAACGGTAGTCCGCTCCCCGGTGTATGGATACCGGAGGAGCCCGCTTGCCTGCAGGCGCTGGCCCTTGGGTCTCTAGCCTTAGGCGGTAGTTGTATACCCTCACGGTGTGGGCGGTTGCCTTTATCGGGTCTTTGGCTGTTAGGAAACCCCTGGGGTTCCGGTCACACTCGGATTTGACTATTTTGTCGGTGGCTCCAAGCCTGGTTGGGGTCCGATGGCCCTGCCTGTGTGCTGGCTTTACTTCGCTCCCCGGTCGGTACCGGCGGGCCAACGCCCGACCCCGGTCCTATGGTTCCGCGTTGCTTCACCACTCCTGCAGACTGCCACCACCGTCTGCCAACCTTGCTGTCAGTGCCTGGGCCACAAACCCAGACACCCAAGTGTGTGCTCCTCTCACTTTAAACTCCTAAACTGTTCTGACACTTTTCCCGCCTCCAGGCCTGTGAACTCCTCGGTGGGTGGGGCCAACCGCTTGGCTCCACCCCACCTGGTGTGGACATCAGACACTGGAGGGAGGCAACAAGGGTTGTGTTTGGCTGGTGTCACTGTCTAATGGGGTGGGGGTGTTTGAGTGTTATCTGTGATGACCTGGCTAGTCCAGGGCGCCACATTCCCACCACACAATGATTGTCCTAGTGACATACCGCCAGTGGTGGCAGGCCACCCAACTGCTATGGGGCCCGCAGACACCAGCTTCAGCTGGATGTACATCAGGGGCGCACATTTAGCTGAAATACATTGCTGTGCAGAGACCCATTGGGTTCCTGCACTGCAAATGTGCCCACCATTTAAGGATATAAATATTCACTGTTCTCCACACCCATAATCCAGACTACCTCATTGCGCTAAAGCATGTGCTGAAAAGTGGGCAGGATTATGGGCATGGGGAGCAGTGAATACTTGTTCTATAACCCCTTCACGACCACGGGCAGTAAAATTACGTCCTATTTTAATGTGACTTAACGACCAGGGACGTAATTTTACTGCCTAAACTTCATTTGATTGCCGTGGCCATAGCAACAGCTTTCAAATGATATCCCCTGCTGTTTCTTACAGCAGGGGACCTTTGCTTGACCCCAGGGGGGGTGGCATCGCAACCCCCCATCGATGATAGTTGTGATTGGCTGTTCAAATCTGAACCGCCAACCACAACATTCGCACTGATTTCGGCAAAAATAATGCCCGAATTAGTGCGATACTATGAGATCCTGCTATGATCTCTATTGTAGCAGCTACAGCAGATCATAGGTGGATCTCAAACATGCCGCCCCCTGCAGCACTGATTAGAGCGATCGTGCTATGATGCTCAATCGCACCAATCAGTATGCAGTGGGGCGGTCTGATCTGCAGGTGGCCGCCCTCCCCAGGCCTGTGCTGGTCTGGGGAGCCTCCCCCAACACGTCTGCAGCGTGGAGTGGCTGGTACTTGTGGTACCACGCCACCGCTGCCGCCGCTTTTGTCACCGCTTCTGCACCTGCTCCACGTGAGTATTCCACTCCTTTTATGGCCCCTGCGCGCTCCCGTTATGGCCCTTGCCCGTGCCCCCCCCACGCCCTGATCTGCTCCCCCTGCGATCTGACTGCCTCCTCTGTCATCTCTATTCTGCTTCCTTCCTTCCTTGCTTCTCCGGTATCCCCCTCTGCTCTCCCGCGCCCCCAGTCTGCTCTCCCGCGCCCCCCCTCTGCTCTCCCGCGCCCCTTGACGTCCACTTACCTGCCTTCACTGGGTCATCCGATTTCTTCACTGGCCCGATCACATCTGCCTCCATCTCTGGGTCCTTCTTCCTGGGTCTTCTGCTGATCTGTCCAAGGTCCTGCCTGCGGCTCCTGTACAGCTGTCTCTCGCTTGCCTTCTGTTCCTCCTGCTACTCCTCTGGGTACTGTGAGTATAACTTTTTTTCCCCCGCATCCTGTCCATTTTTACACCTCATCTGTTCGTGCGTCTCGCCGAGCACTGATCACGGATGCAGATAACGGATCTGCATCCGTGGTCAATTTTTGTCGTGACTTTTTTCCATATCCCAACGCGTTTTGTATCGCATCTGTCCGTGCGTCCCGCCAATTGCTGATCAGGGATGCAGATAACAAATCTGCATCCCTGCTCAATTTTTGGCGTGACTTTCTTTTTTTCCGTATCATCGACGCTTTTTGTATCTCATCCGAATGTGCGTCCTGCAGCGGTCGATCAGTGCACTGCGTCTGTGCGTTTGAAAAGTCAAATGGCATTCCTTCTCTTGAGCCCCACCATACGCCCAAACAATTTATTTCCACCACATATGAGGTATCTGCGTACTCAGGAAAAATTGCACAAGACGTTTTAAAGTGCAGTTTTTCCTGATACAGTTTTAAAAAAAAAAAAAAAAAAAAAGGTTCATGGTTCAACGTTAACTTCTGTGGAGCCCCTGGGGGTGCAATGGGCTCACCAAACATCTAGATAATTTCCTTGAGGGGATGGGGTCACTTGTGAGGGAGCTCCACTGTTTAGGCACCATAGGGGGTCTCCAAACATGACATTGCGTCCGCTAATGATTCCAACCAATTTTGCTGCCAAATGGTACGCTTTCTCTTCTGAGCCCTGCCATACGCCCAAACAATTTACTTTCCACCACATATGAGGTATCGTCGTACTCAGGAGAAATTGCACAATACGTTTTATGGTACATTTTTTCCTGATACCCTTGTGAAAAAAAAAAAAAAAAAAGCTACGTGGTTCAAGTAACAGTTTTGTGGTGAAAAAAAAAATATTGTATTCATGGCTCAACATTATCAACTTGTGTGGGGCCCCTTGGGGCTCGCTAAACATCTAGATAAATTCCTTGAGGGGTCTAGTTTCCAAAATGGGGCCACTTGTGGGGGAGCTTCATTGTTTAGGCACCTCAGGGGGGTCTCCAAATGCAACATTACGTCAGCTAATGATTCCAACCAATTTTGCTGTCAAATGGTGCTCTCTCTTGAGCCCCGCCATGCGCCCAAACAATTACTTTCCACCACATATGAGGTATCATCGTACTCAGGAAAAAATGCACTATAAATTTCATGGTGCATTTTTTACTGATACCCTTGCAAAAAAAAGCTACCTAGTTGAAGCAACAGTTTACTGATAATTTTCTTTTTCTCTTTTCACTGCTCAACGTTGTAAACTTCTGTGAAGCCCCCAGGGGTTCAAAGTGCTCACCAAACATCTAGAAAAATTATTTGAGGGCTCTAGTTTCCAAAATGGGGTCACTTTTGGGGTAGCTCCATTGTTTAGGCACCTCAGGGGGGTCTTCAAACCCGACATGGCGTCCGCTAATGAGTGCAGCTAATTTTGCAGTCAAAAATTCAAATGGCGCTCCTTGCCTTCCGAGCCCTGCTGTGTGCCCAAACATTTGATTTCCACCACATATAAGGTATCTGCGTACTCGAGAAAATTCACAATACATTTTAAGGTGCATTTTTTCCTGATACCCTTGTGAAAAAAAAGCTACCTAGTTCAAGCAACAGTTTTGAGGTAAAAAAAAAAAAAAAAAAATTCTCTTTTCACGGCTCAACGTTATAAACTTCTGTGAAGCCCCCAGAGGTTCAAAGTGCTCACCAAACATCTAGAAAAATTATTTGAGGGCTCTAGTTTCCAAAATAGGGTCACTTGTGGGGTAGCTCAATTGTTTAGGCACCTCAGGGGGTCTGCAAACCCGACATGGCGTCTGCTAATGAGTGCAGCTAATTTTGTGTTCAAAAATTCAAATGGCGCTCCTTCCCTTTCGAACTCTGCCGAACGCCCAAACAATTGATTTTTAACACATATGGGGTATCAGCGTACTCAGGAGAAAATGCACAATAAATTGTAGAGTGCACTTTCTCTTTTCTCCCTTGTGAAAATTTAAAAAAATTATATGGCTAAAGTAACATTTTTGTGTTAAAAAGTAAAATTTTAATTTTTTCCTTCCACATTGCTTTGGTTGCTGTGAAGCACCTAAAGGGTTAATAAACTTTTGGATGTGGTTTTGAGCAGAGTGAGGGGTGCAGATTTTAGAATGGGGTCACTTTTGGGTATTTTCTGTCACCTCGGCCTCTCAAAGTCACCTCAAATGTGATGTGGTCCCTAAAAAAAAAATTCGTTTGTAGATTTTGTTGAAAATGAGAAATTGCTGATTAACTTTGACCCCTTCTAACTTTGTAACGGAAAAAAATTTTGTTTCGAAAATTGCGCTGATTTAAAAGTAGACATGTGGGAAATGTTATTTAGTATTTATTTTGTGTGACCTATTTCTCAGATTTATAGCCATAAATTTTCAAAATTTGAAAATTGCGAAATTTTCCAAATTTTTGCAAAATTTCCTAAATTTTCACAAATAAAACGCAAAAAGTATCGGCCTAAATTTACCACTGACATGAAGTACAATATGTCACGAAAAAACAATCTCAGAATCGCCAGGATCCGTTGAAGCGTTCCAGAGTTATAACTTGTCAAAGTGACACTGGTCAGAATTGCAAAAAATGGCCCGGTCATTAGGGTGTTTTAGTGGCCGGGGGTGAAGGGGTTAATAACAGCACAAGTGATCGCCCAGACACCAGCTTACTGCAGCACGATCATGTTTGCTGCTACTAAAGAGAATGTAAATGGTCTTATTTAAAATCAGCTGATTATTCATTTGGCCATCTGGACCAGACCTTCAGCCTTATTCAGATGTTTCATGCACATGTTCTGTCCCTTTATTTCTTGAACAGAACATGTACCTGTTATAATCTATGGAGCTGTTCACATGTTTGTGGACCACGGATCTACAAAAATATCACACTGAACCCTGGATAAATATAACCCATATAAGTCTATAGGCTCGTGAAAACAACAGCTAGCACAAGGATGCCATACATTTACAATCCATTAGCTGTCTATTTTTAAAGGGAACCTATCAGGTGCAATTGGCAACCAGAACCACAAGCAGTTCTGGATGGATATTGCTAATCCCTGCCTAGCAGTCCCTATATCTAGTAACATAGATAGAGATTTTTAGAAAAGCATTTCTAAAGATTTTATAGCGTATACTAATGACCAAGGGCAGTAGCCCCAAGGGCGTTGCTAGTCGCCCCCATTACCATGTTAGTACGTGCCTGTGGGTGTGCTAACATGCTAATGAATGCGCAGCGTCAGAGGAGATCTCTCACCGCTTGATGCTGGATTTCGGCTCAGTGCGCATGACCCCGAACTTCCAGGGTCATGTGCACTGAGCTGAAATCCAGCATCAAGTGGCGATGGCAGCGGAAAGGTGAGTGAGATCATCCTATGACGCTGCACATTCATTAGCATGTTAGCACTCCCATGCTAATTGGGGTGACTGGCGAAGAAAGCAACGCCCTTAGGGCTAGTGCCCTCGCTCATTAGCATACGACATAAGATCTTTAGAGATACTTTTTCTAAAGATCTCTATCTATGCTAGTGTATACAGGGATGGTTAGGCAGGGATCAGCAATATACACCCAGAACTGCTCGTGTTCTGGGTGCATATTACACGTGACAGGTTCCCTTTAACATGGTAATAAAGTCACTGATAAAATACTTATGGTTACATGTGCCATGGACCAAAAAATGGACCAAAGATGCATGGACATCTAATCCAAAAGACCGATGAAAATTAGTCTTTTTTTTACCCACCTTAGACATCTGAATGAGGCCTTACTGAGCTTTTTATAGGCATATTTTTTTTTTTCAATGCACTTGTGCAAATTACTCCTTAAATTGTTTAAAAGAACTGAAGTCCTCAGTGGTTGATACCTTTTAATGGCTAACTGAAAAGATGGTAATAATAGCAAGCTTTCGAGACTACTCAGGTCTCTTCATCAGGCATGGTATAACAAAATCTGAAGTGTCACATTTATACACAACAGGACATAGAATAGTGCAGTAAAAAAAACAAAAAAAACAAAACCAAGTTATATGAAACAGAACTCTCTATGGCAGGGGGGGGGGCGGGGGGGCAAACTGTTGTGGCCATATATTTTGCTGCAGTTCAGTGTGAAAGTTTTATTGTCCTCGGATTAGGATCTAGTCCAGGGCTGTGACACGCTCGGATGGTCAGAGGAGCACATCTCTTAACTGATGTAAAAAGACATGAATCCATGAGACACATTCATTCCTGCTCTGAATGTGTCAAAGGTCATCATAACTTTGTACTCCCATAGTCCATCTCTCTGGGACTTGAAGTTTCCTTTCAATACCAGCAATTTCATGTCCATATTATATTATATTTGGCTAACACTGTGCAAAGATATATTTTACCCTTAAACATAAGTCAAATTGTCCTCATCTCTCACAAGTTTTGCTGTTTCCTGTAATGTATGAACCATAATATCTCCCGCAGAATAAAATCATTGTTATTTTTACCTTTAACGTCATATCGTCTGAACAGGAGGCCAGAAGCATCCCTGATGGGTCCCATTTAATAGCATTAACTTCATTCTAAGAGACAAGACAAGGTTACATTATAAACGGAAATTCCACCCATCATCCAGCGGAGGGCAGTCACGTATCACTTTACCGCACACTGTACACCCATATTAAAACATTTTCTTCCTTAGTGTTAACATATGTTCAATGAGGATTCAACATAAACCTGTTTTTTCGGGGCAGCACCTTGTCTGTAAATTTCCAAGGTTAATGTAAAAGCTGAAGTTGTTAACTTCAGGAAATTACAAAATATCTTTCAGCCAAGAGTGTTAAACACATCCTTGAAAAAGATTAAGGTGTTGGATTTTATTTAGTAGAAAGGTGGATTAAGCACCAGGGAGTATGTTGGCATGGAATAAATGAAGGATGAGAACAGTAAAAACAACTGAAATAAAACTATTAAGAATAACAGGCCTACCTGGAGACGTTGTAAAGGGGCAGTTACACACCGCAAGTTTTTCAAATCACTGACAAGAGATTTGTGGGTTTTAATAACAATTTCCGGGTGCTAAAGGATATATCCATGAGTAAAGTCCTTAATGCAAGTGGGGAGAATACTGAGGTCTAGCAGAAATCCCTTCGTTAAAGTGAACCTGTCAGGTCTAATATGAACCCAGAACCACGAGCAGTTCTGGGTGCATACTGCTATTCCCTGCCTAACCGTCCTTTGCATATGTGTCGCCCCGGCCACAGCGGTCACCCCAGGGACACCACTCCACCTCCAGGGACTTCTTCTGATCTTCTGGCGACAGGTATGTCAGGTTATTTATATCTGAGTCGTGACGCCACTCAGTTTGCGGTCAGGGTATGGGTGACCGCCACTGCAGTTTTAACGAGCGTCTGGGGCTGATTGAATCTGCAGTCGGATGGTGTGGCCTCCCGAGAGTGAGGCTGGCCCCAGGGGCTCGGGTGTATGCATGTGCCGTCCCCGTGCCAGCAGCCGGCACTGGTCGGATCCGGGCCTGCTGGGGTGGTGGCTCGAGGGTCTTCAGACCCGGGAGACCCCCGGGTATGCTGAATAAATGGGGGGGGCGTAGATGTACGGGCTAGGCCGTATTAAGTTTGTGACGCCACCCACGGTGTGTGGTGAGTCGGGACACCACTGCTGCCGTTATGGTGCACCCCGGGGGAGATTTAGTGCCAGCTGGATGTTAACCCCTCCGTGGGTAGGGATGGTTGCCCCGGGACCCACTTGTTTCCGGTCCTGGTTTCAGGGTCCGAGTACCCACCTTTGTGCTCCAGTTTCTGGGTCTGTTCCCCATATGGGTGGTACTGTGGTCTTATCCAGCTCAGCTGTGGGATGTTGCCTTATTACAGGTATATGGCTGAAGAAACATAGTATGTTTCCGAGAAGGTTAGACTTGGTGGTCACTGTTTAATACCAGTTACTGAAAGCTCAAGCCCCTTTGTAGCATGGGTCAGGGGTATTCTGTATTTGTAAGCGCCTAATCAGGAAAGTCTGTTTTTTCGACTGCATTATAGTTTGCTACACTTTGGCTGAAAATAAAAGCCTTACATTTCCTTTACATACAAATCAAAAAAGTCAGTGGAGCCTCTGTTAGGAGTCTCAACACAGAAACCAGCCAGATATCCCTCCGGGAAGGGCCCAGCCAAGGGGTGACTCTAGGAGACCACCATAACCACGATATTAAGTGGCCCTTTTAGTCAATATCCAACTTTTTGACAAGTTGTTGGTCTACTAGGCATTGCTCCCATCTAGCCAGAATCCTACTCCACACTGATGAGGGGCAATACCCCGAAACCACTGTCTGTAGATGGATACCTGGCCTTGGCTTTTCCCTTGTCATATCTTTAAACTTGTCAAAAAGTTGGATATTGACTAAGGGCCACTTAATATGGTGGTCTCCTAAAAAGAGCCACCCCTTGGCTGGGCCCTTCCCGGAGGGATATTTGGCTGGTTTCTGTGTTGAGACTCCTAACAGAGGCTCCACGGACTTTTTTGATTTGCATATTTCCCAGGGGGTACCTAGGATTTCACTGTCTTGAGCGCCCTCGCTGGCTGCCGGCGGTGTTTTCTCTGGCTGGTCTCCCCGAGATCAGTGATGGTTTTGTCTTATTTCCTTTACATGGACTGTTTCTGACTGACTGCCTTGCCACCCTATAATGCCTACAGCACGTTACACCTAATAAAGTATTTATTACATATAATCTATTATATTCACTATGACCCCTTGGCTCAAACAGAACTATATGTACAATAGCTCTAATATGGTAAAATGCTCATATATACACAATAACTGAAGAACAGACATTAAGCAGAATGGGTGCACCAAAACAGATGTGTGCTTAAAAAGATCATGGTGCAACAAAAGCTATATAACCATGTGATAAATTAGGCTAATTTTTGTCCTATTGTAATTAAAACTCCAGCTACAGCAAAAGGCTGCTTAACTATGTAACCAATAGGGGTAATTCACAACTGATTATAATGTCTGACAGTATAATGATGGCTTAAACTACCGTATGTAATAGGTTATGATGGTTATTCACACCAGAGTGACAAATCAGCACTACAATATTGCCTAAACTAAGTACCATTACTAGCTATAGAACAAAGTTACCATAAAGGGTAAATTACCAACATGTTGGTTGCTGAATGGCTGATCCCATGTTTTTGGCCCTGACATGTTTTGTCATCCTTCTTTAGGGGGCTCTAACTGGAGCATGATCTCTGTAAACAAGGCTGATTCACTAGCCCACCCCCCCACATTGGAGGCCCTTTTTATTGTTATATTAATTATATTTTCATTAAAGAATTCTTCTGGTTATAATGTGTCACAATATCTTCTGAGTAAGGTATGTCAGTCTGGGAGATGCTGGGATTTGGTTTTAATTATGGAAACATACTGAATATCAAGAACTAGTTACAAAAGGTGTGTGTTGCTTTTCCCAATACATGAATGTTGGCCAGTGACCATTATTTTATTTGCTTTCTGAAATGGTTATTCATTTCAGATATCAGGATTTCTCAACAGCATTGACCCATCTTTAAGATGTTGCCCGTCTTTAACAATTGTTCTTTTATATGTTAAAGGAATCCCAATGTGTTTGGTGAAGGCACTGAATTGATCTTCCGACGGCCGTTTCGCACCTGACAGGTGCTTCTACGGGTCAATGTTTGTGTGCATCCATCCCTACCCCTCCCCTTGCATGCCTAAAGATTAAGTCCTCTGAATGTTTTCCACTGACCAGTGAGTTGCCTGCATTTCTTAAGTTTTTGAAGCATTGATCTTACATAATGGCTATTGCTTTTCTACGGAAGCCTTCACTTTAGGTGCATTTTGTTTTTTCTGGTCGTTCCTCATACTGAAGATGGGAGAATGTTCTTCATATGTATTACAATAGCCATTATTCTACTTAAAATGACAGATTATGAAATGCTTACTGTATGTCCTTGGAAGGTTTTAACTGGGCGGTCAGAACCGAGTCTGCAGACATGAATACACATATCTGTGCTACAGGAGGCAAAGGTGGTATTGTTCTGCCAGTCTACATCCAATGCGGGAGCTGCGGGGAAAAGACAACACCAAATGTCATTGTTATAATCTTATCTATAGGCAACATTGGGATGGAGAGAAACGTAGATAAACATAGATTTCACTTGCATTTTCTTATAAGACAGCGTATTATTCCCTTTTCATGTATAAGATGTGCATTCTGTTAGCGTTTGTAATAGCTGGCTTAGTGCCTCATCATCCGGAATCTGAAGGCATAAATATGGTCTTCCACAGCTTGGCACATAAATATAATTGAGTTTTATGGAGCCAAACTTGTCCCCACACAAATATTGCTTAGTGCACAATTTTATATAGGAAGTGTGAATAAATCAAGTGAGTCTTGTTAAAATATAGACTTACTTTTCGAGAATCCATGCTGATGTGTTGGAAAATGTAATCAGCAACCTGCATTCCTTAAGGCAATTTACCACATTTGCGGATGTTCTGGAATCAGACGTGGGCAGAGATGGGGCAGAACATTAAAAGCCCTTTAATATTGTGTGGGTTCACTGTCATTAAAACCACTGTAAACCATCAATGCAATTGTGACGCCCTGGACTAGCCAGGTAGTTACAGGTAGACCCCCTGCAGAAACACCAGCCCCTAATAAGGTGACACCAGCCAACCTACAAAACCCTTGTCACCTCTCTGAATTCAATGGTCACACCAGGAGGCGGAGCCAGGCAGTTGGCCACACCCACAGAGGAATACAGAGGGCCTGAGACAGGAAACAGTCAGTCAGTTCACCGTGGGGAGCACAGTGTTGAGTAGTGAGTGGAGTTCAAGTGCAGCAGGCCTGTGGCGTCAGGTCTGCAGCAACTGACTGGTGCCGGGGTCGTAGCCCTGGTACCGTGGCAAGGAGGCAGACTGTGGTTGCCGCCTGCAGGAGCCGGGAAGACTGCTGGTGGAATCTTAAGGGACCGGGACAGGGTAGTGGCCCGCCGGAACCGAACCGGGGAGCCAACTGGAAACCGGAGCACCAGGAGGGGTACTCCGACCCAGAACCAGGTCCAGAAGCCAATGGACCACGTCGAATTCACTGATTGAGGTCTGGACCTTAAGTCCTTTCCCATCCCAAGACCCGAAAGACTGCAACACCCCACCGAGGGGGATAGAAAGCCACCACACAGGCAGAGATCCCACGGGCTAGCGCCTGCGGGCAAACAGGTACACATCAAGCCGGGGAGCGGACTACCATTGCTGAAGCATAGGCAGTCAAGTTCTACAAAGAGGTGCAGGAAAAAGGTGGGAGCCACCAACCTGAGAAAGGGGCAAAGCGCAGCCGGCTGCGGGCACCAACCACCATCCTTTTTGGTTTACCAGAGACTCCGGTGTATCTGTCATAGTGTGTACAACAGTGCCCTCGGGCCACGCACCGCAGCATACCATCTTGCCCGCACCTCACAACCACCGGGCCCCGGGACCATCACCCCCTGCCCACGGAGGGGTCAACACCAGGCTGCATAACACAGTCCCCGGGAGACTAGTTAATGGCAGCGGTGGTGCCCACATTCATGACAACCTGTGGATGGCGTCACGAACTTACACCTTTAAACTCTACGACCTCGGCCGTGACCTACCCCACCGAAATCCCTACACGTAGCGCCAACTCCCTTTCAGAGTGACGTTACCTCCGAGTCCAGTAGGAGCTTGAGCCACCCACCGACGAGTGCGGACCAGAGCTGCTCGGCAGCCGGCCGAGCCCCGGGGCGGTACACAATGACTGCACAAGATATTGGAAGGTGTCCTGTGGCACTAAAATGCTGTGTGACCTGGAAGTTTTTATGAGATGACTCAAACATACATCTCAGACACCCAAATAAATTCAGATTTTTGGAATTTGGAGATCAAATCAACACATTGACCGCTGTCATGTTCCTCAAACTATTCTGGAACACTTTGCAAAATGACATGGAGCATTACTCTGCTGCAAGAGGCCACTACCATTAGGGAGAACTGCTGCATTGAAGGGGTGTACTTAGTCTATAAAAGTATGTGTCAAAGTAAGGCCAAAAGGTTTATTAGCAGAATTACAGTCACTATCAGTTCTGTCGCTTATCCGTGTTATGTAAATAAAAGCTCATAACCTGACTTTAAATTCTTCAATTGTTTAATAAATTACTCTTTTTAAAGCTGAAACCCTCCCAAATTTGGCTTAGGTTATGAAAATAAAGTTGCAGCAAAGCTGAAATATTGATCATTTAATGAACACCAAAAGGTCAGATTTTGGCAAGACAAAAGTTTTGTTTGCCTTGTCATATATTGCACCTAATCCTAGTTTACATCCTCACCTGTGCTCACTAAAATGATCAGTTAATTAGTGGGTGTGTATAAAAAACCCCAGCACCCCAGACCTTCACTTGAACTGCAACTTAACCTTTGACAACATGCCAAAAATCCACCCTGCAACCAAAGCCTTATCAAGAGCCTGAACAGATCCACTGCAGGAGGTGGCTGGCACCTTTATTGCGTCTCAGCGTCAAGTACAAAGAATTAAAAAAAAAAAAAAAAAAAAAAAAAAAAAAAGATTTGAAGAGACTGGAGGAGATTTTTTTTGACAAGCCCAGGTCCAGCAGACGCCACAAAACAACTACTCAGGAGGATCGTTTGTTGGTTAGAAAATCTAAAGCCAGCCCCTCTTCCACTGCAGCAGAGCTCCAAAAGACCTTGTCACCTCAAGTCCCTGTGTTAACTAGAACAGTTTGTAGGATTCTGTCTCGAAATGGCCTCCATGGTCGAATCAGTTCCCAGAAGCCAGCACTAAAGAAAATTAAAAAAAAAAAACCCAAAAAAAACAAAAAAAACAAAAACGTGTGGCATTTGCCAAGTGCCTCAGCCTGCTAAACAAATGGGTGCTGGAAAAGTGGCAGAAGGTGGATTTCTCTGAATTTTCAGTTGAATTACACCACAGCCACCGCAAATACTGCAGGAGAGCTACTGGAGCCCATATGGATCCAGGAAACAGTTAAGTGTGGTGGTGGAAAGATCATGGTCTGGGGTTACATTCAGTAGGGGGGGGGGGGGTGTGCAAAACATTTGCAAGGTGAAAGGCAATAGCCATAGCCTAAAATATCAAGAAGTATTAGCTACCTCTTACATTCCCAATCATAAAAGGGGTAAAATTCTGCAGCAGCGTGGTGCTCCATCCCATACATCCATCTCTACAACAAAGTTCCTCCTGGCAAACAAGATCAAGGTGCTCAAGGACTGGCCAGCCCAGTCACCAGACATGAACATCATTGAGCATGTTTGGGGTAGGATGAAAGAGTAAGCGTGGAAGACAAAACCAAAGAATCTAGATGAACTCTGGGAGGCATGCAAGACTGCATTCTTTGCTATTCCTGATGACTTCAATAAATTGTATGAATCTTTGTTGAACCGCATGGATGCAGTCCTTCAAGCTCATGGAAGTCACACAATATTAAATATGGCTCTAACACCACAACTTCATTCACCAATGTTATGCAACATTTCTGTCTTAAAAGTTAATAATTTGTTTGCATTTCACATTACTTTCTATGGGCGACAAAACATTTGTCTTGCCAAAATCTGACCTTTATGTGTTCATTAAAATATCACTATTTCAGCAACTTTATTTTCATAACCTAAACCAAATTTGGGAGGGTTTCAGCTTTCAAAACAGTAATTATGAAACCAATGGATGAATTTAAAGTCAGGTTATAAGCTTTTATTTACATAACACGGATAAGCGACAGAACTTGTGTCAGGGACTGTACATTGCTCCATAGAATAATTCTGATGCTCCTGTGCATTGTACATTCCTTTATCTATGGACAGGGCAGTTGGACGAGTTTATAGTTATGGGGCCCCATATGCAACAAGCTGTGACGTCAAAGCTAGTATTTTTATGTATTCTCCATTCTGGGGCTTGTGTCCATTGAGAGCCTGCAACACGGGATCTATTTAACCCTATTGTTGGGATTTACATTTTTGAACCATGTCTTTGTCCCACTATGTACACTGACTCATTGCCCTTTGAACCTGAGGTCTTTTTGCCAAAATTCAGCCCTTGCGCAGGGGACTGTTCACACAAAATAAAAACAACCACCATGGGCTCCCGCCATATTTTGATTGCCAGTCAGGTAAAGCCAGGCAGCTGGGGGCTGGGATTCTCCGCAGCCCGTAGCCGCCCCTGGAAATGGCGCATTATTTTTTAGCGCCATTTCCAGGCGCATTACCTGGCTTGTCCAGCAGCCCTGTTGGGTGGCACGCTGGGTAATAAAGGGGTTAATACCAGCTTTGTATTCTCAGATACAAAGTCCAAAATTTATGGTGTCATGCCAAATTAGATGTGTCCACCATGAATTTCTAGTAAACCAAAAAAAAAAATAATTAGAAAACAAAAAACATTGAGACTCCATCTTCATTATAAAAACAATCCTTAGTCTGACGTAGTCCACAGGGACAGTAATGTCAGCTCTGCTTCATCACTGAGCACAGTCTATACAAAGTGAGAAGCAAAGAGAAACATGTCTGCTCTGCTACATCACTCTGTACAGAGTGAGATGCAGGCTGACAGTGAGGGGATGATTGCACTTGCGTCTCGCATTGCATTAATCTGCACCTGACGCTCTCAGGAGAGGAGCACATAAGCTACATGGAAACATGCAGATGACCCGCTGCTGTGGGGAGAATGTACGCCATGTTACGAGATCTCGCACAGTGACCATGAAAGTTCAGTCACCAGGACGTTTGATGACGTCAGTCATGTGACCAGTCTGTAGCCAATTAGGTAATAGAACATTCACACCTGACTTGTCACATGATTATGACGTCACGGAAGGTCCTTTTAGTCAGAGGGGCTTACCGAGGGGTTAAGAAATGGCAGATAATAGGAAAGTTGAAGGACCAAGCAAAATATCTGAGCTGCTAGTAGAATTGCTGGAGAGAGACAGAATACATGCTTGACTGCAAAAGGCCTTCAGGAAGATTTAGCAAACCCCTACACAAATATGGCTTTCATGGAAGAAGCAGAAGAAAACTTCTGCATCCTGTGGACCGATTAGGGTAAATTAGAACTCTTGCCACAAGGATCAAAAAAGGTATTTGGGAAAATAAAAAAGGCACAATTTCAGGAAAAGAATATCTTGCTACCACTAAGTATGGGGGTAAAAATCATTCTTTGGGGTTGTGTTACAGTCAATTGCACAGAGAACATTCCACAAGTAGAGGGAAGAATGGATTTAATTAAATTTAAACAAATTCTTGATGCAACAAAACACCATCTGTAAAAAAAAAAGCTGAAGTTAAAACGAGGATGGCTTCTACAAATGGATAATGATCCTATGCACAACTCTGAAGGTTTTACAATGGCCCTCAGTCCTCTGATCTGAACATCATTGAAAATCTGTGGCTAGACTTCAAGAGCAGTGCATGCAAAACCACCCAGGAATCTCACAGAACTAGAAAACTTAAGGAAGAAAAGATAAAAAAAAAAATCCCCCTAAGATTTGAATAACTTGGCTGGCTACAAAATGCGTTTACCAAACGTGACACTTACCAAAAGGGGGTGCTACTATGTACTAACCATGCAGGGTGCCTAAAGTGCATCTTCCAAATTTTACTTTGTTAATTTAAAAAATGTAAAATGAGAAAAAAAAAAAATTTTTTTGTTGCCTAAAATACAAAAGGAAATGTGTCATCTTTAAAGGGAAGGTTTTTTATTTTTGTTTTAGTTATGAAATAAAGTATTTTTAATACAAAATTAAACTGTTTAGATTTTATTTAATTCTAGTTTTTTTGAAGCACTGGGGTCTGCCATCTTGAATTTGCTGTGAGTAATGACAGTTACTCACCTCATTTATGACAGCCCATGTGCATAGAAGACAGTTGTTGGACTCCGACCGCTATACTTAACACAGCAACAGCGTCGTCGGTCATCTGGACAAGCCCCCTGGGCTGTCCAGATCACAGCAGAGGGAGGATCTCTCTGCCATCTTTGTGGAGCTCACAGCGTATGCTGTGTGCTTAATTTTCCCATCACCTGCTGGGATGGATGGAGTGGG
Organism: Anomaloglossus baeobatrachus; assembly: GCF_048569485.1. NCBI lineage: Eukaryota > Metazoa > Chordata > Amphibia > Anura > Aromobatidae > Anomaloglossus > Anomaloglossus baeobatrachus. The sequence goes on along the minus strand of NC_134354.1, from coordinate 173,637,314 downwards.
TACCGGTGCCGGGCAGTGCTGATTGCAGTAACTGATCCTGGTGTGCTGCTCCCCACTCTGCCGCTCAACCCCTCCACTCTGTCGTTCACCTTAGGCCTCCACTGCGCGTTGCTATGTACTATGATTGCTGACAGGGCAGGCTGCCAGGGGCGCAGGTCTCAGGTGAGTGCATATGGCTGGGAGCGGTGACCGTGGTGTGACATCTACAGCCTACGCAGTACTGCACTACAGATCATCCCTCCTCGCTGCATGTCACCTCGGACCTCCAATCCCGGCAGCACAGTATATGGTGGGGCGGGATACAGTGAGGAATTGGGATACAGTCAGTGGGGCATTGGGATACAGTGCGGCATAGGATACAGTGGAGCACTATGCAGCTGGCCTTAGTGGCACTTTAGACATTAGGATCACTTTGCGGCCACCAACAAAATGGCTCCGTACTGATCCTAAACTTAATCTTCCCTTATCCTTTTGGAAACACCCACATTTGGAGGGGGGAGGTAACATTACACAGGAGAGCAGATTCTGCCCACTTTTACTGCAGTTGTAATGTGAGCTAGTTCTACAGTAGCTCTACAGCACGATTTTAGCAGCTGCTCCCCTAGTGTTTAAGAGTGGAAAATAGCAAACGTTTTGATATTTCTCAATTAGAAACATTTAAACACATTAAAAAAAAAAAAATACTTCCTATTTTCAGTTATTAGAACATTATGACACCTTCCCTTTAACTTCATGCGTTTTAGACATAATTTCATCTTTAACTTGCTTAATTCTTCATAACAGTAATTTTGCCCAAACTTTTACATCCCATTTTATGACAAAGATGGATTCCATCTTCAGATTCACCAGGTAAGTGGATTCTTGTGGTTTCTCTATTCCCCACTCCCACTTTGTAGTAGTGAGCCACAGAAATTTATTCACTGTAAATTGAGTTTTTGAAGAAAGTTCAGCAATGCTGATGAATTGTAATATCAAGAGATCCGCTCATCTCTAATTTCTTTGGAGTGAATGGCTTTGCTTTGACTAAAATATACATTGCAATGAATGGAGACCACAGGAATGACTTCATATACTGTAAAATACAGAAAATTAAAGACATTTCCATTGACAAAACATATGATACCTGAATGGAAGGGAAACTGTTGTTTTGCCTCTCCCGTGTGAGCATCCCAGATTATTGTTGTCTGCAAAGCAAAAATACAGAAGCAGTATTAATTGTCAGATTAGAGAATTTATGCCCTAAATGATCTTACGCTTATACAATTTTATCCCGATAATTACTTTTTCATCTGGAATATTTGAGCCTTTGGCGAAACTGGCAAGGAATATTTTGCAGGTTACTCATTCCTCAGGCATTTCAGTAGATCTGTTGTCTTAATCCCTTCAAAAAAGTTTAACCATTTACAGCAGTCCAAAGTAATAACCCAGAGTCATTGTACTAAAGGGCAAGACTGAAGAAATCTTCAGATATGATATGAAAGATGGAGAGAATAGTATTACGGTTCTGCCAAATAAATAATGCTTGGTGAGCTTTATCACAGATTATAGATGGGTAGAACCAGAAATGTACAGTGCTTGCAAAACTATTCACCACCCTTGGGTTTTTACCTATTTTACTACATTACAACTTGTTTAAATATTTTTTTAATCTGATGTGTGTGATACATCAGCACTAAAAAGTCTGTTTGAAAGTGTAGTGAGAAAAAAAAAAAAAAAATTTATGGGATAAAATAAATATTGACGTGTGCATATGTATTCACCCCTTTTGCTGTCAAGTTCCTAAAAAGTTCCTAAAAAGTACCTTCATAAGTCACATTATTCATGAAAGGAAGTCCATCTGTGTGCAATCTGTGTCACATGCTCTGTACACACACTTTTCTGAAAGGCCACAGAGGCTGCAACACCACTAATAGGACACACACACACACACACACACACACACACACACACACACACACACACACACACACACACAAATCTCTGATCCCACGGAGCACCAGCAAATGGAAAAACATGGCACCACAACAAGCCTACCAAGAGGGCTGCCCACCAAAACTCTTAGCCTGGTCAAGGACTTAATTAGGGAGGCAGCCTAAGGACCAAGGGCAACCCTGAAGGAGCTGAAAGGTTCCCAAGCAGAGACTAGAGTATCTGTCCATACGACTGCAATAAAGCGGGCTTTACACGCTAAGATCGCTGCAGCGATTTCGTTTGGGTCATTGATTTTGTGATTAACATCCGGCCGCTGTACCAATCTCGTTGTGTGTGACTCCAAGGAGCGATTTTGGATCGTTGCAAAAACATCCAAAAATCGCTCCTCGTTGACATGGGGTCCATTCTCAAATATCGCTGCTGTCGCGTGGGCGAAGTTGATCCTCGTCCCTGTGGCAGCACACATTGCTACGTGTGACGCCGCAGGAATGAGGAACCTCTCCTTACCTGCCAGCAATGAGGAAGGAAGAAAGAAGGTGGGCGGGATGTTCATCCCACTCATCTCCGCCCCTCCACTTTGATTGGCCGGCCGCTTAGTGACATCGCAGTGACATCACTGTGATGCTGAACGTCCCTCCCCCTTGAGGGAAGGATTGTTTGGCAGTCACAGCGCCGCCGCCGACCAGGTAAGTGCGTGTGACGCTGCCGTAGCGATAATGTTCGCTGCGGCTGCGATCACCAAATATCGGCATAACGATAGGGGCGGGGGCTATCACGCTCGCCATCGCTAGCATGGCTAGCGATGTCACTGTGTAAAGCCCGCTTTAGTCATACACTCCATAGACCAAGCCAGGATAGAAGAGTGACCAGAAAAAGACTTTAGTCAAAAATTGGAAGGCTCATTTTGATTTTTCCAAAACACATGTGGGAGACTCCCTAAAGTATGGAGGAAGGTGCTGTGGTCAGATAAGGCCAAAAATGAACTTTGGCCACCAAGGTAAATGATATGTCTGGTGCCAAAATCAGCAAAGCTCTTGACCCCAAGAACACTATTGGCAGCTGGCAGTAAAAATGGTCCTAATCAAGGGCAAGATGGAAGGTTTTATGTATGGGGATATTTACTGTACCAAAGCTTAAACCTAGTGATGAGCCTACTAGTTGACTACAATATTTTGTTTGGATGTCCATCTCTTGCCTTTTTAATGAATGGACCTCATTTTATATAGTCTTCCAACTGTTAAGGCACTCACTTGATGCAGTTTGGGAGTTTTCTTGGCCGAGACTGCTATTGACTAACTGGATGATGCTGTGTTTCTATACTAGAAAAATCTTCATGGCTGCTCCTCGTTCTAGCCCCTCATTGGCTCTCCTATGAGATAGCAGGATGCAGATTTTTCTTTATGACATCCAGGGGTCAGCTGATGACCCCTATTGTCATCACAGTACTTCTATGAAAACCAGCACATGGGAGGCATTTTAAAAAGGAGGCTGATGTTTTTATATATACAGCAATGCTTTGTCATTGCTGTATATAGGACAAGTGATCAGTACAAGATAGGAAAAAAAAAAAAAAAAGTCAAATCACTTTCAAAAACACAAATTAGGAACAAAAAAAAAACAACATTTGGTATCGCTATTGTTTGTAAAAGTCCGATCAAAATCTAAAATAAATTAATCCGGTAAACAGTGTAAAGTAAAAAGTAATAACAGGCAATTCAAATTGTATATATCCAAACATATCAATTAACACATCAGCTTGGAGCGCTAAAAATCAAGCTCTCCTACAGCTTCATATCCCAAAAATAATTAAATGTACACACAGAATACTAAATAAATATCCCCAAAAGCAGTTGCAGAATTTCTCTTTTAGCCATTTTTTTAATATATAAAAATAGACTTAATAGAGCTTGCCTATGTATGCTTGGGCTCTCTTTGGTGGCACCAGCCAACTCAAAATAGATTGGGTATTCCATGGATATGTCATGAAAATTTCTTGCATTCAAAAATGTTCCCGTTGACCTTCCTATTAAAATGATTTTCTATATACATTTTTCTGTATTTGCAATTTTGGATAAATACATACCTTATCAACTCCTGCACTCAGTATGTAATTCCCCTTCTTATTCCACTTCAGTGCAAAAATGGGACCTTTATGTTGACCTAAAGTGCTTGCAAGATTGCCTGAAAAGAGAAAAACAATTCTTTACTTTGTAAAAATTTCCATAATAGAATTAAAGGGAAATTTTCTCTAATTGTTTGCATTTACAGATCTACTGCAGAAAACTGGCTATGGCTCCTGATGGGACAGAATAATGTGAAGATATCACATCTCTGTATAGTACAGTTAATGGGCACTATGATAGTGGGTTATCAATGTTACCTGGATCATGTTCCCTGTATAGCAAATTGTATATAAAAATAGGATAGCCATCAGTATTGTAGATATAGGCGTAATTACCACGATAGCAAGTATGGGGACCTCACAACCAGAAGAGGATGGGACAGAGGATCATAATCTGCTCAATCTTTGAAAATTGAATGGAGGTAGACATTCAAAGTTGAGTTACAATCTTACTTTGTACATATTTTTTTGGGTTCTAATATAGGTACCGTAGTTCTTGATATGGTATGAGAAATTGTTGTTCATAATGAAAGTGGAGGGGCTGACTTAGTGAATGTGTAACACTTAATTTTAGTTATTATTGAGCACTATATGTACCGATAGGGATGAGTAACTTTTTTAGGAAGAGTATGAACTAAGGGTCTGTTTACATGTACCAACTGGCGGCAATAAATGACTGCATATCAGTAACTTTTTATGGATCAGCAGTAGTTTTAATATCCCGTATATACAGACTGCACAGTAAATGATTAATAGATCCCTTGTTGCACATAGGCTGGCATGATTCTGGGCAGTGCCAGTCCTGTTTATTGAGGATGTGATGCCCAGAACAATCATCTCTTGCCCTGCAAAATGTTTGTGCATTGGGTGATCAGCACCTTGTTTAAACTGAAAGTTTGTCATGGGACGAGCATTCTTAAGAACTCTAGTTCACTATTATCTTTCAGTGTAAAAGTCTTAACACTTACCCATGCCTGATTGTTGGATTCTTCAGTTAACAGTCTTCAAAAGGGATTGGTCATTTTAACTTTAGGAGTTGGGCACATGACTTTTTAGCAGTTTCTAATATACAAGAATTACAGGTTCCCTTTCTGCACTTAGTTTCTCCTTATAGACTCCACACCTGCTTTCAAATGTCTGCCGATTGGGAGGGGGGCACATGACTAAAGTAGTTAAAATAAATAATTAAAAACAGCCTTCAGTTTGATCTGAAGTCATGGTGACTTGATAGATGAACAATCTGTAGGAACAATCTGTAGGAAGATTGATCTTGTGCAAGACTAGCTAGAAGACCATGGTGGACCTACGCTGTTCTCTTGATAGCATCAAGCCATCTGGTTGCTGGTCTCTTTTCCTTGTTTCTTCTATTCTTCTGATCATGGTGTTGTCCTCCAGTGATCGCTCACTTTGTATGAGGTGTCCAAAGTAGGTAAGTTGTAGCTTTGTGATCCTTGCTTCAAGTAACATGTCTGGCTTGACTTTCTTTTTGCCATTCAGGATATTGAGAACATCCTTTTCCAGCACCACATTTCAAATTCGTTGATTCTTATTCTGTATTGTTTACTTATCCAAGGTTTTGCATCCATATGATACTACAGAAAAGACCTGACAATGGTCTAAGTCACAAGTGAAATGTTCCTCAATTTTAAGACCTTTTCCAGTGACTTCATTGTTGATTTACCCATAGCCAATTCTCCTATTGACTTCCAGTTAATTGTGAGATCATTGATCTGAATAAAAGCTCTTTACAACTTCATTAGTCGCCTTCCATCTCAAATGTGTCTCTGTTGTACCGGTTAGTAGTCAAAATTTTTAAATTCTTTGTATTGAACAGGAGTCCCATGTTTGAGCTTTCCATCTTGACACTCCGTAATAGGTCCTTCATTCCATGTATGCTTGTTGCTATCAATGTAATGTGTATTTAAGACTGTTTATTCATCCAGCAATTTTGATTCCTTCTTTTTCGGCAAGTCTATACTTCTTGAACATAGCTGAAGAGAAATGGTGACAGGATGCAGCCATGTCTGACGCCTCGCGCTACTTTGAAACATGCAGTGTCACCGTTTTCTGTTCAAACGGTTGCTTTTTGATCAATGTAAAGGTTCCTAATGAGACAGTTCACCTCCAATTAAAATGTAATTCAGTTTTCCTATGATTTTCAATTGGAGGGGCAGACAAAGATTTGGTCACATGTTCCCTTGTCAACTGTCATTTTGAGACCTGAGCAATTTTTTTTTCTTAAGTATTAATACAGATTTCATTAATGTCATTCTTATGACAATCATCTAAGCAATGATTTCAAGTCAACCATTTTAATAAAAAAAAACCAAACATTTTTTGCTTGTAATTACACCAAACATATCTGCTTTAATTTAATCAACAAAGTACATTATATAAGCTTCACAAATCAGATTTTATTAGTTGTAATAGTAGCTTTAGAATGATCCACATTACGATCAATTACAAAACTGCAATTCTTTTTTCACTTTTATCCTTTGAACTTTATGTAATTTTTATGATGGAACATGGAATAACTTTAACGGAGCCCAGCTCTAGTTCATAATTTGTGAAGCATGGATTGATTTTTCTCAAATATACATAATCCGAGAACCAGGTTTCCATTGTTCCCATTATTCATCTCAATAACAAACAGCAGGACTCATCCGAAACAGTAGATCTTGCTGAAATGAGCCAGTGGAGTGTTAACAAGCTGTCATAAAACCCATATTTTAGTATTTGTATAATTTACGCTCTACCTACGCAAGATGTTTATTTATAGCCAACGTAGTTATTGTTTATGATTCCTAAAATACACTTGCTTGGACAAATCCTTTACACTAACTCTACGTACATAGCAAATTAATAGCACAGGTATGCAAAATTTGAGTTTACGGATGGATTAAACAAAAAACAAAACCAACCACACCTATCGACCAACTGTTTTCTTGTACCCCGATTTAACACAACCCCCCCACCCCCCCAAAAACAAAAAAAAACAAACAAAACAAACAAAAACACAATATAAAAAAACCCACACAATTTTTAATCATTACATATTGGTTTTTGCACAAAACACTCTTGAAATTACATCCATTAAAGGAGAATTTTTTTTTTTTTTTTTTTATTGCAGGAAAAAAAAACTAAGTAAAATCTATAATTGTTTCTTCATTCTGCCAATTGACTTGTAGAAGTCAGACAACTTTGCCATAATGACCCAACCCAAAACCCACACTTTCCCCTTTTTAACCTAAAATAAGACTGCGAGACATTGGATGTAAAAGGCCACAGCAACCCCGTTTATTAACACCAAACAAGCAATAACATTTCATCCATAAACATAGTAATATTCCATAAACATAACCACCAGCAAAGGAGGTGGGGGGGGGGGTTTAAATGATGAGTCCATTATACATGATTGCAATACCAGCTCCATCACATGCCCTCAGCCACACCACACCGGCTCGAGGACACCTAGCCGAGTGTTACCCGACCAATCTCCCACTGGGACCTAGCCCACCAGGGACCCACGTTAACATGTCCCGCTGTGACCCAGCACAGCAGGGACCCACCTTAACCAAGTATACCATTGCACCATCAGGGGTAACCTGTTCCTGCACTGGGTCCCCCTCCTCGCTCTTTGTGCAATCCACAGACTTCAAATAGCCCCTCCTTTCTGCCACAGTCCCGCCATGAAAAACCCAATCCAAGCTGACTCAATGGCTCGAGTAACCAATGCCTTGGTATCAATTCTAATCGAGCAAAACTGACCCCATTGGACCTCGCAATGCCAACCTGCACCAAACCACCAGTACAACAAGGCCAGCTGCACCCAAGACTTTCAACTAGCCGACCACAGCGTCCGATCCCACGTACCGCCTGCGCGACCAGTCCCCAACAAGCCACCTGAGCAGCCGTCCCCATCCTGAAGGAATAGGGTGCGAACTCTGCCTCGTTGAGACCTCAACGCTGCAGGCGCCTCTGAAAATTGCACACCAAATGATAATTAAGCAAAGCCAACTATTCTTATTGTAACAAAACAACCTACACTGGTTCCCTAACCTCTGACAGATTCTTGAAAATATGCCCTAAAACATACTAGGCAGTTATTCCGAAGACAGGAGCCCCTATAAATGACCACAGGACCCAGGCAGGAAGACAGGCAGTCTGGCCCAATATCACTGATCAAGCCCCTGGAATCCCCAGCGACCAAGTCTCCTCCACCTGCGCGCAGTACCAAAACCTTTGGTGGTGCTGTCAACCTTGCGTGATAGCAAAAATCCTGAAATATCCACCCATTCTGAAATATCCACCAAGAACAATTAGCAAAACCAATCCACCAAGGGATCACAACAACCCTGCCGAACTAAAAATCAGTCAAGCCGATCACCATTGAGAAGAAAAAAAAAAAAAAAAAGAAGATCACAACTATTCACCAATGTGTCAACACCCCCCACCGCCAGAGGCGGTCCCAAAATATAAGTCAGTACACCCTTCTGACCACCACATACTACTCAATGACCCATAAAAGGGGTGACCCACCCTAGTAACGGCCAAATGACCACCATTGATTGTGTGCATCACCTGCACACTCCCAACCCCAAATAAACAGCACTACCATTGCCACACTCTTACCAAAAGTTAAATGTAACACACACACACACACACACCCCCCCCCCCCCCCCCCCCGGAACTGCTGATACCATAACCCCGGGCCTGCTGTCAAAACTTTGCACCAACCAGGTGCCCCGTGCCCGCCACTTGGCCTTAAAGCACTGCAAACCAACCCCAAATGGAGCACAACCCCCCCGACAATTACTGGAGTCCTTTGAATCATTAAGATTCATTGCACCTGGCACTAGATTCCCATTCCATGGCATACCACCAGCCTTACATTGAGGAAAGGAAGATTGTAGTTGTGACCTGCTCACATGCACCTTCAAATACGCCTCACCTGAGGCTGCGCCATGAAAATTGTGTCCCCGTAATGCCAGCCAGTCCTGACAAATACGTGGGACCAAATGAGCCTCCTGGCTATGTAGCGCCGAAGGGGCTACACCACCACTTGAGACCAGTCACACGGCCATCGAAACAAAAAAGGTCATGCCTAATGCGCTATACACCATTCCTGTCAAACAGAACACCTATTAGCACTGGCTAGCTAGATAAACAATTTACCAACTGTGGCGACCCCCGATCCAAATAGTCAACAATGGGCCGCCCAACCCAAAAATGTCACTCATTCCTCGCACCGACACATTACCCGAGCCCCAACCATCTAGGAGCACCAGAAAAGAAACCAATTTATGACGATCCTACAGATATCTCCAAGACCCATATACGCGTATGGCAAAGCAGAGCCAACCGTACCAAAGAAAACCCCAAGCCCGTCGTAAGCAAGAAATTTATAATAAACTCTTATGGAGCTTCAACAACGGCTGTAACAAATACCACCCGATACGGTCCACGAAAGCTCAGCTGGCAACCCTAAGAGCCGCAGTGAGAACCCATGTGTATAAAACTTAAAATCTGCAAATCTGCCCTTGTGCAGATCCGACCAGACTCCAGTAAACCACCTCATAATAGCTGCGGATCATGCAAAAGCCCCAAGCGGCATGTGACGCACGCATTCAAATCAACCAAACGTAACCACTAAACAGCAGCACGATATACACTGGAATCTAATAATTACCCGTGACCTGACATCAGGGCCCACCAGGATGAACCAAACCCGTCTAACTATCAAAATACATGAGTGCCGCAAATACACCCTGGGCATAAAAGAAACACCTTAGCAGTCCCCAGATTAGTCCATGAATAGAAAATAAGCACTCGACCATCCCTGATCCCAGACTACCTGACAGTACCCTTAAACCATGAACTGCAAAACCGAAAAAAATTCAAACACTGACCACAGAGACACCGACCTCATGCCCAGCCGTGCCCCATTCCGAAACCCCCTGAAGAACACAATACCACCCTAGCGCACCCGAAACCATACGTATAAATCACCCTTACCACTCACCATAACCCAAGCATTAATACAAGGTGTGAGCCTTAATCTTACTAGGCTGACTCTGGAGTCCCACGGAACAGCCACATGTGTCCTCCACGTCGAGCACCGCCATCTTTTCCATGGATTGACGCAGGCTGCAGCCCTCCCGGGCCGCACTACAAGTGCCCGACCGCCTGTCCATCCAGGGACGCTTGTCAAAAAGGTCACCAGCTTTGCACATGATGCTGGGGACCCGTGAACGCACCACGCGGTCGTGCCATGCCAAACCCCCACGTCGTGGCCTGCCTGCATTGTAGCGGAACCACATGCTGCTGCCTGACTGCTGCCCGGGCCCTGCGCAGGCCGCACCTTCTTGAATATGCAGTCGATCACATGACCGCCCCTTTGGGCTCCAGGACTAGGGGCCCATTGGAACTCAGTAGCCAGGGACTCCTTATCTGTTTGAGGTACGGGCCGGTCAGTCATTCTTCGTCCACTGCTGCAGCTTTTCCTGGAGCCAGCGCAGTCCATGCGGCTCTGCCAACAGCCACTGGGACAGGGGCCTTCTCAGATCATCCTGGGTTCCACGATGATTTCAAAGTCTGCCAGTTAAGTAATGACCACCTCCCCACAGTTCTGCCCTATATATCCATCCAATAAACTGACCACTCACATGGCCCCATAATGCCGCCCTACACTTTCCCGCACAAAAAGCACTACATCTTAACCCTTCGCTACCCCTCAGGCCTAGCATCCCTCAGTCATGTTCGCCCTCCCTGGAGCCCCTTTGGGCCAGGCATCCAGGCTTGTCTTTATTAGAAGTTAATTCTTCTCTTCAAAGCCGCTCTCAATACCTTTTCTTTTATAGAATGCTGCGGATCATCTTTGTGAAGCACCCTGCACTAATCCTCCATGTTAATGTTCCATCTGCCTTGGTATATTCGTTCCATCTGCCTTGGTATCCTGATGAAATCTTTACCCTTGTTGCACCAAGGTTTTCAGGAAAGTAGTCCAAATAGGAACGTTTGAATTTACTTTTTTTTTTTTTTTTTTTTTTAAATTCCTTGCACAGCCCAGTTGTGCGCTCCAGAGTCCTTTGGGGATCAGATTCTCCTTTTTGCATTTGGATAAGAAAAATATGTCGCTGTCCAGTTGTGCGCATTGGATAAGAAAAATATATGTCGCTGTCCAGTTGTGCGCTTTGGATAAGAAAAATATGTCGCTGTCCAGTTGTGCGCATGCACAAAGTTGCACAGCCCAAAGTTTTGAAAGATTGCAGTATCTTCTCCACTATGAACTTAAATTTGGATCTTCGTTGTTAAAGAAATTTCTTCACAACTTTTAAAGAATCCCAGGCTCTCAGTTCATTTTTGTTTAACTTCTCAAGTCATCCTTCATGAGTTTCTGAATATACATACCCAATAAATGAATTCTTTCAGTTTAGCTTTGCACAGTCCCTGAAACTGTACACAGGTACTCAAGTCTCCTTTTGGTAGAGTTTTCACAAACTGCTTCATCAGTCCAAGCTTATCGGGAAGTGGAGGAAGGAGAACTTTAGTGGGTATTTCATGTATCCTCTTTGCTGCCCAGAGGAAAAAAAAAAAAAAAAAAAAAAAAAAAACACAAAAAAAAAAAACTTTCAGATCACCACGTTGACCATCCTTGATAGTCAAGCTTCTTTGGAATAAAATCTGAGTAAGTTCTCATAGCTTTCCCTCAAGTGCACAGCATGTCCTACAGGCACTTAAGCATACTTGCTGCCATTGTGCAGTAGCAGCTTTCAAACCTTTTTGAAAAATCAATAAGTTTCCACTCACTTTGTACTCAGTTACATTTTTCTGTCAGCTAGGAACATAACTGCAATACACTAGAGCACAATCTTGAGAAAAGTATTGAAGGAATTCCTCGTCTCTGCCTCTTTACCAGGTAGGGTATTAAGAGCTAGCAGGTTGTTTTCCTTTAGTATACAGCTAAAGTTCTACAGAATGTTTAGGAAGGTCCAATTCCCTGACCATCATTTAATTTGAGCCGTGATAAAAAGGTGCAGCTCGTTGGGAGTAGTATGAAAGCTGTATTTCACATACCTCATCACACAAGAGCGTGGCTTTGATATGGGATGAAATATCTATTCCTCACTATGCACAATAGTGGGTTATTTCAGGCCCATCCTCTTCAATGTTTACTCTTACATCAGTTCGTGCCACATGATAGGTACTAAAGGGTGCAAGTTTGTAATATGTATGGGGGTTGTTAGTAGTGATGAGTGAATGTATTTGTTACTATTCGCAGAGCAGTATGGTACTCGGGCTATTCATTATATTGCGAGTAATGGTGTATTTGCCGCGATATACGAATGACCCACGCAGCTGTTTTGGTGCCCGATTCAGCCAATAAACATGCTGGGCTTCTTAACCAATCACAGTAATGCCGCAGCCATCTTGGTTGTCGCGTTACTGTGTTTGGCTGGCAGCTCAGCATCATAGGCTTTTTAAAAACCTTCCGGCACCATTTAGCGCACACTGCGTCTGGAGCCTGCTTTGTATCAGCGTAGGGATGGAGCTAACAACTGCTAGTGAGAATGTAGGCCTCTTAACACAAATCCCTTTTCAGGGCTGCCTGCAGCATAGGTCAGTGTAGTGTTCAGAGGGACAGATTTCTGACTAGGGAGAGTGTTTAAAGCAGTGTGTCATTACCTCCATTGTACCGTCCAGAAACCAGAATACAATAGCTCTTTTAAGAGCTGATAGTACTGAAAAAAGTCACAGCAGGGAGAGAATAGACTAGAATAGGTAGGGAATCGGGACTGGTTTCTACAATATTGACTTGTGGCATCCAGATCACCCTCATTCATACTTTGCTAGTGGCTTTTGCAAATAATTACAAAGCAGGGCTCTAACAGTGCTGCCTGGTGCAAAGTACTCACTTTCTCCACCATATTTTTGGGGTCCAAGCTTGCTTGGCTTGGGATATCAACATCTGCAAATATGTCAGCAAAACCCAAAATGACAAAAAAGGCAGTTCTTAAGGGACAGTGACGTGGTGTTGTCAGTGGTGGGTAACAAGGCACTGAGTGTCAGGTTAGCAGAAGCTTGATGCATCCACTATGTTCCTTGACAAATTTCCTGGTCTGGAACATAAATACGTGTGGAAGCCAGAAGAGCGAGAGCAGATTCTGTCTTGGATGGCAGACAAGGCCTCTTCACATTTGTCAAGCAGCAACCAATCTTCCATGACCACAGTCTACTGTGGATACACAAAAGGCTGGCCTATACAGTCCTCAACCTGGTCCTCCTTACTCCAGTCAGTCACAGGAGACAAGCTTGCCACTCTGAGGATCTGTTTTGTACGTATCCTTTGGTTGGTTCTGGCCTCTCACCATGCAGCATTGAAGAGGGACGTGAGGAGGAGGCGTGAGTTGATGTGCAAGTATTTGAGGACATCCGGCCAGAAGAGGGCCACTTTGAGGAACATGATTTACTGTCTCCAGCAGTGGAGGCTGATGATTATGAACCAGTTGCCATCAGGTCAGCCTACAATCTCAACTGGGAAGGAGGATGAGATGGAAGATGAGGTGGTCGATGAGTCCACTGATCCGACCTTGACTGTTTACATGCATAGCCAGCACAGAGACAGAAGAAGCTAGTGGTTTGCCCAGAGTGAGAACTGGGTCAACTGTTCCCAAGAGTAACCCCACTGTTGCCCAAGTCAGGGCAAGGGGGTATTCAGCTGCTGTCAGGAATTTATTTTCTGAAAGTCCTTTAGAGAAAAACATTGTAATCTGTAGCATCTGCCATCCAAGTTGAGCAGAGGCCAGGGCAAAGGCAACCTGAGCACCACCAGTATGCAGAACCACATGGCAGCCAAGCACCACAGTTGGTTGACAGAACATCAGAGTACCAAATTTGTATCTGTGGGTCAAACCACTGTCATGTTGCCTGTGCTATGTCCTTCACAATCTGGTGTCCAGGAAGCAGGCGTTCATACATCCTTCCCACGAGGTGCAATTGCACAGACACAGCAATCACCAACCACATCTACTTCCTTGTCTCAGGGAAGCATCCAGTTGTCTGTCCCTGAAATCTTGGAAAGGAAGTGTAAATACCCAGCCACGCACCCACAGGCACAAAACCTAAACTCTCACATTGCCAAATTGCTAGGCATGGAGATGTTGCAGTTTAGGCTTGTGGGAACACGGTTTCTGTGATATCTTGGCTGTGGCTGGCCCATGATAGTGTTCCCAGCTGCCACTAATTTGCCCGTTGTGCCATCCCCGCGTTACACAAGCACTTGTTAAAGAATCTTAACTGCTCTGACCAACACCATAACTGGGAAGGTCCACCTAACAGACATGTGGACAAGCTGTTGTGGACAGGGACAATACATATGTCACGGCACACTAGGTGAACCTGGGGGAGGCTGGAACAAACTCGCAGATGGCAGATGTAGCATCACACATCCTACCGATGCCAAGAATAGCGGGCCCAACTTCTACCAGCATTTCCGCCTCATCATATGCCACTTCCTGTCTTTGTCCTGCTCCTCCTCCTCTGCTGAATTACCCTCCCCATCACTACCTAGCTGTGAGCTGTGCAGCAGTGCATCAGCAAAGCAGCAACACGCTCTGTTGAAGCTGACCTGTTTAAATCACAAACCACACTGCAGCAGAGCTGTGGCAAGTAAAAGGAACAGATTGATCAGTGGCTCTCCCCGCTGCACCTCCAACCCGGCCTTTGAGTTTGACAATGGACGAAACCTGGTGGCAGCTTTAAAGGTCGGCAAGCTGGTACACGTGCCATGCATGGCTCATGTGCTGAACCTAATTCAGAAATTTATAAAAACATACCCTGACTTGCCATACCTATTTGAGAAGGTGCACCATATTAGTGCAAATTTCCACCATTCCTCTGCTTTTGCTGGTCTTACAGCACTGCAAAAGTGTTGCGGATGGGGGCCGGGCCGCTGCAGGGGCTGCTCGGATCCGGGTTCGTTACTGCGGCTTGAGTGGTGGCCGAACCCGGGCTCGTACAGCTGTCTGTCCTCAACTGTAGGAAGGGAATATTTACAGGGGATTGCTTTGTCGGGGACTCCACCCGAGGGTTGCGGTGAGGTATTGGTAGCACCGCCGCTACCTGGTGATGGGATGCCCAGGGCTGATTGAGCAGGGCAGCAGGATGGAATCCCCTCCACGGGTAGGGGAGGTGTAGTCCTGGGGCCCAGGTACACAGGAGTGATGACTTCTGGAGGGGACGTGCCGGGCTGGACCAGGGATCAATGGTGTACTCACAGTTTAAAGAATCACACAAAAGTCCAGTGGTAAACCAAGTTGCCAGTGACCGTCACCTCTGGCGGGTGTATTCGGGTCCCACTCCCAGGTGTAGCAAACAGGGGTCCCTTCCTCCTGCACTCAGCGTGTGTCTTCTCTGGGACAACTCTGCTTGCAATGGGGAAGTCCACTCCCGGTACTCCATGTTTGGGAGCTGTGGCCCGCGAAATCTGACCCTTGGGATTTCTGTGGGTTCTGACGGACACCCTATTCCCCGCGTTGGGCTTCTATTTCACTCCCTGGGCTTCTGTGGAAAAATGCCTGAAATCTTGTCCCCGGCTGGTCGATTAATAAGGGGGCTTGCAACCGTCATCCTAGGGTCCAGGTACCTGACTGTGCACGGCATCCAGACCGGGTTCCCGCTGTCGGCAACGGCGGGCTACAACCCTGCCCCGGTCCACTTAAGTTCTCCCGCGACCGTATCTGTCGCCTATGGTCCTGCTTGCAGTCTGCCACCTAGTCCGGTAGGCCTGGGGCCCCTACCCCTGACTTCACACTCCTCCCCTGTCAACTCCTCACTTCGACTTCAACTCTGTTGTGTTCCCGCCCCTGACACATCAGGACCCCTAGGTGGGCGCTCCCATCTGCTTGGTCCCACCCACTGGTGTGTCCCTATTATCATGGGGAGGTAACTAGGCTTTACTGGCTGTGTGTTGTACCCGGGAGTGGGTTGTGTGTTGGCATGCCAAGGAGGATGGACTACTTCTGTGACTACCTGGTAGTGCCAGGGTGTCGCAAAAGCGCTTTAATTTGCCATGTCAACGACTCATGTGCGACCTGCCCACATGTGGAACTCTACATTCTATATGTTGGCAAGGATTACCGAGCAGCAGAGGGCTGAATATCACCTTCAACATGCTCGTCACACAGTCAGCCACCACACGATTGTTGAGTGGGAGTGGATCGCTGTCATTTGGAGGTTCACAAGAACTTTTAGTACTGCACCAAGCTAGTGTGCGATGATCAGGCCATTATCAGCTTAACCATCCCGCTGCTGTGTCTGTTGAAACAATCACTGCATAATCTCAGAGGAAGCTTTGAGTGTCCAGCATATGGTTAGAGCCAGACTTCCAAATGGGGGGATGCTACCCAGCCTAGCAAATATTCCGAGGCAACATTGGATGAGGAGGAGGAAGAAGAAAAATTGTTTCTGTTCTACCCAGGAGACTCCAATTCTATAAAGGGGACGCTCAAACCCAGCTTCATGTCTGTCCAGCATGGATGGGCTGGAGAGGAGGAGGAGAGTCAGCGTGAGGAGAGGATGGGTGCTCCTCCTAGTGGAGATACAGAACCTTTGCCTGTTTGCAGCTTGGCCCACATGGCACAGTTCATGTGTAAGTGTCTGTGGCAAGACCCCCGTGTGATACAAATTTTATCCAAAAACCTATTCTGGTTGGCCCCCTTTCTGGATCCATGGTACAAGGACAAATTTCCTGCTCTCCTTTTGGAGTCACCAAAGGGTTGCACAATGGAATCCTTTAAGAGCGTCATTGTTGATCAGTTGATAAATACACCACCCTCAGACAATGCTGGCGGCAGAGTTACTGGCTCTTAACACCAAGGATTAATGGGGAGAGACACCAACACCAGGTCCAACAGAGGAAGGGGGAAATATGCGCAAACTGGGCCATTTTCAATAAACCAGGACATCAGCAAGGGCCATCTGTGCCTATAGCAATGCAAAGGAGGGAAAAGTTGCACAACATGTTCAAGGGGTACTTAAGTGACAATACTAGCTTTACCTTGCTGGTAATCCAAAACATGGCACCCTGTTATGAACTGGTAACTATGGACGATCACAAAAAAATCCCATTAATCAGGAAAACAGCAAAACAAGAGTAGTTGGAAACTAAGCTGACCACAATCCCCTATCAGACAACACTAGAAGTAGCAGTGGGATTTTCCTAACACCATCACTGCCAGAGAAACTTGCTACCCCTCAAGGATAGAAATGATTAATCCCAACTTGCCTTGGAGCAGTCCCCAAAGAAATAGCAAGCCCTCAACATGCAACGGTGATGTCAGAAAACAGAAAATATAGATAGCAAAGGTGAGGTCCAATTTACTAGATACAACAGGACAGATTACCAATTGCTGCCAGCAAAAAAAAAAATAAAAATAAAAAAAAAAAAGGACCTAACTCATAGGAAAAAGATACTAAGACCACTGGGTTCCCCAGCTATATCAGGTACTCTTGTGTCAGATACTTTAAAAGTGAACTGCAAATATAGAATGGGAAGAAACAAAATCTCAATAATATTCTAAAGTCCAAATAATCCAAAAATTAACAGGGAGCAAGCTCCTTTTCTTGTTGGAGGAACTGCCCTGCTCGCAAAAGGAGAGATTCTCAAATACAGGAAACCAAAAGGAACCAAATGGAATAGGCAGAAAACAACCTTAAGTGCAATTTCAGCAATCAAGCACAGAAACCCAGCAAACGTATATGGAGTAGATTCAGGCACAGAAGAAATGGGAGAAACTCAAGGGAAAACTTCCAGCTATCTTCAGAAGTAGCAGGAAAACAGAACCCCGGCAGCGGCCAGGCAGAAACTGCTCAAATACACTAGGGTGATTTGCAATATGGTTTCCTGAATTTCCAATTAACTCCAACACCTGTCTGAGTCACAGATTCAGAGAGTCTGCTTCATTACAATTCCTGGCCACCAGAGGGAGCTCCACACCAGCACCCACTTGAATGACATTCACAACAGCACCCCACACTTTGATTAAATAATTTAAAACAAAATGCGGGGTACCCCCAAATTGTATCACTAGCCAAGGTAAAGCAGACAGCTGGGGTCTGGTATTCTCAGACTAGGGAGGTCCATGCTTATTGAATCCTCCTCAGCCTAAAAATAGCAGGCTGCAGCTGCCTTAGAAGTGGCGCATCCATTAGATGCACCAATCCTTGCTTTTCGCTCAGCTCATCTCGTTCCCTGGTGTGGTGGCAAATGGGATAATATATTGGGTTGATACCAGCTGTGTAAAATTCCCTGGCATCAAGCCCTGGCATTAGTGATGTCATGGCATCTATCAGATACCAGACATCACTAACCCAGTCAGTAGTAACAAAAAAAAAAAAAACCCAAACACTTTAACATTCCCTCTAACACCAATTTATTGAAAAGAAAAAAAAAAAATTCCAGGTCCGGCGAAATCCAATAAGGGGGTTCTCGACGATCCATACCATACTCACTGTCTCAGTCAATTAAGAACAGGAAGTTCCCCATTGGTTGGAGTGCAGTGACCTGAGCCATCATCAGGTCAGGCCATGTCACTGTAGGGCATAATGAGCGGCGACATCATGAGGTTAGCCTAGTTCATTACCTGTGATGAACTTCTGAACTAGTGACGTCAGCGCTAGTCACCGAGTTCCATGGCCGCCGCATTCGCACGCGACCTGTGCCGCGAGTCAGTGATGTCAGTCTCAGGCTGCCCGCGAGACTTTATGTGAGAACGCGGCGTCATGGAAGTCAGTGACAAGCGCTGATGTCATGACTAGAGATGAGCGAACCGGTCATGGTTCGGCTCGAGTTCGGTTCGCCGAACGGGGGTCTCGTTAGAGTTCGGTGGTGAAAAAAATGCAGGTTTGTGAGGAAAGTGCAGGCGTAGACATGATGTTGCCTTCATCCAATGTTGATGCCATCGATGTCTAAGAGAGCTGTGCAGATGCACTGGTTTCCCCTTCCAAACCAAATGACCTACCAAGCAAACTGCCTGTTGTGGTTACAGTGGTGGAAGTTGTGCGTGGAAAACCCAGGTGTGACAGCTGTCGCCACAGTCCTAGAAGATGAAGAGCGCGCGGATGCACTGGAAGGGGCAGGCGGTGGATGGTTTGCTCCGCTAGACCACATTGCAGCATGGTGAGCTTCCCACTGGGACATTTATTCATGTGACGATTCATGGAAGAAGTTGTCAAACTGCTGAGGTTTTGCCCTCTACTAACAGAATCACGACAAAATTTACATAGAAAAAGATCGCCCAAATCATGTGATATGTCAAAAAAGGTCCAGGCTAGGCAAGGCTTAGAGGGCATGCGACCTGCTGAGCCCCCCCGACTAGTGCTCAGAGGCAGAGTGGTGGCTGAGGATGCAGTTGTAGACGTACTACCAGTACTACTCCTCTATCCAGGAAGGCGCAAGGTAACTTCGTCGTCAGTAGCATCCTCCTCCACCGCCTCTGTTGACCTCCTCGAGTGCCTGACTGTGGGTTGACAGTAGGTGGGATCTAGAACTTCCTCATCAAGCGTTGTGTTTGCACTCCCCTCACCCTGAGCCTTCTTCTTGTCCTGACCGAATATTTAAGTTGTCATCCCAATCTGCTATCTGCTTCTCATCGTCATCAGCATGTTCCTCATTGTCTATTACAACAGGTGTTACAGTTTATGAATAAGGGTCAACATTATGCTCAGAAACTTGGTCCTCATGGCCTGAATCACAAAGGTTCTGGGCATCACTGCAGACCATTTCCTGGTCTGTACTCACTGTAGCTTGGGAGCACACCTCTGAAACCCAGGCTATAGTGTGACTGAAAAGCTCTGCAGACTCAGCCATCTCTGTTCCACCATACTGTGCAGGGCGGATGGAGACTTCAGAGCTGGGAGAAAGCAAGTGTGTTTGGGATGACAAATCAGAGGACTGGTGTTTTTTGGATGCGGTAGTTGAGGTGGTGGAGAGGGTACTTGGACCACTTGAGATCCATTCAAGCATTTTCTTTTTTTGGCCATCTACCTTTGTTTCAGGTCGTGTCCGTAAAAAAGGGAGCACATCGGATTGTCCACGGTAAGTAGTAGACATCTTACTTTTGCTGGTAGATGGTCTATCTTCAGCAGATGTTAATGGAGCTTTGCCACCTTCCCCACGGACAAACCCTTTTCTTTTTTGCAACACGCCTCTTCCCCTTTCCACCAGCATCTGTCATTTTGCCACTCATTTTGATTGCGACAAGATTGTGCACTTAAAATGTATTAGTAAAAATTGAGAGGTGGTGTAGATTGCAGCGGTGGTCTCTCTTTAACAGCAGAACAACCAACAACTATTCCTGACAATGCAACTACGGCCCTTAAACTGGCAGCATAGTTTGCTAGTGTAATGGCTTAGTAACAATGAGCTTGAGTGTGCAATGCAGTGGTGCTGCAAATAGATTTGCACTAGTGGGACACTAATGGAAGTCCAACAGCCACTTTTAGGATGCCACTAAGTTTACTCAGTGTTTGCTAGTATAATGGCTTAGTAACAGTGAGCTTGAGTGTGCAAAGGGCAGGAGGGTACAGTGGCAGGGTTGTGGGTCAGTGTACAGGAAAGGAAACCTCACTTTCTATCCCTCCTAATGGGGAAATGCAGCGAGGAAGTCCCTGACCTTTGCTACACAGACGCTGTTATCTTCTGTAGCTGTTAAAATCTGTTTCCACGGACCTGACTGTCACCTATGGCTCTGAGCCTGCTATTATTATTAGCCCTTACAAGGGCTAATAGAAACTTCTATGCCTATTCTGTATAGCGCTGTGTGTAGAGCGTACACAGTATCGGCGACAGGAGCTACGCCAGCGGTGACTGACACCCAGACGCAGAAGGGATAATGGCGTCCGGACGGGCAGATACCCGTTTTTATAAATGCAGGGACATGTAACATGGACATCCTATCACACATGCCATTGCTTCTCCGGCTAAAAGTCCACTTAGGTGTGTGTGTGTGTGTGTGTGTGTGTGTGTGTGTGTGTGTGTGTGTGTGTGTGTGTGTGTGTGTGTGTGTGTGTGTGTGTGTGTGTGTGTGTGTGTGTGTGTGTGTGTGTGTGTGTGTGTGTGTGTGTGTGTGTGTGTGTGTGTGTGTCTGACATGTTGCCCCGCCCCACTACAAGCGCGCTTAGGGAAGGGAGACAAGGAAAAAAAAAAAAATGGCGATCGCCATTACCCCAGCAGCAGTGATTTGAATGCGCTGTTCCCGCACACTATACGCTGAAATTTCATAATAGTGCGAGTCACAGAGTGACTTACACTATTACAGCGGAAAGCCAGCTAAAAATTAGCTTGGCTTTTTGCTGCTAGAACCATTCTCAAGTGTAACTAGAACTATCGAGCTTTAGCAAACAGCTCGAGTTCTAGTTCGATCTAGAACAGCCCCCAAAATCACTCGAACCGCGAACTGCAGAACCACGAACCGCGCTCAACTCTAGTCCTGACTTAAGCGGAGATCATCACAGCAAGTAATGACCTGAGCTATCCCACATGCTGTCGGCGCTCATCCTGCAGCTGCTCGCACGCTGCTGTGTGAGTCACTGCGACAAACTGCAGGGGCACCGATAGACTGAAACCACACAAGTTCTTTAGTGTGGCTTCAGAGGATCCCAGAAACCATGTGAGTCAGAAATGCATGCCTGCTTATTCTCCAGGCTCTCCCCATTCAGTTTCATCCCTTTCCCATCCATTTCTGCCTTTTGCTCAGGCCTCCAGATCTTTGTTGGGTCCTGCAAACAAATTTGCAGTTTTCATGTATTTTTATTATATTCACTATTTGGAACGAAGATATGAGTATTACAAAGTACTCGTTAAGAGTATGGCGATTACGAATATTACGGTACTTGCTCATCTCTAGTGTTAGATATCCTAGCGCTATATATCTATATAGCATTGCTTTATTAATATGTCAACTAGTTTAAAAATGCATAGAATTAGTAGAATATGTAAAAGATTTTAAAAAAGCATTGCATACGGATGGCAGATTCATGTCTGACAGGTTTTAACCCGTGCATCTATTGACTTGGATTGGCAAGTATTGGCAGTTTATCGCGGCCATACGCAGCACGCTGCATTTTTTCCTCAGCCAGATTCCAGCTGAGGAAAAAACTCAGATAACCGTGCCTTATTGTTTAACATGGTTGAGAGGGAAACTTTTTATCACATTATACTCCCCAACTTTATACACAGATGTACATGAACACAGCTTTAGTATTTGTGAAAATATTGTTGAGCTTCTGGCAAGTACAGTCGCAGTCATAGTCTACACCTACCTACACAATGCACCATTTTAAACAATCAGCGAAGTAATTACATTGTCCGTGCATTTAAAGCCTGGACAAACTCTGGTATACAGAATTTCCATACTAAGACGCTATTGAGATATTTGATAACATTTCAGAGTTTGAAGAATGTGGTTGACGATTACTGGAAGTAAAATGTTCTGTCTACTTAGACAGTAGAGGCAGCAGTTTACTAACATTCCTGTGTGTAATGCACCACTTCCAATAATTCTTACAGCACACAGAGCTTTACAAATACAGTAGTAATAGTCTGTCAGTGGGAAATTCACACAAGGGGATGAAATTACTTATAGAAATCTAGTTACCATCTTGTGTCCAGATTCTTGCAAAACCATCGTAAGAACCCGTAGCTAAAAGACTGCCTTCCGCCTGTTGGAAAACAAAAAAAAAAAATTTTTTACTGGCACCTGAGACCCTGGATTTAGAGCTCTGCACTGAATGTGCCAAGAATGGAGAAAAGGGGACTAACACTGTTCTAACATACTTAGCACTTAAAGGCTTAAGGACGTGTAATATCTTATGAATTTAATCACTTGCTTGTGATTAGACCTTAACGCCTAATTTTTTTTTAATTTAATTTTTTTTTTTATTTAATCTATATGGCATATGCATAACCCAAAAACTCCCCTCTTCGCACAGAGTTCCTGAGCTCCCTTTAATGATCAGCCTAATCTTAGAGAGCAGTGTATGACTATGAATTTACAGCGCAATGCTCTTCTCCATCCCCCCTCTTCATTAATCTCTGATCAGTGCAGAGAATAAACCAGAAGGTGAACCGTGTTCACCATCCTTCTACATATTCAAAGTCATTGGAAGCATTAGAAATAAGTGTGGAAAGCAGAGCAGTCTGTGCGAGAGGGGGAATAAAGAGGAGGAGTCAGTGTCAGGTGAGTAGTGTGAGGAATGAGTAACATGGAGGCATAGAGAACAATCTGTATAACTGAGCAGGGAAGGGATTAGAATATCATGGGACGCAATCTATAAAAAAACTGAGCCGGTTAGAGATTGGAGAACCATGGAGTGCAATCTGTATAACTGAACAGTCTGTATAACTAGCGTTATAGCGTTGGTGGAAATGGGGTATATACCGTGCTGATACTCAATAGTATATTAATGATTTTATTTGTTCGTACAGGTCTACACATTTCAGAGACATCCATCTCCTTCCTCAGGACATCAAAGGAACAATAAGTATTGTTCCTTTGATGTCCTGAGGAAGTAGATGTCTCTGAAACGCGTAGACCTGTTTGAACAATAAAGGAATCATTAATATACTATTGAGTATCAGCGCAGTATATACCCAATTTCCACCTACGCTATACTACATACTCTATACCTTGTCGCTGTGGCTGATACCACTACTGAATGTGCTACATAGGGCTTTTGACTTTCACAGAAAAAGATGTGTACCGTGATCCTTGTGTCTGATATTCCTACCGGGTAAGACCCTATTGCACCCTCTCTTCCACAGTGCCATCTATCTGTATAACTGAGGGAGGCAGAGATTGGGGAACCATTAGGACCAGTCTAACTGAGCTGGTTATAGATTGCTTCCCAATCTGTATAACTCAGCCAGTCAAAGTTGGGAAACTATTAGGAGCAATTTGTATAACGGAGCTGGGCAGAGATTGCTCCCCATGTTTACTGAATCTATATAACTGAAGCAGGCAGAAATTGGGGAGCAGATTATGTAATAAAGATGGTGAATGGGGAGCAGCCTACATGAAAGGGGGCATAGAGAACAATCTGGGTGACAAAGGGAGAGCGTAATGTGAGAACATCATTGGTCTGTATCTCAGAATTTTTGAGAGGGGAGACATGGGAGGAATCTGAGTTTCAAAAATGTGCGTCAGTCACACTGTGCTGATCCTACAGGGAGTAATAATGATAATTGTATTTATATAGTGCCAACATACTGTATTCCACAGCACTTTGATTAAGCATGTACAGACAAAAAAACGACAATAAGCTAAAATAGTACAACAGTTATAGGAGGAGCGAGGGTCCTGCTCAATATTACAATCTATAAAAGGAAACCGGGGAGGGGGCAGGCACTATAGGTAGAATATGTTTGAATTGTATGGTTCAACCATCATTATAATAGGGGTTTTCATATAACACTGCATGATCCAGTCAACCTGTGACTGTCCAAGTGCAATTATCAGGTGCTTTCGGGTGACTGGAGGATACATAGCAGCGACCAGATGCTGAGTAAAATTTAGAAAGGGGAAACAGTGGGGAAATAGATTAGTGAATTGAGCGAGCATTCTAAAGAGGTGTTTTTTTTTTTTAAAGCATGCTTAAAAACGTGGGAGCTAGGCATCAGATTGGGGTAGTGCATTCCAGAAAATTTGTGAGGCATGTGAGAAGTCTAGTAGATAGAGGGTTAAGGTTTAGATTATGGAGGTTGTTTGCCTTCAATCAGTTGTAGACTGGAGAGGTCAGTTATGGTTATCAACAAAAAGGGAGGAGAGAGTGGGGCAGAACTGGAGAGCTTTGTTTGTGATAGATAAATATGTATTGTATTCTGTAGCAAATGGACAACCAGTGCAATCACTTCACAAGGTGGAGGCATCAGTGAAGGGGCTGGACAGAAATATGACCATGGCAGCACCAGTGAGATCAGTATTACATGTACATCAGTTAGATAGCGGTAGAGTTATGGAGTTATATTTAAAAAACCCCTAGAATATTGTATAGTGGTTAAGAAAAGTAGTATTTTACAATGTGTTAAAATAACTTACATTCCAGTCCAATGAGGTGACGTCTTTGTTGCTTGGAACATCCTGTCCACCTTCTCGTATACAGTGCCGTAACACTAGCTGCGTGGAGTTACTACTATTGTTTTCATTCAGATTCCATATTCTTGCTGTCGAGTCCCCTGATCTTTAGAAGGGAAAAAA
This sequence comes from Anomaloglossus baeobatrachus, assembly GCF_048569485.1. Lineage (NCBI taxonomy): Eukaryota > Metazoa > Chordata > Amphibia > Anura > Aromobatidae > Anomaloglossus > Anomaloglossus baeobatrachus. The sequence continues at coordinate 173,612,006 of NC_134354.1, read as the reverse complement.
AAAAAAAGTCAATTTAGAAAAAGGAACTTTAGCTCATATTGTCATCTCCCATAATACATGCATTATGTATTAGTTAACTATTGAATTCTACATACGTATTTGCCAACTTAAAAAAAAAAAAAAATCTTTGATAAAGTGGAGGAAGTGGAGAAAGTGATTTATCAAACAGTTGTCCTTTCACAAATTGATACCTCAAAAGAGCAGCTACACAGTTGCATACCTTTTTAGCCTCATACTTTGTGTTAACTAGTCAGTTACAATTAGTGATGGGGCAGACATGCAGATACCCAGGATTAGCGGGTCCAACTATTAAAAAAAAACCAAAACACAAAAAACACACAAACACCCCAGTTCAGGTCCGGAGTCTATTCTGACACTGTGCACGCGTGTCTTCCTGTATTATGATAACCAGCACAGAAAGCATATGGCTACAGGCTGTAGCCCCCAGCTGTGCGCTTATCTTTGCGGTGTGTGTCAAAATAAGAGGAATTGGATGTGCTTTTTAAAGAAAAAAAGGCGTGCGGTCCTCAACCAATTTTGATACTGAGCCATGATCAAGCCGACAGCTGGGAGACATTATTCCCATTCTTATTGGGACCCCCAGCCTAAACATAGCAGCCTGCAGCTGTCCAGGATTTTTGCATTAATTAGATGCACAAATCCTGGAACTCAGCTCATCCAGATTGCCCTGGTGTAGCACACTTTAAATTTGCTTAAATTTTTTTTTAAAAAAAGTCACATGCAGTACCTCTTTATTTTGATACACAGCCAAGATAAGTGCACAGCTGGGGGCTGCAGCCATATGCTTTATCTGTGATGGGTGTCATAATACGAGGGGACGCTGCCAATTTTTTTTTTGTAAATGCTGCATTTTACAGTTCAAGCAAAATGGATGGGATTAATAGAAACCTGTCCACTGCTTTTTTATGCCACCTTTACTGACCTGCTGGGCATTTTTTTAAAACCACTCCCTGTCACTCTTGCGGGTACACTGACTCTTCTGTGCGTAATTTCCCCATAGACTTGCATTAGATGCAAAAAATCCACAGGTAAAAGACGCATATGCATATAGTCCCCAACTAATTATGTCATACTAGCAAGTTTCTAAAATCAAACCCTTTTATTTAAAAAGCATGTCATACCAAACAGAACCCCCCCCCAAAAAAAAACAAAAAAAAAAACAAAAATGCGATTAAAAAGCCCCCTCAAACACTTAACACAAGGAGGCAATGAAAAAAAAATGCAGGTAAACTAATATGCAAAAATACTGCAGTGTCAAAAACTCAACACTGATCATGGCCTTAAAGAATTGACATGTTGAGTATTTAAATGCTGCAGTTCTCAGTCAGGAAATAAAACAAATCACGTGCATGAGATTTCTGAAATAGTTTTGCTCTTGCTGGTTTCTTTGGTTGGAATATTACTATTTAAATTGCTGTTTTCTTACCCAGATGCTAATAGATCAGTGACAGGATTCCAGGCACAGATGAATACTTCTGATTCATGTCCACGGAGGACTGTTGCCCTGTTTGATGGAATTTCCACATCACCATCAATTTCCATTGGTTCTGCATGATTATCTGGAAAGTACATGAGAATCTTGTTACATGTCCAATATCACTCAATGGTTATATAATGATTCTGTCAGCGGCTGGTATGAAGAATCATTTTTAAGCTTGTTCAGTGTCTATTTGAAATTCAACGAAAGCATTAAAATAAAATTGAATTGTAAAAATTCCAATAGTCAAATAGTTTCCCATGTTATGCGGTAAGATACATTTACGATGCTTTATGAAAAGTTCTAAGATAACGGCAGTTTGAAAATATGATTACCGTTATAAACCAATACTACAAAAGATGTTCATGATTGTTACAGTTATTCAGAAATTAGTGCCTATTCAGGTTGGGGAAAAAACAAAAACCAAAAACCGACTCTGCAGTGTTAGGCTATGTTCACATGTCCTCTAAGCATTTCTGTTTTTGCATCCGCTGGGAAAATGCAAAAACTGATCCGTAATTGGTCGATTGACTAAGGACAGATCAGTTAATGGATTGGTCAAAACTTGTCATCCATTAGGTTCAATCCACCAGCCACCCTTTGTTGACGAGCGAAAAGTTCTGCAAGCAGAAGTGTTTTTGTGTGAATGCAAATACAGATCGCTAACAGATCTATTAGAGCATAATGGAGTGAGCAATGGATCCGCTAGGTGAATGGATGTTTTACTAATGGATCCATTAGTAAAACATCTCCCATTATGTTATAATGCATCTGTTGCCTATACACGCTTGATAGATTAGAATAGGATAAGATAAATAGACAGATAGATATGCAACACATAATATCCCAACCCCCTGCATAATGTAAGCTTACACCCTTTAGTGACTTTCCTGAGGCACTAAATTGTGGTGTTTAGGTTTGTTTTCAGCACCAAATACTTAAAAACATGCCCCCCTCCCCCCAAATTGGATCACCAGCCAAGGTAAAGCTGACAGCTGGGGTCTGGTATTCTCAGGCTAGTCAGGCCAATGGTTTTTGGGGCCTACTAAGCCTAAAAGTAGACTGCAATGGCCACAGAAGTGCACTAATCCTGGTCCTTTGCCTTGGCTCATTCCATTGCCCTAATGGGGTGGCAATTGGAGATTAGCAAACCGGTCGTGGTTCAGCTCGAGTTCGGTTCGTCGAACGGAGGTCTCGTTCGAGTTCAGTTCGTCGAACGAAACTCGAACCGCATAGGAAACAATGGCAGGCATTCACAAACCTAAAAACACCTAGAAAAACACCCTCAAAGGTGTCCAAGAGGTGACAAACAACTCACAACACAAACACATGGGAAAGTGACAAGGACATCTACTCATCTGAAAACAAAAGAGCTGGACAAGGAAAAAGAGGAGGAGACAGATATAGGCATGGCACGCCCTTCTAAAATCATGTAAAACACCGCAAGGTGACTCCAAGCGGAGTCTCCCTTTTTTCCAAAAATTGGGCCAAACAGACACCCACCCCTTCAGTGGCAGCAGTTGTGCCCCAGATGTACACTTCACAGCTAGATTTGCATCAAGCACATTCAAAAATACGCCATTCTTATCCGTCCCCAGGATGACACCGTGGTAGGTAGCAAAGTCTTTGCTGAACCATGACTTGTTCATCTTGGCTCCTTTTTAAAAACACAGCAAGCAAGGGTTACTCCAAGCGGAGTCTCCCTTTTTTCCAAACATTGGGCCACACAGACACTAACCCCATCAGTGGCAGCACTTGTGCCCTAGTTGCAAACAGGATGTTTTGATTTGCATCAAGCACATTCAAAATCCACAAGCATTTACTCTCCCCAGGATGACACAGGGGTAGTAAATTCCTTATGGATCCATGACTTGTTCATTATGATGAACGTTAGTCTGTCCACATTGTCACTGGACAGACGCGTGCGCTTATCTGTCAGCGCACACCCAGCAGCACTGAAGACACGTTCAGAGACAACACTGGCAGCGGGACACGACAAAATCTCCAAGGCGTAACTGGAGAGCTCTGGCCATTTTTCTAGATTTAAAGCCCAAAAGGAGCAAGGCTCCATTTGCAAAGTCATGGCATCAATGTTCATTTGGAGATACTCCTGTATCATCCTCTCCAGCCGTTGACTATGTGTCAGACTTGTTGTGTCTGGTGGCCTTGCAAAGGAGGGTCTAAAAAAAATTATGAAAAGATTCCATAAAATTGCTGTTACCAGCACCAGATACGGTGCTACTGGTATGGGTAGACTGTTGAAGATGACGAGACCATCCCATGTTTGTCAAGTTACAACTGGGAGATTCACTCCCTGCACCTGCACGGTTGTTTGGTGGAAAAGCCGAGCTAAGATCGAGTAACAGCTTCTGCTGATACTCCTGCATACGTGCGTCCCTTTCTATGGCTGGAATTATGTCACAAAATTGGACTTGTACCGGGGATCTATTGGTGTGGCAAGCCAGTAGTCATCATCACTTCTAATTTTGACAATACGAGGGTCATGTTGGAGGTAGTGCAGCAAGAAAGCACTCGTGTCTTGCGCAGCCATGCGGACCAAGTTCACGCTGTGTTTGTGGCATAGAGGTGCTAACGTTTCTTTCTTCCTCTGACATCTCCCCTCAACCTCTTTCAATAGAAATTTGACCAAGGTCTCCCTCATCCGCTGAGTCTTCCATGTCCATGGACAGTTCGTCCTCCATTTCTTCATGTTCTCCTGCACCTTCCTCAACATTTCGCCTGCTACCATGCGCCCTTGTTGATCCCTGTCCCCCATGGTCCCACGCCTGCCGCGTTGGTGATGATGAACGTCTGAACCTTGGTGATGTTGTGTCTTGCGCATATGAATCCTCCTGTAGTTCCTCCCCTTCCTGTTGTCCCATCCGCTGACTCCGAATAGTGTTTAGCGTGTGCTCTAGCATGTAAATGACTGGAATTGTCATGCTGATAATGGCATTGTCAGCGCTAAACATATTCGTCGCCATGTCGAAACTGTGCAGAAGGGTGCATAGGTCCTTGATCTGAGACCACTCCATCAGGGTGATCTGCCCCACCTCTGCATCTCGATGGCCCAGGCTATACATCATGACGTATTGCACCAGGGCTCGGCAGTGCTGCCAGTCGCTGTAACATGTGGAGAGTCGAATTCCAGCGTGTCGCCACATCGCATTTCAGGCGATGAACCGGCAGGCCGAAAGACTTCTGGAGCGATGCAAGTCGCTCAGCTGCGGCGGTTGAATGGCGGAAGTGAGCAGACAGTTTTCGTGCCCTGGTCAGAAGGCCATCTAGGCCAGGATAGTGTGTTAAAAATTGCTGGACAACAAGGTTCAACACGTGAGCCATACAAGGCACGTGTGTCACCTTGCCCAGGCGAAGGGCCGCACCCAGGTTTGCAGCATTGTCGCACACGGCCTTACCAGGCTGCAGGTTGAGTGGAGACAACCATTTATTAAACTCGGACCGCAGAGCTGACCACAACTCAGCTGCTGTGTGACTCCTATTCCCAAGACATGTCAAGCTAAAGACCGCCTGATGCCGCTGCTCTCTGCTGCCAGCATAGTAATGAGGGGTGCGCGATTCCTTCTGTGCAGTGAGAACGCTGGTGGCCTGACCAGGCAGGCTTGGGGCAGAGGTGGAGGACCCAGATGAGGTGGAGGAGGCAGAAGCAGTGGCGGAACTTGGACAGACAGGATTGACACACAAGTCGTGGGGACGGCAAGACTTGTGCAGCAGACCCTTCACCATCTATCACCATAGTTACCCAGTGCCCAGTCAGCGACATGCAACGTCCCTGTCCATGCTTACTGGTCCAAGTGACGGTGGTGAAATGCACCCATTCACACACAGTTTCTCAAGGAAGCGGTGATGTTGTGTGCGACATGCTGGTGTAGCGCGGGCACACCTTTCTTAGAGAAGTAGTGGCGACTGGGCATCTGGTACTGTGGCACAGCGACAGACATAAGGTCTCTAAAATCCTGTGAGTCCACCAGGCGGAAAGCCAGCATTTTGGTAGCCAAGAGCTTACAGAGGGATAAAGTCAACCTCTTAGCTTTGTCATGGGTCGCAGGAAATGGCCTTTTATTTGTCCACATCTGAGGGACAGAGATCTGGCTGCTGTGTGTAGACGGTGGTGAGTAGGGTGTCCCTGGAAAAATGCAGCTTTGTGAGGAAAGTGCAGGCGTAGACATGATGTCGCCTTCATCCAACGTTGATGCCATCGATGTCTGAGAGAGCTGTACACGTACTTGTTTCCCCTTCCAAATCAACTGACGACCTACCAAGCAAACTGCCTGTTGCGGTTACAGTGGTGGAAGTTGTGCGTGGAAAACCAGGTGTGACAGCTGTCCCCACAGTCCTAGAAGATGAAGAGCGCGCGGATGCACTAGAAGGGGCAGGCGGTGGATGGTTCGCTCCGCTAGGCCACATTGCAGCACGGTGAGCTTCCCACCGGGACATATAATATTTATTCATGTGACGATTCATGGAAGAAGTTTTCAAACTGCTGAGGTTTTGCCCTCTACTAACAGAATCATGACATTTTACAGATCACATAATTTGGGCGATCTTTTGCTATGTCAAAAAAGGACCAGGCTAGGCAAGGCTTAGAGGGCATGCGACCTGCTGATCCACCCCGACTAGTGTTCAGAGGCACAGTGGTGGCTGAGGATGCAGTTGTAGACGTGCTACCAGTACCCCTACTCTGTTCAGGAAGGCGCAAGGTAACTTCATTGTCAGTTGCATCCTCCTCCACAGTCTCTGTTGACCTCCTCGAGGACCTGACTGTGGGTTGACAGTAGGTGGGATCTAGAACTTCCTCATCAATTGTTGTGTTTGCACTCTCCTCCCCCTCAGACCGAGCCTCTTCTTGCCCTGACCGAATATTTAAGTTGTCATCCCAATCGGGTATCTGCGTCTCATCATCATCAGTATGTTCCTCATTGTCTATAACAACAGGTGTTACAGTTTGTGAAAAAGGGTCAACATTATGCTCAGAAACTTGGTCCTCACGGCCTGAATCAGAGTCAAAAAGGTTCTGGGCATCACTGCAGACCATTTCCTGGTCTGTACTCACTGTAGCTTGGGAGCAGACTTCTGATTCCCAGGCTATAGTGTGACTGAACAGCTCTGCAGACTCAGCCATCTCAGTTCCACCATACTGTGCAGGGCAGTTGAAGACTTCAGAGCTGGGAGAATGCAAGTTTGATTGGGATGACAACTCAGAGGACTGGTGTTTTTTGGATGCGGTAGTTGAGGTGGCGCAGAGGGCACTTGTTGGACCACTTGAGATCCATTCAAGCATTTTCTTTTTTTGGCCATCATCTACCTTTGTTCCAGTTGTTCGTGTCCGTAAAAAAGGGAGCACATCGGATTGTCCACGGTAAGTAGTAGACATCTTACTTTTGCTGGAAGATGGTCTATCTTCACAGATGTTAATGGAGCTTTGCCACCTTCCCCACGGACAAACCCTTTTTTTCCTTTTCCAACACGCCTCTTCCCCTTTCCACCAGCATCTGTCATTTTGCCACTCATTTTGATTGCGACAAGATTGTGCACTGAAAATGTGGTAGTAAAAATTGAGAGGTGGTGTAGATTGCAGCGGTGGTCTAGCTTTATTAACAGCAGAATAAACAACAATATTATCCCTGACAATGCAACTACGGCCCTTAAACTGGCAGCAGTGTTTGTTACTAAGCCATTATACTAGCAATGAGTTGAAATGTGCGATGCAGGCAGACGTGCTGCAAATATCTTTGCACTAGTGGGACAATACAGAAGTCCAACAGTCACTTTTATGATGCCACTAAGTTCACTCAGTGTTTGCTAGTAAAATGGCTTAGTAACAATGAGTTGGAGTGTGCAAAGGGCAGGAGGGTACAGTGGCAGGGTTGTGGGTCTCTGGGTAGAGGAAAGGAAGCCTGCCTTTCTATCCCTCCTAATGGGGAAATGCAGCGAGGAAATCCCTGACCTTAGCTACATAGACGCTGTCATCTTGTGTAGCTGTTAAACTCTGTATTCACGGACCTGTCACCTATGGCTCTGACCCTGCCGGTATTAGCCCTTAAAAGGACTGATAGAAAGTGCTATCCCTATGCTGTACAGCGCTGTGTATAGAGCGTACACAGCAGTATCGGAGATAGGCGCTGCGCCAGCGGTGACTGACACCTTGGATGCAGAAGAGATAATGGCGTCCGGACGGGCAGATACTCGTTTTTATAATGCAGGGACATGTGACATGGACATCCTATCACACATGCCGTTGCTTCTCTTGCTAAAAGTCCACTTAGCTGTGTGTGTGTCTGGGATTGGCTGACATGATGGCCCGCCCCACTACACGCGCGCGCTTAGGGAAGGAAGACAAGGAAAAAAAAAAAAAAAAAAAAAATGGCGATCGCCATTATTTATACAGCAGTGATCTGAAGGCGCTGTTCCCGCACACTATACACTGAAATTTCATAATAGTGTGAGTCACAGAGTGACTTACACTATTACAGCTGAAAGCCAGCTAGTAATTAGCTGGTCTTTTTGCTGCTAGAACCGTTCTCGAACGTATCTAGAACTATCGAGCTTTAGCAAAAAGCTCGAGTTCTAGTTCGATCTAGAACAGCCCCCAAAATCACTTGAGCCGTGAACTGGAGAACCTCGAACCGCGCTTAACTCTAGTGGCAATATATGGGGTTTATGCCAGCTGTGAATTGTCACCTAGCATCAAGCCCTGGTATTAATGGGTGTACCTGTAGCAGAAACCCTCATTACAAATCCAGTAGTTGAAAAGAGAAATATGTAATTACTTACCGGTAATGTTTTTTTTCTGAACCCATAATGGCACCACGAGAGAGGATCTGCCCTTTAAGGACAGAAAAACCTACAGGATAACAAAAAAAAAAAAAAAAAAAGGCGGCACCTCTCCCCGCATCAGTTGATTACAGAGCATGAAAGGACCTCCGATTGAAAAGGTTAATACAACATATGGTGACCACCAGAATACCTCTGAAAAAGTAAAGATGAAAACTGACAAAATAAAAAAACACCCAGTGCAGGGAGTATAAGCGTGCAGTCACACCAAAAACAACACACATTACCAGTAAGTAATTAATTTTTCCTTCACCCTATGACGGCACCACGAGTAGATTACAGCAATGAAGAAACTAGGGAGGGACTACAGCATGCAGAACCCTTATCCCAAAGGTGGTCAGAAAAGGATAGATCCAACCTATAATGTGTGTAATATGTTAAGGGAGACGACCATATAGCCACTTTGCTCAATGGAGACATCAGCTCTTTCTGCCCATGAAGATGCCACTGCCCTCGTGAAATGAGCCTTCAGGCCTGCAGGTACTTCCTTATCACTAACAGTAAGTTAAGGCTATGCCCTCCCTGATCCACCTCGCCAGGGTGGACTTTGGGGTCCTAGCCCCCTTCTTACTACCTTGAGAAGAGACAGATTTATCCTTCTTCCAGGAACTAGTGACTAGAAGGTATTGACTTAAACACCTCTGTACATCCTGACAATGCCATCTCATCATCCTTTGGCTCATCACAGAATGATGGAAGTACAATGTCCTGAAATTTGGACACTACTTTTGTAAGGTATGCTGGGTCAGGTCTTACCACCACCCACCCGGTCTTCAAAAAATTGTGTGAATGGAGGGTAAGTTGACAGGGCTTTAATGTCACTAACCCTGCACGCTGAAGTTAGGGCTAGGTTAGGAGGACAGTCTTAAGAGCTAGGCATTTTACCGAAATAGAATCTAAAAAGGTTCAAACAGGGGACCTTTCAGGGCTGCCAACACTACATTAAGGTCCAAAGAAGGTAGGGCTACTATACGCTTAGGTTTGAGATGGGAATTGGCTTTAATAAACCTAACCACCCATCGGTTCCCCACCAGATGATAATCATCCAGTGCCGCCAATGCTGAAACTGAACTTTAAGCGTTTTACCCGACAGGCCCTGTTCTAAACCTCTTTGCACAAATTCCAAAACTGAGTTTATTGGTACCACTCCTGTGAGGCTAGCACCCGTAGACAGTTTTCCAGGTTCTACAATATATTTTTGTGGTAACCGGTTTTCTACTTCGTAATAAGGTGGAATCTAAATTCGGGGAAAACCCCTGCTACTCAGTAGTGCCCTCTCAAATTCTAGGCCATGAGGTGTAATCTGTCTGAGGATGGAAGGCCGGCCCTTGGGAGAGAAAAGCCAGGATCTCTGGGAGAACCCACGGACTGGAGATCGACATCTGAGTAAAAAAAAACAAAAACAAAAAACCCACGGTCTCTTTGGCCAGAAGTGAGCTATGACAATAACCCTCGCTTTGTCATCCGTGATCTTTTTCAGGAATGTCGGAAGTAGCACTAACGGAGGAAAGGCATAGGCTAGGTCGAAGTTCCACTTCAATAGGGTATCTACAGCATACGGTTGCTCCTTGGGGTTCAGAAAACAAAATTGACAAACCTTCTGTTTGGTGGCAAATAAATCCATTACCGGAGTAGCCCATTTTTCTGCTATGTGTAAGAAAATGGACTGTTTGAGGACCCACTCCCCCTGTTTCAGCTGAGTACAGCTCAGGAAATCTGCCATGTAGTTTTTTTTCCCTCTTATGTGTACTGCCAAGTGGGACAGTAAATGCGTCTCTGCTAACTGCAGGAGTCAGTCTTTTATAGTCATGAGGGACATGGGCCTCGTCCCCCTGATTCAGATAAGCCACTGTCACCTGATTGACAAAATGTGTCTATGATGACCTGTCAGTAAGGGCAGGAGATTAAGGACTGCAAGTGCCATGGCTATGAGTTCCCTGAAGTTTGAGGAAAATGCTGCCTGTGTTGACCAGAGTCCCTGAACCAAATTGTCTGGTAGGTGCGCCCCCCAGCCCATGACACTTGCATCTGTGGTAACTATTTTGGACATAACAGACCATAGAACCTCTCTCATTAGGTTCCTTCGGTCCAGCTACCACTGAAGGAGCTTATGGAATCTGGTTGCAGTATTCATTTGTCCAACTTGTCTCCCAGAACCGCCTGATCCCTCAACATGTCCCAATGGAGGGCTGTGGTATGCTCTTGGGCCCAAAGGACCACCAGAATGGTGGATTTCAGGGAGCCCAGGAGAGAGCATCCCCGAGAGAAATTTTTGGAGAAGTTACTGCCTGCAGCACCAGACTGTGGATCTTTTCTATCTTGGTGGGAGGAAGACTACATTCCTGCATGATAAGAGTCCAGCTTAAGCCCCAAGAAGGTCTGTACTGTGTGACTCCAATCTTTACTTGTCCCAGTTTAGGATCCAGCACAGATGTTCCAACTTGGAACAGACTTCCTGAAGGATGAGGGAAGAGTAGCTGGGAGACCTGTCTACAACCAGGAAGTCATGGAGATATGGGATTACAAGGACCTTTTTTTTCCCCCAGATGAGCTGTGATCTCTAACATGATTTTTATGAATACCCGTGGGGCAATTGCCAGGCCGAAGGGCAGGGCCCTGTATTGCAAGTGCCTGATCATTCCATCCATGCAAACTTCCACCCTGAAATATTTCGGAAATCGAGGGTCTATGGGGACGTTACAATATGCATCTTTTAAGTCCAGAACACTCATGGGGCAACATGGGAACAGATTTTATGGTGGACTTCATGGACGATTTTTTTTTTTTTTTTTTTAGCCCCTTTAAAATTTATGGTGTGAAAGGTATTTGATTTTTTTTTTTATTTTTTACCCTAAAGAGTTGAATACCTCTACCTCATCTACTAGGACTTCCATTAGGACCAATTTCCCTAACAGATTTCTTACCTCCACCTCTGGAGCCTTTTGTTCGCCAGGGGAAGATCTCAGGTTTGTCAGGAGAAATCTTCGAGGGAAGGGTGCTGGAGGGGGAGGGGGGGACTTAAGGCCCCTTAAATGGCAACTTTAGACCTGATCTTATTATGCTGATAACCCAAGGATTTAGGGAAAACTTTTCCCAGGCTGGAAGAAAATGGGCTAGTCTTCCACCTGGGCAGGAGAGTCATTGAGAGGACTTCTTATCCTAGGAAGGGCCCTTGAACATTAAGCCCTTTCCTTCATTTTTCAGATCAAGAACCCCGGTCCCTAGATTGATTCTTACGGTTGTACTGTCTCTTGTGACAGGACAGTTTGAAGGATGAAAAGGACAGTCTGAAACTTTTTTATCCCCCACCTTCTCAACTACATCATCCACTACTAGTCTGAAGAAAAAAAAAAAACAAAACTCTCCTTGACAAGGGATTGAGCAGAGTTTGGCTCTCACTTCCAGATCTCTTAGGCAACATTTCAACCATAAGACCAGTCTAGCCACGTTATAAAGCATTGCCAATTTGGCAGCCAATCTTGTCGAATCTGCTGATGCATCAGAGATTAATGTAGCTGCTCCCTGCATCAGTGGCAAGGAAGACAGAATATCCTCCTGTAGAACTTTCCTCAAGTTTGTGCTCCAACTGTGTAAGCCATACCGCCAGGGATCTCGCTGTACATGTAGCTGCAATAGCTGGACAGAGCACCTGCCATGGACTCCCAGGCATTTTTAAAGGAAGAGATCCGCTTTTCTGTCCATAGGGTCTTTTAGTGACCCCATGTCTTTGAAAAGAATCAAATACTTTTTGGATTCCTTGGCTACGCTATATCCAATTTAGGAGCCCTATCCCAGGAGGAACATGCGGCTTCCTCAAAGGGGTATTTTCGTTTAAAGTTGCCAGGTATAGACCCCCTCTTGTTGAGTTTCATCCACTCTCTGGATATAAGGGACTGCACTGTCGACCACCGGGAAGGCCCAACGTTTCTTCTGCTCTAGTGCTCTAAACATTGCATCCTACATAGAACGTTGCGGTTTCTCATCAGACATGTCCATCGTACTTGTGACCACCTTAATCATCCTGTTTTCAATAGGCAATAACTGGTGCTCTCCAGCAACAATGTCAGAAAAGGAGGAAGAAGCAGAAACAGAGGAACCACATTCTCTCCAATCTGCTTTAATTTGCCAAGGTAGGGGGTGAATGTCTGCGCTTCATACAGGGGGCTCTCAAAGACTGAAGGGAGCTTCTTACTTCAGACCTAATAATGGATCTGAGATCTGAAGCAAACCCCAGGGTTTCCTCTGAAAGGATCTGCTGGATACAATCCTTGCAGTGCCTTTTGGTCCAAGTATGGGCTAGCTTTTTTGTGTTTAAAAAAAAAAAAAAAAAATTAACACTTCCTTGGCTTTTCCACGTAACAGGGAAAGAGGAGAGACAAAAAAACCTCTACCAAGTGAGCTTTTCCGAAGATCACTCACCGCTCCGATGTAAAGAGGCGGTACCGGGTTGGTGTGAGGAGTGCTGCCATCCAACAACTCTCCCCTGGAGGCTCCTCTGCTGTCGGGCTTGTCACAGCTCTGCTGACTGGACCAGGTACCACTCTTACTAGAGAGTCTTCCACCAGATCCAGTGTTGCTTCGATAACGCTGAGGCTGCTTCTGCTACTTCCCGGGCTTCCTAGGAGCAGAGGGGGACGACGGCTGCAGCCCTTGTCACTGCTGCTGATCCCGATCCATCCTGCTGGAGGGGTCAGACTGGAGCATATGCCACCGACTTGTGGACCCTACGCAATTTTTAAATGGACGGGGCACTAAGCAGCCCCCTCCAGCGCTTCTTGACACTTCCGTGTCTGAGTTACTGGCCGGAATAGCATCACCACAGCATGACCGTGCATATGCAACTAGAGCGCGCGGCGCCACACACAAGATGGTGCTGCGCATGCGCGGGACATGCAATGTCATCCAAGATAGTGCCACTCGACGCTACAACACATGCTGCAGGAGATGCAAGGCAGTGGCTACCATCTCAAAGAGAGGGCCACAACCTGCATCCGCTCCTCACAGTCAAAGCCCCCATGGACCTGCTGTGGCAAATCCAGGGAATCCAAGCTGGCCAAAGCAGGTGCCACTACCATAACTGACCACTGGGGCTGATTAAGCAAAGATTCTCCAAGGCCCTCCAGGACAATCATATCCTGAGGTTCCCTATTCAAGGACAGGAAATCAACCGATGTGGGGAGAGGTGCCACTCATCCTGTAGATTTCCTTGAAAGGCAGATCCTCTCATGTGGTGCAGTCATAGGGTGAAGGAAAAAAAATAAAACTTATTTGTACACCCTCCTCCCCCCAACACAGTACTACAGACAAGAGATACCTTCATTCACCAATTTGTTTCCCTGGCAAAATCGCTAATCCAGGTCCAACATATTCCAATTAGGAGGACCCACAACAATTTCATACTTGCTTTCCCAGTCAATGAAGAACAGAACATTACCCAATGGCTGAGAGAACTGTCAATGCACCCTCACACTGCTGTGAGAACCACTACAGGGACCTGAGGACCTCAGGTCACTGCAGTGGCTCATACAGCAGTGTGTGATGGGCTAAGAACATGATGAGTGTTGAAATCATGATGTTAGCTCAGTTCTATGCCCAATGCCTTTCTCATGCTAAATATCGCAAGAGCCCACTGCTGTGACAGTTATATCGCGAGCTCTTGCAATACTTTGCATGAGGATGGCCATGGGTATTGAACGCCGTGACCAGCAATGACATGACAAGTTCAGCTGAGTTCACCTCCACGGGAAATTAACTGAGTTGACTTTATGACGTCACCGCTCGTCATACACACTCCCGTACTGTGAGCCATTGTAGTTACCTGGGGCAACCTCATGAGATCCTCTTGGATCACTGCAGTGGTTCTCACACATGAGGCTGGAGTGACTGCACTCCCAGCCAATGGGGAACATTTTGTTATTCATTGACTGGAACAGCAAGTATGGGATCATTGTGGGACCCCCTTATTAAATTACCCAAATGAGGATTAGGGATTTGGCAGGGAAATAAATTTGTGAAAGAATTTGGTTCAAAACAGGAATTTACTTTTGGTGAATAGTACAACATCACTATGGATTACCTAGGACAAGTTTATGAAGTTGTTTTGATAAAATTTGTGAACGAGGGCTGTAGTCAGGGAGAGTTTGGCCAAATAATTTAGTTTTATTTTTTCAACTACTGGATTGGTAATGAGGATGTTTGCTAGACACTTACCCATTACTAATACCAGGGAAATTCACAACAGGCATCAACCTCATTTATTACCCCATTTGCCACCACAGCAGGCCAATAGGATGAGCCAAGGTGCCAGGACTGGCACATCTAGTGGATGTGCCACTTCTGGGGCAGCTGTGGCGGGCCAAATAATCCATTTTACCATTGCTGGTGATCTAACAATAGCAGGTCACAGGGTATGTACAGATGGAACAGGGGCTCCTAGGCTGACCCAAAGACTGGGGCCCCTGGGCCTACCTGATCTCAAAATGTAGACCCAGTGGTAGCCAGGTTCAAATCCCCAGCATGGCACGGTCTACTGTCCAAACCCCGAAACTACTCTCCCCTACTCAGGAAGCAGGCCAGAAACCCAGTAACTAAAACCCCACAAAAAGGAACAAACAAGGGTAAACAAAACCTACTGCACTCAAACACAAAGGAGGGACAATACATGAACTGAGGAGTAACACAAAAAGGGAAGGAAATAACTACATAACTGGAGAACTTACACACTACACGGAACCGAAACTCAAGGAACATCATAGAACAGGAAGCAGACGCTATATCCAGCAAACAGCCCCAGAATCCAGAACCTTATAAAAACTGAAGATGGTGATCAGCAGCCTGAGCTCCCAGCAGCTGATCGCAGGCTAGCAGAAATTAACTCCCGCTGTGCTGGAGAGCAGTAAAGCTAGAATCAGCCGACGCCCATGACAGGCCATGCTACTAAACAATCCCAAGCAGTTTGTTGTATTCTGCAGTGTGAACAGAGTCTGTCGCTGCTATGACACCCAGTGAGTGCAACGCAGAACACCGCATGAGGGTATGTGCGCACGTTGCTTTTTACCTGCTTTTTTGCTGCTTTTTCTTCTGCGCTGTTTAATGCCAAAATGGATGTGTTCTTCTATTCAAGCAAAGTCTATGGGAATTTGGGTTTCTTGTTCACACTATGTTGTTCAAAATGCTGCCTTTTTGTGGCAGAACTTTGGTCAAAAACTCAGCTTTTCAAAGAAGCAACATGTCAATTGTTTTTGCCATTTGGGTTTTGCACTGCAAAGCTGAGTTTTTGACCAAAGTTCTGCCACAAAAAGGCAGCATTTTGAACAACATAGTGTGAACAAGAAACCCAAATTCCCATAGACTTTGCTTGAATAGAAGAACACATCCATTTTGGCATTAAACAGCGCAGAAGAAAAAGCAGCAAAAAAGCAGGTAAAAAGCAACGTGCGCACATACCCTGACACAGCGTGGGTTGACCTTTGTTTTGGATTACCAGCCAAGGTAAATCTGCCAGCTGGCTTCCAAAAATAAGGGGGAATCCCCCACGTTTTTTGTTTTTTTTTTAACATGGGAGTCTATGGAAATGGATCCGTTAACCGATTGTTATTTTGCCATCTGTTTTTCTTGGATTTGTAAAGAATCAATTTTTTCATTACTGGATCAGTTTCAAATTAAAGAAAATAGCACTCCATTAATGGATCCATTTTCCATAGACTTCCTTACAAAAAAAACCCAAAAAACCCAAAACAAACAGAACCTTCAAAAATCAATTTTTTCAAAATGGACAAAAAAGTTATTTGCACAACTTTTTTGATAACATTGCTGCTGGATCTGTTTGAACAGATGATTACAGGACATGTGAACATAGCCTTAAAAAAAAAAAATCCTGAAAAAGTACAAACATATTTTTGGAAATGCCCCTAAAATTATTTTATATGCCTAAGGGAATTATTGTAATCTGTTGCTGGCTTATTTGCTAATTAGGATTCTACATAGTCATAACAGTATATAAAAATAAATAATCTGTATTTCATTGGTGAGGAGAGCACACAATTCATTAGATTTTTCTTCCTTGATACCGTGAACATGAAAGGGAATTTGTTAAGAGAGTAGACACCTAAAATAAGTTATGGAAGACATTATAGCATTAAAGTAGTGTGTGCACCTAAACCTGTTAATGATTTATTGTCTAATTAAACTTCATATTAGTATAGATGTGCAACAAAAACTTTATAATTTAGGACAGGACTAAGTATTTATATTTTGCACCATATTTTCAATTCATTACAATGTATGATGTGAACATTGGTCTCACCAGACAGAAAAAAATCATCTCAATCGGTCTTTAGGGCAAGGTTCCACTTGTGCTTTCCATGGACGAGTACATTCCGATAAAACATAGGATTGCACTCGCACCGGAGCAAAACTATGGGGCAGTGTCTATCTGCGATTGATTTCTCATGCCATGTCAGCATGAGAAATGAATCGCAGCATCATGCATTTGGCAGCGATCACTCACACCCACACAAGTCTATGGGTGCGTGTGAAACTTCGCACTGCATTCACCTGTCATTTGATCACAGTGAGATGTATGCGGAGACAGGTCGCAGGAGGGAGAAAGTGATCGCCATCTCTCCTCCGCAGCTGTTATCTGATTACAAGATCGGAATACAGTCGCATGACCCTCGGGCTCACAATCGCAGCAGAGGTTCGTTAGCATATTGCTTCCTATGCTCTCACAAGTGGAACCAAGCCCTCAATATGAGGCTCGTACATCTTAACTCTCCAAGGTGGAATATGTGAAAATCTCCATGAGGTTTCTTTCACATGTCAGTATTTTGCATCAGTATCAGTATTTTATCAGCATTTGGATGCCAAAACCAGGAGTGTGTCCAAAACAGAACAGGTGTCAGTCTTTCAATTATAGCTCTTCTCTTTAAGTTCCACTCTTGACTTTGGCATCCAAATACTGATGAAACACTGATGCGAAATACTGACACGTGAAAGAGGCCTAAGGCCCCTTTCACACGTCAGTGATTCTGGTACGTTTGTGCTTTTTTTTAAACGTACCAGAATCACTGACATACGCAGACATATTATAATGAATGGGTCTGCTCACACGTCAGTGATTTTTCACTGCACGTGTCTCCGTGCAGCGTACCCGCGTGTGCGTGATTGCTGCACGGAGACATGTCCATTTTTTTCTGGCATCACTGATGTTCCACGGACCATGCAGTGGTGTGGTCCGTGAAACACGTGCCAGAAAAAAACGTGCTTTTAAAATAAAAAACATTTTAACTCACCCGGCGTCCAGCGATGTCCTCTGCAGCCCGTTCTCCCTGCTCCTTCTGTGCCAGCTGATTACTGTCGCGCATATTCATTATGCGCGACACAGCCGACCCGGAAGCAGCTGCTGCAGGGGTCAGCGCCGGCCGGATGCTGCGTCGCGGGAGCGATCAGCACCATGGACAGCGGGAGAGGGCGCAGGTGAGTGAATCTCTAAGTGCAATCACGGGCCACAGAAAACGGAGCCCGGATTGCACTTAGACAACCCACGTGTGCCGTGATTTTCGGCACACGCAGGGACATGTGCGTGTTTTACACGCCAGTGAAAAACGTCTGTGTTTTTCACTGACGTGTGAAACGGGCCTAAGGCTGAGGTCAGATGGGCGTATAAAAAAAAATAATCATAATTGGTCCGATTTTCATCCATAAATATGGGACGATTTTTTTCTCGCTTGTCATCTATGTGCTGACTGTGCGTAATCCGTTTTTTTACTCATCAGCTGTTAATAATTTACATTTTCCTATGCTACAAAATAATAATAATTCATAAATAATATTAGATTTGTAAAAATTGGATTCTAAACAATGGATTTATATGGCATCCAATTTTTTTTTCACACCTGACCGATATCTGAGTAAACGCACAACATGCTGCGATTATTTTCGCAGACAGATTCTACCAGTGACAAAAGTTGATCATCAGCACTGTCACATTGAATAACATTGGTCTGTGTTATCAGTTAATAAAAAAAAATAAAAATAAGTGAGCATTGATCAACTTTCTCTTGACTTCTCTAAAGATTCATTGTTCTGATGCAGAGTGAGATATCAGAGTGTAAGGCTATGTTCGCACGTTGCGTTTTTTACCGCGTTTCTGCAGCGTTTTTGGCAGCAGCGTTTTTGTGCCAAAACGCATGTGTTTTTGATTTCCAGCAAAGTCTATGGGAAAAGCAGAAATCCTGTCTGCACTTTGCTTTTTTTTCTGCAGCGTTTAATTTGCATATTTGTGGTCAAAAACCATGCTGAAAAAGAAGCAGCATGTCAGTTGTTTTTGCCATTTCTGCAGCGTTTCCTTAACATTGGAGTCAATGAGAAATGGCAAAAAGCAACCAAAATCACAATTCCTGCGTTTTTCATGCTTTTTACCTGCTTTTCAACTGCGTTTTTGGCTCCAAAAACGCATGCTTTTCTGGGCAAAAATTAATGGGTTCTAATGTTCCTTTACACACACACAATAACCGAAAATTTAAATGTAAAAAATTAATAAACTTTAGCTATTTTTCTGTTAAAATGTGCATAACCACTATTATTACATTAAAAATGATAATTTCCCATATAATTTAATTAAAAGTTAATTTTATACTTTTTTTCTCTTTTTTCATTATTTTTGACTAATTCAACTTTATTTCTCAGTGTCTTGATCTCAAAAACGCATCTGCAGAAACGCAGGTGAAAACGCAGGTAAAAAGCGCTAAAAACGCACTAAAAACGCGGTAAAAACGCATGCGTTTTTAGCGCTAAAAAATTGTCAAAAGCCATTTGGTCAAAAACCAAGGGAAGGAAAACGTGCAGAATAAACTGCAGGTACACCGACGCAACGTGCGAACATAGCCTTAATGTTATGACCTACAAAGGATTTTATATAAGTACTGTATCAATGTTTGGAAATAGTAATAGTGAAGGCTCCTGCTTATTTGAAGGAAAAAAAAATAGTAATTGCCCCTAAAAAATAATCCCTTCACTATCAAACCACTATTGCCCTCTCTAGTTCCAAAAAAGTAGTCCAGATCTAGTTATCCCTGCTTAGAATTAGATACCACCTTATTGCCTAAAGTGAAGCAATTCTCAGAAAATGACCTATTGTTTAATTAAGGTTATTGTGTTAAATATATTTAAATAAAAATGCAGGCAATTTTTGTTTTTACATATTACAGTCGGTATTAAAAAAGAAAAAATTTCAATGTTCACACTTTGTTATTACAGATTCATTTAGCATGTTGTTTCAGGAAACAAAACATTTACATTAGCTACCATGAACATATTAATCTATCTTTTGTATTGAAGTGTCTAATGAGCATGTGGAAAGGTCATTGTAAAGAAAGGGAGAGCAGGTCAGCTGTGACATCACCAAATGTGATGTGTGAATCCTTTGTTATCAGCTCTGTATAGAGATATTGCTACCAGTCATTTTAATCCTGCCTCTGCTGATAAAGATCCTGCTAAAACTGTTGAGGGGGCTTTACACGCTACGATATCGTTAATGTTTTATCGTCAGGGTCACATCGTTAGTGACGCACATCCGGCGTCATTAACGGTATTGCAGCGTGTAACACTTACCAGCGACCTTAAACATCCTCCAAAGTGGTGAAAATCGTTCACCATGGAGAAGTCGTCCTAAAACCAAAAATTGTTAAAGGTTGTTTAAAGATGTTGTTCCTCATTCCTGCGGCAGCACACATCGCTATGTGTGACACCGCACGAGCGAGGAACCTTACCTTACCTGCGTCCCGCTCGCAATGAGGAAGGAAGGAGGTGGGCGGGATGTTCGTTCCGCTCATCTCCGCCCCTCCGCTTTGATTGGCCGGCCGCTTAGTGACGCCGACCAGGTAAGTGCGTGTGATGCTTCCGTAGCGATAATGTTCGCTGCGGCAGCGATCACATGATATCGCACGTACAATGGGGGCGGGTGCTTTTGCGTACGATATCGCTAGCAATTGCTAGAAATATTGTAATGTGTAAAGCCCGCTTTACTGAAAGGACAGGAAGCCTGGGGCCGAATTCATTAGGACTAGCATCGTACAAATTAGTCTTAGGCCCCCTTCACACGTCCGTGAAAATCACGCACGTTTTTCACAGACGTGTCAAAGGTGTGTATTGTCCACCAAGTGCCATTTTTATGGCACAACGTGTGTTCTCCATGTGTTATCCGTGATAACACACGGAGAACGGGAAGTTTCTGCTCACCTGTCCCTGGTGTTGCTGTCCGTGGTGCTGATCTTCGGTCCCCGGTCCTGCCAACTCCCCACTGCAGCTTCCGGCCCGCAGTGAAGTGAATATGCAATGAGCATAATGATTGGGGGTCGGAAGCAAGTGACAGCAGCATCAGAGACAGCAGTGTCGGAGAAGGTGAGTATAGAATTTTTTTTTTACAAACACGTGTGTTTTCTCTGGTGCGTGTCAAACAGATCACATCTGTACGGTTTGTGTGCAGGCCGTGTGACACCCGTGATGCCGTAGAAAAATGGACATGTCTACGTGTGGAGCACACGGGCACACGTATGCTCCATACGCACACATGGTCCATAGCAAAACACACACGTGTGTGCAGACCCATTGATTTTAATGGGTCTACGTGTGCCCGTGTCTCCGGCACGTGAGGAAATGGACCAAACATGTACCAAAGACACGGACGTGTCAAGGAGGGCTTAGGCTAGGTTCCCACTTTCATATTGCTTCTGATGCGAGAGCAACGGATGCGATATGCTACTGACCCTTGCCTCAGGCTCTACTATGAGCGTGAGCTGAGTGTCATGTGACTGGCTCATAGCTGCGAAGGAGAGGATGGGGACTGTGGTGAACAGGGAGGGGTTAATCTGCATATATCGCACTGCACTTGGATGACATCTGAGTCCAGTCCAATGTTTCTCTTGCACCCATAGACGTGTTTGGGTGCGAGTGACAAACCTCTCACAATCGCAGCATTACTGTGACTTTTTCCTCAGTCCGTTTAGGGCTGAAGAAAAACTAACACATCTGAGCTGCAGCATTGCTTACATGGGGCCGAGTGCAATGCGAGATTTTCTCACATTGCTCTCTTGTGAGTCATATGCAAATGTGACTCCGGCCTTAATGAAGGGCTCACTATTAGTAGTAGTAGTTCAGTTCGACATCTTCATCCGGACTTTAGATAAAGTTCAGTTTGGGATCCGGACTTGACCTGAACGCCAATGGTCACTAATTGGGCAGTTCAGGTCTCTGCCCACATACAACTCACTTCTGGGGTAGGGTGGGGGTTTTTCCAAATTTTTTGCTGCAGACTACATTCGATAACGCTGTTACTCCCAGTGTGAGCCGTTCAAACACTGGACCGAGGACCAAGCGTGCCCAAGCACAGCGATGCTCGAGCGAGTGATATTCATATGTAAAGGACCTGAACTCTGAAACTGAACTCTGTTGTGTTTTGTAAAGGCAAGGAAGAAGGACGGGACTCAGCACCAATTCCAGGATAGCAAAAAATATAAATCCAACGAAAAATATATAAAAATGTAGAAACTTTATTCAATGATTAAAAATCCAAGAAAAACATCATCGGTTCCATGAAAACATGAAAACATGATGTTTTCATGGAACCGATGATGTTTTTCTTGGATTTTTAATCATTGAATAAAGTTTCTACATTTTTATATATTTTTCGTTGGATTTATATTTTTTGCTATCCTGGAATTGTTGCTGAGTCCCGTCCTTCCTCCTTGCTATTGCCTCTACGGACCTGCCTGTCCGGTGGACTGCCTGCATCCCACCGGAACTGAGCGGATACATATATGGGTGAGCTGAATAATTTTTTTTTTTCTTGTGTTTTGTAAAGTCTGTGTTTAGTACGAATGCCGAACCTCCGGTTTGCTCATCTCTACTCACTAGAGTATGATGCACCAATTCAATAAGAATTGCATGCCTTTTAACAAACTACATGCGTCTGGAGTGTGGGCACAGTCATGACCGACTCCTCCCCAACGCTACATGATTTGGCAGAACTACTGTAGACTGGCCTAAAAACACCAACAGTAAAAGAAAAATTGATGACTGTGTTGCACAAAAACTTTTCGAAGCGATTTATGCCAGTTTCCTTGATTAAAAGTCTTAATGAACTGGGGGTCTATGGGACTAAAAAAGACCCAGTGGCCAGTGTGAACATTGCAACATTATTAATCTATTTTTATTTTTTTTAATAAAGATCAAAATATGAAAAATAAAAAAAAATAAAACTGGCAATTTAAAAAAATAAATAAAAAATACATGAACTTGATTTAAACAGGACATTTTCTGGTGAGTTTCCCTCTACTTACTTATTGCATGTGCCCCATTTTCATCACCATTCACAGTGGCCGCTCCATTCTTTGGTGTGATCGGTTGTTGTGCAGGAGCTGCGGGCGCAGTGGTGATGGGTGCTGCACTTGGTGCACACGCTGTTGATGCAGCTTGCTGTTGAGCCAACTTCTCTCTGAAGGCTTGTTGTCTGGTTTGTACAACATCTGGCATCACGGCATCAATCAGAGACAATGATTCTATCGGCCGACCATCAAAGACTGTTCCGTCCTAGACAAAACAGTACATGTATAGTTATGAATGCCATATACTCTTCTCTATTCAGTAACTAAAATCTGAAAATGCAAAGATGAGTCAAAAAATGTTGTTCACTCTTGTTGTATTAAAACTTCTGTTGGCCACAATGTATGAACAACACATTCTTTATGAGGTTGCTGTCTCACCAACTGTGTGCAAGTTTCAACATTTTATGTCAGTTCATTTGTTACTGTGATATGAGAAACAATGGCTGTTCCACTTGTTATTTGAACAAAAAAAGGACAGTGTGCTGTCATTCGTTTTATGTGATCTGAGGAGGTTTCTGGCATTGACATTTGTTAAAAACTTTCAGACAAAATGCAGAGAACTGCAATACAAGGTGAGTGTATTGTTGCACGACAAAGAATATCTGCACAATGCTACCTATACTGTCACTCTCCAAAAACTTTGTTTTGATATGTTAACCCTTCCCAACATATGACGTAACAGTATGTTATGTTTTGTGGTCACTTGCCGCAAATGGACATACCGGTACGTCATGGCGATCATGTGCGTTACTGTTTTGCACAGTTCGTGGTGAAGGTATGTATGTGTGTGATCTCCCTGTGCTATCTGTGTGACATCTGGATATCACATGAACAGTATGAGCTAGTATACTTACCTGTCTCCAGCACTGCTATTACTTCCGGGTCTGTGCTGAGTGCAGTGAATATGCAATGAGCATAACGAGTCGACGCGGAAGAAACAGCAGAGACAGCAGCGCTGGACACAGGTAAGTATAAAAATTCTTTATTTGGACATGTCACCGTGTGGAGCACATAGACACGCGTATGTTCCACATGGACCACCAGTCTGTGTCAAAACATGGATGTGTGAGCAGACCCATTGATTTTAATGGGTCTAGGTGTGTCCGTGTCACACATACCAGAGACAAGGATGTGTGAAGGAGGCCTTAAAGAGAGTCTGCTGCCAATTAAGCTGCCTAAAGATTGACGGTAGGCACCTGTCCCTATTTAAATCATACTAGTCAAGTATTGCTTAACTTATTTTTGAATTAATAATAAACTTATATTTGATATGCAAATGAGGGCACTTTTGTGCACCCTTAGAATGGCCTTTGCCTTGGTGAACCCATATTGCTCTCCTATTTGCATAACAAGCTGGTACATTACATGGATTAAATTGCCTCTAGTGTCCAGAGCAAATGGTATGTCTGTCTGAGCCTGGGCATTGAGACATCAGAGCACACCAGCACTGACCCCATGAGTGTATAAGTGCACCACTGTGGTCATCCAGTGTCACTGCACAGGGGCAGACAGAAGACATAGTGCTTGCTCTGTTAGTAAGAAGTGAATCATTGTAAGGTACTGGCTTTATTATGCAAATAGGAGGGCATGACGATGCACCAAAGCATAGGTCACGCCAAGGGTGCAACGAAGCACCCTCATTTGCATATCAAATAAAAGTTGATTTTTAATTAAATACTAGGATAAGCAATACTTGCCTATTATGAGTTAAATAGGGGCTAAGTGCCCTATATTAATGTTTAGACAGCTTAATTGCCATTTTGAGGATGACCTACCGACCTAATTTGTGAAGTACTGCAGATCACACATGCCCAGTTGCTCTGTCCCATCATGTGAATAAAAGAAATGTATGGAAATTGCCGAAGATGAAACATCTTGGGCATCTACACATTAGCAGAATTTTAGGAAGTGCAATATTTATCAAGATATTTACCGCAAATTGTAACCTTTCTGGAGGCCTCTCATAATCCCTTGTAATATGTTATGCTTATATTATGTAGTCATCTATTAAAAACCATAGAGAAATTTAACTATACTCCATAATACACACTGGCTAATAATAATAACAGACATAGTGATAGATTATTAGCCCAGTCACCCCTGCGCCACTACGTACTAGTTATTCCACTAATATATATGATCTCGGTTTTTATTATAGGCTTTCTTGTAGAGAGGTGGGGAAAATTGTATTACATAATTAAACCTTTCTGAGAATTCTCTCCACTAATGTCATTTCCCTCTACTGCTCTTTCTTCACTTCAGAAAGTAATTATAAAACTGCTATGATCAAAAAAACAGCTGATAATTGTGGACAAAAGGAGGCTGATAAGAAAATTACAGTGCTCCAGTTGATAAGAAAACAGTATTCTTTCACAAACATACATTTTCCGCCCTTAAATCGTGATTATATCTTTCTTGATAATTTTAATTACATTACTGATTTAGCAAAACAAAGTGCTCAGATTTAAAAGATTTTGTCATTTAACCTTTTGAGTGCAGGACTGGATAACAGAAACAGAACCATAAAAAAAGAATTCAGTAAACTACATATGCTTTTATGGTGACCTCTGTATAGACAATCTACAATATTTGCAAGATTGTGCATCGTGGTTGTTGCGGAAATGCAGAAATATTTGTAATTGCCTATGTCTGTGTCACTACTTTTTGTTATGTTGTGTGTGTATGTGTTACTATGTTGATTTAAACATGCAAATTATTCCTCTCCCATAGGAATAAAATTGATGTTACCATCTATTATCTCATGATCAACGTACATAATTATTAACATATTTCTCTGCCTGTTTTATCACAGTATGAGTATTTTTGCCATGTCACCAGTCTTGTGAACTCTTCATAAATAAAGTCAGTGATATACAGTATAAGCTTAGTGGCCTGTGTTGCTTCCATGTCACTGGCTTGATTTTTTACTTAATTTATTGGGCAGGGAAATGTGTTACTTCAAGCAAGGAAATGTGTTACCTGAGGCAGGGAAATGTATTACCAAAGAAAGAAGCAGCTGCAAGACCCTGCTGTTTTCTTTTCTTACTCACTTATAAGTGACTTTTGCTTCTCCCCCAGGAGCTATGACATGTACCTGACTCGCCCACCGCAGGGCCTTAGGTGACTCAGCGTCGGGCCGGACTAGTCCATGGTAGTCAGCAGTGGTGGGGCCCGACTCCGTGACCCTGGTGGAGTCAGTTAATGTGGCGGTATTGGGGAGATGATGATAATGTTTATATGAATATTCGTGATGCCATCTGTAGTAATTTGCGGCTATGGCGCCACAGCTGCTGGGAGGGACATCCGGGGCTGGTGTTATGGCAGCTGAGGTGTTTCTTGCTCTCCCCAGGTAGAGCGGATACCCCGGGGCAACCTTTGGGTGCTTGGTAAAGTCTATGGTGTTTGTTAACGAGGTGCAGGATAAACCAGACGACACAGGGCTTGCAGTTAAGATGTTTTACTCACTATTCAGTCTCAGTGCTGTAGTTGACCGGTTACCCTCAGAGTGCCAGGATCCGCTGTCAGGGGGCCGCCGCCGATCCCGGATAGGTCAAGGGTCAGTCCCGTTGTACCCCTTTTGTGTGTATCCTTTTCTGACTGGCTTCCTAGCCTTTGACTGGTTTACCTGGTCTCAGGCCTCCACCACAGGGCCTGTACAAAGGGGGCTGACCGAAGTCGTCTCTTGCCCTCTTCACCGGGGGTCTGTGGCGGGAAGTGGCCCTGGGCGCTTGCAACGATCTCCAGTCCTTTGGTTTTACTTTTGAGAAATTGTCTTTCTTCCCTCTGTCTAAGGACCGTCCTGAATGCAGCCAGATCCCTCCACCCAATGTTGTCAGTGGAACAGGTCACGGGACAAGTGCCCTTCCGTGGCCCTGGAATCCTTTCTTTCTTTCTTTCTTTCTTTCTTTCTTTCTTTCTTTCTTTCTTTCTTTCTTTCTGTGTCACATGGGCCTAACCAGACCCCAGGATCTCCACCAGGAACCTCCTTCTGCCTCTGTTCTTTCTATCTGCTGTCCTCTCCTGACAGCCCACCTCCTCACTCCTCTACTCCTTTACTCCTTCTGACAGACTCCCCAAACTTGAACTTCCGAGTTCCTTTTTCTACTCTCTCTCACTGACTCCTCCCACACACCCACTGACTAGGCCCCACCCACACCATTGGGACCAGTGATGGGACTTACGGCCCCATGACTAAATCTATGGGGGTTGCTGCCACTATCTCTGACCCGGTGTATGCCTACCAATTGGTATGTGCAAGTTTTGTCTGTACACCGGCAGTTGACCCCATTCTTACCCGGGATGGTATATCACACCTCTGGCTGAGGTGCAATATCTCTGTGGCGACGGAAGCCTCAGGGGTGCCACATACCCACCATGAACTGGAGCAGCTCTATTTGGTGAGACACGGCCATTACACAGAACATAGCATGGACATATAATTAAGATTATCACAGCACAGGAACTTTTTTTTCAACATCCAATTGTGGAACTTATTGTTATTGCAAGATCATTAAATTGTACTTAGAGTTGAGCGAGTACCGTAATATTCATATTTGCTATACTTGTAATGAGTACTTTGTAATACTTGCGTATTTGTTGCTAAGGCCGGCTTCACACTTGCGATTAACTCGCACGAGTGCCAGGCGAGAAAATCTCGCTTTGCACTCGGACCAATGTTAATCAATGAGGCAGCTCTCATCTATTTTTTTCTCAGTCCAAATCGGACTGAGAAAAAAATCGCAGCATGCTGCGTTTTGGTAAGTTTCTTGCACGAGTCTCTTCAATGCAAGTCTATGGGTGCGTGAAAAAAAAAGGATGTCGCACGGACGGCACATACACCATCCAAGTGACATCCGTTTTTCTCAATACATTTCACGCATGTAGCAGAGAACAATGTAAATGCTCCTGTACATAACAGTACATGAATAGCAGCTGCTGAGGGTAAAAACTGATTGCACACTTACAGCATACTGACTGCACACTGATGAAATTTGAACAGAAATCGTCCGACTTTCTAGCATGAGAATCGGACTGATTTTACACTAGCTAGTGTGATTTCAGCCTAATAGCAAGTGAAGTCAATGGCAAATGCGAGTCACTTTCTGCTGGACTCCAGCAGAAAATGACTCGCATTTCCCATTGAATTATATTGTACTCGCTACTCGGAACGAATACGCGAGTATTACAAAGTACTCATTACAAAGATAACGCAAAAAAAGAATAATATGAACATATACCCTGCTGTAACTAAATAAGGTACACTTTATGAGTATCATAAATACAAATATTCCGGTACTCACTCAACTCTAATTGCAGTTTGTTTGAGGAACAACCCCTTCAAATGATGGTTATGTCTGGCAGTAATCATAACTGGTTAGTCAACTGGTGGACATAGTAGCTAGGAGGGCAATACTTTGTTAAAAAAAAAAGGGCCAGGTAGGGCTGAATAGTATTTTTCCTAAAAATAAATTAAATCATCACTTGAAAACCCCATTTTGTGTGAACCTTAGATCCAAGATGAAAAGTATTTTGATTGGGAAGGGAGGCAAACACTTTTTTACAGTACTGTAAATACTCTGTAACGTTTGCGAATTTGAAGGGAGTCAGAAACTCTAACTTTAGAGGCCAGAAATCTGCCCTGAAGACAATTTGGGTACATTCCACCCTATCTTTTTCTCAAACACACAATAGTGTGTCCTGCTTAACCTAGCCTAGCTGGTACGGTTTTTATGCTGAACTAAGAAAATCACTATGTAATAGACATACAAGTTGACTGCATTCATATATGAATATGTAGTGGGTGTAAATGCTTTTTTTATATAAGTTAAGTGCATTGTGAATATGCTTTCTCTTTTCGCTTTAATTCTGCATAAGAGATCTGGACCTTGCGGAAGACATGGAGTAATTCAGACAGAGTGACTTTGCTGTTATATTTCAGAGTACACTGAGTAAGCAATCACTTATGTGACTCATACAATATAAATGGAATCAGCAATAATGCTCAGAGCATAATGCGATCTACAGTTACAGGTCAACAGGGCTGCACAGATGACAGATCTTGGGATGGGAGATTATCAGAAAAATGTGCCGAGCTACAGGATATCCAGTGTCTGGTTGTGATATAAAAAAAAAAACCCTAAAATTATTTAGAGATTAATGATTAGAGTTGAGCGCGGTTCGTGGTTCGTGGTTCTCCAGTTCGCGGCTCGAGTGATTTTGGGGCATGTTCTAGATCGAACTAGAACTCGAGCTTTTTGCAAAAGCTCGATAGTTCTAGAAATGTTCGAGAACGGTTCTAGCAGCCAAAAAACAGCTAAATCATAGCTTGGTTTCTGCTGTAATAGTGTAAGTCACTCTGTGAATCAAACTATTATCACATTTCAGTGTATAGTGTGCGTGAACAGCGCCTTCAGATCACTGCTGTTTCTATAATGGCGATCGCCATTTTTTTTTTTTTTTTCTTGTCTTCCTTCCCTAAGCGCGCGCGTCTTGTGGGGCGGGCCAGCATGTCAGCCAATCACAGACACACACACAGCTAAGTGGACTTTGAGCCAGAGAAGCAACGGCATGTGTGATAGGATCTGCATGTTACATGTCCCTGCATTATAAAACCGGACATTTTCTTCACGGACGCCATTATCTGCCTTCTGCGTCTTTGGTGTCAGACATCAGTGTCGCAGCTCCGTCATCCTGAGTCCTATAGCCGATACAGCTGTATGCGCTGCATACACAGCGTTAGACAGCTTAGGGAGAGCACTTTATAGCAGTCCTTTTAAGGGCTCAAACCGGCAGGGTCAGAGTTAAGGTGACAGGTCCTGAAAACAGCGCCAGCGTCTGTGCAGCCAAGGTCAGGGATTTCCTCCCTGCATTTCACCATTAGGAGGGAATAGAAAGGCAGGCTTCCATTCCTCTACCCAGAGCACCACAATCCTGCCACTGTACCCTCTTGTCCTCTGCACACTCCAACTCATAACTAAGCCATTATACTAGCAAACACTCAGTGTACCTAGTGGCATCCTATCTGTGGCTATTGGACTTTGCTATAGTCCCACTAGTGCAAAGACATTTGCAGAGCACGTCTGCCTGCATTGCACACTACAACTAATTATAACTAAGCCATTATACTAGCAAACACTCAGTGTACCTAGTGGCATCCTATACGTGGCTATTGGACTTTGCTATAGTCCCACTAGTGCCAAGACATTTGCAGAGCGCCTCTGCCTGCGTTGCACACTCCAACTAATTATAACTAAGCCATTATACTAGCAAACACTTAGTGTACCTAGTGGCATCCTATACGTGGCTATTGGACTTTGCTTTAGTCCCACTAGTGCCAAGACATTTGCAGAACGCATCTGCCTGCGTTGCACACTCCAACTAATTATAACTAAGCCATTATACTAGCAAACACTTAGTGTACCTAGTGGCATCCTATACGTGGCTATTGGACTTTGCTATAGTCCCACTAGTGCCAAGACATTTGCAGAACGCATCTGCCTGCGTTGCACACTCCAACTAATTATAACTAAGCCATTATACTAGCACACACTCAGTGTACCTAGTGGCATCCTATACGTGGCTATTGGACTTTGCTTTAGTCCCACTAGTGCCAAGACATTTGCAGAACGCATCTGCCTGCGTTGCACACTCCAACTAATTATAACTAAGCCATTATACTAGCACACACTCAGTGTACCTAGTGGCATCCTATACGTGGCTATTGGACTTTGCTATAGTCCCACTAGTGCCAAGACATTTGCAGAGCGCATCTGCCTGCGTTGCACACTCCAACTAATTATAACTAAGCCATTATACTAGCACACACTCAGTGTACCTAGTGGCATCCTATACGTGGCTATTGGACTTTGCTATAGTCCCACTAGTGCCAAGACATTTGCAGAGCGCATCTGCCTGCGTTGCACACTCCAACTAATTATAACTAAGCCATTATACTAGCAAACACTTAGTGTACCTAGTGGCATCCTATACGTGGCTATTGGACTTTGCTTTAGTCCCACTAGTGCCAAGACATTTGCAGAACGCATCTGCCTGCGTTGCACACTCCAACTAATTATAACTAAGCCATTATACTAGCACACACTCAGTGTACCTAGTGGCATCCTATACGTGGCTATTGGACTTTGCTATAGTTCCACTAGTGCCAAGACATTTGCAGAGCGCATCTGCCTGCGTTGCACACTCCAACTAATTATAACTAAGCCATTATACTAGCAAACACTTAGTGTACCTAGTGGCATCCTATACGTGGCTATTGGACTTTGCTATAGTCCCACTAGTGCCAAGACATTTGCAGAGCGCATCTGCCTGCGTTGCACACTCCAACTAATTATAACTAAGCCATTATACTAGCACACACTCAGTGTACCTAGTGGCATCCTATACGTGGCTATTGGACTTTGCTATAGTCCCACTAGTGCCAAGACATTTGCAGAACGCATCTGCCTGCGTTGCACACTCCAACTAATTATAACTAAGCCATTATACTAGCACACACTCAGTGTACCTAGTGGCATCCTATACGTGGCTATTGGACTTTGCTTTAGTCCCACTAGTGCCAAGACATTTGCAGAACGCATCTGCCTGCGTTGCACACTCCAACTAATTACAACTAAGCCATTATACTAGCACACACTCAGTGTACCTAGTGGCATCCTATACGTGGCTATTGGACTTTGCTATAGTCCCACTAGTGCCAAGACATTTGCAGAGCGCATCTGCCTGCGTTGCACACTCCAACTAATTATAACTAAGCCATTATACTAGCACACACTCAGTGTACCTAGTGGCATCCTATACGTGGCTATTGGACTTTGCCATAGTCCCACTAGTGCCAAGACATTTGCAGAGCGCATCTGCCTGCGTTGCACACTCCAACTAATTATAACTAAGCCATTATACTAGCAAACACTTAGTGTACCTAGTGGCATCCTATACGTGGCTATTGGACTTTGCTTTAGTCCCACTAGTGCCAAGACATTTGCAGAACGCATCTGCCTGCGTTGCACACTCCAACTAATTATAACTAAGCCATTATACTAGCACACACTCAGTGTACCTAGTGGCATCCTATACGTGGCTATTGGACTTTGCTATAGTCCCACTAGTGCCAAGACATTTGCAGAACGCATCTGCCTGCGTTGCACACTCCAACTAATTATAACTAAGCCATTATACTAGCACACACTCAGTGTACCTAGTGGCATCCTATACGTGGCTATTGGACTTTGCTATAGTCCCACTAGTGCCAAGACATTTGCAGAGCGCATCTGCCTGCGTTGCACACTCCAACTAATTATAACTAAGCCATTATACTAGCACACACTCAGTGTACCTAGTGGCATCCTATACGTGGCTATTGGACTTTGCTATAGTCCCACTAGTGCCAAGACATTTGCAGAGCGCATCTGCCTGCGTTGCACACTCCAACTAATTATAACTAAGCCATTATACTAGCAAACACTTAGTGTACCTAGTGGCATCCTATACGTGGCTATTGGACTTTGCTTTAGTCCCACTAGTGCCAAGACATTTGCAGAACGCATCTGCCTGCGTTGCACACTCCAACTAATTATAACTAAGCCATTATACTAGCACACACTCAGTGTACCTAGTGGCATCCTATACGTGGCTATTGGACTTTGCTATAGTCCCACTAGTGCCAAGACATTTGCAGAGCGCATCTGCCTGCGTTGCACACTCCAACTAATTATAACTAAGCCATTATACTAGCAAACACTTAGTGTACCTAGTGGCATCCTATACGTGGCTATTGGACTTTGCTATAGTCCCACTAGTGCCAAGACATTTGCAGAGCGCATCTGCCTGCGTTGCACACTCCAACTAATTATAACTAAGCCATTATACTAGCACACACTCAGTGTACCTAGTGGCATCCTATACGTGGCTATTGGACTTTGCTTTAGTCCCACTAGTGCCAAGACATTTGCAGAACGCATCTGCCTGCGTTGCACACTCCAACTAATTATAACTAAGCCATTATACTAGCACACACTCAGTGTACCTAGTGGCATCCTATACGTGGCTATTGGACTTTGCTATAGTCCCACTAGTGCCAAGACATTTGCAGAGCGCATCTGCCTGCGTTGCACACTCCAACTAATTATAACTAAGCCATTATACTAGCAAACACTCAGTGTACCTAGTGGCATCCTATACGTGGCTATTGGACTTTGCTTTAGTCCCACTAGTGCCAAGACATTTGCAGCACGTCTGCCTGCGTTGCACACTCCAACTAATTATAACTAAGCCATTATACTAGCAAACACTTAGTGTACCTAGTGGCATCCTATACGTGGCTATTGGACTTTGCTATAGTCCCACTAGTGCCAAGACATTTGCAGAGTGCATCTGCCTGCGTTGCACACTCCAACTAATTATAACTAAGCCATTATACTAGCACACACTCAGTGTACCTAGTGGCATCCTATACGTGGCTATTGGACTTTGCTTTAGTCCCACTAGTGCCAAGACATTTGCAGAGCGCATCTGCCTGCGTTGCACACTCCAACTAATTATAACTAAGCCATTATACTAGCACACACTCAGTGTACCTAGTGGCATCCTATACGTGGCTATTGGACTTTGCTTTAGTCCCACTAGTGCCAAGACATTTGCAGAACGCATCTGCCTGCGTTGCACACTCCAACTAATTATAACTAAGCCATTATACTAGCACACACTCAGTGTACCTAGTGGCATCCTATACGTGGCTATTGGACTTTGCTATAGTCCCACTAGTGCCAAGACATTTGCAGAGCGCATCTGCCTGCGTTGCACACTCCAACTAATTATAACTAAGCCATTATACTAGCACACACTCAGTGTACCTAGTGGCATCCTATACGTGGCTATTGGACTTTGCTATAGTCCCACTAGTGCCAAGACATTTGCAGAGCGCATCTGCCTGCGTTGCACACTCCAACTAATTATAACTAAGCCATTATACTAGCACACACTCAGTGTACCTAGTGGCATCCTATATGTGGCTATTGGACTTTGCTATAGTCCCACTAGTGCCAAGACATTTGCAGAACGCATCTGCCTGCGTTGCACACTCCAACTAATTATAACTAAGCCATTATACTAGCACACACTCAGTGTACCTAGTGGCATCCTATACGTGGCTATTGGACTTTGCTATAGTCCCACTAGTGCCAAGACATTTGCAGAGCGCATCTGCCTGCGTTGCACACTCCAACTAATTATAACTAAGCCATTATACAAGCAAACACTTAGTGTACCTAGTGGCATCCTATACGTGGCTATTGGACTTTGCTTTAGTCCCACTAGTGCCAAGACATTTGCAGAACGCATCTGCCTGCGTTGCACACTCCAACTAATTATAACTAAGCCATTATACTAGCACACACTCAGTGTACCTAGTGGCATCCTATACGTGGCTATTGGACTTTGCTATAGTCCCACTAGTGCCAAGACATTTGCAGAGCGCATCTGCCTGCGTTGCACACTCCAACTAATTATAACTAAGCCATTATACTAGCAAACACTCAGTGTACCTAGTGGCATCCTATACGTGGCTATTGGACTTTGCTTTAGTCCCACTAGTGCCAAGACATTTGCAGCACGTCTGCCTGCGTTGCACACTCCAACTAATTATAACTAAGCCATTATACTAGCAAACACTTAGTGTACCTAGTGGCATCCTATACGTGGCTATTGGACTTTGCTATAGTCCCACTAGTGCCAAGACATTTGCAGAGCGCATCTGCCTGCGTTGCACACTCCAACTAATTATAACTAAGCCATTATACTAGCACACACTCAGTGTACCTAGTGGCATCCTATACGTGGCTATTGGACTTTGCTTTAGTCCCACTAGTGCCAAGACATTTGCAGAACGCATCTGCCTGCGTTGCACACTCCAACTAATTATAACTAAGCCATTATACTAGCACACACTCAGTGTACCTAGTGGCATCCTATACGTGGCTATTGGACTTTGCTATAGTCCCACTAGTGCCAAGACATTTGCAGAGCGCATCTGCCTGCGTTGCACACTCCAACTAATTATAACTAAGCCATTATACTAGCACACACTCAGTGTACCTAGTGGCATCCTATACGTGGCTATTGGACTTTGCTTTAGTCCCACTAGTGCCAAGACATTTGCAGAATGCATCTGCCTGCGTTGCACACTCCAACTAATTATAACTAAGCCATTATACTAGCACACACTCAGTGTACCTAGTGGCATCCTATACGTGGCTATTGGACTTTGCTATAGTCCCACTAGTGCCAAGACATTTGCAGAGCGCATCTGCCTGCGTTGCACACTCCAACTAATTATAACTAAGCCATTATACTAGCACACACTCAGTGTACCTAGTGGCATCCTATACGTGGCTATTGGACTTTGCTATAGTCCCACTAGTGCCAAGACATTTGCAGAGCGCATCTGCCTGCGTTGCACACTCCAACTAATTATAACTAAGCCATTATACTAGCACACACTCAGTGTACCTAGTGGCATCCTATACGTGGCTATTGGACTTTGCTATAGTCCCACTAGTGCCAAGACATTTGCAGAACGCATCTGCCTGCGTTGCACACTCCAACTAATTATAACTAAGCCATTATACTAGCACACACTCAGTGTACCTAGTGGCATCCTATACGTGGCTATTGGACTTTGCTATAGTCCCACTAGTGCCAAGACATTTGCAGAGCGCATCTGCCTGCGTTGCACACTCCAACTAATTATAACTAAGCCATTATACTAGCAAACACTTAGTGTACCTAGTGGCATCCTATACGTGGCTATTGGACTTTGCTTTAGTCCCACTAGTGCCAAGACATTTGCAGAACGCATCTGCCTGCGTTGCACACTTCAACTAATTATAACTAAGCCATTATACTAGCACACACTCAGTGTACCTAGTGGCATCCTATACGTGGCTATTGGACTTTGCTATAGTCCCACTAGTGCCAAGACATTTGCAGAGCGCATCTGCCTGCGTTGCACACTCCAACTAATTATAACTAAGCCATTATACTAGCAAACACTTAGTGTACCTAGTGGCATCCTATACGTGGCTATTGGACTTTGCTTTAGTCCCACTAGTGCCAAGACATTTGCAGAACGCATCTGCCTGCGTTGCACACTCCAACTAATTATAACTAAGCCATTATACTAGCACACACTCAGTGTACCTAGTGGCATCCTATACGTGGATATTGGACTTTGCTATAGTCCCACTAGTGCCAAGACATTTGCAGAGCGCATCTGCCTGCGTTGCACACTCCAACTAATTATAACTAAGCCATTATACTAGCACACACTCAGTGTACCTAGTGGCATCCTATACGTGGCTATTGGACTTTGCTTTAGTCCCACTAGTGCCAAGACATTTGCAGAACGCATCTGCCTGCGTTGCACACTCCAACTAATTATAACTAAGCCATTATACTAGCACACACTCAGTGTACCTAGTGGCATCCTATACGTGGCTATTGGACTTTGCTATAGTCCCACTAGTGCCAAGACATTTGCAGAGCGCATCTGCCTGCGTTGCACACTCCAACTAATTATAACTAAGCCATTATACTAGCAAACACTCAGTGTACCTAGTGGCATCCTATACGTGGCTATTGGACTTTGCTTTAGTCCCACTAGTGCCAAGACATTTGCAGCACGTCTGCCTGCGTTGCACACTCCAACTAATTATAACTAAGCCATTATACTAGCAAACACTTAGTGTACCTAGTGGCATCCTATACGTGGCTATTGGACTTTGCTATAGTCCCACTAGTGCCAAGACATTTGCAGAGCGCATCTGCCTGCGTTGCACACTCCAACTAATTATAACTAAGCCATTATACTAGCACACACTCAGTGTACCTAGTGGCATCCTATACGTGGCTATTGGACTTTGCTATAGTCCCACTAGTGCCAAGACATTTGCAGAGCGCATCTGCCTGCGTTGCACACTCCAACTAATTATAACTAAGCCATTATACTAGCACACACTCAGTGTACCTAGTGGCATCCTATATGTGGCTATTGGACTTTGCTATAGTCCCACTAGTGCCAAGACATTTGCAGAACGCATCTGCCTGCGTTGCACACTCCAACTAATTATAACTAAGCCATTATACTAGCACACACTCAGTGTACCTAGTGGCATCCTATACGTGGCTATTGGACTTTGCTATAGTCCCACTAGTGCCAAGACATTTGCAGAGCGCATCTGCCTGCGTTGCACACTCCAACTAATTATAACTAAGCCATTATACAAGCAAACACTTAGTGTACCTAGTGGCATCCTATACGTGGCTATTGGACTTTGCTTTAGTCCCACTAGTGCCAAGACATTTGCAGAACGCATCTGCCTGCGTTGCACACTCCAACTAATTATAACTAAGCCATTATACTAGCACACACTCAGTGTACCTAGTGGCATCCTATACGTGGCTATTGGACTTTGCTATAGTCCCACTAGTGCCAAGACATTTGCAGAGCGCATCTGCCTGCGTTGCACACTCCAACTAATTATAACTAAGCCATTATACTAGCAAACACTCAGTGTACCTAGTGGCATCCTATACGTGGCTATTGGACTTTGCTTTAGTCCCACTAGTGCCAAGACATTTGCAGCACGTCTGCCTGCGTTGCACACTCCAACTAATTATAACTAAGCCATTATACTAGCAAACACTTAGTGTACCTAGTGGCATCCTATACGTGGCTATTGGACTTTGCTATAGTCCCACTAGTGCCAAGACATTTGCAGAGCGCATCTGCCTGCGTTGCACACTCCAACTAATTATAACTAAGCCATTATACTAGCACACACTCAGTGTACCTAGTGGCATCCTATACGTGGCTATTGGACTTTGCTTTAGTCCCACTAGTGCCAAGACATTTGCAGAACGCATCTGCCTGCGTTGCACACTCCAACTAATTATAACTAAGCCATTATACTAGCACACACTCAGTGTACCTAGTGGCATCCTATACGTGGCTATTGGACTTTGCTATAGTCCCACTAGTGCCAAGACATTTGCAGAGCGCATCTGCCTGCGTTGCACACTCCAACTAATTATAACTAAGCCATTATACTAGCACACACTCAGTGTACCTAGTGGCATCCTATACGTGGCTATTGGACTTTGCTTTAGTCCCACTAGTGCCAAGACATTTGCAGAATGCATCTGCCTGCGTTGCACACTCCAACTAATTATAACTAAGCCATTATACTAGCACACACTCAGTGTACCTAGTGGCATCCTATACGTGGCTATTGGACTTTGCTATAGTCCCACTAGTGCCAAGACATTTGCAGAGCGCATCTGCCTGCGTTGCACACTCCAACTAATTATAACTAAGCCATTATACTAGCACACACTCAGTGTACCTAGTGGCATCCTATACGTGGCTATTGGACTTTGCTATAGTCCCACTAGTGCCAAGACATTTGCAGAGCGCATCTGCCTGCGTTGCACACTCCAACTAATTATAACTAAGCCATTATACTAGCACACACTCAGTGTACCTAGTGGCATCCTATACGTGGCTATTGGACTTTGCTATAGTCCCACTAGTGCCAAGACATTTGCAGAACGCATCTGCCTGCGTTGCACACTCCAACTAATTATAACTAAGCCATTATACTAGCACACACTCAGTGTACCTAGTGGCATCCTATACGTGGCTATTGGACTTTGCTATAGTCCCACTAGTGCCAAGACATTTGCAGAGCGCATCTGCCTGCGTTGCACACTCCAACTAATTATAACTAAGCCATTATACTAGCAAACACTTAGTGTACCTAGTGGCATCCTATACGTGGCTATTGGACTTTGCTTTAGTCCCACTAGTGCCAAGACATTTGCAGAACGCATCTGCCTGCGTTGCACACTTCAACTAATTATAACTAAGCCATTATACTAGCACACACTCAGTGTACCTAGTGGCATCCTATACGTGGCTATTGGACTTTGCTATAGTCCCACTAGTGCCAAGACATTTGCAGAGCGCATCTGCCTGCGTTGCACACTCCAACTAATTATAACTAAGCCATTATACTAGCAAACACTTAGTGTACCTAGTGGCATCCTATACGTGGCTATTGGACTTTGCTTTAGTCCCACTAGTGCCAAGACATTTGCAGAACGCATCTGCCTGCGTTGCACACTCCAACTAATTATAACTAAGCCATTATACTAGCACACACTCAGTGTACCTAGTGGCATCCTATACGTGGATATTGGACTTTGCTATAGTCCCACTAGTGCCAAGACATTTGCAGAGCGCATCTGCCTGCGTTGCACACTCCAACTAATTATAACTAAGCCATTATACTAGCACACACTCAGTGTACCTAGTGGCATCCTATACGTGGCTATTGGACTTTGCTTTAGTCCCACTAGTGCCAAGACATTTGCAGAACGCATCTGCCTGCGTTGCACACTCCAACTAATTATAACTAAGCCATTATACTAGCACACACTCAGTGTACCTAGTGGCATCCTATACGTGGCTATTGGACTTTGCTATAGTCCCACTAGTGCCAAGACATTTGCAGAGCGCATCTGCCTGCGTTGCACACTCCAACTAATTATAACTAAGCCATTATACTAGCAAACACTCAGTGTACCTAGTGGCATCCTATACGTGGCTATTGGACTTTGCTTTAGTCCCACTAGTGCCAAGACATTTGCAGCACGTCTGCCTGCGTTGCACACTCCAACTAATTATAACTAAGCCATTATACTAGCAAACACTTAGTGTACCTAGTGGCATCCTATACGTGGCTATTGGACTTTGCTATAGTCCCACTAGTGCCAAGACATTTGCAGAGCGCATCTGCCTGCGTTGCACACTCCAACTAATTATAACTAAGCCATTATACTAGCACACACTCAGTGTACCTAGTGGCATCCTATACGTGGCTATTGGACTTTGCTATAGTCCCACTAGTGCCAAGACATTTGCAGAGCGCATCTGCCTGCGTTGCACACTCCAACTAATTATAACTAAGCCATTATACTAGCAAACACTCAGTGTACCTAGTGGCATCCTATACGTGGCTATTGGACTTTGCTTTAGTCCCACTAGTGCCAAGACATTTGCAGCACGTCTGCCTGCGTTGCACACTCCAACTAATTATAACTAAGTTACATTGTCAGGGATATTTATTCTTTATTATTCTGCTGTTAATAAAGCTAGACCAACACTGCAATCTTCACCACCTCTCAATTTTTACTACCACATTTTCAGTCCACAATCTTGTCGCAATCAACATGAGTGGCAAAATGACAGATGCTGGTGGAAAGGGGAAGAGGCGTGGTGGAAAAGGCAAAAAAGGTTTTGTCAGTGGGGAAGGTGGCAAAGCTCCATTATCATCTGCTGCAGATAGACCATCTACTAGCAAAAGTAAGATGTCTACTACTTATTGTGGACAATCCGATGTGCTCCCTTTTTTACGGACACGAACAAGAGGAACAAAGGTAGATGATGGGCAAAAAAGGAAAATGCTTGAATGGATCTCAAGTGGTCCAACAAGTGCCCTCTCAGCCACTTCAAGTACCGCATCCAAAAAACACCAGTCCTCTGAGTTGTCATCCCAATCACACTTGATTTCTCCCAGCTCTGAAGTCTCCATCAGCCCTGCACAGTATGGTGGAACTGAGATGGCTGAGTTTGCAGAGCTGTACAGTCACACTATAGCCTGGGAATCAGAGGTCTGCTCCCAAGCTACAGTGAGTACAGAACAGGAAATGGTCTGCAGTGATGCCCAGAACCTTTGTGACTCTGATTCAGGCCGTGAGGACCAAGTTTCTGAGCATAATGTTGACCCTTTGTCACAAACTGTAACACCTGTGGTTATAGACAATGAGGAACATACTGATGAAGATGAGACGCAGATACCCGATTGGGATGACAACTTAAATATTCGGTCAGGGCAAGAAGAGGCTCGGTCTGAGGGGGAGGGGAGTGCAAACACAACAATTGATGATGACGTTCTAGATCCCACCTACTGTCAACCCCCAGTCAGGCACTCGAGGAGGTCAACAGAGGCGGTGGAGGAGGATGCAACCGACGACGAAGTTACCTTGCGCCTTCCTGGACAGAGTCGGAGCACTGGTAGCACGTCTACAACTGCATCCTCAGCCACCACTCTGCCTCTGAGCATTATTCGGGGTGGATCAACAGGTCGCATGGCCTCTAAGCCTTGCCTAGCCTGGTCCTTTTTTCACATCGAAAAAGATCGCCCAACTCATGTGATATATAACATTTGTCATGATTCTGTTAGTAGAGGTCAAAACCTCAGCAGTTTGACAACTTCTTCCATGAATCGTCACATGACTAAATATCATAAGTCCCGGTGGGAAGC
Organism: Anomaloglossus baeobatrachus; assembly: GCF_048569485.1. Lineage (NCBI taxonomy): Eukaryota > Metazoa > Chordata > Amphibia > Anura > Aromobatidae > Anomaloglossus > Anomaloglossus baeobatrachus. The sequence goes on along the minus strand of NC_134354.1, from coordinate 173,570,874 downwards.
TCACCGTGCTGCAATGCGGCCTAGCGGAGCGAACCATCCACCGCCCGCCCCTTCCAGTGCATCCGCGCGCTCTTCATCTTCTAGGACTGTGGGGACAGCTGTCACACCTGTTTTTCCACGCAAAACTTCCACCACTGTAACCGCAACAGGCAGTTTGCTTGTAAGGTCGTCAGTTGGTTTGAAAGGGGAAACAAGTGAGTGTGTACAGCTCTCTCAGACATCGATAGCACCAACGTTGGATGAAGGCAACATCATGTCTCCGCCTGCACTTTCCTCACAAACCTGCATTTTTCCAGGGACACCCTACTCAACACCGTCTACACACAGCAGCCAGATCTCTGTCCCTCAGATGTGGTCAAATAAAAGGCCACTTCCTCCGACCCATGACAAAGCTAAGAGGTTGACTCTATCCCTCTGTAAGCTGTTGGCTACTGAAATGCTGCCTTTCCGCCTAGTGGACACACAGGATTTTAGAGACCTTATGTCTGTCGCTGTGCCCCAGTACCAGATGCCTAGTCGCCACTACTTCTCTAAGAAAGATGTGCCCGCGCTACACCAGCATGTCGCACACAACATCACCGCTTCCTTGAGAAACTCTGTGTGTGAACGGGTGCATTTCACCACCGATACTTGGACCAGTAAGCATGGACAGGGACGTTACATGTCGCTGACTGGGCACTGGGTAACTATGGTGATAGATGGTGAAGGGTATGCTGCACAAGTCTTGCCGTCCCCACGACTTGTGTGTCATTCCTCTGTCTGTCCAAGTTCCGCCACTGCTTCTGCATCCTCCACCTCATCTGGGTCCTCCACCTCCGCTCCAAGCCTGCCTGGTCAGGCCACCAGCGTTCTCACTGCGCAGAAGGAATCACGCACCCCTCATTACTATGCTGGCAGCAGAGCGCAACGGCATCAGGCGGTTTTTAGCTTGACATGTCTTGGGAATAAGAGTCACACAGCTGAGGAGTTGTGGTCAGCTCTGCGGTCCGAGTTTAATAAATGGTTGTCTCCACTCAACCTGCAGCCTGGTAAGGCCGTGTGCGACAATGCTGCAAACCTGGGTGCGGCCCTTCGCCTGGGCAAGGTGACACACGTACCTTGTATGGCTCACGTGTTGAACCTTGTCGTGCAGCAATTTTTAACACAGTATCCCGGCCTAGATGGCCTTCTGAACAGGGCACGAAAACTGTCTGCTCACTTCCGCCGTTCAAGCGCCGCAGCTGAGCGACTTGCATCGCTCCAGAAGTCTTTCGGCCTGCCGGTTCATCGCCTGAAATGCGATGTGGCGACACGCTGGAATTCAACTCTCCACATGTTACAGCGACTGTGGCAGCACCGCCGTGCCCTGGTGCAATACGTCATGACGTATAGCCTGGGCCAACGAGATGCAGGGGTGGGGCAGATCACCCTGATGGAGTGGTCTCAGATCAAGGACCTATGCACCCTTCTGCACAGTTTCGACATGGCGACGAATATGTTTAGCGCTGACAATGCCATTATCAGCATGACGATTCCAGTCATTTACATGCTGGAACACACGCTAAACACTATTCGGAGTCAGGGGGTGGGACAACAGGAAGGGGATGAGCTACAGGAGGATTCATATGCGCAAGACACAACAACATCACCAAGGTCCAGACGTTCATCATCACCAAGGCGCCAGGCATGGGAGCATGGGGTACAGGGATCAACAAGGGCGCATGGTAGCAGGCGAGATGTTGAGGAAGGTGCAGGAGGACATGAAGAAATGGAGGACGAACTGTCCATGGACATGGAAGACTCAGCAGATGAGGGAGACCTTGGTCAAATTTCAGTTGAAAGAGGTTGGGGGGAGATGTCAGAGGAAGAAAGAACGGTTAGCACCTCTATGCCACAAACACAGCGTGGACTTGGTCCACATGGCTGCGCAAGACACATGAGTGCCTTCTTGTTGCACTACCTCCAACATGACCCTCGTATTGTCAAAATTAGAAGTGATGATGACTACTGGCTTGCCACACTATTAGATCCCCGGTACAAGTCCAAATTTTGTGACATAATTCCAGCCATAGAAAGGGACGCACGTATGCAGGAGTATCAGCAGAAGCTGTTACTCGATCTTAGATCTGCTTTTCCACCAAACAACCGTGCAGGTGCAGGGAGTGAATCTCCCAGTTGTAACTTGACAAACATGGGACGGTCTCGTCATCTTCAACAGTCTACACGTACCAGTAGGACCGTATCTGGTGCTGGTAACAGCAATTTTATGGAATCTTTTCATAATTTTTTTAGACCCTCCTTTGCAAGGCCACCAGAGACAACAAGTCTGACACATAGTCAACGGCTGGAGAGGATGATACAGGAGTATCTCCAAATGAACATCGATGCCATGACTGTGCAACTGGAGCCTTGCTCCTTTTGGGCTTCAAACCTAGAAAAATGGCCAGAGCTCTCAACTTAGGCCTTGGAGATTTTGTCGTGTCCAGCTGCCAGCGTTGTCTCTGAATGTGTCTTCAGTGCTGCTGGGTGTGTGCTGACAGATAAGCGCACGCGTCTGTCCAGTGACAATGTGGACAGACTGACGTTCATCAAAATGAACAAGTCATGGATCCAGAAGGAATTTACAACCCCTGTGTCATCCTGGGGAGAGTAAATGCTTGTGGATTTTGAATGTGCTTGATGCAAATCTAGCTGTGAAGTGTACAACTAGGGCACAAGTGCTGCCACTGAATGGGTGGGTGTGTGGGGCCCAATTTTTTGAAAAAAAGGGAGACTCCGCTTGGAGTAACCCTTGCTTACATTGTTTTTAAAAGAAGCCAAGATGAACAGAGCTGGGATCAGGAAAGACTTTGCTACCTACCCCGGTGTCATCCTGGGGACGGATAAGAATGGCGTATTTTTGAATGTGCTTGATGCAAATGTAGCTGTGAAGTGTACAACTGGGGCACAACTGCTGCCACTGAATGGGTGGGTGTGTGGGGCCCAATTTTTGGAAAAAAAGGGAGACTCCGCTTGGAGTAACCCTTGCTTGATGTGTTTTTAAAAGAAGCCAAGATGAACAGAGCTGGGATCAGGAAAGACTTTGCTACCTACCCCGGTGTCATCCTGGGGATGGATAAGAATGGCGTATTTTTGAATGTGCTTGATGCAAATGTAGCTGTGAAGTGTACAACTAGGGCACAACTGCTGCCACTGAATGGGTGGGTGTGTGGGGCCCAATTTTTGGAAAAAAGGGAGACTCCGCTTGGAGTAACCCTTGCTTACATTGTTTTTAAAAGAAGCCAAGATGAACAAGTCATGGGTCAGCAAAGACTTTGCTACCTACCCCGGTGTCATCCTGGGGATGGATAAGAATGGCGTATTTTTGAATGTGCTTGATGCAAATGTAGCTGTGAAGTGTACAACTAGGGCACAACTGCTGCCACTGAATGGGTGGGTGTGTGGGGCCCAATTTTTGGAAAAAAGGGAGACTCCGCTTGGAGTAACCCTTGCTTGATGTGTTTTTAAAAGAAGCCAAGATGAACAGAGCTGGGATCAGGAAAGACTTTGCTACCTACCCCGGTGTCATCCTGGGGACGGATAAGAATGGCGTATTTTTGAATGTGCTTGATGCAAATGTAGCTGTGAAGTGTACAACTGGGGCACAACTGCTGCCACTGAAGGGGTGGGTGTGTGTGGGGCCCAATTTTTGGAAAAAAGGGAGACTCCGCTTGGAGTAACCCTTGCTTACATTGTTTTTAAAAGAAGCCAAGATGAACAAGTCATGGGTCAGCAAAGACTTTGCTACCTACCCCGGTGTCATCCAGGGGATGGATAAGAATGGCGTATTTTTGAATGTGCTTGATGCAAATGTAGCTGTGAAGTGTACAACTAGGGCACAACTGCTGCCACTGAATGGGTGGGTGTGTGGGGCCCAATTTTTGGAAAAAAAGGGAGACTCCGCTTGGAGTAACCCTTGCTTGATGTGTTTTTAAAAGAAGCCAAGATGAACAGAGCTGGGATCAGGAAAGACTTTGCTACCTACCCCGGTGTCATCCTGGGGACGGATAAGAATGGCGTATTTTTGAATGTGCTTGATGCAAATGTAGCTGTGAAGTGTACAACTGGGGCACAACTGCTGCCACTGAATGGGTGGGTGTGTGGGGCCCAATTATTGGAAAAAAAGGGAGACTCCGCTTGGAGTAACCCTTGCTTGATGTGTTTTTAAAAGAAGCCAAGATGAACAGAGCTGGGATCAGGAAAGACTTTGCTACCTACCCCGGTGTCATCCTGGGGACGGATAAGAATGGCGTATTTTTGAATGTGCTTGATGCAAATGTAGCTGTGAAGTGTACAACTAGGGCACAACTGCTGCCACTGAAGGGGTGGGTGTGTGTGGGGCCCAATTTTTGGAAAAAAGGGAGACTCCGCTTGGAGTAACCCTTGCTTACATTGTTTTTAAAAGAAGCCAAGATGAACAAGTCATGGGTCAGCAAAGACTTTGCTACCTACCCCGGTGTCATCCTGGGGATGGATAAGAATGGCGTATTTTTGAATGTGCTTGATGCAAATGTAGCTGTGAAGTGTACAACTAGGGCACAACTGCTGCCACTGAATGGGTGGGTGTGTGGGGCCCAATTTTTGGAAAAAAAGGGAGACTCCGCTTGGAGTAACCCTTGCTTGATGTGTTTTTAAAAGAAGCCAAGATGAACAGAGCTGGGATCAGGAAAGACTTTGCTACCTACCCCGGTGTCATTCTGGGGACGGATAAGAATGGCGTATTTTTGAATGTGCTTGATGCAAATGTAGCTGTGAAGTGTACAACTGGGGCACAACTGCTGCCACTGAATGGGTGGGTGTGTGGGGCCCAATTTTTGGAAAAAAAGGGAGACTCCGCTTGGAGTAACCCTTGCTTGATGTGTTTTTAAAAGAAGCCAAGATGAACAGAGCTGGGATCAGGAAAGACTTTGCTACCTACCCCGGTGTCATCCTGGGGACGGATAAGAATGGCGTATTTTTGAATGTGCTTGATGCAAATGTAGCTGTGAAGTGTACAACTAGGGCACAACTGCTGCCACTGAAGGGGTGGGTGTGTGTGGGGCCCAATTTTTGGAAAAAAGGGAGACTCCGCTTGGAGTAACCCTTGCTTACATTGTTTTTAAAAGAAGCCAAGATGAACAAGTCATGGGTCAGCAAAGACTTTGCTACCTACCCCGGTGTCATCCTGGGGATGGATAAGAATGGCGTATTTTTGAATGTGCTTGATGCAAATGTAGCTGTGAAGTGTACAACTAGGGCACAACTGCTGCCACTGAATGGGTGGGTGTGTGGGGCCCAATTTTTGGAAAAAAAGGGAGACTCCGCTTGGAGTAACCCTTGCTTGATGTGTTTTTAAAAGAAGCCAAGATGAACAGAGCTGGGATCAGGAAAGACTTTGCTACCTACCCCGGTGTCATCCTGGGGACGGATAAGAATGGCGTATTTTTGAATGTGCTTGATGCAAATGTAGCTGTGAAGTGTACAACTAGGGCACAACTGCTGCCACTGAAGGGGTGGGTGTGTGTGGGGCCCAATTTTTGGAAAAAAGGGAGACTCCGCTTGGAGTAACCCTTGCTTACATTGTTTTTAAAAGAAGCCAAGATGAACAAGTCATGGGTCAGCAAAGACTTTGCTACCTACCCCGGTGTCATCCTGGGGATGGATAAGAATGGCGTATTTTTGAATGTGCTTGATGCAAATGTAGCTGTGAAGTGTACAACTAGGGCACAACTGCTGCCACTGAATGGGTGGGTGTGTGGGGCCCAATTTTTGGAAAAAAAGGGAGACTCCGCTTGGAGTAACCCTTGCTTGATGTGTTTTTAAAAGAAGCCAAGATGAACAGAGCTGGGATCAGGAAAGACTTTGCTACCTACCCCGGTGTCATCCTGGGGACGGATAAGAATGGCGTATTTTTGAATGTGCTTGATGCAAATGTAGCTGTGAAGTGTACAACTAGGGCACAACTGCTGCCACTGAAGGGGTGGGTGTGTGTGGGGCCCAATTTTTGGAAAAAAGGGAGACTCCGCTTGGAGTAACCCTTGCTTACATTGTTTTTAAAAGAAGCCAAGATGAACAAGTCATGGGTCAGCAAAGACTTTGCTACCTACCCCGGTGTCATCCTGGGGATGGATAAGAATGGCGTATTTTTGAATGTGCTTGATGCAAATGTAGCTGTGAAGTGTACAACTAGGGCACAACTGCTGCCACTGAATGGGTGGGTGTGTGGGGCCCAATTTTTGGAAAAAAAGGGAGACTCCGCTTGGAGTAACCCTTGCTTGATGTGTTTTTAAAAGAAGCCAAGATGAACAGAGCTGGGATCAGGAAAGACTTTGCTACCTACCCCGGTGTCATCCTGGGGACGGATAAGAATGGCGTATTTTTGAATGTGCTTGATGCAAATGTAGCTGTGAAGTGTACAACTGGGGCACAACTGCTGCCACTGAATGGGTGGGTGTGTGGGGCCCAATTTTTGGAAAAAAAGGGAGACTCCGCTTGGAGTAACCCTTGCTTGATGTGTTTTTAAAAGAAGCCAAGATGAACAGAGCTGGGATCAGGAAAGACTTTGCTACCTACCCCGGTGTCATCCTGGGGACGGATAAGAATGGCGTATTTTTGAATGTGCTTGATGCAAATGTAGCTGTGAAGTGTACAACTAGGGCACAACTGCTGCCACTGAAGGGGTGGGTGTGTGTGGGGCCCAATTTTTGGAAAAAAGGGAGACTCCGCTTGGAGTAACCCTTGCTTACATTGTTTTTAAAAGAAGCCAAGATGAACAAGTCATGGGTCAGCAAAGACTTTGCTACCTACCCCGGTGTCATCCTGGGGATGGATAAGAATGGCGTATTTTTGAATGTGCTTGATGCAAATGTAGCTGTGAAGTGTACAACTAGGGCACAACTGCTGCCACTGAATGGGTGGGTGTGTGGGGCCCAATTTTTGGAAAAAAGGGAGACTCCGCTTGGAGTAACGTTTGCTTACATTGTTTTTAAAAGAAGCCAAGATGAACAAGTCATGGGTCAGCAAAGACTTTGCTACCTACCCCGGTGTCATCCTGGGGATGGATAAGAATGGCGTATTTTTGAATGTGCTTGATGCAAATCTAGCTGTGAAGTGTACAACTGGGGCACAACTGCTGCCACTGAATGGGTGGGTGTGTGGGGCCCAATTTTTGGAAAAAAGGGAGACTCCGCTTGGAGTAACCCTTGCTTACATTGTTTTTAAAAGAAGCCAAGATGAACAAGTCATGGGTCAGCAAAGACTTTGCTACCTACCCCGGTGTCATCCTGGGGATGGATAAGAATGGCGTATTTTTGAATGTGCTTGATGCAAATGTAGCTGTGAAGTGTACAACTAGGGCACAACTGCTGCCACTGAAGGGGTGGGTGTGTGTGGGGCCCAATTTTTGGAAAAAAGGGAGACTCCGCTTGGAGTAACCCTTGCTTGATGTGTTTTTAAAAGAAGCCAAGATGAACAGAGCTGGGATCAGGAAAGACTTAGCTACCTACCCTGGTGTCATCCTGGGGACGGTTAATTATGGCGTATTTTTCAATGTGCTTGATGCAAATGTAGCTGTGAAGTGTGCAACTGGGGCACAAGTGCTACCACTGAAGGGGTGGGTGTGTGTGTGGCCCAATTTTTGGAAAAAAGGGAGACTCCGCTTGGAGTCACCTTGCGGTGTTTTACATGATTTTAGAAGGGCGTGCCATGCCTATATCTGTGTGTCCTCCTCTTTTTCCTTGTCCAGCTGTTTTGTTTTCGCATGAGTATATGTCCTTGTCACTTTCCAATGTGTTTGAGTTGTTTGTCACCTTTAGGACACCTTTGAGGGTGTTTTCTAGGTGTTTTTCTGTGTTTGTGATTGCCTGCCATTGTTTCCTATGCAGTTCGAGTTCGGTTCGTCGAACGTTCGACGAACCGAACTCGAACGGGAGGTCCGTTCGGCGAACCAACCTCGAGCCGAACCGCGACCGGTTCGCTCATCTCTATTAATGATATATTATATATCCTTTAGAGAAGGACTCTACACTGTAGGGCAACAAATAGATTTAGCAAACATTTTCAAGCTTTTTACTACAAATCTCAAGCAATAATTCCACATATGGCTCAGCGTATCCTTTCCATTAGTACATTTTACACATGCACTAATAGCATTAAATGGTAAAACCATAGTTACTAAGTGGCCCCCTAAGGTATAGGAGGTATGAAAATGGCCTGTTACAAATGTTCTTCCTGTACGACACATACAGTATTTTTCGGATTATAAGACACACTTTTCCTCCCAAAGATTTGGGAGGAAAATGAGGGATGTGTTTAAAAATCCAAATATAGCTAACTGGGAGGTGGAAAATTGGCGCAGGGGCTGTCTGTGCAGGTGGCTGGCTGCCTCTCTGTACAGATGGCTGTCTGTGTAGGTGCCTAGCTGCCTCTCTGTGTGGGAAGCCGGCTGCCTCTCTGTGTGGGTGGATGGCTACCTGCTTCACTGTTCTGGTGGCAGGCTAGCTGCCTGGCTGTGCAGACTGCGGGGGCTGTGCTGGCAGCAGAAGCTGTGGTGGCTTTGCGGCGAGTATCCCAGATGCTGTGGCTTCAAATGATGGTGCCTGGAGTCAGCGCGTGTGCAGATGGTGCTCTTTGGTGAGAGCTCCATCTGTGCACACGTCGTACCGAGCGCCATTTCTTTGCAGCCCAGAGCGATGGCAGAGCATATGGGACACACACCACAGCAGCGTGCTTGACACAGCCACCACAGCTTCCGCTGCCAGCACAGACCCCACCGCTGCCAGCAAAGACCCCACCAGCACCGCCCCTTCCTCCTGTTACTCCACTCCACCACTGCTGCCGCCCCCCCCCCTCTGGTAAGGCAACACCGGAATAGAAGACTGACCCCATTTTTTATTTTTTTTTTATCTCTAAATTTGGGGTGCGTCTTCTAATCCAGTGTGTCTTATAAAATGAAAAATAGGGTATTTTTGCAGCCTTGTCTCCTACATAATGGTAGGGGAACAGGGGTATTACCTACTTAATGTTCATAAATGCCTTCTGAATGGGCCTGGAAGTAAATGGAATTGTGCACAATATTTCAGGATTGATTGGGGACTGGAGAGATTAAGGGAACAACTTTTCATGGCTAGATACCTTTAATATCGCTCTATAGACAATACTCACAAAATGTCTCATAGATGTCCTAAAAATGAATAACTGTAAGGGGTACTTTACATGCTGCGACATCGCCAGCGATTGCTAGTGATGTCGAGCGCAATAGCACCCGCCCTCGTCGTTCCAGCAATATGTGGTGATCACTGCCGTAGCGAACATTATCGCTATGGCAGCGTCACACGCACATACCTTGTCAGCGGCATTGCTGTGACTGCCGAACAATCCCCCCTCAAGGCGGAGGTGCGTTCGGCATCATAGCAACGTCACTGCGGCGTCACTAAGCAGCCGACCAATAGAAACGAAGGGGCGGAGATGAGCGGGACGTAACATCCCGCCCACCTCCTTCCTTCTGCATTGCCGGTGGAGGCAGGTAAGGAGATGTTCGTCGCTCCTGCGGTGTCACACATAGCGATGTGTGATGCCCCAGTACCGACGAACAACATCGCTACGTACGAGACAACGATTTTTGGTGTTTGGACGACCTCTCCAAAACCAACGATTTTTGTCTCTTTTGCGATTGTTTAAGGTCGCTCGTACGTGTTACACGCTGCGATGCCGCTAACGACGCCGGATGTGTGTGACAAACACAGTGACCCCGACGATAAATCTTTAGCGATATTGCAGCGTGTAAAGTACCCCTAAGGCTATTTGCACATGCTGCAGATTTGATGCAGAAATTTTCTGCAGCAGATCTGTACGCTGTGGCAAGAAACCATATCAAAACCGGTCGCGGTTTTGATGCAGGTTTTTTTGGGCCATCAAGAAAGTTAATAAATTGAAGTCCTTGGGTGAAAAAAACACTGCTAAACCTTACCAATAATTGACATGCTGTAGATTTCTTCTGCATCAAAATCTGCACCAAAACTGCATGGAAAAAACGCATTATGTGGACAGCAAATATAAAAACTGCTGCGTGTGCACAGGGCCTAATAGTATAGTTAACCATGAACCATGCTTCTATAAAATTCTTTTGCAAATGAGACCCAAAATAGGCGCCATTTCTGGGTACTTTTGAGATCTTTTCCAGCCACTGTTCAAGCCCTTACCTCCACAAACAGGACTAAAGGCCCATTTACACACAACGATATCGCTAACAAGATATCGTCGGGGTCACGGTGTTGGTGATGCACATCCAGCCTCGTTAGCGATGTCATTGTGTGTGACACCTTTTTGCGATCAGTAACGATCACAAAAAGGTGTCAAATCGTTCGTCGTGTACATGTCGTTCGTTTTTAAAAAATCGTTCCTCATTTGGAACGCAGGTTGTTTGTCGTTCCTGCGGCAGCACACATCGCTATGTGTGACACCACAGGAATGAGGAACAACATCGTACCTGCGGCTGCCAGCAATGAGGACGGAAGGAGGTGGGCAGGATGTTCCGACGGCTCATTTCCGCCCCTCCGCTTCTATTAGGCGGCCGCTTAGTGACGCTGCTGTGATGCCGAACGAACCTCCCCCTTAAAGGAGAGATTGTTCGGTGGCCACAGTGACGTCGGTGAACAGGTAATTGCGTGTGACGCTGCCGTAGCCATATTGTTTGCTACGGCAACGATCACCCCGTGATGCGCCACCGACGTGGGCAGGTGCTATCGCTCGTGACATCGCTAGCGGTGTCGCAGCGTGTTAAGCCCGCTAAAGACTATGTGTCGAAACTCATAGCTCGATTGGGGTATTAGATCAACTTTATCACCCTGCACACTGCTATATTTCAATGGAATTATATTAAATAAATGTTATTGGATTTTATCTTATAACCTGAGGACTGCGCTGGACGTCTTTTTAAATTTTTTGCTGACTATTTGGCAGCCAAACCTTCCGTGTGCTGGGTCCGAACAGCGAGCGGTGAACAGCACTATCGGTAAGCTGAATTTTTCTTTTTTTTTTTAAGTTGGAAAGAACTCCCAAACAAGATCCAATATAAAAATGTACACCCCTCAAAGTATTCAAAACTATATTAAAAAGGTTTATTGACCCTTTAGATACTTCACAAGAATGAACTCAATGTGCAACTAGGAAGATGAAAATGTATTGTTTTCCTGCTAAGATGTTGGTTAGCCCCAAGTTTTTCATTTTGGACCTCACAACTTATTACACTATTTCTAATGAATGGGGTAATACTGTGGTCGAAAACTAGTATTTGGCACCATGGCAAGGCTTTGAAAGGAAGGAACGGTATTTCAGATTTGCAGTGTAAATTTGTATGCAATAGATTACAGAGCTTCTGAGAACCGGGAGCAGCCGAAATCATCTAGGGATGTAGGAACATTTTGATCCTACAAATGCTTCACAGAATTTTATAATATAACATTTATAATAAAACATTTTAGAATACTGTGCTCTGAAAAGGAAAAATTCATTTTTGGTGCTAAAACATTTATTTAGCCCCAAATTTTTCATCTTCAAAAAGGACAATGGGAAACAATGGACTTCTCAACCTCTCCTGAATATGTCAATACCCCATACCCCATACGTAATGAGAAACTATTACTTGGGCACACAGCTCAAAAGGGTGAGGTGGGGCCGTTTGGCTTTGGGAACCTTGATTTTTTTCTAGAATGTGCAGAAAGGTAATCAGACTGCTTTGATCTTTGGGCAAGCATCATTACAGTGATTCCAGATTTATAATTTTACTGCTTCTGCACACTGAAATACTTTTTTGCCAAAAAAATAAATATTTTTTACATTGCCATATTCTGGTAGGTGTATTTTCTATTTCTTGTAGTTGAATGCTGATATTATTATTTTTTTACTGTACATAAGACTTTTTCATTGTTGGAAAAAAAAAAGTTGTCATGTTATTTTTTTTTTCACCATAGGAGTTTAATATTTGGATAGTTTTACATTTGTTTTGGATATGGTGATACTAGTTTGGGGAAGATTTTCGGTTTATTTTAGATTTTACAATAACCAGTGTTTTTTTTTTGCGGCGCAATATTTTTCCATTAATTTGTGTTCCACCTTTTATTTTTTACTAACTGCATTGTATTTCTTTCTGTTACTTTTTAATCTAGCTGTAATATGGGAGCTAAACTCTTAATGATCTGAATCTTGGATTAATATGCAGTGCATCAGACCTGTCAATTTTAAAGTAACATGTTGCTTGTTAAATCTAGTCCACCATAGCTGGCAGAACAAAAAAAAACATTGGTTGGCCTTGGGTTTTTATAGCTATCATCAGCACTTCATGGGGGTGTTGATAGGGTTATAGAAGGAGCTCCCTCCCCCTGTTAAGCGTACAAATTACGCAGGCATTATTTGCAACTGCAATTAGAGGGTTAGATGACCATAATTGGTGCTAGTGTGAAGCCCCGAGAACGCTGTGTCGGTGCATTACCTTCAGGGACTCCACTCTGCTGAATCCTGTCACAGGTAGGAGATCTTCTATTTGTCGTGACGCCACTCTCAGAATTGCGGTCAGTGGTGACCGCCACTGCAGGTTGAGGGTCGCCTGGGGCTGATGGTGTGTGCAGTCAGTTGGGATAGCCTCCTGAGAGTGAGGCAAGCCCCAGGGCCCTGTATAGGTGTGTAGAACCACAAGGCGCAGAATAACTCCACACAAGCAGGATGTCTTTCAGGGGTTTTACTCACAGTTGATGGCAGGGTGAGTAACCCGGGCGTAGCTGGGATGAACCAGGCTGGAACCAGGTATCCTTCAGGCTGACTTCTGATGGTGACTACCAACTCGCCTTCCTTAGCCCTTGGTGGTTTGGGGTAACCCCGACTTTTAGTCCCTATGGGGGTCACCCAGGGAAGTTGCTGAAGCCTCTCTCCCCTTCGTTTGCCGTTTGCTTGTTGCCTGGACCAGATCACTCCAGCTGCTTGCCTCCTGTGAACTATGGGCCCTAACTGTGGCTACGTGGCTGCGGCTTTTGGGTGTTGTGGTGTGGGCTTTGAGGGCCCCACACCGGCAGGTTTAGCAAGGAAAGGTGGATCTATCCCCGCTCCGGGATCTGCCGCCCGTTTGGGCCTGGTACTCCCTAGCAGTCTCCTTACTTCCCACTCTGTGCTCTCTCTTTAGCTGGAGACGGGTTTCGGGTAGCACTCCTAGGTGACCGTTCTCCCCCGTCGGTAGCCACTGCGCGGGCGCTGTCAGACTGCAACAGCCCCAGGGGTAGGGGTCAGCTCCTCTCGGAGCTCCCTGGACTCTGCACTGAACCGGCTCACTGCTCCTCCTCTCCTGTTCTTGCCTACGCCACCTAGCAACCAGGCTCTCTTACCACACCCCTTGAGAGGAGATGGAGGCTTTTGGCCCCCTCCACTATTCCAGTGAAGGTGAAGGCTTTTCCCCCTCCTGGGATCCCCAGGGGTCCTCTCATAGGTACATGTGTGAGACCTGATCACTATGCGCCTGTGTAGTCACACCTCGGTCAGCCTTCTGGATTACCTGTATTGTACTGTCCCCAGCATGGGTGCAGTACTCAGTGGTGCCTGACCAGGTCAGGGGCGCCACACTAGTACTGATTCAGACAGTGCATCAGAGTGTCACCTATAATAGTCTGATCTGAGCCTGGTTATGCCTCTTGCAGAAGACTGTGCTGAAGGCCTAAGCCACATGGCGAGAAAAACGGTGCGAGTGGAGTGCGATGAAACATCGCATTCCACTTGGACCAATTTTAGCCTGTGTGTAAGCGCACATGAACGATTATTTTCTTAGCCCTAATTGGACCGAGAAAACAATCGCAGCATGCTGCAAATGTAGTGTGAGACTCTTTCTCTCGCACTCATTCAAGTGTATGGGGCGAGAGAAAAATCGCACTGCACTCGCGGTACACCGGTGTACCACGAGTGCAGGGCGAGAATGGCAATAGCCGGCTACGGAGGAGAGAGATAGATAAATCCCTCCCTCCCCTCCGCAGCGCCGGCCCGCTCCTCCTCAGCGCTGGCCTGCCCCTCCTCAGAGCTGGCCCGCCCATCCTCAGTGCTGGCCCACCCCTCCTCAGTGCCGGCCCGCCCCCGCAGCTGAGGTCCGCTCGCACGGTCGGACTTCAGTTGCAGGGATACTAGCATGACACTCAGCTCTGCTGTACTGCCAGCGTGAGCCGAGTGTCCTGCGAAGATCGCACTAGTGCCCCGTGTGGCCCGGCCAAAGCTTTAAAGTGCCATCTCTTGAGCTGACAAGCTGGAAGGACTCAACTGATGACATGTAATGTTATCTCCAGAAGACCTGATGCTGTTCCAGTGATATGTGGGGAATAAAATATTTAAGAAGGGGTTGTCCAAGTAGTTGACAGCCCCCTTAAATAATGAAAGGAAAAAAACTGTTACTTTTTCAGTCCTAACTGGTCGAAGCTTGTTGTTTTAATTGAAGCATTTGTCCAGGTTTATCATGAAAGTGTTCAGTCATTCCATGTGACTGCAGTCTTGTGAATCCTCACATAGCACACAGTGCGTGCTTGGACTGGCCCACCGGAGAACCAGAAAATCCTCTGGTGGGCTCCTTTGCTGTAGTATGTAAATTTTCCTCCAAACAATCAGTATTGGTAAAATACACTTTTTCCCATATGTACAGACAAAGGAAACATCTTCTCATTAATTTTACAAACTACCCAGTATTTTATTATATAGAAGCATAGGTACCGTAACTTTGTGAATGTAATATTTGCATGTAGTTGATCAGTGGGCTCTCAGAGTCAATGATACTGGTGGGCCCCTGCCACCACAGTCTGACCTTGACCGTAAGGCTATGTGCGCACGTTGCGTAGTGTCCATGTTGAAAAATCTGCAGCGATTTGGTAGTGCATGTGTGCTTCAAGTCGCTGGAGAAACACTGTGTAATGGATGCAGTGTGTCTGCAGAATAGATGCCGATTTCATGCGCTCTGGATGCTGCCTCTCAGAGCAGCATCTAAAGCGCACCAAATAAGTGACATGTTACTTTTTTGAGCTCAGCGATTTGGATCAAAATTTCAGCATGCAAATCGCTGCGCTCTGAAACGCAACGTGCGGATGAATTATGCACAATCTTCATAGATTGTACTAGGGACGCAGGACACATGCAGTTACGTTGCAGTGCAATATGCAGCGTAAACGCATGAAATTACGCAACACAGCCTAAGAATGTGATATGCGTACTCCCAGACACATTCCAACTAAACATGTGTGGCCTTTCTCTATACAAGTGAATTGAGTGAGGCCGCACACATCTAGTTGGAATGTGGCCTGGGAGTATGCATAGCACGTACTTGTGGTCATATGACTGCTTGGTCTCACCTGCTGGCACCAGAAAATACTCACAGCACATGCTGTGCACATTGTGAGGGCTCACAAGTCTGCAGCCACATAGAATGAAGACGTTTGGCAAAAACCTGGACAACCCCTTTAACTTCTCATGCTTTTGCCATTATTTCGCATTGGAAAGTATTTTTACTGCAAATAACATATTCATTTATGAGCACGCTCTATAGTTTGATCCCAATGAAAGCCTGGGGCCACTTCCAGTAACTCATGTACTTGTAATGTATTAGTGGTGTGTCATTAGGATGTTTTGTATGATGGCACTTACTTCATTGATGCTGATCTCAGCTTCCACATACTGTAAACCTTTCTGTAGGATGGAGATAAGAGCTGCAGGTGGCACTAGTGTCCCATTGATATTGGACTGGCTGATGTGGCTTTCAATACCGAATGTAAATGCTGAGTGAGAGAAACCTGCAAACAAGAACAGGCAGCCATGATATTCATCAACACAACACCCCTGCATTAAAAAAATAACATCTCGCTAGAGGAACAAATTTATAACCAGACACTTATTTTTCTCCATGGTTCGATACACCATAATATATTTTACAGTCTCATTAACGATAGGATTTCAGTAGCTAATAAAATTCATACAATTTACGTGACATTTTCGTCTCTGAAAACACACTTGGTTTATTCATTACGGGTACTTTTTATTAGCATTAGGCATGATGACAGTGATTATGTCTTCAAATGACTGTGTCTGTGCCGGAAATAAGAACATAATCTGCAAAATGTAAATTGATTGAAATCTCTCGGAGAGATCGGAGTATGAGCAAAGTCGTGCTTAGGAAATTGGAATTAACAATATTTACTATGACTCGTGACCATTGGAGACTAAAGGCATCGTTTCAGCAAGGCTCAATTTAAGAGGGTTTCATAAAAGCCCCTTT
Organism: Anomaloglossus baeobatrachus; assembly: GCF_048569485.1. Lineage (NCBI taxonomy): Eukaryota > Metazoa > Chordata > Amphibia > Anura > Aromobatidae > Anomaloglossus > Anomaloglossus baeobatrachus. The sequence continues at coordinate 173,554,595 of NC_134354.1, read as the reverse complement.
ATAGCGACCGTACTACCATGTGGAGACATCACTGATGGAAGATTCAGGAATAAAGACTGAGGCTGCTTTGTTCTGATGTCGACATGACTTCTCTGCAGCCTTGCCATAAGGAGTCATTATAGATACACAGGACCATCCTAATCAATGTCCTACAGTTTGTAGAGTCAGCATGCGGACATTGAAGTGGATGGGCACAGTGTCAAAACTGTATTATTGGAGCTCAGCGAAGATGTCAGAAATATGATATACATATTTTTAAATAAATCTTTGTGATTCTATTACAATTTGTATAATACTATTGCCAATATATCGCAAAAGTGAGTACACCCCTCATATTCTTGCAAATATTTTATTTTGTCTTTTCATGGGACAACACTGAAGATATGACACTTTGTTACAATGTAAAGTAGTCAGTGTACAGCGTTTATAAGGCCTCTTTCACACGTCTGTATCTCCAGTACGTGTATGGACAGTTTTCTCACGTCCTGGAGACACGGGCACACGTTGACATATGTTTTCTTATAGCTTCGGGCACACGTAAGTATTTTTGCACGGAACATGTGTCCGTTCCGTACTTACGTGAGCCCGTGTGCTCCATACGCCGACATGTCCATTTTTCTCCGGCATCACGGGTGTCACACGGAATGCAAACGTGTCACACGTAACACACACGGACCACACAGATGTGTTCCATGTGACACGCACCGGAGAAAAGACATGTGTCTTTTAAAAAAACCCAAACCTTTACTCACCTTCTCCAGCCCTGCAGTCTCTGCCGCTGCTGTCACTTGCTGCTGACCGCCGCTCATTATGCACATTTAATATTCACTTCACTGCGGACGGAAGCAGCAGCAGCGGGGAGTCGGCAGGACCAGAGACCGAAGATCAGCACCATGGACAGAGACGCCAGGGACAGGTGAGCAGAAAGTTCCCGTTCTCTGTTTGTTATCACGGATAACACACGGAGAACACACGTGTGCCATACATACGGCACACCGAGGACAATCCGCATCTTTGACACGTCCGTGAAACACGTGACTGATTTTCACGGGCGTGTGAAAGAGGCCTTACAGTGTAAATTCAGTGTGCCCTCTAAATAACTCAACACACCGTTATTAATGTCTAAACCACTGGCAACAAATGTGAGTACACCCCTAAGTGAAAATGACCAAATTGTGCCCAAAGTGTCAATAGTCTGTGTGGCCACCATTATTTTCAAGCACTGCCTTAACTCTCTTGGGCGTGGGGTTCACTAGAGCTTCACAGGAGCCACTGGAATCCTCTTCCACTCCTCCATGACGACATCACAGAGCAGATGGATGTTAGAGACCTTACGCTCCTCCACCTTCTATTTGAGGATGCCCCACTGATGCTCAATAGAGTTTAGATCTGGAAACAGTCTTGACCAGTGGTGTACTCACTTTTGTGGTATACTGTATATACATAAATATAGCTTTGCAATTATCACTTCAGCCATTGAGCCTCCTAATTAGAGATGAGCGAACCGGTCGCGGTTTGGCTCGAGTTCGGTTCGCCGAACGGAGGTCTCGTTCGAGTTCGGTTCGTCGAACGTTTGACGAACCGAACTCGAACCGCATAGGAAACAATAGGAGGCAATCACAAACACATAAAAACACCTAGAAAACACCCTCAAAGGTGTCCAAAAGGTGACAAACAACTCACAACACAACACAAACACATGGGAAAGTGACAAGGACATATACTCATGCGAAAACAAAAGAGCTGGACAAGGAAAAAGAGGAGGAGACACAGATATAGGCATGGCACGCCCTTCTAAAATCATGTAAAACACCGCAAGGTGACTCCAAGCGGAGTCTCCCTTTTTTCCAAAAATTGGGCCACACACACACCCACCCCTTCAGTGGCAGCACTTGTGCCCCAGTTGTACACTTCACAGCTAGATTTGCATCAAGCACATTCAAAAATACGCCATACTTAACCGTCCCCAGGATGACACCGGGGTAGGTAGTAAAGTCTTTGCTGAACCATGACTTGTTCATCTTGGCTCCTTTTAAAAAACACTGCAAGCAAGGGTTACTCCAAGCGGAGTCTCCCTTTTTTCCAAAAATTGGGCCACACAGACACTCACCCCTTCAGTGGCAGCACTTGTGCCCCAGTTGTACACTTCACAGCTAGATTTACATCAAGCACATTCAAAAATACGCCATACTTAACCGTCCCCAGGATGACCCCGGGGTAGGTAGCAAGGTCTTTCCTGATCCCAGCGCTGTGCATCTTGGATCATTTTTAAAAACACAGCAAGGGTTACTCCAAGAAGAGTCTCCCTTTTTTCCAAAAATTGGGCCACACAGACACCCCATCAGTGGCAGCACTTGTGCCCTAGTTGTACACTTCACAGCTAGATTTGCATCAAGCACATTCAAAATACACAAGCATTTACTCTCCCCAGGATGACACAGGGGTAGTAAATTCCTTGTGGATCCATGACTTGTTCATTTTGATGAACGTTAGTCTGTCCACATTGTCACTGGACAGACGCATGCGCTTATGACTCGCCCACCCCAGGGCTATGGGACACCCGGTGCCGGGCCGGACTAGTCCGGTGGTAGTCAGTGGTGGCTGGGCCCGGCTCCGTGGCCCTGGTGGGTGTCAGTTGAATATGTGGCTTGATGAATAAAGTTTGTGTTCGTGACGCCACCTGTGGTCTGCGGCTATTAGGCCGCCGCTGCTGTGCGAGGCCTCCGGGATGATGTTATGGCAGCAATGGTGGTACTGCTCCCCACAGGTTGAGCAATGCCCGGGGCACAGTTAGTGCTTGTGAATGTCTATGCAGCTGAAATAACAGAGACCACTTCAAGGGTGCAGTTCAAGTTCTTTACTTACAGTTCTTGTCAAGGCCGGCAGGAACCCTTGGACTGCTGGGACCACTGTCAGGGACCTCCGCCGTTTCTGGGTGATTCAGAGAGTAAAAGCCGGTACCCTTCTCTTAGTGTCTCTTTCTTCTGCTGTCTTCCTTAGCCTTGCCTTTGTTAGGATGAACCTGGCTTGGCCTCCACTACAGCCTCCAGGCTGGGGGGTCACCTGTCGGCTGATTACCCCTTTTCTGGAAGTCTGCTATGGGTTCTGGCCCTGGGAGTCTACAACCTTCCCTGGGCCTCGGTTTTTACTGTTTGGAGATGATTTTGCACTCCTCCAGTCTCTAGGGACCGTCCCCTGTCGCAGCTTGATCCCTCCACCGATGTTATTGTGGAACAGGCCACCGTAGCTCTAAACTGCCCCGACAGCTATACAGACTACCCGTGGCCCTGCGACTCCTTCTGTCTCCTACGTGGTGTCACCTGGACCTCTGGGTCCCAGGATCTTCACCAGGAAGCGTCTCCTTCTGTTTCTCTGCTCCTGTCTGACTTGGAGCTTTCTTTCCTTCTTTCTTTCTTTCTTTTCTCCTCCTTGCCTGCCTCCAGCAGGCTTCCTCCTCCCTCCTTTTTTTCGTTCTTCTTCTCCAACTACATGCTCACTCTCTCACTCCCTGAGGTAGACTCACTAAACTTGACCTTTCTCCCTTTGTCTGCTCTCAGATGGCTCCTCCCACCTCCCCAGTTGCTAAGCTGTACCCTATAGGAGCAGGGATGGGTCTTACGGCCCCTCCCAGCATGCAGCATGGGGGGGTAACTGCCACTTTCCCTGGTCCCAGTATGTACCTAACAATGGGTGTAGTGTGGATTTACCAGGGGACCGGAGTTCACTCTCTTCCTCTCCCAGAATGGGGCATCACACCGCTGGATGGGGTGCAATGACCTGTGGCGACGGAAGCCTCAGGGGCGCCACACTACCCCACAGCAAATCCCAGCACGTCCTCGGGCTGAAAAACAACAAAAACATGTGGAGAAACTGCAAAATTTTTGTTATGCAAAGCAATAAAACAATTAACATTTCTTCCCTTTATGGGAGGCACAAATACTTTAACGTTGCAAACTTCTTATAAAGAAACTATGTGTGCACTTTCAGTTCATTGCACAGTTTGGGCACTTCCCCCATAATTCTGGTAGGGGGCACAACGGGTGCAACTATATACATTTTCGGCTACAACAAGTCCAGTAGCCTGGCAGTTTGTTTCCTTTCAAACAACAATGGGACATAATCAACCAGCCACTAAGTCCAATGACCTGGTTACATAAGACACATAAGACATCACATTTACCGGGGCCCACATTCCAGTTCAGTGGCCCGGTACACATAAACATGGGGGGTGACATCTTCGAAAAGCATAAGGGGCAGTACAGCTGGAAAGGGTGTCATCTTCGAAAATAACATTGGGGCAGAACACAAGGGACATCTTCAAAAAGAATGAGGGGCAGACAGGGGCTATATACAGTTCAGCTGCTTCTTATTTCTTTACTCTTCATTGCTGGGGTCCTTCTTTGGCAGGGCCCTGGGCAGCATGTAGGCCATAGAGATTCTGGTCTGCGTTTCTTGCATGGCTGTCGCAGGACCTCTGCTCAGTTCCGTGGCCTGGGTCTGCCTTGAGGTAGTGCTGCTGCTAGGGGAGAGTCTGCACGCTTGCATTGTGCGGCGCCACTCTGGTTCTTCTGGGGCCGCTTCTTCCTTCAGGATTCGCACATGCAGCGCGTACCACCCACGGTTCCCCATCAGCCGTGTGTACTCTACCACATCACCCAGCTTCGCATCTCTCCCTGGGTGGCCTCTGGGCAGGTGCTCCTCGATGTCTCTTCGGGCCACAAACATGTCCTTGCCCAGGCCGGGCTCCCTGATGAAGCCCCAGCCACCAGCTTGTCGGAAGTCCACTACTAGGCCCCGTCGCACTGGGCCCTCGGATCCCTTCAGGGCCTTTCTGACCTCTTCTTTGGAGGCCAGATTAGCGGCTTCTCTGGCCCTCCGTTTCTCCTCCCGGAGTTCCCGCTCCCTCTGGTACTCTACCACCAGCCTCCGGCACGTCAGCTCGTTGGCCAGGGGAGTCTCCTTGGGGAGCAGCGGCCGCTGCAGTCCCCCGCTTTCAATGGGCGCTGCGTCCCAATTCACTCCCGGGGATGCCATTCCCAGGAGGCTCACAGGGGGACTCGGCAGGGGGCCCGCTAGCTGTTCAGGATCCACCCCTCCCCAAGCTCCGTCTGTGGGGGTCTCAGGCAGGCCTCCGGTGCCCCACCGGGCGTCCGCGGGGTAGGCTGGGAAGGCCAGGGGGTCAGTGAAGGGGCTAAGCGGGGGCGCGTGGTGGGACCCTGGGTCCGGACTGGTCGGGGTTTCTGGTTGCTCACCCTGCTTCCGCTCCGCGGCATCCATTCACCGCTCCAGATCCTCCGGCACACTCGGCGTTTCTTTCTGCCGGTCCGCTTCTACTTTCACGCTGCTCAGCCTCCGGGCCAGGACTCGCATTTCCTCCCGGAGCAAGTTCAGCTCAGGATCCATTCTTCCGGTCCCTGGTGCACTTTGCTGCAGCTCCTCCGCCATGCTGCCGACCTGGGGAATGCTGACTGGAACACTGCTCGGGTGCTCGACCACGCCACTCGGCTGCTCCCTTTCCCTTCTCGGAGGCGGGGCCGGAGGCTGCACTAGCATCTGGCGCCAGACTGGCGCCCAGCCCATCACGACCGGCATCACTCCGTTTGCGATAAGGTACATTTTCTTTATCTGCTGGTCTGGCATTTAGACTCTCTCTGCCAGCCGGCCAGCTTATCTGGTCGCCATTTCTTCTTCTTCCGCCTTCTATGGCGGGCACCACTTCGCGCTTTTTTCTTGGACAAGGGGGCGGGGCTTCTCTTCGCGCCCTTTCTTCTTGCACGCCCCCCTTCTTCCCGCGCTCAGTGTCTTCAATGGCGTCAGTTTCTCACAGTAAACACAGGCTATTTCACGATTCTTCAGGCGCACAGTACCCGGTGAAACCGGGCACGAAATCCTGTTCGTGACGCCAAAAGTTGACTCGCCCACCCCAGGGCTATGGGACCCCCGGTGCCGGGCCGGACTAGTCCGGTGGTAGTCAGTGGTGGCTGGGCCCGGCTCCGTGGCCCTGGTGGGTGTCAGTTGAATATGTGGCTTGATGAATAAAGTTTGTGTTCGTGACGCCACCTGTGGTCTGCGGCTATTAGGCCGCCGCTGCTGTGCGAGGCCTCCGGGATGATGTTATGGCAGCAATGGTGGTACTGCTCCCCACAGGTGGAGCAATGCCCGGGGCACAGTTAGTGCTTTTGAATGTCTATGCAGCTGAAATAACAGAGACCACTTCAAGGGTGCAGTTCAAGTTCTTTACTCACAGTTCTTGTCAAGGCCGGCAGGAACCCTTGGACTTCTGGGACCACTGTCAGGGACCTCCGCCGTTTCTGGGTGATTCAGAGAGTAAAAACTGGTACCCTTCTCTTAGTGTCTCTTTCTTCTGCTGTCTTCCTTAGCCTTGCCTTTGTTAGGATGAACCTGGCTTGGCCTCCACTACAGCCTCCAGGCTGGGGGGTCACCTGTCGGCTGATTACCCCTTTTCTGGAAGTCTGCTATAGGTTCTGGCCCTGGGAGTCTACAACCTTCCCTGGGCCTCGGTTTTTACTGTTTGGAGATGATTTTGCACTCCTCCAGTCTCTAGGGACCGTCCCCTGTCGCAGCTTGATCCCTCCACCGATGTTATTGTGGAACAGGCCACCGTAGCTCTAAACTGCCCCGACAGCTATACAGACTACCCGTGGCCCTGCGACTCCTTCTGTCTCCTACGTGGTGTCACCTGGACCTCTGGGTCCCAGGATCTTCACCAGGAAGCGTCTCCTTCTGTTTCTCTGCTCCTGTCTGACTTGGAGCTTTCTTTCCTTCTTTCTTTCTTTCTTTTCTCCTCCTTGCCTGCCTCCAGCAGGCCTCCTCCTCCCTCCTTTTTCTCGTTCTTCTTCTCCAACTACATGCTCACTCTCTCACTCCCTGAGGTAGACTCACTAAACTTGACCTTCCTCCCTTTGTCTGCTCTCAGATGGCTCCTCCCACCTCCCCAGTTGCTAAGCTGTACCGTATAGGAGCAGGGATGGGTCTTACGGCCCCTCCCAGCATGCAGCATGGGGGGGTAACTGCCACTTTCCCTGGTCCCAGTATGTACCTAACAATGGGTGTAGTGTGGATTTACCAGGGGACCGGAGTTCACTCTCTTCCTCTCCCAGAATGGGGCATCACACCGCTGGATGGGGTGCAATGACCTGTGTCGACGGAAGCCTCAGGGGCGCCACACTTATCTGTCAGCACACACCCAGCAGCACTGAAGACACGTTCAGAGACAACGCTGGCAGCTGGACACGACAAAATCTCCAAGGCCTAAGTTGAGAGCTCTGGCCATTTTTCAAGATTTGAAGCCCAAAATGAGCAAGGCTCCATTTGCAAAGTCATGGCATCGATGTTCATTTGGAGATACTCCTGTATCATCCTCTCCAGCCGTTGACTTGTCTTGATGTGTCAGACTTGTTGTCTCTGGTGGCCTTGCAAAGGAGGGTCTAAAAAAATTATGAAAAGATTCAATAAAATTGCTGTTACCAGCACCAGATACGGTGCTACTGGTACGGGTAGACTGTTGAAGATGACGAGACCGTCCCATGTTTGTCAAGTTACAACTGGGAGATTCACTCCCTGCACCTGCACAGTTGTTTGGTGGAAAAGCCGAGCTAAGATCGAGTAACAGCTTCTGCTGATACTCCTGCATACGTGCGTCCCTTTCTATGGCTGGAATTATGTCACAAAATTGGACTTGTACCGGGGATCTAATAGTGTGGCAAGCCAGTAGTCATCATCACTTCTAATTTTGACAATACGAGGGTCATGTTGGAGGTAGTGCAGCAAGAAGGCACTCATGTGTCTTGCGCAGCCATGCGGACCAAGTCCACGCTGTGTTTGTGACATAGAGGTGCTAACTGTTCTTTCTTCCTCTGACATCTCCCCCAACCTCTTTCAACTGAAATTTGACCAAGGTCTCCCTCATCCGCTGAGTCTTCCATATCCATGGACAGTTCGTCCTCCATTTCTTCATGTTCTCCTGCACCTTCCTCAACATTTCGCCTGCTACCATGCGCCCTTGTTGATCCCTGTCCCCCATGGTCCCATGCCTGCCGCGTTGGGGATGATGAAAGTCTGGACCTTGGTGATGTTGTTGTGTCTTGCGCATATGAATCCTCCTGTAGTTCCTCTTCTTCCTGTTGTCCCACCCCCTGACTCCGAATAGTGTTTAGCGTGTGCTCCAGCATGTAAACGACTGGAATTGTCATGCTGATAATGGCATTGTCAGCGCTAAACATATTCATCGCCATGTCGAAACTGTGCAGAAGGGTGCATAGGTCCTTGATCTGAGACAACTCCATCAGGGTGATCTGCCCCACCTCTGCATCTCGTTGTCCCAGGCTATACGTCATGACGTATTGCACCAGGGCCCGGCGGTGCTGCCACAGTAGCTGTAACATGTGGAGAGTCGAATTCCAGCGTGTCGCCACATCGCATTTCAGGCGATGAACCGGCAGGCCGAAAGACTTCTGGAGCGATGCAAGTCGCTCAGCTGCGGCGGTTGAACGGCGGAAGTGAGCAGACAGTTTTCGTGCCCTGGTCAGAATGCCATCTAGGCCGGGATAGTGTGTTAAAAATTGCTGGACAACAAGGTTCAACACGTGAGCCACACAAGGCACGTGTGTCACCTTGCCCAGGCGAAGGGCCGCACCCAGGTTTGCAGCATTGTCGCACACGGCCTTACCAGGCTGCAGGTTGAGTGGAGACAACCATTTATTAAACTCAGCCTCCAGAGCTGCCCACAACTCAGCCGCTGTGTGACTCCTATTTCCAAGACATGTCAAGCTAAAGACCGCCTGATGCCGTTGCGCTCTGCTGCCAGCATAGTAATGAGGGGTGCGTGATTCCTTCTGCGCAGTGAGAACGCTGGTGGCCTGACCAGGCAGGCTTGGGGCGGAGGTGGAGGACACAGATAAGGTGGAGGAGGCAGAAGCAGTGGCGGAACTTGGACAGACAGAGGATTGACACACAAGTCGTGGGGACGGCAAGACTTGTGCAGCAGACCCTTCCCCATCTATCACCATAGTTACCCAGTGCCCAGTCAGCGACATGTAACGTCCCTGTCCATGCTTACTGGTCCAAGTATCGGTGGTGAAATGCACCCGTTCACACACAGAGTTTCTCAAGGAAGCGGTGATGTTGTGTGCGACATGCTGGTGTAGCGCGGGCACACCTTTCTTAGAGAAGTAGTGGTGACTGGGCATCTGGTACTGGGGCACAGCGACAGACATAAGGTCTTTAAAATCCTGTGTGTCCACCAGGCGGAAAGGCAGCATTTCGGTAGCCAAGAGCTTACAGAGGGATAAAGTCAACCTCTTAGCTTTGTCATGGGTCGCAGGAAATGGCCTTTTATTTGTCCACATCTGAGGGACAGAGATCTGGCTGCTGTGTGTAGACTGTGTTGAGTAGGGTGTCCCTGGAAAAATGCATGTTTGTGAGGAAAGTGCAGGCGGAGACATGATGTTGCCTTCATCCAACGTTGGTGCTATCGATGTCTGAGAGAGCTGTACACACGCACTTGTTTCCCCTTCCAAACCAACTGACGACCTACCAAGCAAACTGCCTGTTGCGGTTACAGTGGTGGAAGTTGTGCGTGGAAAACCAGGTGTGACAGCTGTCCCCACAGTCCTAGAAGATGAAGAGCGCGCGGAAGCACTGCAAGGGGCAGGCGGTGGATGGTTCGCTCCGCTAGGCCGCATTGCAGCATGGTGAGCTTCCCACTGGGACATATGATATTTATTCATGTGACGATTCATGGAAAAAGTTGTCAAACTGCTGAGGTTTTGCCCTCTACTAACAGAATCACGACAAATTTTACAGATTAAATTATTTGGGCGATCTTTTACTATGTCAAAAAAGGACCAGGCTAGGCAAGGCTTAGAGGGCATGCGACCTGCTGATCCACCTCGACTAGTGCTCAGAGGCACAGTGGTGGCTGAGGATGCAGTTGTAGAGGTGCTAACAGTACTCCGACTCTGTCCAGGAAGGCGCAAGGTAACTTCATCGTCAGTTGCATCCTCCTCCACTGTCTCTGTTGACCTCCTCGAGGGCCTGACTGTGGGTTGACAGTAGGTGGGATCTAGAACTTCCTCATCAATTGTTGTGTTTGCACTCCCCTCACCCTCAGACCGAGCCTCTTCTTGCCCTGACCGAATATTTAAGTTGTCATCCCAATCTGGTATCTGCGTCTCATCGTCATAAGTATGTTCCTCATTGTCTATAACAACAGGTGTTACAGTTTGTGAATAAGGGTCAACATTATGCTCAGAAACTTGGTCCTCACGGCCTGAATCAGAGTCACAAAGGTTCTGGGCATCACTGCAGACCATTTCCTGGTCTGTACTCACTGTAGCTTGGGAGCAGACCTCTGATTCCCAGGCTATAGTGTGACTGAACAGCTCTGCAGACTCAGCCATCTCAGTTCCACCATACTGTGCAGGGCGCATGGAGACTTCAGAGCTGGGAGAAAGCAAGTTTGATTGGGATGACAACTCAGAGGACTGGTGTTTTTTGGATGCGGTAGTTGAGGTGGCGGAGAGGGCACTTGTTGGACCACTTGAGATCCATTCAAGCAGTTTCCTTTTTTGGCCATCATCTACCTTTGTTCCAGTTGTTCGTGTCCGTAAAAAAGGGAGCACATCGGATTGTCCACGGTAAGTAGTACACATCTTACTTTTGCTGTAAGATAGTCTATCTTCAGCAGAGGTTAATGGAGCTTTGCCACCTTCCCCACGGACAAACCCTTTTTTTCCTTTTCCAACATGCCTCTTCCCCTTTCCACCAGCATCTGTCATTTTGACACTCATTTTGATTGCGACAAGATTGTGCACCTAAAATGTGGTAGTAAAAATTGAGAGGTGGTGTAGATTGCAGCGGTGGTCTATCTTTATTAACAGCAGAATAAACAACAATAACTATCCCTGACAATGCAACTATGGCCCTTAAACTGGCAGCATAGTTTGCTAGTATAATGGCTTAGTAACAATGAGTTTGAGTGTGCAATGCAGAGGTGATGCACATAGATTTGCACCAGTGGGACACTAATGGAAGTCCAACAGCCACTTTTAGGATGCCACTAAATTTACTCAGTGTTTGCTAGTATAATGGCTTAGTAACAATGAGTTTGAGTGTGCAATGCAGAGGTGCTGCACATAGATTTGCACCAGTGGGACACTAATGGAAGTCCTACAGCCACTTTTTGGATGCCACTAAGTTTACTCAGTGTTTGCTAGTATAATGGCTTAGTAACAATGAGTTTGAGTGTGCAATGCAGAGGTGCTGCACATAGATTTGCACCAGTGGGACACTAATGGAAGTCCAACAGCCACTTTTAGGATGCCACTAAGTTTACTCAGTGTTTGCTAGTGTAATAGCTTAGTAACAATGAGTTTGAGTGTGCAATGCAGAGGTGATGCACATAGATTTGCACCAGTGGGACATTAATGGAAGTCCAACAGCCACGTTTAGGATGCCACTAAGTTTACTCAGTGTTTGCTAGTATAATGGCTTAGTAACAATGAGCTTGAGTGTGCAATGCAGAGGTGCTGCACATAGTTTTGCACCAGTGGGACACTAATGGAAGTCCAACAGCCACTTTTAGGATGCCACTAAGTTTACTCAGTGTTTGCTAGTATAATGGCTTAGTAACAATGAGTTTGAGTGTGCAATGCAGAGGTGCTGCACATAGATTTGCACCAGTGGGACACTAATGGAAGTCCAACAGCCACTTTTAGGATGCCACTAAGTTTACTCAGTGTTTGCTAGTATAATGGCTTAGTAACAATGAGCTTGAGTGTGCAATGCAGAGGTGCTGCACATAGTTTTGCACCAGTGGGACACTAATGGAAGTCCAACAGCCACTTTTAGGATGCCACTAAGTTTACTCAGTGTTTGCTAGTATAATGGCTTAGTAACAATGAGTTTGAGTGTGCAATGCAGAGGTGCTGCACATAGATTTGCACCAGTGGGACACTAATGGAAGTCCAACAACCACTTTTAGGATGCCACTAAGTTTACTCAGTGTTTGCTAGTATAATGGCTTAGTAACAATGAGTTTGAGTGTGCAATGCAGAGGTGATGCACATAGATTTGCACCAGTGGGACACTAATGGAAGTCCAACAGCCACTTTTAGGATGCCACTAAGTTTACTCAGTGTTTGCTAGTATAATGGCTTAGTAACAATGAGTTTGAGTGTGCAATGCAGAGGTGCTGCACATAGATTTGAACCAGTGGGACACTAATGGAAGTCCAACAGCCACTTTTAGGATGCCACTAAGTTTACTCAGTGTTTGCTAGTGTAATAGCTTAGTAACAATGAGTTTGAGTGTGCAATGCAGAGGTGATGCACATAGATTTGCACCAGTGGGACATTAATGGAAGTCCAACAGCCACATTTAGGATGCCACTAAGTTTACTCAGTGTTTGCTAGTATAATGGCTTAGTAACAATGAGCTTGAGTGTGCAATGCAGAGGTGCTGCACATAGTTTTGCACCAGTGGGACACTAATGGAAGTCCAACAGCCACTTTTAGGATGCCACTAAGTTTACTCAGTGTTTGCTAGTATAATGGCTTAGTAACAATGAGTTTGAGTGTGCAATGCAGAGGTGCTGCACATAGATTTGAACCAGTGGGACACTAATGGAAGTCCAACAGCCACTTTTAGGATGCCACTAAGTTTACTCAGTGTTTGCTAGTGTAATAGCTTAGTAACAATGAGTTTGAGTGTGCAATGCAGAGGTGATGCACATAGATTTGCACCAGTGGGACATTAATGGAAGTCCAACAGCCACATTTAGGATGCCACTAAGTTTACTCAGTGTTTGCTAGTATAATGGCTTAGTAACAATGAGCTTGAGTGTGCAAAGGGCAGGAGGGTACAGTGGCAGGGTTGTGGGTCTGGGTAGAGGAAAGGAAGCCTCCCTTTCTATCCCTCCTAATGGGGAAATGCAGCGAGGAAATCCCTGACCTTAGCTACACAGACGCTGACATCTTGTCTGGCTGTTAAAATCTGTTTTTACGGACCTGACTTTCACCTATGGCTCTGACCCTGCCGGTATTAGCCCTTACAAGGACTAATAGAAACTTCTATCCCTATTCTTTATAGCGCTGTGTATAGAGCGTACACAGCAGTATCGGAGACAGGAGCTACACCAGCGGTGACTGACACCAAGACGCAGAAGGCAGATAATGGCGTGCTGGAGGAAAATGTCCATTTTTATAATGCATGGACATGTGACATGGACATCCTATCACACATGCCGTTGTTTCTCTGGCTAAAAGTCCACTTAGCTGTGTGTGTGTCTGGGATTGGCCGACATGCTGGCCCGCCCCACTACATGCGCGCGCTTAGGTAAGGAAGACAAGGAAAAAAAAAAAAAATGGCGATTGCCATTATCCAAACAGCAGTGATCTGAATGCGCTGTTCCCGCACACTATACGCTGAAATTTCATAATAGTGTGAGTCACAGAGTGACTTACACTATTACAGCGGAAAGCCAGCTAGTAATTAGCTTGTCTTTTTGCTGCTAGAACCGTTCTCTAACGTATCTAGAACTATCGAGCTTTAGCAAAAAGCTCGAGTTCTAGTTCGATCTAGAACAGCCCCCAAAATCACTGGAGCCGCGAACTGGAGAACCTCGAACCGCGCTCAACTCTACCCCTGATACTCTGATACTTTCGATTTTATTACTTATCTCATTATCGTCCAAGAATACAATGTAAGATAACTGTCTGGTCTCATTCAGACATCATTGATTTTTTTATCTCGTGGGCAAGAATCGACAGCTTTTCACTAGCGTCGTGGATCAGATTATCATCTGTGCTCGGTTAGTGTTTTAGTAATTACCATCAATGAATTTCTCATCTGTCAAAAATATTGAAAGCTTCTTGTACCAATTATAATATTAAAAAGGATCACCACAAACATTTCATGGCATCCATGTAATGTAATGTCTGTTTTTTTACAGACCCAAAGGGGCCGATTAAAAACTGGTGTAAAACCCAATGACTGAGTAGTAGCTCATGCACAAAATGCAAGACAAAGAATCGGGACCATAAACTTCTGTGGGTTATTTTGATTTCTGGCTAAGTTCTAAACTGAACATCCAAAAATCACGGATAAAATACATATTTGAAAAATATATATCTGAATGAGGCCTTCTATATTACAACATTCATGATAGGCATTCATATTATAGCAGAATAGTCACAGCTGACCTCTTCCCTCACTGTACAATGACCAAAATATTGTCCCTTAAAAGTATTTATGGAAAATAGAATTTAAAAATTAGAAAATCACCTTAGTTTAGAAAAATAAGTATTTATCAGTATTTGATTATGTATTTCTATGCACTAAAATGGGATATTCAACTGTTATTAAAAAATAAAAAATAATATTAAACAATACTCATATTTTTTTTTCTTTGATAATTTAGCTGTGACCCTTTTTCTGTCTTCCTGGATTTAGTCTACAAGTAATCAGTGGCTGCAATGGTCATGTATTGTACTACAACCATCACTGCTCAGTAATAGAAGACAAAATGCTACTAATACACATGTATATATATATAAAAAGCAACAACAAAAAGAGGAATATAATCCTCCAAAAGCTAAGCAAATACTCACAGACTAATGGCAGAATATGTAAACTGTCCAGGCCTAAAAGACTAATGCACTGCCAGGATCTATTGTGATGGGCATAACTAATAGGCTGCTCACCAGATACTGTGTGCCTGTGTGTGTGAACAGTGACCTATGCAAGCCACAAGTGTGCAATTTTACCATCTCCCTTTACACCTGTGATGTCTCCATTTAATGGAGGTCTTGCTGCATCCTGGCAGTGCATTAGTCTTTTTGGCCTGGGCAGTTTACATCTTCTGCCATTAGTCTGTGAGTATTTAATACACATATTCACTGAAGCTGTAGTGGTATCCCCCCTACGAATGGTTGAGACAGGACTTCCCTTGTTTACTGTGTGTTATGGACTTGCTAGTTGAGCCAGCACCTCACCTCTGAACTCTGAGTTGTTTGAACTAGCCCAGCCTAAAAAGTGTGGGAAGGGTGAAAAAGCAGGAGAATTACTTAGGCGGGAACTGAAGAAATTGGGTCACCTTGTCCGAGCATGATGGTATGGGAAAGGTGCTGGCTGTGAGTGATATTTAACAAGCTGAGAGAACTCCTGGGTGCTTTTAAGCGTATACCGGACTGAAACTCCTCCGAGGCTGGCGAAGCCATTCTGAAGAGTGAACACATCAACCAGAGGAGTCATGAGACCCGGAGGCAGAAGAAGAAGAGAAAAAGAGGCGAAAAAGAGTTCCCCCTTCCCTGAAAGTAGAATTTCTCACTGACGAGCATCACAACTCTCAGGAGTTGACTTCTCCCCTCTGCGGTGCAGTAAGTCATTACTAGGGAGTAGCGTAGGGCTCAGTAGCCATGGTGCAGTGTCCACGCAACCCAAGTAGTGGAAATTTTGCCTGCCTGTGTTGTTGTTAAAAACTTCACTATTGCTGTGCCGCCCCTGCAGCGGTCGAACTGCTCGGATCCGGAGGGGGGTTGCTGTGACTCCAGGGTCTCCGGACCCGGGGGCTCGTGGCCACTTCAAATGTAAAGGGAGTATTTACAGGGGATAAGAGTTTGTGACGCCACCCGTGGTTTGTGGTAAGGGGAGTACCGCCGCTGCCGATGGGAGTACCAGGGGGAGATGGAGTGGGGCAGCCAGATGACGTTCCCTCCACGGGTAGGGGAGGCCCTGGGACTCTGGATAATGGAGGTGTAGGGGAGCGTGGTGCAGATTGGAAGCAGGGGAAGACAGCGTACTCACTCAGGCAGTGTTGGTAGTGATGCGACCACAAAGCAGACTCTGACACAGAAGTAAACCAAGTCTCTGGGTGCTGCTGCCACTTCAGGCGACATCACCATCAGCTCCTGGAGATCTCACGCCTGCACACTTACCTTTCCTGCAGCCTTGTTATCCGGGTGCTTGCTTCTCGTCTTCAGACGCACACTGCGCATGCTCAGAAGCCTCCTGCGGTTCCGTTCATGCGTAGTGCGCATCTGAAGATGAGAAGCGAGCACCGGCTGACAAACAAGGCTGCAGGAACTGTAAGTGCGCATGCACAGGATCTCAAGGAGCGACGGTACGTTGCTCATGTAAATCCAGGGGCGTGATACCATGGCAAACATGCAAACACCCACAGGGCGATGCGACACCCATGGGGCTAAAGCCCCTACTCATTTACATAGGGTTCACATAGGTAATAAAACATATTTTTATACATTCACGTTAAACAATATTACAACACTGCTACTAGGTTAGAACACATAAATTACCTGACAGGTTCCCTTTAAAGAGGGTGGACTTTCCTTCTGTAATGTCCAAGCTTCCTAAGTGAGTGTAAGGACTAAACTTTTAATTTCCAGCAAAAATTTGAACCACTTGAATCCCTATGCTTGGGGATGGAAAGTGGTGGCCCAGTGCGGTAAGTGGCATTCTAATTGTGTAATAATGTAATTATATTACAGGTATCTTAATAAGAACATATAATATTATTTTAAAATGTATACAGATAAATGAAGCCAATTGTGGAGGGTTGATGTATAGATTTAGGTTATGGGGCTTCGGTGCAGAGGATTCCTAAGGGAACACATCCATTTTTATTTTGTTCCTTGTTAGAGATATTTTCATTTTCACAAAACAAAGCTCAGAACAATGCCTTCTTCGTCTGTGGAGTATAAATGAACCTTATTGTGTGAGTCACTATTAAAAGTCCCAATTTCAAGAAGATATACAATATTAATACTGACTCTGGGTCTCCAGAGAGAGACTAATCTGCTTATAATAACATTTCTCTGAGCCTTTCTTGCTATTGGAAGTAATTATATGTCTGATTTTTGTGAAACTATTCTGCAACCAAAAACATGTTCTTATGTCTTGATTTGCATATTTTCTTGTGCAGCATATAATCTGAAACCACACAGAAAATTGAGAATAACATACAAATTAAGATATGCCAATTTACAGTGAATTGTAGCTATAAGTAAATTTATTTCCTACACACAATTCTCAAAACGAAAAACTTGATATTATATAATGTGCAGTAATGTCTCCTGTCTTTTTGTTTTTAGTCAAATAATATATTAGACATTGTTTGTAATGTAGAGCATGGTTCGGCCCAGGGATTAGTTAACTCAAACTGTAAAGTTCGGGGTTCGGAATGAACACCGGATGTCCGGGTCTTGGACTCAAACATACCTTTATCCTTTTATGTCTGGTTCCTGTTTGAGTTTGTCATCCAAATAAAGTTTGTTGAAAGGCTGCAGATCAGCCAATCAGCAAGCTTTATCAATATGGGCACTTCAGGACAAATCACAGCCATGTCAAGTATTGCCATGGCTGTGATTTTCTAGTGCACCACTTGGAAAAAAACAACAACATAATAATACAAAAATGAAGAGGGCTCCCACCCTGTATTTGATAACAAGCGTGGGTAAATTATATGATGAGTTATGCAGATTCTTGTCATGTCACTGCATTGTTACTGTTTTGCTCCTAAAAAAAAATCTAAATTTTAATTTCATTTTTTTGTTAGTATTTTGTAAATCCACCTTTGGCTTTGAACACCTGAATCCTTCTGGGCATGTTCACTATCAGATTCAAGCATGTCTTGATCAAAATTGGATTCCAAGTCTCTTCAACACATTCCCAATGTTGGTAGATACTGGTAGACTCACTTGGGTATGTATATAGCCTTTTTTTCAACTTTTTCCCACAAGTGTTCAATTGGGTTGAGGTCTGTGGACTGTGGGGGCCAATCTAGCACCTCTACTTAATTGTCATGGGACCATTTCTTTACCAATCTCGACATATGTTTCCAATCTCAACTGAATTGATGCAATAATTCATGCAAAAGGAGCCCTGACCAAGTATTGAGTGCATTTACTGTACAGACTTTTCAGTAGGCGCCAACATTTTTGAGTTTAAAGTCCTTTTTTCAGTTGGTCTTATATAATATTCTAATTTTCCAAGAAGAGTTTTGGGTTTTCATTGGCTGTAAGCCATAATCCTCAACATTAACAGAAATAAACACTTGAAATAGATCGCTCTGTGTGTAATGACTCTATATAATATATGCATTTTCCTTTTTGATTTGAATTACTGAAATAAACAAACTTTTTGATGATATTCTAACTTATTGAGATGCACCTGTATCAAAGCCTAGTTTATTGACTTTAATCACATCACTCCAAACCACCCATTTTTAATCTTCTACAGTCCACATTTCATACTTTTTTGCAAACTCGTGCTGATGCTTCTTATGATCATATTGAAGTCGAGACCCCTTCACCTTTTTTCAGTCCACCATTTCAGAGATGCCTGAATGTGTGTTGCACATTGCTTGCATGAATGTCTGGTATCTCACTTTTATGAAGCATACAAGCCACCTCCACTGCTCTCTTTGTCGCACCAGAACTGATAAACCTTCTGATGAGCTTAATTGTTGACTCTGATATTGGCTTTTGAATGGATGGACGGATTTAATTTTATATTCGTGCAACTGTCATGGCAATCACATGATGCAGTTTGACAGTTTTCTTGGCTGAGAGACTTCTATCAATGAGCTGGATGATACTGTTTCTCTTTTCTTGGGAAATCTTCATGGCTGCTCCTCGATTCGAACCAGTGGCCTTTTGCTTGGTAATCAACCAATAACACACTGAGCTATTTCAGATTGTGAGAACAAGTTCTAATTTGTATTAAGGGTGCTTTACACGAGACGATCTATCGTGCGATAGATCGTTGGGGTCACGGTTTTTGTGATGCACATCCGGCGTCGCTTGCGACGTCGGCCTGTGTGACACCTCCTAGCGACACAGTATCGCTCACAAATCGTGAGTCGTGTACTCATCGCTAGGTTTCATAAATCGTTTATGAATCATGGCGTTGGTTGTTCATTGTTCCCGTGGCAGCACACGTCGCTCCGTGTGATACCACGGGAACGATGAACATCGCTTACCTGCATCCCGTGGCTCCCGCCGGCTATGTGGAAGGAAGGAGCCCCTCCGCTTCTATTGGCCGACCGCCGCGTGACGTCGCTGTGACGCCGAACATCCCTCCCACTTCAGGAAGTGGATGTTCACCGCCCTCAGCGACGTCGCCCGGGAGGTAAGTACGTGTGACGGGGGGTTAACGAGTTTGTGCGCCACGGGCAATCAATTGCCCGTGATGCACAAATGACGGGGGCGGGTACGATCGATCGTGAAATCGCACGATCGGTCGTCCCGTGTAAAGCAGGCTTTATACAGGAAGAAAAAGATTTTTCCACTACCAGGAGCAAAACAATAATGATGCTGTGAGATTACAAGAATTTGCATAACTAATCATAACTAAATAGTTGCAAATAGTTGCAAGATGATGGTCTATAAAATTAAGGTAGTCTCACGTTCAAAGCTTTAGTGGATGCTGAGATGTGGAGCTTGAAAGTTAGAAGTTCAAAACATTGTTACCCTTCTACTCGTCAGTGTACAACTTCTATTACCATTCTTTCTCGGTAATTAAAGCGAGTACAGTGTTGTTTCGCTTTTTTTAGTACTACTTATAAAAAGACAATATAGGTAATGTGTACCATAACAACACAGATAGGTCTGAGAGTGCCCATGCAAATAAATGCATATTTAGAGTTCTAAATGACACGGAGTGCCCATATTATTACAAATATGGAGACAAGGGCCCACAATTGCCTCACGCAGTAAAGGCTAATTCCCACAAATGTATGGCAGCCATATTTTCGCAGCCATATTCCCAGCCTATGAGACTCAAGAACTTAACTTACAGCATCATAATTGCCTTTGATTCATAAGTTTGAGTTGGGCTTTTAGAGACAGCGCAAGTAGAATGTAATTCTACAATTTGGTGATCATGGCCTCTTCTAGCCTTTGGATTGTAGGATATGAATTTCATTTGTAATCGATAAAAGGTCCCAAGTGTGTCTTTAACAAAACAGTAGAGTAGTTATGCGTCTTTATAATTTGTGCGCCTTTATAATAATGATCTCGAATAATAATTTTAACATATCTCGTATTTGACCATGGTAGATCATGAAAGTCCAGAAAATACATAGTAAAATCCTAGGTTTTCATCATACTGCGGACACAAGACTGAGCTTTCAGGTGCTTCATGCAAAGCTTTAAACGTCTCCTGTAAATGGAATTTTCATTGCCTAATGAGATAATTATCTCATGTCACAAAAACAATACAAAAGTGCATCCAAGCAGTGTTCCCATTATCACAAGTGACATTCTTCCTCCCTATCAGTATAACTTCATTAGCTGTTCTATTTCTCATCTCAAATGTCACTATTCCAATATCTCACCATGGAACCATCACGGGTCCTTACTGTTGATGACATAATATGAAATCTAAGTCTAATTTCTTTTCTTCGCTGTGAAGTGTGAAAAAAACAGTTCATCTTGACATTTTAGTGAGATATGAGTTTTCACATTACTCTAATGCTGCATTTTATGACTATAAAACCTATCTATTTTTAAAGCACAAATGCACTTTGCTATAAGGCACAGCTGTACTTTCAGAGCCATACTTTCCTCTGGCTGCTGAACTATTGTCTGATGAGCAAATTACACTTGTACGGTTTAAGCCATTAAATATAATTTGGAGGATGAAATACAAAACCTGTAAATGTAATAAGGCAGCTTCATTGGTTTATATAACACTGCAGACTGAATGGATAGTTCATCATATCCTCAGTGGCTTCTTATGTAAGAATAAATGGATTGTAACAAAGCAATGAAAAGCAAAACATTGGCTATTCTCTAATTTAGTAGATTGGCAATCAGTCTGAATATATATTCTAATACAAATGAGCTAATGAATTCTAAACTAATCTAATTTCTATATAAACTAACAAATCTACATATTGGAGGATTCGATTTCTATGAATCCAGGAAAATAGTCACATAGGGACATGATGCACATCATTAACATCAATGACCTGTGTCATGCCAGTGCCACGGGTGTGTCACAGTTGATAGACAGTCCTGTAGTGTCTGGCTGTGAAAGGTAGCAGCATTTGGCTACAAAAACTCCTCCCTGACATTCTATTCTTCCTACTCTGAAGTAATTGGTATCCTATGTAACTTCTCTGCTTGGGGTTAGTCCAGTACCTTTTAGCACCCTGTGGATATCCTCTTCTTTCAGCTTCTAATCATCATCACTTTCCCTTGTGTCCTTAAATACCCACATTACCCCTTGGTGTTTGCTGGTGATAGAGTTATATGCCTATACAGGCCTTGGATGCAAGCAGTTGGCTTGTGTTCATCTGAAGATACATTGTTGTTTGTTGCCGTTCCCTCTCCCTTCTTGGAGATAAGTTATTTATTCACCCTGTTTGTGCTGCCTGTGTCTTCTTTGGAACTTAGTGGGGTTGACTAAGCGCTCATCCCATCCTCTCCTTACCTAGGGCTCAGCCAGGGTCAGGTATCCTGCTTGGCACAGAGGAGCAGAACCTATTTAGGATGATCAGGGATGCCAGGGACCAGCAGAAGGTTAGGTCAGGGGTGACCATCTCCCCGTTCTTTAGACACAGGGTTTCCCTTCCCTGTTGCTGCATGAATGCTGCTTCCCCATACCTAGCGTGACAGCCATGTCAGCAACAGCACCCTCCAGAAGACACAGAAGGAGAAAAAGAGAATACAAAAGCTAATTGAAGGATCATGCAAGGTGCCTTGGTAGGACATGTACAGGGAGGATGAAGGAATTGTAATAAAAACTGATTATTATTCTTTTTAACCCCTTCCAAACTGTTGCAATTCCCACCAAATTTATTAAGTGCAAATCGAATGTCTCTTGCCGGGGAATTGAGTGAATCTATCCCAATCCAATTCTGTGAGACTCGATGAACTCTACCTCCAAATGCTGTAATGTTTTCCTAATGATGTGGTATACAGGATAGATTGCACAAAGACAAATGATCCCAATTTCTGATAAAATTCATTGAATAAAACAAAATGTCATACATCCATTATTCTTGACGTACTGTACAATTTTTAAACATGCTCAACATTGATGGATTGTTCATACTGTATATAAGTAGATTAATGATGAAGATTCACCCACTTTTCTGGTAAACATATGTTTAAATTTTTGTCGTAGGGCCTTCATAACCAAGGCGATAATCTGTAAATTATACTATATATTTCCTTGTGTTTATGCTAGAAAAATAGAGAAAACACAGCTTTAATTTGGTAAACTGTTCTTTTAAAATAATAGCTCCACTCTGGCTGCTTGCTATGGCTTCAAAGACCATTTGTGATGAAGTCGGCCTACTAGTTTGTCCAAGCATACTTTTATTTTTTACAAATTGCAGACATGATTTATGGCCCTGTGAAGCTTTGTATACTTGTTTGCATCACAGATAGGTGCAGAAGTTATGTGCCATCAAGAATAGTGCTGTTTTGTCTGCAAAATGGATGAGACTACTGCATTATTTTTCCCACATAAACAATAAATTGCCCATGTGTAGATACACATTGTCTTTTTTCATTGTACTATGGGCAGTCTTTACACACAGACAGCACACTGACCCAGAATACATTCTTCTGAATGTAGCCTTAACCCCCTCCTAATATAGGACATACTAGTATGTCCAGCTACGGAAGCGAATATATTAAATGGACTCTTTAGCTGAACATGTTTTATACGAGACAGATGTCAGCTGTGTTATACAGCCAACACCTGCCTCTAATAGCAGCGATTGAGCTAGTGATGATCTCTGACAGCAGCATTGGCACTAAAGGGGCATGTGTTCAGGCCCCCAGTGGCTCCCACACAACTCGATCGCAAAGGTGCCAATGGGTTGACTTGGCAGCCAAAAGGCCTACTGAAGACCCAATCAAAACCATCTCCATTCTTCTATTTATAGGAGATTGTGATTTCTACTATTACTATTTACCGAAGTAATGCAGTATATAGCACAAGCATTCATACAATCTAAGGTTCAAGTCTCCTAGAGGGAATACAAAATAAGTAAAAGTAGTAAAAAAAAGTTTTAATGAAAATAATAATATAGTGACAATATAAATATTTGATTTCCCCCTTTTTCACAATCCAAAAATAAAGATATAAAAAAACAAACATATTTTGTATTAGTGTATCCATAAATTTCCGATGTAAGAAAATATAAAATTACTTAATCCAAATTATAAAGGGCATGAAAAAAACCCCGAAACACCAACATCTCATTTGTGGGTTACTGCATTTTCCTCAAAATATGCAAAAATAGCAATAAAACGTACTTATTCAGAATTCATACTAAAAATATAACACCTCCTATACAGTGAAGGAAATAATTATTTCCTTCACTGTAGCTCAATTGACTGAAAAATAAAAAAACTATGAGTCTTAGAAAATGACAACACAAACCACATTTATTTCACAAAGTTGTGTTTTTCACCACTAAAATAGAAAGAAAAATAAAAATGTTTGGTATTCTTGTAATTGTGCTGACCTGGAGAATCCCTTGGCCAGGTGTTATTTACTACACAATAAGGCCCCTTTCACACGTCAGTGATTCTGGTACGTTTGTGCTTTTTTTAAAATGTACCAGAATCACTGACATACGCAGACACATTATCAATGGGTCTGCTCACACATCAGTGATTTTTCACTGAACGTGTCTCCATGCAGCGTACACCCTTGGCTGTGATTCTGCACGGAGACATGTCATTTTTTGTCTGGCATCACTGATGACCCACGGACCACACTATGGTGTGAGCCGTGTGTGATCAGTGACACACGTACAAGAAAATCACGGACATATTAAATATTCAAAATTTTCAACTTACATTGCCTGCGATTCGCTGTGCCTGCTCCGCTCTCGGCAGCTCCTGCCTGGCTCATGAATATTTATGAGAGCAGGAAATGTCGACCAGGAAGTAGGTGCTGAGAGCGGTGGGCAGACGCTGCAGAGCCAGAGACTTCAGTACCATGGACAGCACCGGTGAAGGCAGGTGAGTAATGTCCATATGCAATCACGGGATCACGGATCATGGATTGCACATGAACAACCCACGTGTGCCGTGAATCACGGAACACGGAGGGACATGTGCGTGTTTTACACGTCAGTGAAGAACGTCAGTGTTTTTCACTGACGTGTGAAATGGGCCTAAATGCTTTTTTTTCACCATTTCACTGCCATTGGATTTGATCCTTGTTTTTCAATTCAATATATGGTAAAATGAATGGTGTCATTTAAACCTGGAACCCATCCTGTAAAAAAACAAAGGATATACAGTTAGGTCCAGAAATATTTGGACAGTGACACAATTTTCGCGAGTTGGGCTCTGCATGCCACCACATTGGATTTTAAATGAAACCTCTACAACAGAATTCAAGTGCAGATTGTAACGTTTAATTTGAAGGTTTGAACAAAAATATCTGATAGAAATTGTAGGAATTGTACACATTTCTTTACAAACACTCCGCATTTTAGGAGGTCAAAAGTAATTGGACAAATAAACCAAACCCAAACAAAATATTTTTATTTTCAATATTTTGTTGCGAATCCTTTGGAGGCAATCACTGCCTTAAGTCTGGAACCCATGGACATCACCAAACGCTGGGTTTCCTCCTTCTTAATGCTTTGCCAGGCCTTTACAGCCGCAGCCTTCAGGTCTTGCTTGTTTGTGGGTCTTTCCGTCTTAAGTCTGGATTTGAGCAAGTGAAATGCATGCTCAATTGGGTTAAGATCTGGTGATTGACTTGGCCATTGCAGAATGTTCCACTTTTTTGCACTCATGAACTCCTGGGTAGCTTTGGCTGTATGCTTGGGGTCATTGTCCATCTGTACTATGAAGCGCCGTCCGATCAACTTTGCGGCATTTGGCTGAATCTGGGCTGAAAGTATATCCCGGTACACTTCAGAATTCATCCGGCTACTCTTGTCTGCTGTTATGTCATCAATAAACACAAGTGACCCAGCGCCATTGAAAGCCATGCATGCCCATGCCATCACGTTGCCTCCACCATGTTTTACAGAGGATATGGTGTGCCTTGGATCATGTGCCGTTCCCTTTCTTCTCCAAACTTTTTTCTTCCCATCATTCTGGTACAGGTTGATCTTTGTCTCATCTGTCCATAGAATACTTTTCCAGAACTGAGCTGGCTTCATGAGGTGTTTTTCAGCAAATTTAACTCTGGCCTGTCTATTTTTGGAATTGATGAATGGTTTGCATCTAGATGTGAACCCTTTGTATTTACTTTCATGGAGTCTTCTCTTTACTGTTGACTTAGAGACAGATACACCTACTTCACTGAGAGTGTTCTGGACTTCAGTTGATGTTGTGAACGGGTTCTTCTTCACCAAAGAAAGTATGCGGCGATCATCCACCACTGTTGTCATCCGTGGACGCCCAGGCCTTTTTGAGTTCCCAAGCTCACCAGTCAATTCCTTTTTTCTCAGAATGTACCCGACTGTTGATTTTGCTACTCCAAGCATGTCTGCTATCTCTCTGATGGATTTTTTCTTTTTTTGCAGCCTCAGGATGTTCTGCTTCACCTCAATTGAGAGTTCCTTAAACCGCATGTTGTCTGGTCACAGCAACAGCTTCCAAATGCAAAACCACACACCTGTAATCAACCCCAGACCTTTTAACTACTTCATTGATTACAGGTTAACGAGGGAGACGCCTTCAGAGTTAATTGCAGCCCTTAGAGTCCCTTGTCCAATTACTTTTGGTCCCTTGAAAAAGAGGAGGCTATGCATTACAGAGCTATGATTCCTAAACCCTTTCTCCGATTTGGATGTGAAAACTCTCATATTGCAGCTGGGAGTGTGCACTTTCAGCCCATATTATATATATAATTGTATTTCTGAACATGTTTTTGTAAACAGCTAAAATAACAAAACTTGTGTCACTGTCCAAATATTTCTGGACCTAACTGTATGTCCTTGTTCACGCAAAATTGAAAAATGACACTTAGAAGAAGGATAGGATTAAAAAAGAGTTCAGTAATGAAATTTCACCCCATCGGGGAGGGATACAATTCGCCTATTCTGTGTGTGAACACTCCCAAACTTGCTAGTTAACATCCCTTTTTCAGCATATTGGAATAAACACTGATCCTTTTGTGGTCTGGGTTAAAGGACTGTCCTCTGATATTTTTTTGGTGAGAAAAGCTTGCCTCGAGGGAAGTCTTTCAGTAGAGCGGAGTGTGGATAGCTGCTCTACTATGTACGAAACCCCAAGACAGAAGCCAGTCATCTACGAATGATTAAGCAGCGGGTTCCCAGCAAAACTTGCGGTGCGCTCCGGGAAAGCTCCGGCGGGGCTTCTGGCCACTGTCAGGTCTGTGGGGCATGCATCTTTATTCGCTGGGGGTCCCATCTATCCCTGGTCGGGATGGGCTCCTTGGCACTGCGGCTTTGTCACTTTTAGAGGGATTCTGACTTAGAGGCGTTCAGTCATAATCAGTCCCCTGAAAATTTGAACTGTTGATAACTATGTCAGAAAAAATGTCAAAAAGGGATCATTGTCTTCTAGTCTACTACAAAATAGTGACTTATGTTATATTATTAGTCATTTACCAAATAAAATATCGTTTAGGCATTAGCAAGCATTGAGATCTTTTGTAATAATTCATATGACTTTTATTATATACGAGTTCTTCGTTATATTCCGAGACTGAAACCTCTCCTGAACTAACTATTGTCAGTAGCAGCAAATTATCAGGAAAGGTCTTAAGTTTATAGTTGTAAGAAATAATAATTCAAGAAACTGGCTGCAAACCATAATCTTGAAAATGATGAGGGATAGAAATACCATAAAAATATAACATTAAAAACATTTCTAAACTTTTTATTATACAGATGGATAGACTGCACAAAGCGCCAGAGAACCACATTAAATTTACTCTGGCCCTATTGAGAATGTTCTTTAATAGATCATGATTAAAAATTAAAACAGTAAAGTAAAGAAAAAAAATCTTGATTACTTTATTGTACAGAATATAAAATTCTACAACAAATTTAGGTAATTAAAAAATTGTCAAGATTGAGTTATGCATTTCCAAGCATTGAAAGCCAGCTGGAAGTGAGTAAAATTTACATGCTAGCATAGTACACTACCCATCTGCAGGACAATTATGTGATCATCATATAGTAATTCTAGGGATGCCAGTTTAACAATGCCAAATAAGCCAGATGCTAGTTGAAGGAATTTATCTTCCCCATCCTGACATCTGGATTTTGGAACTGCCATTCATACTGGAGGAGAAAAATTGGAAAGAGATTGTAAAATACCAAGCCACTAATCTATCACACCAAGCAATTTGCCTCCTGTTACAATGTGCAGATATAATAAAGGGACATTAAACCAGAGTATATTAGCCAAGATCTTTTCCACTGATATTCATGAGAAATAAAGTTGGGAATTTTACTATAGTAGTTAGTGATGAGTAGTGATGAGCGATCACTACCATGCTCAAGTGCTCGGTACTCGTAATGATGAGCGAGCACTACCATGCTCAAGTGCTCGGTACTCGTAATGATGAGCGAGCACTACCATGCTCAAGTGCTCGGTACTCGTAATGATGAGCGGGCACTACCATGCTGAAGTGCTCGGTACTCGTAATGATGACCGGGCACTACCATGCTAAGGTGCTTGGTACTTGTAACAAGCAGTTGGATACTCGGATGGGCGCAACTCAAGTCCCCATGTATAATGGAAGTCAATAGGGGACTGGAGTATTTTTCTGGAAGATATCCCAGGAAAATGCACAATTGACTTCCATTATATTCGGGTGCACAAGTCGCGCCCATCCAACCATCAAACTGCACTTAACAATTACCGAGCATCCGAGCATGGTAGTGCACACTCATCACTAATAATTATACATAGCAGAATTATTTTAGAATAAAAATTTAAAAAACAATGTTATGTTGTGTCGAAAACTTTCTCAAACTTACTGATTCAGGAAGGCAATTATCATGTTTAACAGTAAAAATAAAAGTGGTCAGACTTTTTACATCTAGTCTCTATCTCCTTTGGTTACCATGCATTGGTATGCAAGTTGGCAAGCAGAAGAGAAAGCATCTTCAATTAATAGAGATACTTGATTCTGCATATGGTTCAAAACTATTTGCTCCTCGCTGAAAATAGCATGCCATGCTGTGGAGAAGGTTATTTATAAGCCTCGGTACAGTTCTACAGTAAACTTGAGATCCACACAGTATATGAGGAATGGATTTCATTACTAGGTTCATTCATGTAAAAGTCTGTGGCCGCATGAATTCTGGGACACACAGAAAGAGTAATTTTATATATGTATATATATATATATATATATATATATATTATACACTGTGTGCAGACTTATTAGGCAAGTTGTATTTTAGAGGATTTTTTTCATTGCTGATCAACAACTATGTTCTCAATTACCCCAAAAGACTCATAAATATCTAAGCTTAATATTTTTGGAAGTTGGAATGTTTTTTTTTTAGATTTGGCTATCTTAGGAGGATAACTGCACAACAGCCTACCATCCATAGATTCTGTCAGTTGCTTGATCTGTTTACGATCAACATTGCGTGCAGCAGCCACCACAGCCTCCCAGACACTGTTCCGAGAGGTGTACCCTGTAGATCTTGCAGTTTATGAGGGACCACAGGTTCTCTATGGGGTTTAGATCAGGTGAACAAGGAGGCCATGTCATTATTTTTTCATCTTTTAGACCTTTACTGGCCAGCCACGCTGTTGAGTAGTTGTATGCATGTAATGGAGCATTGTCCTGCATGAAAATCATGTTTTTCTTGAACGATACCAACTTCTTCCTGTGCCACAGCTTGAAGAAGTTGTCTTCCAGAAACTGGTAGTAGGTCTGGGAGCTAAGCTTCACTTAGGAACTCAGGAACTCATTAAAAGCTACAGGAAGCGACTAGAGGCTGTTATTTTTGCAAAAGGAGGATCTACAAAATATTAATGTCACTTTTATGTTGAGGTGCCCATACCTTTGCACCTGTCAAATTTTGTTTAAATGCGGATTGCACATTTTCTGTTAGTACAATAAACCTCATTTCAATCCAGAAATATTGCTGAGTCCATCAGTTATTAGATATATGAAACTGAAATAGCTGTTGAAAAAACCCAAATTGTTATAAAGAAAAAAGGTTAACATTAATAGGGGTGCCCAAACCTTTTCATATGATTGTAAAAAAGCCCATATCTCAGGAACTGTATAGAGGATTTTAGAAAAAAAAACAAAACAGGATGCCAAGGGGAGCACCGAGAATAAAATAAGAACAAAAATTGCCTACATTTAAACTGGTGATAGGTCCTCTTTAAACACTACAACTGCCAGTCACTTGGAAAAAAAACATGACGACTGATGAGGAACTGGGCAGCGTTTAGAAGAGGATTGGTGAAGAATGGTAGGGTGAGTGTGATATTCTTTCATTAGAGCATGCAGCATGGTTATTTAATTATAATGATTAGGTTTTGCGTGGTGTTCTAAAAAGTCAAAATACAGATACAGTATGCGTTGCCTTATCACCTAACACCAGTGGCATAGCTAGGTATCCACAGGCTCCACAGCTAGAAGGTGCATCACAAAAGCCCAACTCACCACCCCCCATTATCCATGTCCTCAACCAAGAGCGTTTTGTGAATATCAGCTGCCTTGGGCAGCCAACATACTTTAAGCAAAACAGCCGCTAGTACTGCTCATCTTCCATGCTCCCAACTCTACACTCCAGAGCCAAGTGACCATACTCCATTTTATAATCAAAAGCCACTTCGCTAGCATGCAAGGAGCTGCAGTGAACTCCAGGTCTGGTCGTGCAAAACTAAATACTATATTGATGTTTTTTTTCAATTGGGCCTGTAGAACTATGTCTTTCCCCTCCTAGGGCCCGGTCGAGATTGAAGCCCATGAGACCACAATCGTTGGCCCATGCTAATACCCATTTTCACTATGCACAATGTGGCAACAACTTTTAACTCAGAAAGTAAGAAATATTAACAAATGCAAGGTATTGTAGAAAAGTGTGGCCCACATTCTCTTCCGCAGAGACGGCATAATGCAGCAAGTGTCATATTGGCATGTGCCGAGGCATCTGTAAACATCATCTGTGAAGCCCAAGTCCTAAGCAGTTTTATTATTCAATTCTTGTATTTAACTGCAGTCTTTATCTCCTTTCTGTGTCCTTGGAAGCAGTGGTTTACATAAAACATGACTCCCTTATTCCAGCCATGAACACAATACATGAGGACGAATAATAACATTTATTGTTCTCCACACTTATATTTAAAATGTGCCCATACCCAGTGAGTTTACATGTCTTAGAAATGTTAAGAAAGGTCAAGGTAGTATTGTATTGACCTCAGCTGCGGATCTCATTGGTTTGCTGCAAATTGAATACATTCGGCACAATAACAACATATTTTTTACTTTTAGTGCGGAGTTCAAACCAAGTATCAGTGGAACAACAATATTTGAATTCTTCTCATTTCTCAGCCGCCCTGCTGCTACACAGCTGAGGCCTATTTTGTAATGTTCCAGAAATGCTTCATTGTTCACAATCCTGTTCTTCTCCGCCGTGTTATCATACAAATAGCAGACTTTTAAAAAGGCACTAGGCATAAGAAATACAATATATACTGTAGACATGTGTACAGCTCAATTCTGAAAACTATTGCATTTTTCAATTTAATATTAATGTAAATATACAAATATTATTTTACTAGTTTCTTACGCCAAGGTTTTGTACCTATAGACCTAAAAAGAACCTATCATCAATATTTTATTCCTCCAAACTAATAGCATGTATATAAAAGTACTTAAATCCTTATCTTGCTTGTAGAAATTTGTATTGCTAATTTAGGCCCACTTCACACGTCAGTGAATCCGGTATGTATGACTTCCGTTTTCATACGTACCGGAGACACGGACATACGCAGACCCATTAAAATCAATGGGTCTGCGCACACATCTGTATTTTGTCACAGACATGTGTCCGTGTGGCGCACTCACGTGTCCATGTGTTCCGCACAGAGACAAGTCCATTTTTCTCTGGCAGCATCTGATGTAACTCGGCCTGCACACTGATGTGATCCGTGTGACATCTATGTGACATGTACTGGAGAAAACACGTGTCTGAAATAAAATGATTTTCTATACTAACCTGTCTCCAGCGCTGCTGTGTTCTGTGCTGCTGTCACTTGCTTCAGGGCCCGCTCATTATTATTCACTGTACCGCAGACCCGGAAGCAGCAGAACCAGAGACAGCAGTGCCAGAGACAGCAATGCCCGGGACAGGTGAGTAAAAAGTTCCTGATCTCTGTGTGCTATAACGGATAGCACACGGAGAACATGTGTGCCAAAATCACAGCACACAGATGGCCACACGAACCTTCAACACAGACTGTGAAAAATGTGTGTTTTTATCATGGATGTGTGAAGGGGGCCTTAGAGTAATCAACAGTTGAGATTGTGTGCTGATAAGTTGGAAGTGCAGGGGGTGGGCACTGCATTTACAGCTCTCTTGCTTCCAGCATTAACAATAATCATTCATTTTAATTGCCCATTATGATAGTTTTAATAATTGCGGCTCATTTTCTAAAAGAAAACCTAAAAAATTCTATTAAAATTTGACAGCACTGTTTCCATTGCAAATGGGCCTTAAAAGTACCCTGGAAGTTAGGTAAAGAAATCAGTAATTATTACCTGACTCTTGAAGATAGCGATACACCAAGAAATTCACCTCGTCACTGGTTATGCTCATCTTAGCCCCACCTCAGAATGATGAGGTCTACAGGAAGTGAGATTCCCGCTCTGTAAAAGAAACAATATATATATATAAATATGTGTTTAATACTAGAATACAAATAATAAGTTGGATTTTCATTGTTTTCAAAAGCCTACAAAAAACAGAGCCACATACATGGTGCAAATTCAAGTTAGGAATTTGTCAATACTTGTAAAAAAAAGATTTTATCCATTTAATGTAACCAGTAGTTTTAGGTGTAGATAGAAAAAACAAACATTATTAGTTAGATTTACCACAAGTAGTAAAAACTTAAAGATGAGAAGTGGACCATATTTTTTTCCAAAGGGTTTCTCCAAAAGGAGATTAAAAAATCTGCTTGTAAAGGCTGGTGCGTGTAGAGCCACTGGGCTACGGGCCAGGGTTACCCTGTAGGGTCATAACTAAGCAACTACCTAGTCTTCATTAGTGCCTCTGAATGTGAGGATAGGTTGGGTCACATATAGTCATCAGGTACCACTATAGTATACCAGGAGGAGAGGGGTTAACAATCTGCACTGCCAATGGAAACAATGAAGCAGAGGTATAATACAAGCAGTTTTTTAATCTATGCGTTTCAAAGTGTAAAACTTCTTCAGGACAGTTTATGCCCTGAAGAAGTGTTAAACTTTGAAACTCATAGACTCAATAAAACTACTTGGATTGTACCTCTGCTTTATTGTCTCTATATTTTCAGCACAGATTGTTAACCTCTCTTCTCCTGGAATACTGATGCTAGTTTTGAGGGGCCGCAGCGGCCATTTTACAAGTGCTATACATGGTTGTGGGTACACCATCCCAACCTGTTTCCTTTGTCACTATCCTTTGGGCTCTCTTACATCTTTTTTTTTATTAGCACTCACAGGAACCACTCCATGGCAGTCCCTGGGTCTACAGCAGCTGACCGAATGGTCAAGGCAGATGTACCAGGTGCAAGCGGAGAAAGGCAAAAGTTGTAGTCGAACAGCCCGAGATCGGGACAGGTACCACATGTTCAGGTTACAGAGCCGAGGTTAGGAGCAGAGAGATCAGATAGGATGGGTAAACCAGCTGGGTCAATATCAGGAGAATCAGAGCAGAGCACAAGTCAAAGTCAGAATAAAAATATAACCAGGAAGGAGCTGTCTAATTTGGCACCTACTGGCACGGGATAGGCCAGGGAAGCAGAAGTCAGCTGGACATAGTTCATATAGATTCCAGCAGAGTCTGGCCACACCTCCCTATAACCAGATGGAGAGACTCTAGACAGCAGAATGCAGCTGCAAAGCAGTGTAGCAAGAAGATCAGCCACTTGGTTGAGCAGAGTGGTGAATGTCGGGAATAGGACGGTGCTAAGAAGGTGTGCAAGACACCGGCATAATAATAGTTGCTATGTGCCCATTGACTTTTGACAAGTGGAGTTATGTGTTGCTAGCTTGGACAGCTGACATCATCTCCTCCACCGGCATGCAGCCAGTGTCATAGGGTGGGTTACAAGTTTACGAGGAAAGGTAAGTATTATACTCATAACACAGTAATATTACCACCTTAAGTGTTAAGTTAAAACAAATAATGCCCCCTGTGGGCTTACTTTAGAAAGTATTAGTCCCTTCTATGTGCCCTCTGTAAAAAGTAATTATGCCTCAAGGGCCCCCTTCAAAATGAATAATGCAACCTTTGTGCTAACCCTTACGAAAAAAAAGTTTATGCTCCCCTAATCCTAGTATCAGAGTCCTCTTCTTTCCCACACAGAGTGAGCTGCCTCACTTAGTGCATTGCTGTAATGTTACTGCAACGCCGGTGCCTAGATACTGGCACCTTGTAGGTTATACCACCACAGCATTGGTGAGGCTTATAGTTCCCAATTCTACCACAGGCTGTAACAGTATAGTAAATTTTATAGGCATCAAAATTATGCCAAGGATCAGGGGAACCAGGCCAGGAACATCACTGCTATGTTTTGGGGGGGGGTTTGAACTCTCAAGTCCCTAAGAATGTTGCATCTAGTACAACCTCTCCTGTACCTTCCCTTTTGCTACACCACTGGATGTAGTTATCAAAATGTCTGTACTTTCAGGACATCACTGATACCCCATGTGTTTACAAGGAATGCTGTGGGGGTGTTATGTGCACTAGAACATAATGCTTTAAACCTTATGAGGGTATTATATCAAGAGAAATCATGGCTAAGTCTTGGCAATTTGCCTCTTGTCCTCTAAGCTCCCTTTAAAATCAAATTGCTAAAATGAAATATGACTATTATATTAAAGTCCATGAATCTCCTGGCAGAATTCCTACGTAATCGTGACAAAC
Source organism: Anomaloglossus baeobatrachus (assembly GCF_048569485.1). Classification (NCBI taxonomy): domain Eukaryota; kingdom Metazoa; phylum Chordata; class Amphibia; order Anura; family Aromobatidae; genus Anomaloglossus; species Anomaloglossus baeobatrachus. The sequence goes on along the minus strand of NC_134354.1, from coordinate 173,520,487 downwards.
ATTTACCGTGTATTACTCCTAAATAACACAGCGGGGAATATTCTATCTTTTCCACTTCTCCTGTTCTTGCAGCTGTCTGCGTTATCATTTAAGAACGAGCACATTGTTATATTTAAATACTTCAATCCATTCATTTCCCCTGGGGAACAGAATTAACATGTAAAATGAATTAATTTCTGATGGAACATTTTACAATACAATGCAAAGCTTTTAATCAGTTAATAACAGGTAAAAAAAAAAGTAACTGCATTCATGATATTAAACCAGGGTTCTGCTCATTATGGAGCCTAGCAATGAAAAAGATTCTTTACATAGGCTACAGTAGACAAAAACATCAATAGATTAACAGTGAACCAATGTCTACAGTCTCCATGGAGAAGTACATTACAGCTCTCACAGCAACCAGATATGTGCACCGCTGATAAATAGGACAAAACAATTCCTGGAAAAATGTATTCACTGATATCTCAATAGAAATGTATTTCAACATGTCCTTAAAGCAGACGACCACTCGCCTACCAGGGGGCAACTACTTACTGCATAAATGATGAGTCTGATCATATATTATCCACATAGCTTATTCACTTGGGTAGTAATACGATGGGTTTGCCAAAGGGTTTGACAATTTTTGAACATTCCATTTTATTAGACGGTTCCACTGAAAATAAATTGATCCCATACTATCTCCGTACTGGAACCCCCCAGTAACTAGCATCAATCTGCTGAAGAATAAAAAAAGATGACTCACTGCAGCTTCACCACATGGGAGATTAAATATTACACATTGTCTGCTAAAATCAATGGGCTGTCTGGGATGTATATCTGGACGTGCTGGGAGATGCAGTTTGTATCCTCTCTTGGGTCTGGTTTATAAAAAAACTACCAAATAAATTATTAAATGACTTATCTAAACCATATAATCCATTTAAAATGAAACTGACAGCAGGTTTTTACTATTTAATCTGAGAGCAGCTGGAACGAGGGTGTCCCTATGTGGTTGCGATCCCTCCTCCCGGCAGGGATGCCTACATACTCATCGCCGTGGTTGCCTGCAGGCTCGCCTTCATTTGTGCCGGTTCTAGGGCCTGTGCACATTGGGCAGGTCTCCTGGCAACCTGCTTAGGGCGTGCACACACTCCCTGCTTCTTAAAGGGGCAGCACGCACACTCTGCAAGTGTGTATTTTACCTGCTAGTTTGTTGTCAGGTTCCTGTGACCTTGTATCCTGCCTACCTGAACCTGTCTGTGAACCTGAACCTGTAATCTGGTCTATTCATGAGCCTTTTCCTGTCTGAACCAGACATCTTGTCCAAACCAAACAAGCTGTCTTGGCTGAACCAGCCATCCTGTCTGAGCCGGCCGTCCTGTGTGAACCATCCGTCCTGTGTGAACCATCCGTCCTGTTCGAAACAGCCATCCCGCTCGAACCAGCCATCCTCCCTGAACCAGCTGTCCTGTCCGAAGCAGCTGTCCTGTCTGAACCAGCCATCCTGTCTAAACCAGCTGTCATTTCTGAACCAGCCAATCTGTCTGAGTCAGCCGTCCCGTTTGAGTCAGTGCGAGTCCTGCCTGTTAACCTGAGCTCCGCATTGCCGTCTCTGATACTTGGGATTGGCTTCTGCAGTCTGGGGACTGCTCTGGAGTGGTACCTGGCGTCTACAGGCAGCCAAGTTCAGCCTCACCATCAGAGTCTCTGGTGAATACCTGGTAGGTACTTGGTACCCCTCAGCAGTCCCTAAGCCCGGTTTGTGGTGCATTCACACCCACATGCATTACTGCAGCATAATATAAGGCAAGAGAGCCTGATTCTTGGGATGTATCCCTTATTAGGCTATGTGTTGTAGTTTCAATACAATCAGTGTTTTATCAGCAGCAGATTATCACTACTGTACTAGGTCTCACCTGCACAGCAGTCAAGCTAATTTGTGTAACCCTGCCCCTATAACTGATTTGACAGCTTGCCCACAATTCACAGTGTATAATGAAAGCTGCCAGTCAGGGGTGTGGGTGGGGAAATGCACAGTCCAGAAGACTTAGCTTAGCAACATCTACAGATATTCTCTCAAAGCTATACCAAGCAGCCCAGTAAGTGATACATCTTAGTAATCAGGCTTTCTTGCGCTATAGTATGCTGCTCTTAAATTATATAGAATAGAATCTCCAATAAGGAAATAATTGTTACTGTAGGGCTCTTTTCCACTTGCGTACCGTTTCCAATGCGAGAGCATCGGAAGCGATATGCTAATGACCCTCTACTATGAGCGTCAGCCGAGGATCATGCGACTGTGATGTGATATTGCCCTCGTATCACAACCTCTGAGAAGAGGGAGGGAGCACTTTTTCTTATCTCCTCCGCTGTCTGTCTCTGCGTATATTGCACTGCAGTCACAGTTTCCTACCCCATCACATAATGAGAGGGGTTATATATGTTCACCTTTCACTACACTTTCTTACTGGCAATACCCCTGGCAATACCTAGGTGGACATGTGTCTAGGAGCTCTAGACATTCAGCCTAGGGGTTTAACTTTGGTTAAACACTAATTAGGTTCCTTCTGTGAATTGGTTTGTTTACCTTTCCAGCACCTATTACTTTCACATTGTATGAACATGTTTTAGGTTTTTCACTCTGTTCTTTTGCGTCTTCCTGCACACCTTCCTCTCTGCTTCTAGGCAGTGTTGTGGCCTCCCCTCTGTTCCTTCAGAAGGTATGAGAAATTGCACAACAGACTTTTATGGAGTCAGGACTGAGGTGCTGTTTTTAGTTTGGTGGCTAGAGTCTTTGTAGTCTGTACAGGGACCAGTTGGGTGCAGGCATGTTGTCTCCCTGTAAGAGGTCCTCCCCTTTTCTGTTACCCATATATGAAAATGTTTATGTTTATAATGCCGTTCAGGTCTTGTTGACCAGGTGATTCAATATTTTATACATGATATATTAAATGTTACATTTTGTATCCCCATCTAGTGTTACTTATTCAATTTAGGTTTATCTTGGGGTTACCCTATACTTTTTGTACTATTTATACTAGTCTAAACATTACACAGGATTAGTACATCTGACCTGTTATTTCAGTATTTTTTAATATGATAGAGGATGTAAAATGTTACACTACTATTCAGTAACAGAAACCCAACAAAAAGCCTATCAGTGGGATTTTTCTTCCTTGTTTTCTCAGTACTGCAGTCTCACATGTTGGTCAGTTGAGTTGTAATGAGTCAGAAGTGGCTTCAATGGTTCCTACTTAAACTCCTCTATGAACAGTAAGGAAACTGGAGTCTTTGTAGTTCAGAAAAAATAAACATGGTGTGCTTGATTTTACCAGTATATGCACTTTGCAATTTGTAAATTTAAAGTAACGTATGTTGTCATTTTGTTTGGTCTAGGTGTGATAAAAATTCATTAATTTTTGTTCGTTTGTTGTCAGAAATAAAGAAGAAAGACACCTCTGTTCATGCAAAATCTGATCAAGAGGCAACATTCTTGTGATATAATAGCTCTCTTTTTTTTCTGTTGAGAAATTTTGGCAGGTCCCTATCGTATGACTTTTTGACAAACGTTCTTTCTATAAATATATCAAAGCCTGAAACGAGATATTTTCTTTCAATGAGCGCACTCAAACATGTGCCATTTGAACTTTTGTACATCCAGATATTTATTTGGCACATCTCTTCTTGTTATTCTATTTCAAAAGTTGTCTCTTCCAAAAAAGAACTGCAGTATAGTCAGAATCCTTTCTCTACGTTGTTTCATCGAACTGCATAAAATAAGAGTTTAACTTAAAACAGAAATGTGTTTGAATTATTATTAACATAAATGTGATGGTAAGATAAGATATCTATACTTTATCTAGGTAATAGAGCAATCACTTAAAGGAGTTGTCTGAGTTAAAAAAAATTCTTTCTGAAATGCACTATTAAGGTCTATTGAGATAATAGAGCTGGGTTCCCCGACTGAGACTTTTCTCTCTTGACGGCTGAGTCATGCACATCTCTGTACTCTCTAGGACTACCAGTGTCCATTACCGCTTATTCATTTTAATGACTACAGGCCGTTTTACATGCTGCGATATCGTTACCGATATCACTAGCGTGCGTACCCGCCCCATCGTTTGTGAGTCACAGGCCTATCGCTGCCCGTGGCGCACAACATCGTGCGGACCCATCACACATACTTACCTGCACTTACCTGTGACCGGCGAACCGCCTCCTTTCTAAGGGGGCGGTTCATTCGGCGTCACGGCGACGTCACTAAGCGGCCGCCCAATCAAACCGGAGAGGCAGAGATGAGTGGGATGAACATCCCGCCCACCTCCTTCATTCCTCATTGCTGGTGGGACGCAGGTAAGGAGAGCTTCCTCATTCCTGTGGTGGCACACGTAGCGATGTGTGCTGCCGCAGGAAAGAGGAGCAACATCGTTACTGCAGCAGCAACGTTATTTGAGATTAGAGGGGGATGTCACCGATTAGAGATTTTGAACGTTTTTGCAATGATTCAAAATCGCTAATAGGTGTCACACACAATGACATCGCTAAAGCGGCCGGATGTGCGTCGCAAAATCTGTGACCCCAATGAGATCGCTTTAGCGATGTCGTAGCGTGTAAAGCCACCTTACCTCTTAATTTTGCTTTTAAGTTGTTGGCCAACCAGAAACGTTTAATATTTATCCATTGGCCCCCGCTGATGTGATGAATTTTCATCCCCTTTAGTGTCAGTCATAAGATTGTTATTATGTATCCAAGTGTTTGTTGGTGGTTCCCAACTAAACTCTAAAAGAGACCTAGCACAAGGTGATTTAAAACTTCTTATTAAAATCTCAGTGTACAACGCCTTTCTGTTCTTGAAGGCCCCGTTTTCAATTGACAGACATACATATATATGTTATTCAAACTCCTCCAAATCACAATCTTCAGTAGACATAAGTAAAATAAACTGGCACACCTAGGGTAAGTACTAGTAACAAAGGAGATCCATCTTGAGAGGTTGTGCCAAGTCAGCACAACCCCACAAATAGTTAAAACATAATGTAGCCTCTGTCTTGCATCCACGGTTGAGCTTGCCAAAGAAAAAAGCCAACAATAATGTATCCAAGCGTTTGTTGGGTAGTTACCAACTAAACTCCAAAACAGACCTGGTGCAATATGATTATAAACTTTTTTCTTTAATTAAAATTTCATTACACAAGTCATTTCTTGGCTCAAGGGTTTCTTTTTCAAGTGGCAGAGAAAAATCATCATAAAAGGCTGTCTGCTATTTATATAGAAACGAACACCAAGGAAGTAGATACATAGACCACCCCATAATACATTAATTAGATAAAACTATCAACATTTAAATTACCATGACATTACTTACCTGTGTATCTACTTCCTTGGTGTTCATGTCTTTATATAATTAGCAGACAGCCTTTTATAGTTTTTTTTCCTGTGACACTTGAAAAAGGAGCCTTTGAGCCCAGAAACACGTTGTGTACTGAGGTTTTAGTAACAAAGTTTATAATCACATTGCACCAGGTCTGTTCTCAGAGTCTAGTTAGTAATTACCCAAAAAAATTCTTGGATACATTATTGTTGGCTTTTTTTCCTTTTGGCAAGCTCAACCGTGGATGCAAGACATTGGATGCTTCATATTTTAACTATTAGTAGAGTTGTACTGACTTGGCACAACCTCTCAAGACGAGCACTCCTAATTTATGTGGATCTACTTTGTTACTAGAACTTACCCTATGTGTGCCTTTGCTTGCTGGTGTCTGCTGAAGATTGTGATTTGGAAGAGTTTGAATAATGATTGAATAATTATGTGTTTTGCATACGATTCATTCCACTTCCAACAGATGATACTACAGGATCAGGCAGTTGGAATTTCAACATCCAATTCTTTTGTTTTCAGGAGTGATAAGGTGGTGTCTGGCAGCGTCTTCCTCCATTCTCCTTGAAGGACCAACTAAAGACTATAATACTGGTGAAAGCAACTGAACACAGTGTTCAGTCTTCTCTCCATTCAATATCCTCCTAAATGTGGTCTTGTAGCTGGGTGAAATGGGGCACTGAGGCCTCCTTCTAACACTCAGTGGTACCAGTAGGTTATTTATCACTTATATAATGAATAGTTTATAAATACTCCTGGCTAGAATACCCCCTCAAGGGAAATTGGAGCCGATGTTAGGATACTCTTGGGAATAATATCAGAAAACAGATCATACCAATAGAAAAACTCAAATATTATGACATTTTCCTATGGGTCCTATCATTTGAATAAAGTTTTGACCAACCACTAATACTTTACCTCATATATTAAAAATTAAAATAACCATTTGCTTATTTGGGAAATAGAATCGGAATCTGTTTAAGCCAACTGTTTGCAAATCATTGAGCCTATCTATCTATCTATCTATCTATCTATCTATCTATCACATTGAGTTAATAAATTGCTATCTCTGCCTACAATTTGGAAAGGCTATATAGAGTTATTCCATTTACGTATGAACAGTACTAGACTTCTTACCAATCCAATTTTCATAGCTAATGAAAAAACTTCCCAGAAGGTCACTATTCCTTTTAAACATTAAAATGTTATTATATATTAAGTAACGACTTCCTGGAGCCTTTCAGTCATGTCCACTTGTTAAGTTAATCGAAAGAATTAACTATGAATAAAGTCTTAACCCTATAGTGAGGGATTGTTTCTAGTGGCAGATTAGAAAAAATAATGACCATCATGAAGGTTAATACTAGACACATGAAAGTTGGTGAAGGCAAATATGAAACAGTTATGATAAAAGCAAGATAAGCACTGTGACTTTGTCCCAAGATGGATCTGTATATTATTCCATCTAAGGACTCAGATTTTAGAAAATCTCTTTTAGCTGCTCCAGATTTACCAGTTCTCTGAATGCTGAGCCCTGTATAACCCCGCCCACACCACTGATTGACAGCTTTCTGTGTACACTGTGTGTAAGCAGAAAGCTGACAATCAATGGTGGGAGCGAGGTTACACAGAGCACTTGAATATGGAAAAATACATGGTATCAGGGTTACTAGACCTGAAGGATCTAATGCCGACAAAATAGTGATTTTGTTGAAAGTGACACAAAGCTGAATTCAAGGTCCCAGTCTCTCTGTTATGCTATTCTCAAATTAGGTGGAAAAAAATTTGGTGACAGATTCCCTTTAAACCAAGGGGCTCAAAAGCTCAGCTTATTCTAGAGTGTAAAAAGAGCAATGTGTGGGCATAATATAAACTCTGAGGTCTTTGATTTGAGTAATCAGGGTGTCTCAGAGCACAGGTATTCACTAAATACCTTTGTAAAACTGGCACTACATCATATTACATATATTTTTAAAGTTTAGCTACCTTTTACTACCATGTACTGTAGATCTCATGTGCGTAATTCAGCCCCAGTATAAAACTGTAATGAGCCCTAATCAAAGGATGAGAGCACCCCATATTATATCTTACTGATAAAAGTTGGGCTTATCCACTTAGTTCCTAGGAATGATCTAACTTTGAGCTAGTAGCTTCTTACTTTAGCATAATCGTTCACATTGAACTTGGTATGTAATCTGGAGGAATCATGTAGAGCAGGGGAGCAGTGAATCTTTGCCCACACATACAACTGTACATTCAGTTCATCCTCATCAATTAAAATCTGCCCATTGTGCTGCATATCAGGCTGACAGGTCACCTATAATCTGTTGATCAGAAGTTAAAATGTTTTTGGCATTCAGGTAAAGTATGATTGGTGTCAGAAGAACTTGTCGGAAGACAAGAAGTGTCAGAAGAACTTGCCACAGAATGTGTGTTTTAGCTGCTAGGTCCTCTATTCTCCTAATCGCTCTCACTTCTCTAAAGAACTTTATAAGCTCCAACTGCCACTTACTATCTCAGTAAAGGAAGAATCTGTTTTCACTGATACAGAGATCACTCGTGAACTGAAAGTGAAAGATCAGTCCAGAAGGCGAAAGAAGCAAATTTCTTTGACGAGATAAATTAAAAATGTTCTTACCTTCACTTGTACTTTTGATTTGCGTTAAAGAAAAAATAATGACTGATACTCTTTAAGGACATTTTGTGGTTTTTCTACCAAATATTTTGCTATTTTGCGCTTTCTTAGATCTGGCAAATCTAAAACTATTTGACTTTCATGATTGTTTGTTCCAGGGCATATTGCTAAAGAATCATATTTTGTGTTGGCAGCAGTATTGGTTAGGTCTCATGTTACAAAATATTAAACTGCGTATTGGCAGCTGTTTGGAACAACAATCTTATCAGGAATTTTGCCAACCACCATTTTATATAAATTAATGTACCTGAACTTCTAATAGTTTATATTTCTGAGGAAAACTCCCATTTGCTCCATATAGGGTGGTAATATTTTGGTTGTCCATTGCTAAAATTCATCCTTATCTGTTAGACTAGAGCAGTAGTCTCCAAGCTTTCTGATCTTGAGAGCCAGAATAAGCTCTGAAAGATGGTCACGAGCCATAGTTGGCTCTGAGAGAGAGTCAAAAGCCGTATTCAGCTCTGAGACAGGGTCGCTAGTCACATTTAGCTCCTGCCTCTCATACTAGTGAGACCCAGAGCCCCATTACTGGTGTAAGGCCAACCAAAGCTTTTCCACAGAAATCACGACACCGAGGCAGTATTCTATTATCCAGGGGTACCAACCTTACCCCATTCAGATCTACTCGTCTCTGTGGGGCCACTCACAAATGTCACCATCTGGAGACCTGCTCTTCATAGATGTTTGTATGACCTGGTGTTTATGCACCTAACTGGCAGACAATTGAGAGCCACACATCATGGGCCTGCAATCCACATCTTGGGAGCCCCTGGACTAGTGGAAAATCAAAGAAAGTGTGCAAACCTGACTAAAAACGATTGATACATTTTTTTTGCTCATCTTATAGCTTCAGTGGGAGTGCCTACTCTATACTGTATCTCTCCCTTTTCCTTCAATGCTGAAATCTTGCACATGCGTTGTTTTCTCCATGCAGCGTCTGCGCAGTACTTTCCTATTCTGCAAATATCTGAAGGGCCATTGCTCACCACAAAGAACGTACTATGCATGCACACATTTTTAATCCTTTTAACCTAAACATACTGTATTTTACTATTAATTATACAATATCTTAATTCAAAAACAAGATAATTCACCAAATTAATAGTTACCGTATTTTTCGCTTTATAAGACGCACTTTTGTTCCCCCAAATTTTGGGGGAAAGTAGGGGGTGCATCTTATAAACCGAATATACGGGGGGGAGGTGTACATATATATATAATATATATATACTGCAGGGTCCGCTCTGGAGCGGTGCTGGGGGCAGGTGACAGCTGCGAGCGGCAGCGTTTGATCTGCTGCTCCCGCTCATATAAAATGCACAGCTGCTGTCCAGCAGTGTGGTGCTGAAACTGCATCACGCTGAGGGGCTGGGGCAGCGGGGCATATTATATCTGCCTGCCCCCCTGTGATCGCACATGCCCCCCCTGTGTTAGCTTTGGCCCCCGTGCTGCTGCCCATAGTAAAATAAAAAACTCTTTACTTACCCCCTCCAGCGTGTCTCCCTCCTGGTGCTGTGATCAGGCACGCAGAGATTTCACTCTGCTGTGCTGATCACATGACCGGACCATGAACCAGGAAATGCAGGCAGGAGGCCGGAGCTCAACCCTGAGGAGGGGGACACGAGGGAGCACAGTGCTGGAGAAGGTAAGGAAAGAGTTTATTTTACTAAAAGCAGCAGCCTGGGGGCCCGTGTGTGTCAGCCACAGGGGAAGCCGTGTGTGTCAGCCACAGGGGAGGCCATGTGTGGCAGCCACAGGGGGGCCGTGTGTGTCAGCCACAGGGGGGGCCGTGTGTGTCAGCCACAGGGGGAGCCTTGTGTGTCAGCCACAGGGGGGCCATGTGTGGCAGTCACAGGGGGGGCCGTGTGTGTCAGCCACAGGGGGGGCCTTGTGTGTCAGCCACAGGGGGGGCCATGTGTGTTAGCCACAGGGGGGCCGTGTGTGTCAGCCACAGGGGGGGAAGTGTGTGTCAGCCACAAGGGGGCCGTGTGTGGCAGCCACAGGGGGGGCCATGTGTGTCAGCCACAGGGGGGCCTTGTGTGCCAGCCACAGGGGGGCCGTGTGTGGCAGCCACAGGGGGGGCCGTGTTTGGCAGCCACAGGGGGGCCGTGTGTAGCAGCCACAGGGGGCCGTGTGTGGCAGCCACAGGGGGGCAGTGTGTGGCAGCCACAGGGGGCGTGTGCCAGCACAAGGGGGCTATATTCAATATAAGGTGGCCATATCCAGATTAAGGGGGTTAATTTTAAGATGGGGGCTATGAAGGACATATACCCTATATGATTTGTTAGACGGACACTGGCATTATAAGACGGACCCCATTTATAAAAAAAAAATTCTCTATTCCTTCACCAAATTTGGGGGTGCGTCTTATAACCCGGTGCATCTTATAAAGCGAAAAATACGGTAATTTATTGAATTAAGTATTTTTGCAGGGGATTTACAGTGCAAAACAACATATCAAGTACATATTTTAGAACATATCCCAAACAAAACGTACTTACATGTTATACAAATACATCTCAATAAATTAGAATATCATCAAAAGGTGAATTTATTTCAGTAATTCAATACAAAAGAAGGAAACACATATATTATATAGAGTCATTACAAACAGAGTGATCTATTTCAAGTGTTTATTTCTGTTAATGTTGATGATTATGGCTTACAGCTAATGAAAACCCAAAAGCCATTATCTCAGAAAGTAGATCTCAAACTGTAGCAGGGGCTATATTTTACCTGCTTTTTGAGTACACTAATATTCTTCACCTAATGGCTCTCCAACTGTTGCAAAACTACTTCTTCAGCATGACCTGATAGCAAAAGGTTCCATAAACTGTTTGGATTTATATTGCAACAATTAGAGATATACTGGTTGGAAAATCCTACTGGTCTCAAAGAATATGGTCACACTCAAGTTTTAGAAGAGTTTTTGGCACAGAAACTCTCCAAACCCTCCTCAAAAACTTGGAGTTTATGCTCCGTTTCTATTCCATAAAATGAGCAACAAGACATATACCCTAAAATTGTTCTAATGTTTTTTTTCACTAGAAAATAGCCAGAACATTATATCTGACTTAAATGAGTTATCTGGTTCATAAAACATCTTGATAGATGGAAACATGATTTTATATAATTCCTATTAGAGTAGTTATGAGCAGATTGTTTGAGATTTGAATTTACCAACTTGAAAAATCTGATACAAATTGAATATTCCAATGTATGCTTTAAGGACTCTCTAGACCCCAGAGCATAATAATTCTAAGATGTAAACACACAAAACGAAACCTAACATTCCCCTCACTGATCACTGACTGCTGTTGGGCATCGTATTTCCAGCATCTTCACTGTAGGACAAGACTTTCAGGCCGGTTACTCCACATTGTAAGGTCACGGAACATGTTGTGATATCATGAAGTTCACAGTAAACCCACAAACCTGACTGCTGCCAAAAGTCCACAGGTGCGCAATAGCAGATAGGAGTCCTGGAAGGTGGGAGTAGAACAGTGGGTTGGCCAGAGAGGTGAGGACTGAGGTAAGTATTAATATTATTTTTTTTCATTTGACGGCCTTATATGTCTTACTAAAATGGCAGCCGGGCTTTTGTTTTTTTGAGCTCCTCATGAAATTAATTACAAAGTGCACAACCAGCTCCACTCTCACCTACTGTATCCTCACCCATCCCCTGTAGACTGTGAGCCCTCGTGGACAGGGTCCTCTTTTCTCCTGTACCTGTCTGTACCTTGTTGTTCATGATTATTATTCTTGTTTTTATTATGTATACCCCTGTGGTGGAGCACATGTTTCTATGATACTTTTCCTCTGACTGTTCCACTCCTGGTTTTGGTCTACAAATAATCAGGTAAAAAACTCCCCAAATACTCAACGTGTGCACGTGGCCTAAAAGGGATTTTGGAGAGTGGACAAAGTGGCCATTTAAGCAAAGTTAAACATCCTTGACAGATTTGAATTCTAGATAGACAGCATGATTGATTTTTCTTTAATGCATTTCAGAACATTTCATGGAAAGTAAAGTAAATTGATATAATAAATGATTCATATGTTTCAGGTAGATTTCCTACGCTGTCTCATGTATTATATTTGTGATAAGGGAATTAAAATGTAGGCACATCCTAGAACCAGGGTGGAAATGGAAAAATGATATGGTTTAATTTGATTCATGCAATACTTCCAGGAACAATCATCCATGATAATAATGTATATATAATTTATGAGATCCATAATTCACTGTTACATTATTGAACAGGTCTAATTTTAAACACTGATATTCCGCATTGTATAAGAAGGGTCAGTTATGTCCATGAAGATTTTATTACTAGCATACAGGATCATTTCGCACATGAATAACTACTAGTAATAAATCATACTTTGCCATTTGTGTGAGCCATTTGTGAGTCTATCGCTAAATATTAGATAAGAAATGAGTTTGTCCATCTTTATTATAACGATGATGACTTTAGGTCATAAAATGGTCAATGTAATACTTAAGTATAATTAGTTAGTTTGGAGATACTTCACAGCCTATGCTGTGAGAAATTTAATGGGGCAGATTTATCAAGTTATTTACAATAGTTATTTGGCATAAATTCAATGAGAAATATGGAGTTTGGGTGAAATTAATAATAATAAACCCCATACGAATGTGTCTGGAAAACTGGCTGTTACTTACGCCAAGTACATCTCATTTGTGAAGATTTTCCACTACTTGTTGACATTTCGGAAATCAACACTAGGTCAGAACTGGTGATGTTTTTAGTCTACGAAACATTCTTTAATGACCCTGGTTCATGCCGCACAGGGGAAAAATACTACAGCCTCGCTCACCACTATGATATAGACATCCAAATAAAAAAAATAAAGTTATAAAAAAATTGTGGTAGTTATTCCAGCATTTAATTCTGTACAGTTTTATACAGGTAAATAAAAAGCTGCAAAATATTCTTTTACATCTGATGTTCATAGCTAGTGAGCATATTTTTACCCCACCATTTTGGTACTCTAACAAATGTACGTCTGTGGAACCTATACACTTTGATAACATTTAAACACATATATTGTAACTTATTTATGGGCTTCTATTGCTGAGAAGTACGCCAAAAGTGTGTCTATTTGAAAGATTTCCTAATGATATTTTTGTCTTTAGAGTAACGTAGTCTTTTATTAGAGTTGAGGAACTTTGAAGTTATTGGAATTCGCCTTACATTTTACAAAAAATGGATTTTCCTGAATTACAAGTTTTTTTCCAAATCTTTTTGTAATGGAAAAATGAGTTAAAATAATTAATACTCACTTTACTCCTCACCTATCCCAACACTGTCACAGCCAATTGTCAAGTCATCCTCTCTGTCTGGCCCCTTCTTTCATCCCTCTTTTGGTTTTCACAATCCTTTTTAGCAATATTCCCTCTGTGCCAGGGGTTCTGGCACCTAGTAGACCTCTGACATCATAGTGTCATGATGTATATCACCGAGGTCCTTACTAGATATTGGGTGTGAATGTAAATATAGTTGAAGATGACATTGCATGCTGAAAGAAGGAGGAGAGGAAAGATTGGACAAAGCGGGGAGCCTGACATTGTGCTATGGCATGGAGACAGGTAAGTATTGATTTTGTTTTTTCTATACCCAAAGTTTTTCTTCTCTGTGGTCTGGAGAGACTCCACAGCACAATAAGAATCCTTTGATGGGAATCGAATTTTCCTGCCAAATTTAAGAGCTACTCTAAATTTAAATACTGGAAAATTTGCTCATTTCTACCTTTTATGATTTAAAAAACCCCTGAAAATTAGACTTTTTTAAAGTAGAAGTTTATGAAAAATGGATCCAAACACATTTAGATATGTGAAACTATACATTTGGATGCATCCAAAAAAATACAGAGAGGAAATCAAATTAATTCTCCTGGCAACATTCCGTTTTCAGTCACAAGGGAGACACTGGTTCAAGTTAAATCAGCACCACAGTGTATCAAGATTAGCGGCTGTGTTTTATGGAAAATTGGGCTTTATTATAATGTGCATTTTATAGCAATGTAAATTATTATCAGTTATGTGTGATTTAATGTATTAATCGTTTAATGTAGTGTACAAGAATGTTAACTAGATAAGGATGAGAGTAAAGGCCCCGTCATACACAATGAGATCGCTAACGAGATTGTTGCTGAGTCACAGTTTCGGTGACGCAGTAATAGCGATCTTGTTATGTGTGACACCTACCAGTGATTAGGCCCCTGCTGTGAGATCGCTAGTCATTGCCGAATAGTCCAGACCATAAACATCAAAGGCGATGTCCTGCTGGGCAGGACGCATCGCTGTGTTTGACACTGTGTGACAGGGTCCCAGTGACTGCCAAGATCATTATACAGGTCGCTACTTCGACCTGTATTGTTACTGCATCGTTGGTAAGGTCTGACTGTTTGACATCTCACTAGTGACCTCCCAGTGACTTACCAGCGATCCTAATCAGGTGGAATCGTTGTTAGGATCGCTGGTAAGTCGTTGTGCGTTACTGGGCCTTATGTGAAGGTTTCAGTATGTACAGTGTAGTAGGTACTTCCCAGTTGCTGAGGCTATGAAGAGCCAGGATAGGAGGAGTGACAGAGACCAGAGGGTTGGCTGGTGAGACAGGGAAGAGTTAATGTAGTTAATGTAGTTGTGCAGAGGGGATCCAGGTATGTGGACAGTGCTTGGTAATTTGGGTTTGTTGGAGAACCCGGAGGTATCCTCAGTGTGTCAGAAGCCTACGGCTCACCTTGAGATGAGCTTAGTGTAACCATCCGAGGCATCATTTGGACACAACACAGGTGGTGGCTGTTACGGGGGGCTGTCTGATAATAACCGAAAGGAGTATCAGACAGTCAGGGTCCACCGTGCAAAGACTTTGCTGCAGACTATGGCAGAGTGCAATACCTCTGTTAACTCACAGAAGGATATAATAAGTAAGTAAAGCAATTCCTCCCTTACTTGGAGGGTGTGTGGAATGATCTCTGTTAATAATCACAGAGACAAAGGCAATGTGTGCGAAATGGCACCTACCTAGGTCCGCTCTTCTAGTGGTGCAAAAGAGACGAACAGCAGCGTAAGCCGCACAAAGCTCCTACCTCTGTTCGCTCCCCTAGTGTGCGAGGATACGAACAACTGCCAGACGCAGTATAAGGAACGTTACCCTAGCGGCAACGTCCACCTACGAGTAGAATCACAAGGCCCAGCCAGACCATGTGCCTCAGGCACCTGCCTATGTCCGCTCCCCTAAGAGGTAAGGATACGGACAGCAGCCGAAGCTGTAAGGTATAAGAACGCTACCCTGCCGGTAGCGCTCACCTAGCATAGACAGAGGAATGCCTAGAGGAACGCGCACAGAGCGTCTACTCATATGCATGAACCAAGAGGACTGAGCACCATGCGGCGTGTGTCAGGGTCTTATATAGACTCTGTGCCCCATCCAAGATGGAGGACACCAGAGCCAATCCGCTGCCAGAACGACAGGAGTGACGTCATGCTGGCCTATCACCGAGCAAGACATCACAAGCACATGACCAGCGACCAATCGGCATAGAAGGTGTCAGAGACATGTGACCTTGTGTCAGCGATGATGTCACCCGCACATGTGCAATGGCTCCAAGATTGGACTTAGTCTCCGGCGCTCGCACATGTGCAGTAGCAAGAAATCTGGACTTAGTCTCCAGCGCTCGCACATGTGCAGTAGCAAGAAATCTGGACTTAGTCTCCAGCGCTCGCACATGTGCAGTAGCAAGAAATCTGGACTTAGTCTCCAGTGCTCGCAGCAACCGTAACAGTACCTCCCCCTCAAGGGCCCCCCTCCCGGCGACGCAGGTAATCGGCAACTAAGTCGGGAGCATGGACAGCCTCCTCAGGCTCCCAAGAGCGATGTTCCGGGCCATAGCCCTCCCAATCTATCAAGAAGAACCTGCGCCCTCTAACCATCTTAGAACCTACTATGGCTCGTACCTCATAGCTAGAGCGAGAGGAATCAGAGGCAGGAGAGTGCACTTCACGAGCGTGAGGTAAAATAGCCGGCTTTAGCAGTGAGACATGGAATTTGTCATGAATCCTAAGATGGACAGGTAACTTCAATTGATAGACTACAGGATTTACCTGTCGAAGAACCTCATAAGGACCCAGGAAGTGAGGAGCAAATTTGACAGAGCTCACTCTAAGTCTCACGTGTTTTGCAGAGAGCCACACAAAGTCCCCTGGAGAAAAGACAGGAGCCGGGCGACGAAACCGATCGGACACCGTCTTCATACGGTCCTTAGCTGCTTGGATCGACTCTTGAGTCCGATCCCAAACCTCTCTGGCATTAGTTGCCCAGTCGGCCACAAGAGGAGGAGGTGCAGCAGCGGGAAACGGTACCGGTACCCTAGGGTGTTGCCCATTATTGAGTACGAACGGTGTCTGCCCAGTGGCCTCAGCCAGCGAATTGTTAAGGGCAAATTCTGCCCAGGGTAGGAGGGAGGACCAGTTATCGTGGTTCTCAGCAACAAAGTGTCGAAGGTATATAATCATAGATTGATTGGTACGTTCAACCAAACCATTAGTCTCCGGATGGTATGCCGAAGAGAGATTCAACTCAATTTGCAGAAGGCTACAAAGATCTCGCCAGAAACGGGAAGTAAATTGCGGGCCTCTATCACAAATGATACGATCTGGCATCCCGTGAAGCCTAAAGACATGCTTGAGGAATAGTTTGGCTAGTACCCTGGAAGATGGGATTCTCGATAACGGTACGAGATGAACCATCCGGGAGAAATGGTCCGTAATGACCCACACAAATCTATGTCCCTGTGAACATGGAAGATCACCCACAAAGTCCATGCCTACCACCTCCCATGGTCTATCTGGCACTGGTAAAGGATGCAAGAGCCCAGCCGGTCTCTGCCGTAATGGACGGTTGCGAGCACACGAGTAGCAGGAACCGACATATCTCTTGACGTGGCTGGCTAAGTGTGGCCACCAATACCACCTCTCCAGTAACTCTCGTGTCCGCCTAATACCAAAATGCCCACCCACCTTTGAGGTGTGGGCCCATGACAGTATATCATTCTGTCGATCAGGCGGAACAAAGGTCTTGCCCGGTGGGATTTGGTCTAACGTCACAGGGGAGAGCGTATGAAAAACCCTGGAGGGAAGGATAAGACGAGGTTCGTCAATCTCTTCCTGGGTAGAAAGCATAGAGCGAGACAGGGCGTCTGCCTTGTTATTCTTACTCCCAGACAGATAGTTGATGGAGAAGTGAAAGCGGGAGAAAAACAAGGACCAGCGGGCTTGGCGAGGATTCAGACGCTGAGCGGTTTGTAAGTACGTCAGATTCTTATGGTCTGTATAGACCTGGAAAGGATGTTTCGCTCCTTCCAGCAAGTGACGCCACTCCTCCAAGGCTAATCTCAAGGCAAGCAGTTCCCTATCCCCAATGGTATAGTTTCTCTCTGCTGGTGAAAAGGTTTTAGCAAAGAAGAAACACGGCCTTTTTCTACCTGCACCGTTCTTTTGATACAAGACCGCACCAGCACCCACTGAAGAGGCATCAACCTCTAAGAGGAAGGGCTTACTCTCATCGGGTCTTTGAAGAACGGGAGCAGTTGAAAAGTGTCTTTTTACTGCCTCAAAAGCCTGAGATGTCTCAGTAGACCAGGCTTTGGGATTAGCACCTTTCTTAGTCAAGGCCACCAAAGGGGCCACCAAAGTAGAAAAATGGGGTATGAACTGCCTGTAATAATTTATGAATCCTAAGAAGCGTTGCACCGCCTTCAAGGAATGAGGTTCGGACCATTGCAGGACAGCAGAGAGCTTCGCAGGATCCATAGCCAGACCCTCTTGTGAGATAATGTAACCCAAAAAAGGCAATGAGGATTGCTCGAATACACATTTCTCGAGTTTAGCAAACAATGAGTGCTCCCTTAAACGGGAAAGGACACGAACGACATCCTGACGATGAGTCACCAGATCAGGAGAAAAAATCAGGATGTCGTCCAGATACACCACTACTGAGGATAACAGTAAATCCCTGAACACATCGTTTACGAAGTCCTGAAATACTGCGGGTGCATTACATAACCCAAAAGGCATGACGAGGTATTCATAGTGACCGTCTCGGGTGTTAAAAGCGGTCTTCCATTCGTCACCCTTTCGAATTCGTACCAAGTTATACGCACCCCGCAGATCCAACTTCGTAAAAACTTGAGCTCCTCTCAGTCTGTCAAAGAGCTCCGAAATTAAAGGTAATGGGTATTTGTTCTTTATTGTGATTGCGTTGAGACCCCGGTAATCTATGCAGGGACGCAAATCACCCTCTTTCTTCCGAACAAAGAAAAACCCAGCTCCCGCGGGAGAGACAGACTTACGAATGAACCCCTTCTCTAAACTCTCTCTTATATAGGTCGACATGGCCTCCGACTCAGGTATCGACAGGGGGTAAACCCTGCCTTTAGGTGGAACCGAACCTGGGATAAGGTCTATGGCAGTCATACGGCCTATGGGGTGGAAGAACCTCAGCACCCTGTTTGGAGAACACGTCAGCGAAATCCAAATAGGGTGTAGGTATGGGAGAGAGATCAGTTGATGCAACCGCAACGACCTTAGGTGGTAAGGGAAGACATCGGGACTGACATTTCGAACCCCAACTAATAATGCTGTCAGACTCCCAGTCAATGTGAGGAGCATGAGTCCGAAGCCATGGAAGACCCAGAAGGACGTCGTCTATACCCTCAGGCAAAACAAGAAAAGAAATCTCCTCTATGTGACCCTGAGACAGGGAAAGGCGCAAGGGAACTGTCCTCAATGTAATGGAGTCAGACAACATAGTTCCATTAACAACACGGACAGGAATAGGCGCCTCTAACATGATAGAGGGAATATTGTGTCCCTTTACAAATCCTGAGGACACAAAAATCCCGTCAGCTCCGGAATCCACAAAAGCCATAATAGGCCATGTATTCTCAGATAACGAGAGCTGACCTGGGATACAACACTTAGAGGGTGCAGAAGACGTCTCTAGTAACCCCCCTCTAATGGTTACTAGGCCAGGGAGTTTTCCTGACGACTAGGACACTTGTTGGCATAGTGCCCAGCCTGACGACATACGTAACATATAGGAGGACCAGACTTGCGTAGTCTGGAGAACGTATGACCTAACTCCATAGGAGTGGGAGATGTTTCAGATGCTGAGGAAGATGGTAGTGGACCCTCAACAACTGGAATAGCCCGATGCTTAGGGCGTGAGGAAGAGACCTCGAGTCTACGTTCCTTATGGCGTACATCGATTCTCGTTGCTACTGTGATCAAGTCCTCCAGAGAAGCAGGGACCTCACGAGTAGCAAGAGCATCCTTGACATAGCCTGCCAACCCTCTCCAGAAGATAGGAATCAACACCTTCTCTGGCCAATCTAGTTCTGCCACCAGAGTTCTAAAAGCAATGGCATAAGAACTAGTGGATAACGAACCCTGAGATAGATCTAACAGTCTCAGGGCCGCATCATGGGTAACCTGCGGACCCATGAATACCGCCTTAAGAGCATCAAGAAAGTCTTGATGTCTCAGAGTAACCACATCAGAGCGCTCCCATAGGGGAGTCGCCCATTCTAAGGCTTTGTCCTGAAGTAAGGAGATGATAAAGCCTACTCTGGACCTCTCCGTAGAGAAGCGAGAAGAGTTGACCTCTAGGTGTATCTGACACTGACTAATGAAACCACGACATGATCTGGCATCGCCAGAATATCTGTTTGGCAGAGCAAGTCGAGGATCATGTGCAGATGTCACCATGGTCTGAGGTTTATCCTCTATACTCTTGAGCCGTGACTCAAGTACTTGTATGTAACGGTGTAACTGTTGATATTCTGCCATAACTGCCAGACCCTTGGCTCAGTCCTAATGTTACGGGGGGCTGTCTGATAATAACCGAAAGGAGTATCAGACAGTCAGGGTCCACCGTGCAAAGACTTTGCTGCAGACTATGGCAGAGTGCAATACCTCTGTTAACTCACAGAAGGATATAATAAGTAAGTAAAGCAATTCCTCCCTTACTTGGAGGGTGTGTGGAATGATCTCTGTTAATAATCACAGAGACAAAGGCAATGTGTGCGAAATGGCACCTACCTAGGTCCGCTCTTCTAGTGGTGCAAAAGAGACGAACAGCAGCGTAAGCCGCACAAAGCTCCTACCTGCGTTCGCTCCACTAGTGTGCGAGGACACGAACCACTAAATATGGCACCTGCCTAGGTCCGCTCTTCTAGTGGTGCAAAAGAGACGAACAGCAGCGTAAGCCGCACAAAGCTCCTACCTCTGTTCGCTCCCCTAGTGTGCGAGGATACGAACAACTGCCAGACGCAGTATAAGGAACGTTACCCTAGCGGCAACGTCCACCTACGAGTAGAATCACAAGGCCCAGCCAGACCATGTGCCTCAGGCACCTGCCTATGTCCGCTCCCCTAAGAGGTAAGGATACGGACAGCAGCCGAAGCTGTAAGGTATAAGAACGCTACCCTGCCGGTAGCGCTCACCTAGCATAGACAGAGGAATGCCTAGAGGAACGCGCACAGAGCGTCTACTCATATGCATGAACCAAGAGGACTGAGCACCATGCGGCGTGTGTCAGGGTCTTATATAGACTCTGTGCCCCATCCAAGATGGAGGACACCAGAGCCAATCCGCTGCCAGAACGACAGGAGTGACGTCATGCTGGCCTATCACCGAGCAAGACGTCACAAGCACATGACCAGCGACCAATCGGCATAGAAGGTGTCAGAGACATGTGACCTTGTGTCAGCGATGATGTCACCCGCACATGTGCAATGGCTCCAAGATTGGACTTAGTCTCCGGCGCTCGCACATGTGCAGTAGCAAGAAATCTGGACTTAGTCTCCAGTGCTCGCAGCAACCGTAACAGTGGCAGAGACAAGAACAGTTTCAAGTAGAAGCTGGAACGAAAACCCAGGGCGTGAGTCAGGCAGAAAATGTACTCCAGGGAACAGAGGCAGCAGATCGGGATAGCAATGGCATGTCTTTCGAAAAGGTTGAAGAACAGATAAAACCATTCCATGTTGCTTTGTAAAGAGACTCTCTGTGTGATGTGTTGCCCTGCCATGTCTATGACAGTGACCGGCTGCAGGGAGGTGGACTCTCTCCTGAAAAACAAAGTAATTGTCACACCACCTGTCTGGGGTGGATCATAAACAA
Organism: Anomaloglossus baeobatrachus; assembly: GCF_048569485.1. Lineage (NCBI taxonomy): Eukaryota > Metazoa > Chordata > Amphibia > Anura > Aromobatidae > Anomaloglossus > Anomaloglossus baeobatrachus. The sequence goes on along the minus strand of NC_134354.1, from coordinate 173,499,223 downwards.
AGGTTCAGTCTGGTGAAGTAGAGCGGAGCCCTGTCAGCCTGGCGTTTGCTCCCCTCTACATTGCTGTGACGTCATCCCTGCAGACAATCAACAAATATTGGAGCAGCAGTGGAGAGACAATGAGTGAGTAACAGCTCTGTTTTTAATTTTACACCTCTGCAACCCAATGATACACTAATATTTTGAAAGTTGCAACCCTTTGTGGCCAGGCATGATGTCATGAGGGCCTTCTGCCTCCCAAGGTGTGACTTGGGGATAACATGGTGCTTTGTGGTAAGTAATACGCCACTGCAAAGTTACTTTCACATGTCTTTTCTAGCAAACCAGTGCTGCAAGGTGCTCCCCAAGTGTTTTCAGAAGCCAAGCTATAGGACTGGTTTCAAAACACATTAGAAAAGCGCCATCGTAGACATTATTGTTTTCAAATCTCAAATTACAATACATGAAACATCAAATGACCTATATGCATGTCAGTAATGTGTAAGCTATGACTATCAATCCAGCAAATAAGCTGGGAAAAGAATAAGCCACTTGCCCATGACGACGTGAGACATCAATTCTTGATTACCGAAATGTCACAGCACTGAAAACTTATAACTCTGCAATATTAACATCTCATGATAACAATTTGTGTAAGAGGCAATTCTGTTTTCTGTGCGTCTCATGTAAGTCAATCATGCATTCATTCTGATTACAATATAATCACTTCAGGGTCCACGGCAAGAAACTGTATAATTTAAAAAACAATTTAAGAAAATTGAAGTCAGATTGTGTTTTGTAAGTGAAATTTATTGTTAAAGTCATTCTACTCTTTTAGTGGCTTAATCCTGGCAACCTGTCATTAATTGTTTAGCATACTGCTAATACATTACTTAGCAATCAATTGATTGGTTAATTTCAGTAAGAGGTGAAATAAGTCGATTGAAATATCACACAACCAAAATTCAATCTTAAGAAAACTTGTGGGAATTGTAAACAAATATATATGAAGTGTACAGCTTGGATTGAGCAAGGGACAGCTGAGCAACTATTCACCATAACTCGTACCTGAAGTAGGTCTTCATATCTTTTGATCTCATGAGAAACAGTTCCAGGATTTGGGGATGTCTAGCTTCCAAATATAAGACTGAGAGGAGACTTAATAGTGGTCTACAAATATCTCAGTGGCTGTCACACTGTAGAGGGATCAGCCCTATTCTCATTTACAAAAAGAAAGACTAGAAGCAATGGAATTAAACTGATTTGGAGGAGACACAGATGAGATATTAGAAAAAATCTTTTTGACAGTGAGGGTGATCAATGAGTAGAACAGGCTCCCATAAGTAGTAAGTTGCCCTTCATTTGAAATCTTCAAACAGAGGCTGGAAATACATCTGTTTAGGATGATTTAGTGAATCCTGCATTGAGCAGTGCTTGGACACTCAAGAGCAGTTACACAAAAGTCCCAGCCAGGGACATAGTTAAGGGTGAAGGAAATAAGGATTAGTGCCTGGGAGGTGCCAACAAGCTGCACCGCCTTAGACAGTTTATTTGGGCATTGAACTAGGGCTTCAAACTGAAACTGTGACTGAGGGTTAAAAAAACCTAGCCACAGTTCCCATTCTTACCATAATCTGATCTTTAGCGAAATTCAGAATTTTATCCAACTCAGGCTTTTTATCAAATTGCCATTTTTTTTTATTCTGCAATGGATACTTGATGAAGATATAGAAAAAGATTTGTTTCCCATTTCAAACCTGAGTCTACATAAGAGACACCTTTTGTATGTCCAACTTGGTGTGTTAGTATGATATAACATAATGTAGAAATTCTTTGACAATGAACTGTGTGTGATTGTAAATTCTACCTTTTAAATATTATTCCCACCAAATATTTAATTATACATTCCATAAACATTTGCTGGTACAGACCATTATTATTTCTGTTATGAAACAGATTTTTAAGGTCTGCTAGTCTAGATTTGCCTTCTGTTCACAATGTGAGAACTTACTTTGTCCCTCATTTAACCTTTAGAGTTTAGCATTGTGTGGAACTGAATTCTGCTCCAAAATTTACCAAAATTCACATTCCTAAAACTGAGGATATTTTATAATTTGCTTCAGAACAGATTCATCAAAATGGAGGCGGATGGCCGATTTTTCTGAACCGTAGAAGGCCTTCAAAAAGTTAAAAATGTCACATCTTGAGATAGCTGCTCAAATATCATGGCCTCTCATGCTGGACCTGTACTTCAAACTTCCACGAGGGCCCGGGAGGGTTCTGTGCAAGCGTGCCAAATATCATGACATGACATCATGGTGCATGCGCAAAACCCTCATGGCCTCCATACAATTCGAAAGCCCAGACCAGTATGATAGGTCAAAAAATTTGAAAATGAGCAAGAGCCATCTAAAGGCACGCAGAGAGACTGGAGAGGTCGGGAGATCTTAGTATATATATGAGGCATAATAAATTTGCGGAGAATAACGCGAACAGGCAAATTAAAAAAAAGTCCTAATACAGTGAAACCTTGGTATACAAGAACAATCCGTTCTGGGAGTGTGCTTGTAAACCAAGTTACTCGTCTAGCAAAGATAAATTTCCCATAGGAAATAATGCAAGCTCAGTCAATTCATTCCACAACTTGTTTAATGTCCCATCCTTGTCCCCTATTGTGCCATTCCACACATGCACAAACACACAAAAACATGCACAAACACACACAAACACATATATTATTCTCACCTTACCTTCTGTTCCATCACCGGCCTCATGGTTCTTGTAGTTCGCTGGTACAAGATGTGTATCTGGTAACCATCGCTACCGATGCCGGACCTTCCGCTGCCAGCGCCCTGATGTCAAAGGCATGAGCTGCTTGCCTCTGACTGGCCAGCGTGCTGCCTTTTGAGTAGCGGCTGACAGCGGAAGTTCCTCTATCGTCGCAATGGTTACCCGATAGACATTCTGTACTGGTGAACTACAGGAACCATGAGGCCGGCGATGGAAAGGAAGGTAAGGTGAGAATATGTGTGGGTGCGTGCATGTTTTTGTGTGTTTTGTGTGTGTTTGTGTGTTTTTGTGCGTGTTTATATGTGTTTGTGCGCACTGCAAGAGCGGGTCAGAGCGTGGTTAAAGTATGTAACCGGAAGTGTGTGCAGTGAGCATTTGCTCATATGGCAAAACTTGCTCGTAAACTGAGTTACAAATTTACAGCAAGCTTTGCTCGTATAGCGAAATGCTCACAATCCGGGTTACTTGTAAACCGAGGTTCCACTGTATATAGCAATGTGGAAAGCTGTCAATGAGTGATTGGCATAGCCCACCACTTATGAGCATGAGAACTCAGAGAATCACTATTAAACATTTAATTTATAGTTATGATATTTTTATATGGCCCATAGACCTTTTGGGCCCCTTCAGGCATTTGGTGTTGCCAGATTCTCTATACCTTTTATTGTTATATAGGGCAATTTGGTATTGGCACTTACACTTGGCAAGTCAAACAGTAGATTGCTACATTTAAAAGGGTGTTTTCATGTTTATATGTTATCCCTGTTTGCTAGGGGTCCAACTGCAGCGGTCCACTCCCCACTCATCCAGAGGACCTAGGCTATGAGGAGGTCCAGCTGAATGGAGCAAAGGTTGATCATGTGCACTTCTTCTCTACTCATTCTATTAGGGCCACTGAACATTGGTCAAGAGTTTTGCTTGGCAATCTCCGGCGCTTCCAGTAAGAATGAATAGTGCACATGATGGGGCAACGGTGGTCTGACCCAAGCAATCAAAAAGTTATCCTCTATTCCATGGATAATGGATAACTTTTAAATTTGTGAAAACTCCTTTAATGTCTTTATAAGTTGTCTTTATACAATCAGCCTTGTTTCATTCAAATGATTACTTAAAATCCTATATAAAATACTCTTTTTTCGTTATGCTCTCTTTAAAATCCTAAAACTTCCCTAACAGCAAAAACTCCTTATTTATATCCATAACATCACAAGATGTCACTAACAGATGGCAAGATAAATATAACATATTCAGTCTGACATGATTAGACAGATAAAGGCACATAGAGCTTTTTATTTTTGCATTCGTCTTAGGAATATTATAAGATGCGTACCTGCTTTACCATCAGTGTTATTCTATTTTAGAGAAACGCGTTTTACAGACTGTTGATTAAATATGTTAAGCAGCAGAATGACTTTGAAATCATCATTTTACTAGATCTTCTTGATTAGATGGGTTCATTCTCATCATCAGTTAAGCTCATAAAAATGATTATTTTGTTTATGGGGTGATCATGTACCAAAAGCATTAGGGAAATTAATGCTAATGAGAAAATAAGTCATTTGAACCAAGCTTATTTCAAATGATTTAGGATTGCTTTGAGCACGCGTAATGTTTGCAGAACTCTCTCCTGTGAGAATTTATCTGATAGGAAAGTAGCTTTTACTGCAGCAAAACAACATTTGATGTCTACTGTACAGATCCTGCATCATAAAACATATTTCCCGGCAGCAGCAGGGGTTCTGAACATTGGAAGAAATCTGTTGGGCTCTGTAATTTAACTCGCATGTGTTTCAATTAATTGAAGACACATAGTATTGATTCAAGTCAAGCATTGCTTTGTAAAGAAAGTGGTTTACAATCATGTTTTCTAATTGATCTTTTCTCTATAGTTAAATATTTTAACCATTTTATCTGCTATTTTGATAATTTTTTTTTATAACTAAAGTTTTGAAATTAGCATTTCCGTAAAATGTAGTCTTTTGCTTAGAAAAAAAATGGATATATTTTAAATGATTAAGGTAACTGCTCAAAACACCAGAATTATTTTATGCTATTTTATAATAATAACCTTTATTTTTATAAAGCGCTAACGTATTCCGCAGAACTTTACATACATCACCAACACTGTCCCTATTGGTGTTCACAATCTAAATTCCTTATCAGTATGTCTTTGGAGTGTGGGAGGAAATCAGATCAGCTGGAGGAAACCCATGTAAACACTGGGAGAACATATAAACTCCTTGCAGATGCTTTTCAACTTCCCTGTAGCTATCCATCCCACTTATGAATTCACCATATTGATGCACAGTATGAATACAAACTATGGCCCTCAGTCATCAAAGCAGTTCCAAAATTGGCAAAGCTGAGGCAGGAAGGGTTGTGATGCCCCAACTCATCTAATTCATGACGAGTTGTGGTGTACACTACACCACGAATCATACTCCAAATCCTAACCAGAGTAAGATTTATGGTGACTCATATGGAGGCGCACACCCCTTGTCAGACACTTCTGATTCATTAAGAGGCTTTCTATTGAATTAGGAGTGTCAAACGACAACACCCCCCTCATCAAAACTGGCACGGTTCATGCGGTATGGATAAATCGGGGTCTTATAAGTGTTTATATGTAAGTTTTCATTTCAACGCTTGCCCTTTCCTTAAATACCTACAGGACATGCACATGCCTACTGTGCTCATTATATAATACAAGTACAGATTTGTGAAATTGTTTTAAATTATTTTTGAGAATCACTGAAATTTACTATGGTCACTATAGAAGTTTTTAAACATTCATGATGTAGAAGGCTTTACATATATAAAAAAATGTATCCTAGCAAATACTTGAATGTCCCAGTTGAAGTGACTAAACTAAGGTTATCCCAATGAACACACATTACAAAAAGGACAATTTCATCAGACAAGACATTTGTGGTTAAGACAAAAAAGGTAGTACAAAACCACAGGTCAGTCAGCCTAAATGGATACCACCGCATCAACTATACACTATTTAGAAGCCAGAAGACTGAATCAGAAGTAAGACTTTCTAAAGGAGCATCATTTACTGTATTAACAGAGTATATAAAATGAATGCTGTATACATAATTGCTTAATACCCATACCAAAGGCAATCCTTCGTCCATGAGCTTACATTTTCGGTGAATACTCAATAATTCAGTTTTGACACACTGGCCAATTTAAGAGTTTTCATGTGGGATACCCAGAATATGGGTGTATTAAATCTTTGCTTTATATCACAGTTTTGCCATAATTACACACAGTTGGGTCAAAAAAAAATTGATAACATGTGCGAACACTTAAACATCATAGAGAGTGGATGAAAGAGAAGCGCTGGACTGAGATATATTGGGTGGAGGAATGATGTCACAGATAGTGAGAGAAAATCATTACTTCTAATTGAAAAGATAAGAGAAGATCAGGCAATGGTATATGTCAAAGACCACTACATTTTATGATAGCCTGCAATATAGAAACTCATTTTACAACTGTCATTAAAGGGAATCTGACATGTCGTGTCTATGAGTAGAACATCGTGGAACAGGAGAAATGATATATGGTTTTAGAGGAAAACATTCAATCCAACTTGAATTTTGTTGATTTCAATCCATAATCTTCAGTAGACCAGTGGGTGGATCCGATTTAGTAAATGACCACCTTATCTGTATAACTGCACACTGAGAGATATATACAGTTAGGTCCAGAAATATTTGGACAGTGACTGAATCTTTGTGTTTTTGGCTCTGTGTGCCACTATTTTTTATTTAAAATTAAACATCTTGGATGCAATTGAAGTGTGGACTTTAAGGTTTAATTAAAAAGGTTGAACAAAAATCCTGTGAAATGTTTAAAAATTGCAACTATTTTCCCTCAAATCTAAACAGAAAAAAATCCAGCTCACTACTTTATGTATCCAGGGGATATGTCACGCTCGTCCACTCTAGGACTCCCAGGCATGGGAAGGAAGAACTCCAAATACCATAAAATAGAATCTAGTGCACCGTAGGCAGAACAGTATATAAAAAAACTTCTTTATTTACCAAAGTTTAAAATCTTCGCAGTACAGGCTCGCACAAAGAACAAGATAATATCTCCACCGCGAGCCTGTACCACGAAGATTTTAAACTTTGGTAAAGAAAGAAGTTTTTTTATATACTTTTCTGCCTATGGTCCGCTGGATTCTATTTTTTGCTATTTTTCCTCAAAGCCTCTTCATTTCAGGGGCTCAAAAGTAATTGGACAGAATTATTTTTCCATAAATAAATTGTTAATTTTGAACACTTTGTAGAGAATCATTTGCAGGCAATGACTTCCTGAACTCTGGAAGCCATGTAGGTCTTGTGAGACTGTGACCGGGGTTATCTATGACGGCCGCTACGTCTCGCCCCGGTTGCGCTCACTCCATGTATAGAAGGCAACTCCACTCCAGGGTTAATCCTGTTTCCCTACAGGTTGAAGTGAGGGTTAAAAGGAAACAGGAACATTGGCGTGGTCCCCTAGTGTGTGAGGGAGTGAACACAACTCCCTGAGTATCTGCCGGAGAAACAAGTGTATGCTGTATTGGACTTGTGGTTTGTGCAATAAACCGTGTGCTGTGACCCTTGGTGCCTAGATCCCGTGTCTTCTGCTACGCAGCCGACCACGCTACCTCACATTCTCCAAACTCTCGGTTTCCTCCTTGTGAAGCTTTGCCAGCTTTTACCTCAGCTGACTTCTGTTGTTGCTTGTTTGTGGGTCTTTCTGCCTTAAAGAAGTTTTCCACTACTAATTTCACCCCTTTTCATATGAACTAAGGCTACATGCGCACGCTGCTTTTCTTCCTGCTTTTTTGCTGCTTTTTTGGCTGCAGTTTTGTCAGCATAACTTTCTGACATTTGACTTCCCAGCAAAGTCTATGAGAAGTCAGATTTGTCATGCGCACATTGCAGTTTATTTGTCAGCGTTTTTTTTGTCAAAAGTTTGTGACAAAAAAAATGCAGCATGTTCATTCTTCCTGCGTTTTTGTCAACATTTGTCACCCATTGAAATCAATGAGGGCATCAAAAACGCAGGAAAAATGCATGCTAATCAAAAGTGGTGCATTTTACCTACCTTTTACCTGAGCTGTCACTGAGGTTACTCGCGGCCACCGCTGGATTCAGCGGTGGCCGCGGGTAACCTCAGTGACAGCTCAGCTGATCGCGCGGCTGTCTTCAGTTGCTGCGTGGAGGTGACAGGAGCGGCGGTGTCTGCTGCTTCTCCGGTCACCTCCATGCAGCAGAGCTGGAAGCGACGCTGGACCATCCTGGATTACGCCGGACATGGAGGGCTTTGTCGGGGTTAATAAATTGGTAATGAGGGAATTTGTTAGTGTTTTTTATTTCTAATAAAGGATTTTTTCGGGTGTGTGTGTGTTTATTTACTGTAACTTACAGATTAATCATGGAAGGTATCTCGGGGAGACGCCTGACATGATTAATCTAGGACTTATTGGCAGCTATGGGCTGCCAATAACTCCTTATTACCCCGATTTGCCAACGCACCAGGGCAAATCGGGAAGAGCCGGGTACTGTCCCAGAACAGCCGCATCTAATGGATGCGGCCATTCTGGGCGGCTGCTGACTGATATTGTTAGGCTGGGGGGCTCCCCATAACGAGGAGCTCCCCATCCGGAGAATACCAGCCTTCAGCCGTATGGCTTTATCTGGCTGGCTTTAAAATTTGGGGGGACCGCACGCCAGTTTTTTTTAATTATTTATTTATTTCTAATTTTTTTTTTTTCAATTCAACAAGCTTTATGGGCTTGTTTGAACTGAAAAATACATGAAACAATTGTTGACAAAACTGCAGCCAAAAACGCACCAAAAAAGCAGCAAAAACGCACCAAAAAAGCACCTACATTTTTTGTGACATTTCCAGGCTCTCTCTGACAAGGTGCAGTTTTGGCTGCAGTTTTGGCTGCAGTTTGTGAACACGAAAAAAAAGCAGCGTGCGCATGTAGCCTAACTGTTCCTAATATACTTCTATTACCTGCCTTGGAAACCTATGCCTGTGTGGCTGCTATATTTCTCAGTTGTGATGCAGCAAGGCAACTTCCGATTTGGAGACCAGAATTGGATGAACTGAACAGTGAATGTTATTGGTTGGGGTGGGGCCACCTCTCCGTGAGTGACACCAGTCTGAGCACGGAAGGTCAGATCAGACAACACCCTTCTCTGCTTTCTTCCTGCCTATACTTTGAAGCAACGTTCCTTCTGCTGACAAGCGCTGTGATGTGCTGTTTGTTATTAGAAAGTATATCACAGGGCTTGTCAGCTGAAGGGATGACATTTCAAAGATTCAACAGACTCAATCTGAAGCAAGCATGACCAAGTTCAGATTAGGCTTCACCCTTGTCTTCCTGAACCGTACTGAAGCTTTGAAGTGCTATGCTCTCTGCTGATAAGCTATGTGATATGCTTTCTAATAACAAGCAACACATTGCACAGCTTTTCAGGGACGGTGCTAAAATAAATTGACAGGATGGAGGCAGAGAGGAGAGTAAAGTCTGATCTGAGTATATGAGCTCATACTGCTGGCCCTTACTGAGAGGTTGCCTCACTCCCACCAATAACATGTGCAGCTCAGTTCAATCGATTTTGGTCCCCAGAACGGAAGAAGCCTTGCTAAATTGTAACAGCAGGCTGACGATGCAGCACACAGAGAAGGAAGACACAGTGGTGACTCACACTATATTTATTATTACACAAACTGGGATAGGGCTAATACAGGGAATTGTTATAACAAAAAATATTGTTCACATTCTATTCAGATTACACATACAATAAACATGACATTTGTTTATGGGGTTGAGATTTGGTGATTGATTCGGCAATTGCAGAATATTCCACTTCTTTGCTTTAAAACTCCTGGGTTGCTTTTACAGAATGTTTTGGTTCATTGTCCATCTGTACTGTGAAGTACCGTTCAACAAACGTTTCTTCATTTGATTGAATCTGAGCAGAAAGTATAGCCCTGTACACTTCAAAATTCATCTGGCTGCTTCTATCTTCAGTCACATCATCAATAAACACTAGTGACTCAGTGCCATTGGAAGTCATGCATGCCCACTTCATTATGCTGCCTCCACCAAGTTTTACAGAGGAGGTGGTGTGCTTTGAATTATAAGGTGTTCTAGGCCATCTCCATACTTTTTTCTTCCCATCATTCTTGTACAGGTTGATCTTATTTTCATCTATCCAAAAAAATACTTTTCATATTTTGCCAGAACTGGATTGGCTTCTTTAAATATTGTTTTTTTTGTGCAAAATCTAACCTGACCTTTCTATTTTTAAGTATGAATAATGGTTTGCACCTTGTGGTAAACCCTCTGTATTTGCTCCCATGAAGTCTTCTCGTTATGGTGGACTTAGATGAGGGTTTTTCACTTGGGTGGATGTTGTGAAGGGGTTTTTCTTCCTTATATCAAGAATTCTGCGGTCAACCACAACTGTTTCTTCTGTGGACATCTAGGCCTTCTTCAGTTCCCAAGCTCACCAGTGTGCCTTTTTTTTGCAGAATGTACTAAACTGTTGATATGGCCACTGCAAACCATTTCTTCCATGTCTGTGATGGATTTCTTCTTTTTTTAGCCTAATGATGGTCTGTTTCTCCATTCTTCCATTGAGAGTTCCTTTGACCACATGTTGTGGGTTCAACAGCTTCCAAATGCAAATGCCATACCTTGAATCAGCCCCAGACCTTTTACCTGCTTAATTGATGATAGATGAGAGTTAGCTTAAGCTGCCCAAAAAAGACCTTTTGAGATAATTGTCCAATTACTTTTGGTCCCTTGAAAAGAGGCCGCTTCATATTAAAGAATTGCAATTCCTAAACTGTTAAGGCCCTGTCACACACAGAGATAAATTTGTGGCAGATCTGTGGTTGCAGTGAAATTGTGGACAATCAGTGCCAGGTTTGTGGCTCTGTACAAATGGAACAATATGTCCATGATTTCACTGCAACCACAGATGTGCCAAAGATTTATCTCTGTGTGTGACGGGGCCTTTAGTCTAATTAGGATGTGAAAAGCCTCAAATTAATGATTACAGTCTGCACTTTAAGCCCATAATCATTATATAACTGTATCATGAATTTCTTTTGGTAAACTGTGAATTGGCTAATACTTGTGTTGTTATCCAAATATTTTTGTACCTAACTGTAAATCACTAAGTAAGATTGCCACATGAACTTCTATGCATAGAAACCAATAACCAATCTATTACACAGGTCTACAAAAAAGTATTTTTTGTAATCATCACAGGTGACTTTGTACTTTTCTGAATCATCTTTTTGTCCCAAAATGCATATAGTTTTTTTTTAGAACGTAGTTTCCATGGAGCAGCATCATTATTAGAAGGTATAAGAAATATAATGGTGACATTAAAAAAACAGTAATCAACATATCAGAAAAAAATGCTTACAAAACAGTTTTTATTGAACCAAAATAATTTCACATGCAAAATAGAAACCAAAATATTAGCAGAAATTAAAAGTGCTTGACATTAGACTGTCGTTGATACGATTTTTCAGGGTTGTCTTTATATAACATCCAACAGTAATTTGTCATCATTGAGTCATTCCAAAAACCCTGGTAGCGGTGTTCCATTACATTAATGTCCTGGTGAAACCGCTTGTCTTGTTCATCACTTACATCCCCAAGATTTTGAGGGAAGAAATCTAAATATGAAATCAAAAAGTGCATTTTTAGAGACATGTGACATCCAAGACACTGGTATGCATTTAGCAGTTCCTCAACACCTTCAACATATTCTGGAGATTATATTTTCCTAAGGCAATTTCACAGATCCACTTGAAGCTTTTCCAAGATCTCAATTCCTTATCATTTAGAATTCCTTCAAACATATCATCTCTCATAAGCTCTCTGATCTGAGGACCAACAAATACCCCTTCCTTCAGTTTTTCTGGTGAAATGCTGGAGAATTTCTGTGACATGTACTTGAGCCCTTGTGAATTTGTCTTTGCCATGGCTTTCACAAAGTTTTTAATCGAATCCCAACTTTATAGGTAGTGGAGGAAGAAAGATGTTTGTTGAAGAAACTAAAGGATTATGTTGAACATTGTCTCTACCTGGAGCATAGATGTTTCTCTGTCCCCAATCACAATGAACGTAATGCTCTACTGCATTTCTACTGTTCCATTAACACAAGAAGCAACAATATTTTGTGAAACCTCCTTGTATTCCCCATAGCAAACCAATCACTTTCAAATCTCCACAGATATTCCATTGATGATGCTTATATTGTATAGCATCCAAAACAACTGACAAATTTTCATAATTTTCCTTTAGATGACATGAGTGAGCAATAGGGATTGATGGTTTCATATTTCCATTGTGAAGCAACACTGCTTTCAAATTTCTCTGGAATGAGTCAATGAACAATCACCAGTCTGCAACAAAATACTCTTGATTCAGTTCTTCAAAGAGGCCATTCACATTTTTACAGTACACCATTGGTCCATCTACTGTGAAAAATTTTGTTAGTGTTACTTCTGTTTCAGTAATAACACACTTTGACATCATCATGAAAAAGATTCTTCTGTTTCAACCTAGATGCAAGAAGTTCAACTTTATCTTTTGACAATGAAAGGTCTCTGATGAGATACTTGAATTCATGTTGAGTAAAGCATTTTGGCTGCTTGGCTGCTCCATCAGGTATATACTCATCTTGACTAGAGCTCTCCATGTCTTCGCCAGTAGCTTCAGCTCCATAGTCTTCATATCCTACTTCATTTTCATCCGATCCAGACAATGGTGGTACAGGAACTGGTAAGGTACCATCATGCGGAACTGGCCTAATCGCAGATTTAAGTTCAGGGCAATTAATCTTATGTTTGTTCTTTGTAGAAAAGCCCTTCAGTTTGAAAGAACAAAAGTAGCAGTCATCACTATGATTTTAGGATTCTCTCCAAATCATGGCAACAGCAAATGGCATAGCCAATTTCCTCATATTCAACCAGTGACGAAGACCATTTGAACAACTTGAGCATAAGGGCCCAGCTTACATTGACAATGCAAAAATAACGTAATAACAAAAATACTTCTATCAAACAAACTGTATGTGATAGAGCAAAACTAAGCAGATTTTTGGGATCAGCACATCAAACTCCATAAAACAGACATATTACCTTTGCTGATGATTTTTTTGTGTTGACCAGTGTTATTTATGCATTGTATTTCTGAAGTAAATTTTTATGTAGTCATAATGTATTAGGAAAAATGTGATAAACCATTGTCAATAACATTAATTTGATATTTTATAATATTTTTTTTTATTTAAAAGCCCCACTCATCCTCCTACATACATGCAATCATCCTTCACGCAAGAAAAAACACCACACAGCCCCCCTATATATCGTGTTTCCCCAAAAATAAGACAGGGTCTTATATATTTTTTGCTTCGAAAGATGCGTTAGGGCTTATTTTCAGGGGATTTCTTATATTTTCCCATGAAAAACAATCCACATTTATTCTTGAAAAAAAAATAAAAAAATCAACATTTATTCAAATCTAATCTTGTCATCACATTCTGGAACTTCAACTTATTGTGTTAATCCTATTACTGGTTCAGATACACATTTCCTTATTTGTTCTCCTATTCTCATGGTGCAGACCCAGTCCTATAGTGGTGGGTACATACCATATTTACAAAGGTTTAAAGTACATGCTTAATTTTATTATTCTATATATACTATGCTTAAGTTTACCCCAAACGAAAGCAGGCACCCCCCAAAAGAATGGCACTTACCAGACCCCAAACCATTAGAGCTGCAAGTGAATAGGCTCTCACATACAAATCTGCATCTCTGTCAGGTCTTCCTGCTTTCTACAGTGGTTGGCTACCTCTTGTGACTGGAAGCAATAACACTCAGAGTGATACTGGTACCCGATCTGTTTGTTAGAACTGCAGTTCAATGCACCTGGAACAGTGAGGGACCTCATAGAAATGCAGACCTCTGTCTGATAGCCCATCCACCATCAACACTTGCTAACTGTAATTCTTTGGGGTTTGGTGAGTGCGATTATTTTTTGTTTGAGCGGTCTGCTTTCTTTTGGGGATGTCTGCTTATTTTTAGGGATGTCTGCTTTCTTTGATGAAGAGTCTTGCTGTATTCTTTAACTTTTTTAGCAGCTTGGCCACTTTCTTACAGAACTGCAACTAGGGCTTATTTTTGGAGTAGGGGCTTATATTTTAAGCATACTCAAAAAAGCCCCCAAAATCCTAGTAGGGCTTATTTTTGGGTAAACAGGGTATACTCCCCTCAATAACCTTCCCCCGGTGCTCTGTTACAGCCTCCATTGAACTGACGCTCCTCACAGTGCACGCGATGAGGTGACGTCATTGCGTCTGCTGTACCTCACGCTAATTTGTGGAAGACAGAGACAGCGGCACGGTCTTCCACCAATGTGTTCTCCGCTGTCTTAATCCTATGGATGCAAATAACAATGATAGGGTAAACATGATGCCACTGTTTTCAGCTCTCTGGCTGTCTTGGACTGGTCTGGAACAGCCAGATGGATAGATGTGGCCCGCAGGCCACACTTTGCCCATTCCTAGGCTATGGTGTACCAAAGTGGTAGTTTTATTCTTGGGTACCACAAAGTATATTAGCATTCTACATATAAATAAGTGACAAAGGACATATTTTTTGACAGGTCTCTTAACGATGAGACCATTTTATGAGCAGTAAGAGTATTTTCCATGATAGCAGTCACATAGATGTAATGAGTACTTGATAACACAAGAGGTTTACTTGCCTTTAGCGAATCAATAAAACTATATGTGTAAGTAGAAGACACGTGAACCTTGACATGAGCACTCATCGACCCATGTGCATCATTCTTTTAAGCCATTATATAACCAAGTAAAAAATTGGATTTTAATTCTTTAAAAAGAAAAAAGAATATCATCTTCACACTGCAGTATTCAGTAACAACAATACAGATGTGGACAGCTTTAGTTGCCAAGGTTTTTGACCTACTTAAATGTTTATTTTTTTGTTCCCTGCTGTGAATTATTTGAATGGCTCTTAAAGTGACGTTGACTTGCCAGCCTAACACAGACATCAGCGGTGCCCTGCAGGACTACAAGGCAGGGGAAAGGCTTCATCAAAGCGGTATCTGGATGTGTGAAGCCAAGCTAGGGTATAAAAGCTATGTTAAACACTTGACACTTTTCCATTGAAATGCCGCAGTTTCTATACCCCGAAACCAGGTAAAACACATCACATGGGATGGTTCATGTTCAAAGTGAAACCGTTCTTTAGTCAGTGCAGAAATTAGATTATTATATACAACACACTGGAGAATATAGACAGAGCTGTTCACTTCTGCACAAATCATGCATGCTGTAGTACTTAAACTCAGACAGACTATTTGTTATTTTTAGTGTTTTTTCTTCCAACTATGTTGTCATACTGGAAAATAAAATATTGCTGGACATGTGGTTTGGGTCCTGATTAATTTCTATATAAATCTTAAGTAAAAGTGCTATAAAAATAGAAATCTTTGAAAACAAATATATTGGCAATCTATTGCCCATCTATCTGTCTGTCAAAATATCATCTGTTATACCAGTTCATATTTAATCTAATGATACACATTAGATATTTGCAAAACTAAAATCTCTAACCCTAGATGGAATAAAGTGTCCAAAATCACAACCACAAAATGAAAAATAATAAGGGATGATCGAATACCTCAAATATTCGGCTTTGTGAATATTTTCCGAATAGGTTACCGCTATTCGACTATTGGGAAATATTCAATGCGCAATGTAAGTCTATGAGAAACCCGAATAACAACTATTCGGAACTATTCGGGCTTCACATAGACTTAAGGCCACTTTACACACAGCGACATCGCTAGCGATGTCGCTGGTGAAAGCACCCGCCCCCGTCGGTTGTGCATCACGGGCAAATCGCTGCCCGTGGTGCACAACATCGCTAACATCCGTCACACATACCTGCCTAGCGACGTCGCTGTGGCCGGCGAACCGCCTCCTTTCTAAGGGGGCGGTTCGTGCGGCTTCACAGCGGTATCACTAAGTGGCCGCCCAATAGAAATGGAGGGGCGGAGATGAGCAGCCGTATTATCCCGCCCACCTCCTTCCTTCCTCATTGCTGGCGGCCACAGGTACGATGTTGTTCCTCGTTCCTGCGGTGTCACACATAGCAATGTGTGCTGCTGCAGGAACAATGAACAACCTGCGTCCAAAAGCAGCAACGATATTTGAGATTTGAACGACGTGTCAACGATCAACGATATGGTGAGTATTTTTGACCATTAATGGTTGTTCCTGTGTTTCACACGCAACGACGTCGCTAACAAGGCCGGATGTGCATCACAAATTCCGTGACCCCCAACGACATCTCGTTAGCGATGTCGTTGCGTGTAAAGTGGCCTTTACATTGCACATCAAATATTCGCATATCGGCGACCTATTTGGAAAATATTCACGAAGCCGAATATTTGAGGTATTCGATCATCCCTACCAATAATGTAAAAATGTGCATAACCAAGGTAATTACAAATTACTGTATTTTTCGGTTTATAAGATGCACCGGATTATAAGATGCACCCCAAATTCAGAGCAAAAAAAGGTGAAAAAAAAATGTGGTCTGTCTTATAATCCAGTGGTGTCTTACCGCAGGGGACAGCAGTGGTGGTGGAGCGGAGTCACAGGAGGCAGGGGCTCGGGCTGCGGCAGCTGTGCTGGAGAGGGAGAAGCTGTGCTGGTGTGCAGGAAGCTGTGCTGGGCCTTGGGTAGCGGCTGCGGCGGGCAGTGAGAGCTTCAAAGAAGTGGTGCCTGGAATCAGCGCAGATTGAGCTCTCGGCTCAATACGAAGTTAAGATCTCATCTGCGCAAGCACCATCACCTCTTGGGCGCCATTTTCAGTCCGCTGCAGGGACATCAATGAGCCAGAGGTGGCACATGCACAGATGAGAGCTTGAGTCGAGAGCTCTATCTGCGCATGCGCTGACTCCAGGTAGCATTATTTGAAGTCCTCACCACCTGCCCCACAGCGCCAATCCAGCCGCCGGAAACCCCGCAAAGCTGCCACAGCACTGGCCGCCACATACCCCACACAGCCGCCCCAGCACTAGCCGTTGAATAACCTGCACTGCTACCCCGGAACCGGCCGTTGCAGACCCCACACAGCTGCCTCAGCACCAGCTGCCGCAAACCCCGCACAGCTGCCTCAGCACCGGCCGCCATAGACCCCGCACAGTCGCCCCAGCCCCAGCCGTCGGAGACCCCGCACAACCTCTGCAGACCATGCACAGCCTCCGCAGACCTTGCACAGCCGCCGCAGACACCGCACAGCCTCCGCAGACCCCACACAGCCGCTGCAGCATTCCCTTGGCCTCTTGCTACCCCTCTCCACCACCCCAGTAAGCTACATTCAGATTATAAGACCTACCCCTCACTTTCCTTCCAATTTTTGGGAGCAAAAAGTGCATCTTACAATCTGAAAATATGGTATATATTTACAAAGAGTAAAATAAGTATTGAACTCGCCAACCAATTTTCTAAATAAATATATTTGTAAAGTAGCTATTGATATGAATTTCTCACCAGATGTTGATAACAACCAATCCAATCCACATAGGAAAAGAAATTAAACAATAGATGTCCAGAAATTTAGTGATATGCAATAATGAGAAATGGCACAAGGAAAAAATATTAAAACACATGAAGAGAGAAGCACAAAATCCATGGAAAATCATGACACCTGCTGAAATCTATCATTAATTAGCAAGCAATCCTGCCACTTAGTGAAAAATAATATCAGCTGGTTCAACTGATGGCCTGTAAAAAGGTGTCTCATTACCAAGGAGCCACACGAGAAACTTCTCATGATTGGTAAATCCAGTGAGCTGTCTCAAGACCTTTGAAACCTTATTCTTAAAACATTCTGATGGTATTGGTTACAGAAGAGTTTCTAAACTACTGATGGTTCCAGTGAGAACTGCTAGGACCACAATAATGCGGGCGTCATACGATACGATCTATCGTGCGATCGCACAAGCGATCGTACCTGCCCCCGTCATTTGTGCGTCACGGGCGTCACCTTGAAAATGGGTAAGACAGTTCAAAGGAGATAAGACAAAGGTATTATTATTAGCCCTTGTAATTTTGCTGCTAATATTGCTTGCTCTTTTTCTTTCATTTTACATTTTTCCTTTTGGTTACATAAGATATATGCTGGCAGGTACCCTCAGTTCAGATAGGAATGGCTAACATCTAATTTATGTGAGAGCCTTTGGCAAACAGCTAACATTCTCATTTGTATTTCTTGAGATTTTACCTCATATAGTCATATGAAAAAGCTTGGGCACCCCTTTTAATGTTAAACTTTTTTCTTTATAACAATTTGGGTTTTTGCAACAGCTATTTCAGTTTCATATATCTAATAACTGATGGACTGAGTAATATTTCTGTATTGAAATGAGGTTTATTGTACTAACAGAAAATGTTCAATCCGCATTTAAACAAAATTTGACCGGTGCAAAAGTATGGGCACCCTTATCAATTTCTTGATTTGAACACTCCTAAATACTTTTTACTGACTTACTGAAGCACTAAATTGGTTTTGTAACCTCATTGAGCTTTTAACTTCATCGGCAGGTGTATCCAATTATGAGAAAAGGTATTTAAGGTGGCCACTTGCAAGTAGTTCTCCTATTTGAATCTCCTATGAAGAATGGCATCATGGGCTCCTCCAAACAACTCTCAAATCATATGAAAACAAAGATTATTCAACATAGTTGTTCAGGGGAAGGATACAAAAAGTTGTCTCAGAGATTTAAACTGTCAGTTTCCACTGTGAGGAACATAGTAAGGAAATGGAAGAACACAGGTACAGTTCTTGTTAAGCCCAGAGGTGGCAGGCCAAGAAAAATATCAGAAAGGCAGAGAAGATGAATAGTGAGAAGAGTCAAGGACAATCCACAGACCACCTCCAAAGACCTGCAGCTTCATCTTGCTGCAGATGGTGTTAATGTGCATCGGTCAACAATACAGCGCATGTTGCACAAGGAGAAGCTGTATGGGAGAGTGATGCGAAAGAAGCAGTTTCTGCAAGCACGTCACAAACAGAGTCGCATGAGGTATGCAAAAGCACATTTGGACAAGCCAGTTACATTTTGGAAGAAGGTTCTGTGGACTGATGAAACAAAGATTGAGTTGTTTGGTCATACAAAAAGGCGTTATGCATGGAGGCAAAAAAACACGGCATTCCAAGAAAAGCACTTGCTACCCACAGTACAATTTGGTGGAGGTTCCATCATGCTTTGGGGCTGTGTGGCCAATGTTGGCACCGGGAATCTTGTTAAAGTTGAGGGTCGCATGGTTTACACTCAGTATCAGCAGATTCTTGACAATAATGTGCAAGAATCGGTGATGAAGTTGAAGTTACGCAGGGGATGGATATTTCAGCCAGACAATGATCCAAAACACAGCTCCAAATCTACTCACCAACTGTGATTTTTCATCCGGTGAATCTTTATTGGTGGACCCGTAGAAGCCCATTCAGAGGCGAAATGGCCGTCATCCGCAGCGAGGGGCTGCATCCAGGTCTCCTCCACCCGCATGCATCGCACACCGTTAAAATGGAATAAAGATTCACCGGATGAAAAATCACAGTTGGTGCGGTCGCATTCTTCTTCTTTGGTATTATTGGGACTGACTGTTCCTGTGCCGACCTGCACACTGAACCGGCTTCCTGACCTGACAGCTGGATCGTGTTATCCCAGTGAGGAATGAGCCTATGGTGCGGTATGAGTGCATGTGTAGTGCAGGACTTTGCTCTTTTCTGATGTCCAAATCTACTCAGGCATTCATGCAGAGGAACAATTACAATGTTCTGGAATGGCCATCCCAGTCCCCAGACCTCAATATCATTGAAAATCTGTGGGATGATTTGAAGCGTGCTGTCCATGCTCAGCGACCATCAAACTTAACTGAACTGGAATTGTTTTGTAGACAGGAATGGTCAAATATACCTTCATCCAGGATCCAGGAACTCATTAAAAGCTACAGGAAGCAACTAGAGGCTGTTAGTTTTGCAAAAGAAGGATCTACAAAATATTGATGTCACTTTTATGTTGAGGCGCCCATACTTTTGCACCGGTCAAATTTTGTTTAAATGCGGATTGCACATTTTCTGTTAGTACAATAAACCTCATTTCAATCCAGAAATATTACTCAGTCCATTAGTTATTAGATATATGAAACTGAAATAGCTGTTGCAAAAACCCAAATTGTTATAAAGAAAAAAGGCTAACATTAATAGGGGTGCCCAAACTTTTTCATATAACTGTATAATCAAAGCAGGGTAGAGTTTGTACGGAGCAGCCTGCTACAGCCGATGGCATTAAGAGCAGATGATTGGCGGTTGTGCCGGGTGTTGGACCCCAACTGATTTGACATTGATGACCTAGCCTAAAGAAAGGCCATCAATGTTAAAGTAGTGGACAACCTCTTTAAAACATGGTTGTCTCAGTTTATTCTCCTCATCATTCCCATTTGCTTACGTATGAACACTACTTTGCTTACTAAATACACAATTCAACAAAGTGTTTAGAACAGAATCTGGCATAAAACACTTTAAAAACTTGCAAAATGTTTGTGCAGTGCTAAGTTGGGCAAGAAAATGGTGACTTTTGGTGTCTTTACTCCACTTTGGCCAGTTCCACCAAGTAGGCAAAGCTAGGGAGGAGCCAGGGTGGGACAGGGCATGGCAAAGCGTTTCCAACAATTTGGTCAAACGTGGTGGCATACATTATGCTAAAAATGTTACCACATTCTCTATCAGGAGTAACATTTCTGATCACTGATATGATGCCCCAAATTCCATAAGTGACACAGGAACATAAATATACTGACAGGCAAACACTACCTAATGGGAACATGTCATTTCAATCAGGCAGGCTGGTCTGTCAGGATTAAGGCCGCTTTACACACTGCATTACCAATATCGCTAGCGTGCGTATCCGCCCCCATCGTTTGTGCGACACGGGCAAATCGTTGCCCGTGGTGCACAAAATCACGTGGACCCGTCACGCTACTTACCTGCCTAGCAACGTTGCTCTGACCGGCGAACTGCCTCCTTTCTAAGGGGGCGGTTCCTTCGGCGTCACAGCGGCATCACTAAGCGACCACCCAATAGAAGCGGAGGGGCGGAGATGAGTGGGACGTAACATCCCGCCCACCTCCTTCCTTCCTCATTGCCGGCGGCCGCAGGTAAGGTGAGGTTGGTCGTTCCTGCGGTGTCACAGCGATGTGTGCTGCTGCAAGAACGACAAACTACATCGTACAAGCAGCAGCAACGATAATTGGGAAGAGGGGGCAATGTCACCGATGAGCGATTTTACACGTTTTTGCGACAATGTAAAATCGCTCATAGGTGTCACGCACAATGACATCGCTAAAGCGGCCGGATGTGCGTCACAAATTCCGTGACCCCAACGAGGTCACTTGAGCGATTTCGTAGCATGTAAAGCGGCCTTTATGTGATTGAGCATTAGGAGCTGAATATAGTGGTATATACTGTAGACTATAGAAAAAGATTTAATATAACTGTGTTTTGTTAATTGAAATCCCATTTTATTCTTAGTTGCGATCTGTGTCTGTTCATACAACGAAGGTTTGCAACAACTATATAGGACTGCCCAATGGGGTTCTGAAAGAAAAAAGGAATGTAAAAGAAAATAAAAACAAAGAAGGTTGAAATAATATATAGATAAGCAGGCAATAAAGGATAAAAGAGTGAAAGCAGGAATAGAAATGACCATATTCATCGTCTCAACCTTCCTATAATCTCTGTACTCTATTTCTGTCTTTATGCATTATCTGATCTCTTACACTTCTTCATTTACGTTTCTCCTACTTTTTTCACAGACCCATTAGATTTTAGTGCCTGCGGAATTGCTTTGAGCACCAGGGTATACTTCTCCTTATGTATCTTTTCTTCTTTACAGTCTGATGTTTTAATTTGCTCCTGCTTTCACTCTTTTATCCTCTATTGCCTGCTTATCTACATACTCTTTTATACTCATTTTTTTTGCATTTTTTAACCTTGTTTTACATTTTTTTCATCTTTCTAATTTCACCACTTTTCTACTATTTTACCTTTTTCTTATGGTGCAGGCGCCTTGAATACTTTCCTATTTTACCCCTTATAGTTCAGCTGCAAAGCATTCACGCATGTGCCATCCATTCTCTGCTCAGAACACATGAGGCCATGCACCCAACGACCATCAATTGGCAATCACTGCTGACTGTCCCTTTCGATTCACAAGTCTTTGCTTCAGGGGTATGTGTGGTGCTCACAGCAACATTTATTTTGGTGCTTTTGAAGGGAATCTGTCAGAGGGTTTTTGACATGTAATCTGAGAGCAGCAAAAATGTAGGAACAGAGACCCTGATTCCAGTAATATGTCACATGCTAGGCTATATTTTGCTGTTTCAATAAAATGAATGTTTTATCAGGAGGATATTATCACTACAGGACAAGCTGTGATGTGCCTTTTAGCTCAACCACTCCCCCAGCACTGACTATAAACTTGCTGTAACTATGCATTATACATAGGAAGCTGCAAATCAGTGGTGTGAGTCAGGTTAAACACAGCTCAACATCTGATATCTACTAGATCGGTTGCAGAGAAAACTGTGATTCCATCAGAACTGTTGCACCCATTAAACTAAGTAATACATAGCGTGAATGAGGGTCTCTGTCCGTACCTCACACCGCTATAAGATTATATAGCAAAAACATAGTGAAAAATTCCCTTTAAATATGCAGATCTCCTGGGTACACTACAGCGCCTTCCGCACAGTACCATTCAACTTCATGCTTTCATCTTTTTCTGCAATGCAGTAAGCCTCAATATTTAAAAGGCATGAGTCAGCAGGATTTCATCCCCTCACATATATGCGCAGGTAGCTCTTTCAAAAATAAGTTGAGCTATACCTTTAAATGGCCAGTCTGATCCTCCATTATTGAGATCATTGCTTAGGAAATATGTATATATAAATGTGAAGCCTTCGTCTCTCCAACACTATTCTCTGCCCATTATGGACTCCTCCTGCCTGACTGACAGCCTTCATGGCATCCGACTTTAGGCAAAGGAGGAGATGTCACTGGAAGGATGAATAGAGCTGGAGTGACGGAGTCTTCAGAATTATCATAGCTCTTCAGCCTCATTTGCAGATCAATTCAAATGCTGATTTCACAGTAATGGGGGAAAAGACGTTCTATGTAAAGGTATTGCTGTACATATCTTTTAAAGTGCTATATGCACATATAAATAGATTTGAGTGTGAAATTCGATTTTTCGATTTTGTGATTCCCTTTAAAATATTAATTTCTCTTGTTTTTTAGTCTCTAATCCATTCTATAGCCTGTTCTCGGTTCAGGCTACTCTCCCATATAACCAATATATAGGTATTCTGGGATGAACCATTGCTACTTAATATAATAATAATTTTATTCATTTATATAGCACTATTAATTCCACAGCGCTTTACATACATTGGCAACACTGTCCCCATTGGGGCTCACAATCTAGAGTCCCTATCAGTATGTCTTTGGAGTGTGGGAGGAAACCGGAGTACCCGAAGGAAACCCACGCAAACACGGGGGAGAACATACAAACTCCTTGCAGATGGTGTCCTTAGTGGGACTAGAACCCAGGACCCCAGCGCTGCAAGAGTGCAGTGCTAACCACTGAGCCACAACAAGACTGCAGTGCTAGCCACTGAGCCACCGTGCTCTCAGAGACGCAATCTTCTCAAGCTTCTGTGTTCTTGTTTCTATTGTCCCAGTATAGTGGGCACCAGCGGCGTTGTGACCTAAATCCTGTGGTCCCCTGTACAAAACCTCCAACAAGGACCCTAATTATTGCAGATTTTTAATAGTAATGGTCTTTTGATATGGGTCAAAATGACTGTTTGAGCTACCTAGGCTTCAGAGCCGATGTGCCATTGCAGCCCCTGCACCTATTATGGTTACTTCAGTGCACACCAGGCCTTCCTAGATGTTCATACAATGAATGCATTCTCATGTATTGGTAGATTCAATGTATCGATTGTTTTTAAAATGTTATTTTTTATGCATGTCCTTATTATGTATAGATTTTAATTTTTTTCTATACCATGTAGTGTGATGAGGGTCCATGTTTTCGATCCATCTGTAAATACTGTAAATCATATGGGATTGCCTAATAATAAAGCATTAACAAATTAATCATCCATTAGAGTACAGAGTACTGTTATACAAGTTGCTAGAATATTGAAAAGCTTTTTGAGGTTGATAAATTCTCATTAAGCAATTTACTATATAATTACATGCCTCAATGCAATGTATACCTAAGAATGGACCTTACGGTTTGTTGTTGTTTGCCTACAGCTTCAGCTGTGTGTCCATAGTAACAGACTACAAACAAACTGGCTGTAGTCTGACTCTGAAGTCAGACTTTTCCATTTGTTTTCTACTTCTTGGTAATGTACATTTAATCAGTTAGCAAGAAGTAGTAACAATAGAATAAATGATTGTAAAGGTGGAGAAATTAAAAACAGGTTATAGGATAGGAATTATTATGGTAATTGACGCAGGCGAGATATATCATAGAGGGCCTAGCTGTAAATTAATTAGTCCAAAGTCTCTTCCATATTAGACATTTTATGGGGATCGCCTGTTTTATCATCTCAGGGAGTAGGAATAATGGAATAAGAGCACATAAGGTAAAATACATCTAAACACTGGTTCTCGAGCTTTCAAAGCTGTTATTGTCAGAGACATTACAGGGTCCACATCTGCTGCTGAATCAGGAAATGGTTCAGAGACACAAATAAAATGCTTTTTCAGGTATTGATTCCTGCCCTCTATTTCATGTCAGCTTCCAGGATTTGAGTCAGAGGAAACATGAAAGGGTAATGAGTTTCTGAACACACAGTGTAATGGCGAACACTGCATCAAAGCTTTCCGCAGTTGCCTGGATGCAGCTTCCCAGCACTACTAAACAACTTAAATATAATTAGCTGGAAGCCCCATAGGCTACATTTCCCCACTGGAACACCGCTTACACTAATCCATTTATCAGGCTGACAGATGACTGAATCATTGCTAACGTGGGTCCTATTCCATTTATATTTCTGCAGTCAAAGTGTCACATCCCTATTTATACAGTATTCATTGAAGACATTTGCATTGCTGGGGGAAGGAAAGGATGAAACGTACACTGCAGCGGTAAATGACTATTGTTAGGATTCCAATGATATACTTACAGTCCTGAAAATAGTTTATGTGTATGGACTGGAAAGTGTTAGATGACCTGCCACTGGATTTTTTAATATAAACCTTCTCCAATAGGTGCTGCTCAACTGAAAATGTTGTATTCTTCTTTTGTGCCCTACTCCAGTAATAAAGGTGCCAATATTCCCTTTAATTAACTTGTAGGGATGATCAAATACTTCAATAATTTGGCTTTGCGAATATTTTCCGAATACCTCACCGCTATTCGAATATTCATGAATATTCGATGCGCAATGTAAGTCTATGGGAAACCCGAGTAACAACTATTCGGAACTATTCGGGCTTCCCATAGACTTACATGGTGCATCGAATAGTCGAACAACGGCGAGGTATTCGGAAAATATTTGCAAAATTGAATAATCGAAGTATTCGATCATCCCTATTAACTGGGTGTATATCAGAGAATTTTCCTCTGAGCGCAGCTATGTTTTGATTGACCAGCATCAGAAAACAACAGACTTCCACTGAGAAGTTCTGAATTATACATCCAGTTGGTTGAACGGAGAATTTACATCTTTGGTAGTCTTTAGGTTCCTCTTCCTTTGTTCGGGAGATGGACAGATATTGAGATTAGCTCTTGGTTAACACTAAGGTGGTAGACAAAATGGAACTTGGGAGAAGGATGAGTTCTTGTTAAGTTTTGGTGAGGAAAGCCATCAATTCCCAACCATCGCGGTGCCTTTTGTACTGGAGATATGGGGATAGATTTGTTGCAGGGGTCTTTGTTTCATAAAGGGCTTGCAGTACTCTGTATCCTCAGGTGATTTGTTTTGTGTGGCACAGTATAATTTTTGGCACGTGGGTTAAGGAAGTCACAACCTTCTTAGGCCTTCTAAAAGACTGCAGTTAGAGTACGTGCCCATGATCAGGACTCACTGCATCCTGGACGCGGCGGGCTCTGGCCTGCAGGGCCACAAGACTCCTCTACAGGAGAACGTAGGAGACCACAGCTGCTCAAACCAACGATCAGGGTTCACTGTCCTGTGGTCTCTTGCTTCTGTTCTCCCTACGGAGGACACTTGTGGCTCCGCAGCAAACAACTGACATGCTGCATCTTGGAAAGTCGCACTGCAGGTCAGTTTTTGCTGCAGGAAAAACATACACAGTGGATACGGGGTTTCTATAAATCCCATCCCCTGTGCTTGTACTTTACAACAGAGTTTTGAACGCAGCTGAAGCATGCTTTGTCCAAAACACTGTGAACACTGATCGTAAGCACGTACCCTTACTGTAGATTTAAGTAGTCTTTTTCTTGTTAAACGAATGGCAGATGAGTTGCCTTATTATGGAAATGATTTGAAGTGCAAAACAAAAGAAGGTAAGTACATGCCAGCCTCCTTATTAAATATCAGCATTGCTGGGTAAGTTACTGCCATGATAGGCTCCTCAGAGTATTACAGGAGTTCCTTCTGGGGCTGTCTGTGGCTTTCTGTAACAGCAAACCCTGTGGTTATGTTTGGTACAGCAAGTAAAATGAATTCAAGCTTTAGGATAGAACATTAACCCCTTAACGACCTTGGACGTCCTGGAGAAATCGCGGTCCCGGAGCCCCGGGGAGTGAAATTTGTTTACTTAAACGGTGGATTCGGGAAGGATGGGACCTCTGCCTGACCTCAGGAGGGGTGGTGCCTCCTCCCCGAACCTACAGAGGCTGTGATTGGCTGACGAACGCCGCTCAGCCAATTACAGCCACTGTAATGTTCCAGCCATTGAAAATGGCTGGAACATTGAAATCCAGCCCTGATCAGTGCTGCTGTAGCACTGGCCATTGGCTGGAGCTGGGTGATCGATGCTTCACCCGCCCCCAGCTCTGATTGGAGAGACCGGTCTTGTGACCGCTCTCTCCAATCAATGTGGATCTGCGGCCTGTGACCGTCCCTGGAAGCCGAGGAGAGCGGTAAGTTGCTGTCCCCGCCGCCCGCCCCTGTCCCCGCCGCCCGCCCCTGTCCCCGCCGCCCGCGTCCCCCGCCGCCCGCCCCGCCGCTGTCTCCGATCGCCCCGCCGCTGCTCCCGATCCACCGCTGTCCCCGCCACTGTCTCCGATCGCCCCGGCGCCATGCTCCTGCTCCACCGCTGTCCCCGCCGCTGTCTCCGATCCCCCCGCCATGCTCCCGCTCCACCGCCGCTGTCTCCGATCACCCCGGCGCCATGCTCCCGCTCCACCGCCGCTGTCTCCGATCGCCGCGCCATGCTCCCGCTCCACCGCTGTTCCCGCCGCTGTCTCCGATCGCCCCGGCGCCATGCTCCCACTCCGCCGCTGTCTCCGATCGCCCCGGCGCCATGCTCCCGCTCCGCCGCTGTCGCCGATCGCCCCGGCGCCATGCTCCCGCTCCGCCGCTGTCGCCGATCGCCCCGGTGCCATGCTCCTGCTCCGCCGCTGTCGCCGATCGCCCCGGCGCCATGCTCCCGCTCCGCCGCTGTCTCCGATCGCCCCGGCGCCATGCTCCCGCTCCGCCGCTGTCTCCGATCGCCCCGGCGCCATGCTCCCGCTCCGCCGCTGTCTCCGATCGCCCCCGGCGCCATGCTCCCGCTCCGCCGCTGTCTCCGATCGCCCCGGCGCCATGCTCCCGCTCCGCCGCTGTCTCCGATCGCCCCGGCGCCATGCTCCCACTCCGCCGCTGTCTCCGCCGCTGTCTCCAATTGCCCCGCCGCTGCTCCCGCTCCACCGCTGTCCCCGCCGCCATGCTCGCCACTGTCCCCGCCGCCGTCGCACCCACCTTTTTCAGCCGCTGCTGCCCCCGAATCGGCCCCCACTGTTCCCGATCGGCGGCCGCCGCCGCCGCCGCCACCTCCTTCATCGGCTGCCCCTTCTCCATCGCCACACCTCCTATCCCTCCATGTGCTGCAAGCCACCCTCCCCCCACGTGGGGGGAGGGTGGCTTGCAGCACATGTGGGGTTAGGGTGGCTTGCAGCACATGTGGGGGGAGGGTGGGTGGCTTGCAGCACATGTGGGGGGAGGGTGGCTGGCTTGCAGCACATGTGGGGGGAGGGTGGCTGGCTTCAGCCACCCTCCCCCCACATGTGCTGCAAGCCAGCCACCCTCCCCCCACATGTGCTGCAAGCCAGCCACCCTCCCCCCACATGTGCTGCAAGTCAGCCACCCTCCCCCCACATGTGCTGCAAGCCAGCCACCCTCCCCCCACATGTGCTGCAAGCCAGCCACCCTCCCCCCACATGTGCTGCAAGTCAGCCACCCTCCCCCTACATGTGCTGCAAGCCACCCTCCCCCTACATGTGCTGCAAGCCACCCTCCCCCCGGGGGCCCCCCCTCCTCCATGTGCCATCTCTCTCTCCCATCAGACTCTTCCCCCCTCCCCGATCTGCTGCCTGCTCTCTCCCATTTTCCATCTACTGCCCCCTCTCACCCTCCTCGATCTGTTGACTCCTTCATCTGCTGCCTCTTCTGTCTGCTGTGATCCTGCTGCCTAGATCCATCCTGTAAGGTAGGTATCCCCATCTCACCTCCCCCCCCATCCTCTGCCGCTCCTCCATCCGCTGCGCCATTTCCCATCCATCCGCTGCGCCATTTCCCATCATCCATCCGCTGCGCCCTTTCCCATCCTCTGCCGCTCCTCCACGCGCTGCGCCCTTTCCCATCTTCCATCCGCTGCGCCCTTTCTCATCTGCCGCCCCGCCCTCTCGCATCGCATTATCCAGCGCAGTTGCTCGCTTCCAGACTGCAGTGGATGATGCGATGCGAGACTCGTGCATTGCTCTCACGTTTGGCACTGGTCTTGGCAGGCGCTCATTTTTTTTTTTTTTTCTACTGATGTCTGTATTTTTTATTTCGCCAAACTAATTTTTTTTGTATGGGGGGGGGGGGTCTAGTTTCCAAAATGGGATCACATGTGGGGGAGCTCCATTGTTTAGGCACCTCAGGGGGTCTCCAAATGAAACATGGCGTCTGCTAATAATTCCAATCAATTTTACTGTGAAATGGCGCTCCTTCTCTTCTGAGCCCCGCCGTACGCCCAAACAATTGATTTCCACCACATATGAGGTATCGTCGTACTCAGGAGAAATTGCACAATACATTTTATGGTGCATTTTTTCCTGATACCCTTGTGGAAAAAAAAGCTACCTGTTTGAAAAAACAATTTTGTGGTAAAAAAAATAAAATATTTTCACGGCTCAACATTACAAACGTTTGTGAAGCCTCCAGGGGTTCAAAGTGCTCCCTAAACAGCTAGATAAATTCCATGAGTGGTCTAGTTTCCAAAATGGGGTCAATTGTGGGGGAGCTCCATTGTTTAGGCACTTCAGGGGGTCTCCAAACGCAACAAGCGTCCGCTAATAATTCCAACCAATTTTGCTGTGAAATGGCGCTCCTTGCCTTCCGAGTCCTGCCGTGCGCCCAAACATTTGATTTCCACCACATATGGGGTATCTGCGTACTCAGGAGAAAATGCACAATACATTTTATGGTGCATTTTTTCCTGATACCCTTGTGATAAAAAAAGCTACCTGGTTGAAGCAACAGTTTTGTGGTAAAAAAAATTTTTTTCTTTTCTTGGCTCAACGTTATAAACTTCTGTGAAGCCCCCAGGGGTTCAAAGTGCACATCAAACATCTAGAAAAAATATTTGAGGGCTCTAGTTTCCAAAATGGGGTCACTTATGGGGGAGCTCCATTGTTTAGGCACCTCGGGGAGTCTTCAAACCCGACATGGCGTCCGCTAATGAGTGCAGCTAATTTTGCACTCAAAAATTCAAATGGCGCTCCTTGCCTTCCGAGTCCTGCCGTGTGCCCAAACATTTGATTTCCACCACATATGGGGTATCTGCGTACTCAGGAGAAAATGCACGATACATTTTATGATGCATTTTTCCTGATACCCTTGTGAAAATACTAATTTTTATGGCTAAAGTAACATTTTTGTGTTAAAAAAGTAAAATTTTCATTTTTTCGTCTACATTGCTTTGGTTGCTGTGAAGCTCCTAAAGGGTTAATAAACTTCTTGGATGTGGTTTTGAGCAGAGTGAGGGGTGCAGATTTTAGAATTGGGTCACTTTTGGGTATTTTCTGTCGCCTAGGTTTCTCAAATCACTCCAAATGTGATGTGGTACCTAAAAATTTTTTTTTTGTAAATTTTGTTGGAAAAATGAGAAATTGGTGATGAACTTTGAACCCTTCTAACTTCCTAACGGAATTTTTTTTTTTTTCAAAAATTGCGCTGGTGTAAAGTAGACATGTGGGAAATGTTATTTAGTAACTTTTTTGTGTGACATATCTCTCAGATTTATGGCCATAAAATTTCAAATTTTGAAAATTGCAAAATTTTCAAAATTTTCGCCAAATTTCCGAAATTTTCACAAATAAACGCAAAACATATCGGCCTAAATTTACCACTGACATGAAGTACAATATGTCACGAAAAAACAATCTCAGAATCGCCAGGATCCGTTGAAGTGTTCCAGAGTTATAACCTGTCAAAGTGACACTGGTCAAAATTGCAAAAAATGGCCAGGTCTTTAAGGTGAAAACAGGCTGGGGGCTGAAGGGGTTAAAGGGAAAATGTCTGGTCTCTTATGACCTCCAAGCCAGCAGAAATTACATTTGCATGTAAAAATTCCCTTCCTAACCAGCCCTGTATAACATCATTCTCTAAAATAAAACTTACAAAAAATGGATGTAATAAATGCATTTTTTTATGTAAATTAGGGGCATTGATTCCCCTCTTTCCATGTTATCATCATGCCCCAGTGGGTGTGATAACATGATTTCCTTGAGCTGGCGGATTACTCCGAGTCCTCGCATGACACTCGGCACACGCTTGCAGCACAGCAGGACTTGAGACTGTGGTTCGATCGTGCGATCAGATCACAGCTGCGGAGGGGAGGGATTTATCTTCCTATCTCCTCAGTTGTCAGCTGATGCGAGAGTCGTACTGCACTTGCGTTACACCGGTGTAACGCAAGTGCAATGCGATATTTCTCTTGCCCCATAAACTTGAATGGGTGCGAGTGAAACAGGATCGCATTGCACCCGCGGCATGCTGCGATTGTTTTCTCGGTCTGATAAGGGTTGAGAAAAAAAATCACTCATGGGAGTGACCCCATAGAGTAATATTGATCCGAGTGGAATGCGATCTTTTATCGCATTCCCTTCGCATTCCCTTCGCTCCATATTACTCGCCGTGTGTGCTGACCATAACTGAAAGGGGTACTCCTAAAAGAGTTGCCTCATCTTTTTTAAATGTGTAAAACTGCAAAGTGCTTGTAAAAACAAGTATCTATGTAATTTGCTTCTTATTAAAATTCCTCTCCATTCTCAGGAATGAAGAGATAATTAGTTTTATAGTTAACTGCTCATTTTCAAGGTTATGAGGTAGGCAAGGAGTGCAGTGCTTACAAGCTCTTTGCTATAGAAAGTGCTGCACTGAAGCTTGCTGAATCAATCAATCAGAACAGCTTCATTGTCCCAGAAAATAAAATCTATGCTGAGGGACACCTCAGATGACAAATGTAGAACTGTAGGATTTTTCAAAGGAGCAATGGTAATATTTATAACAAATTAATCTTAATAATGTGATAATTTTGTCTATCTCCTCTCTACCATCTGCCATAAATAATCTGCTCAGATCAAAATGTCACCCGTGTTTCACAATAACACATATTCCACTTTATAGATTCAGTCTGTTTCACTCAATACAAATAACCTCAATGTTTGTACAAAGGTGACCAGACTATGACTCACCGTAAATAACAGGATTGAATGGGAAAAGGTTAATTCTTGTTATTTTTCTGAAATTATTTTTGCATTGATGAAAGATGACAAGATAAAGAAATGGAGTATGGATCCACAGCGCCAGCAGTTGTGTGAAATATAGTAACCCTTGTAGACTTGTTTACAATGAAAAACTATCTTGCGTATCCTTCTAAAAAATATATTCCCCCTATCTTATTTCACTTATATGTACACCCAGTTTCAGGGCTTGGTTTGAACAGTCATGACATGATGACACATACAAAGTAATGTTAAAATGTCCATGTCTTTTCACTCAAAACTTGAAAAAATGAAAACACATAGTCTAGCTGCACCCCTCCATATTTATTTTGGTGCACATACCAATCTATTATCTCCAGAAAATGTCCCAATTATGAAGACGTTTGCTGTTTACTCTGTTGGAGAGGAGGTTACTCTTCATCAGAATTCTGCAGGCGCTACAGTATATGTGTTGGAAGCTCTTTTTGGTGCCCATACCAATCTAATAGGTCCAGTAACTGTCCCAATTATCATGAAACTTGACATTTACTCTATAAGAAGGGAGGTTACTCATCATCAGAATTCTGCCAGCACTATATGTGTTGAGAGCTCTTTTTCCTCACTTTTCAGCATGCATTGCTTGCCTTCCAGGAACTGAAAGCTCGCCTCCTTTTGAGGGGCACTGCAGCCAAAATTTGATATGCTGCCACCTGACTGCAGGCCCTCTATGCTAATTTTTAGGTGGTTTCTCCCCCTGGAAAGACTCACCAGGTACCCCCGCTCCTGTGGTATGACCTGCTCTTGCCCCGCCTCCCGGATATATGTCACTGAGCTGCCCAGCTTCCGGTCTCTCTGTTCCAGAACCCGGACCTGTTTCCCACCCTCCCTCCCCTTTGTTTTTATGAGTTTTGTGGAGTGTCTCTGTGTTAAGTCGCAGCAGCGGAAGGGGTAGGAAAAGTGGTGGTGAAATACCCGCACCGGACGGCCGGTGGCGGAAAATTTCCCAAAACCCCATGGTGTTGGCTGGCAATGCCTAATTTGAAAGCTGCGACCAAAATTTATGCCAAAGTAAAAGATGAGAGTGTTTTTCCATATGCCTCTCCATAAGTGAATAAGTGAAAATAAAAGTAATTTAACTTATAAAGAATTGTGTGGTGTCTTTCTAGGGGGGAAAAGGTGGTGTTTGGGTCCTGGCAGTCATCAATGCCTTTATCAATAATGCAGGAGCTGGAAAGACAAAATTCGCGCAAATTGGGTTTTACCTGGGTGGAGATTGGGTGGGAGATGAGATAAGATGTTGCTCACCTGAGGTGGTTGTGACAGTCACAACCACTGTAAAGGCATGTAGAAGAGGCTTGGCTGCTGAAGTCCCCGTAGCTGGATGTTGAAAGCGAGTAGGAGGTGAAGGGGTTAACCACCGCACTGCTGTATGATGTATTAGACTGGAAACTAATTTGGAAAATATGGTGA
Organism: Anomaloglossus baeobatrachus; assembly: GCF_048569485.1. Lineage (NCBI taxonomy): Eukaryota > Metazoa > Chordata > Amphibia > Anura > Aromobatidae > Anomaloglossus > Anomaloglossus baeobatrachus. The sequence goes on along the minus strand of NC_134354.1, from coordinate 173,465,904 downwards.
TTTATGTCTACACATTTTGGAGCAAAAGCTCCTTCTTCAGGATCAAATCACAGATGTTCAACTGTCATTTCAGCCTGAAGAAGAAGGAGCTATTAATCTGAAACGCATAGAAATAAATCATCATATTTTTCAAAGGAGTTTCCAGTCTGATACATCATGCGGCAGCATGATGGTTAACTCCTTCACCTCCTACCCCTTTTGAACATTAATGCATTTATGCAATTTGACAGACAGGAAAGCAAAGGGCTCTTTCCCTACTTTCCATAATTTGTCTAGACATCTCTGCTAACAACAGGAATTGGCAGCAAAGTTAAACATAAAGAAAATAAGCAGTGGACGTATTTTGGGGGGTAAAAGAACATTTTTTTTAAATAAATTGATTTGAAGATTATGAATATACGAAGATTGTATCTATCTAATGAGTTTCTCTCAAAGTGGAGTGACAATGGAAAGATTTTGTAAAAATAGGGCCTTTTAGTTATAAAAAAATGGTTTTTTTTCATGATATATTTATTGTTAGCATTGCTTACATAGTGCAAACATAATCTGCAATGTAATGTAGCACCCTTTCTTTAGCCACTCATGAATAACTAGGGACGATTTTTCATGAGCCAAATGAATAGTTTCTATGCTTTTAAACTAGTTCTCTGAATCTGCAGGGTAAAGAATAGGTGTACAGTATTCATTTTGTTTGCCATAATTAATTTCAGGTAAAACACCTAATGTTACAGACTTTTTGTACAACTCAGAAGTTGTGCAAAAATTTTCACATCAGTCACAGTCAATTCCGACAAAAAGAACAGAACATGAGAAAGATGAGGTATGGCTAAGGGAGGCGTCACACGCTATGATATATCGGGCGATATGTCGTCGGGGTCATGGATTCCGTGACGCACATCCGGCATCGTTAGACATATCGTAGCGTGTGACAGCTACGAACGACTGTGAACGAGCAAAAATACTCACCTTATCATTGCTCGTTGACACGTCGTTTAATTTCAAAATGTCGGTCCTCCTTCTGTGCTCCGGTTGTTCATCGTTCCTGTGGCAGCACACATCGCTCTGTGTGACACCCCGGGAACGACGAACACAGCTTACCTGCGTCCCGCTGGCAATGCAGAAGGAAGGAGGTGGGCAGGATGTTACGTCCCGCTCATCTCCGCCCCTCCGCTTCTATTGGCCAGCCGCTGTGTGACGTCGCTGTGATGCCGAACATTCCTCTCCCTTCAGGAAGAGGATGTTCACCGCCCACAGCGACGTCGTCCGAGAGGTAAGTGCTTGTGACAGCGGGTTAATGACTTTGTGCGCCAGGGGCAACTAATTGCCCGTGACACACAAACGACGGGGGCGGGTACGATCGCTCGTGCGATCGCACGATAGATCGTACCGTGTGACGCCGCCCTAAGGCCGCACTTCAATGGACAGTGATAAGAACGTACTGAGCATCCGACAGAAATGGCAATCGACACATACTCAGTAGAAATAGAGCGTGTAGTGTAGTTAGATAGTGTAGTGAGGAAAATATATACGTATATACTGGCGTATAAGACGACTTTTTACCCCCTTAAAATAATGGCTACAGTGGGGGGTCGTCTTATACGCCGGATATACGGGGGGGAGGTGTGTGTGTGTATATATATATGTACACTGCAGCGTCCAGGGGAGGTGGGGGCAGCAGCTCTGGAGCACAGGGGAACGCTGCGGGCTGCAGCCTTTGATCTCCTGCACCCGGTCATATAATATGCACAGCCGCTGTCCATCTCCAATGGTGCTGAAATCGCACGCAGTGAGGGGCTGGGGCAGCGGTGCATATTCTATGAGCCTGCGTCCCAGTGTGATCGCACATGCCCACCCCTGTGTTAGATTTGGCCCCCAGGCTGCTGCTCATTCTAAAATAAAAAAGCTTTACTTACCCCTGCAGCGTTTCTCCCCGTGTCCCTGCTTCCACTGTGATCAGGCAGGCAGAGAGCTCAGCCTGCTGTGCCGATCACATGACTGCACTGACAACCAGGAAGTGGAAAACAGAAGCACGGAGCCAGACAGGAGGGAGCTCAGCGCTGGAGGAGATAAGGAAAGAGGGTTTTATTTTACTATGGGCAGCAGCATGGGGGCGATATCTAACACAGGGGGACTTGTGCGATCTATAGGGGCCATGGGCAGCACTATGGGGGAGATATCTAACACAGGGGGACTTGTGCGATCTATAGGGACCATGGGCAGCACTATGGGGGAGATATCTAACACAGGGGGACTTGTGCGATCTATAGGGACCATGGGCAGCACTATGGGGGAGATATCTAACACAGGGGGACTTGTGCGATCTCTGTGCAGGCCCCACAGAGCAGCAGAGTTGTGTGTATTTGTCTGTATGTAGCAGAGTTGTATGTGTTTGTCTGTATGTAGCAGAGTTGTATGTGTTTGTCTGTATGTAGCAGAGTTGTATGTGTTTGTCTGTATGTAGCAGAGTTGTGTGTGTTTGTCTGTATGTAGCAGAGTTGTATGTGTTTGTCTGTATGTAGCAGAGTTGTATGTGTTTGTCTGTATGTAGCAGAGTTGTGTGTGTTTGTCTGTATGTAGCAGAGTTGTGTGTGCTTGTCTGTTTGTAGCAGAGTTGTGTGTGTTTGTCTGTTTGTAGCAGAGTTGTGTGTGTTTGTCTGTTTGTAGCAGAGTTGTGTGTGTCTGTTTGTAGCAGAGTGTAGTACCATTGTTTCAGTCCAGTTGTGGCTTTATACAGCAGGGAGGAGCATTCCTTGCTGTACTAAGTGAACATTGGAGCGATTGATCTGTCAATGGCCCTTTAAAAACATATTGTACGGCTCTCGCGGAATTAAAATTAACATGTTGCAATCAAAGCAGACTTTTTTTCATTTGGGAGCGGGGTAGTCTTATACAGTGAGTATATCCCAAATTCTATGTTTTTAGGGCAGAAGTTGGGGGTCGTCTTATACGCCCAGTCGTCTTATACGCCGGCATATACGGTATATAGGTCATTTTTAATGTGATTAGAAAATAAATTAGATTATGGCATTAAATAGATAGGGATTTAGTTTTGAAAATTAATTTGTGTTTTGGATCACCCCTTTATTGAATCAGAACTTCACACATTGCTCTCATAGTGCATTTTTTGCCTCATTCTTGGTCAAACTGCTACATTATTGATGCAACTTTCGAAAATCGCAGCAAACAGTGTATTTATTGTCTTGGTTATGGCAAAATAATACATTGTAGCTGTAACACTTGAATGCAGCCTTAGCGCTTGCTCAAATTTGAGTTTAAAATTTGGCCCCATTCTGCTCTGAATGATTGCATGAGTGGAATCTGTCTGGGTAACCTTTTGTCATGTGAGTGCAATGCGAGTGTGCGATTTATTTCTCACATAACATCCATATGACATGTATATGACATGTGTATGCCATCTGTATGCAATACATTTTTAACATAAACTTTTACATCCTAGATTACTTTTTGTAAATTCTTGCTAGCTGTCATAAATAATAAATCAATCACATATAAAATGATAGATAGATGGATAAAAAGAGATCCTGCAGATTAATAATGCATGCACCAACCCCCACTCATATTATACACTTGCACCTGTGAAGGGGTTTTAGCCTAGTTTAACTGAATAAACAAATACATCTTTTTTTTTAAAAAATGACGTGGAGTCCCCCCTTATTTTTAATAACCAACAAAGGTAAAGCCGGCAGCTGTGGGCTGGTATTATTAGGCTAGTAAGTAAATGGTTATTGGGCCCTTTCCAGCCTAAAAATACCGGCTCGCAGCTGACCCAGAAGTGGTGCATCACATAACATGTGTCAATTCTGACACATCACCTGGTTCGGTGGCAACTGGGGTAATTGTAGTCGGGTGTTAATGTCAGCTGGCATCAAGCCCTCATGTTAGTAAAAGAGAAGAAACACCCCATTGAGTTACCCACTAGGTGCATAAATGTAGTAGTAAATGTGAGACATCAAAAACGCACCAAATACTCACTGTGGAAACTTAGCTTAAAGGTTGAATTATATAGAGGTTTTTCATGTGGATTTACTTCGAAAATATATCGAAGAGTAAAATTAGGCCATGTGTATGTGTTGAGTATTTGGTGAGTTTTTTACCTTAGTATTTGTAAGCCAAAACCAGGAGTGGGTGAAACATACAGAAGTGGTCCTCGTGTTTCTATTATACTTTTCCTCTAATTGTTCCTCTTCTGGTTTTGGCTTATAAATACTGAGGTAAAAAACTCACCAAATACTCAATGCACATATATTTGAAGCAGTTTTCATGTAAGAAAACTCTGTGTGAACATTCCCTTAGGGCACATTCAGTTCACATTAATCTGATGATAGACTGCAATACATGAAGTGGCGGCAGGTCTGCTGACCAAAACTCAGCATCTTGATTTTTGCCTATGAGGCTCCAGAATTCAGGGTTAGGAGTCCACAATTCTGTATGGACATCTGAATGCACCCTAAAAAAAGGTGGTGAGATCCAGGTAATGGTAAAGTACCCACATTTTTATGTGAATTTAATAATTAACCAGTTGTACCAGTAATGAGCAATGATATCAATTTAGTCCAAGGCCAGCTTAGTTTGTATTTTTTTCTAATTGTGGTAGACATTGTTTCTGGAAAACAAAGAAAAAGTGAAGAATGACAGAGCTCTTGTTATTCTCATTTTTCTTGCATCAAGCTAATTAAAGTTTCAGAAAGATTAGTGTCTGTCTCTTACATAAGACTCTAATCTCAATTAATCCTACGCAGCTGTTTAATTGAGTGCAAAATTGAAGAGAATACAAAAAATAAAAATGCTTAAAGAATGGTCTAAATAATAAGTGGAGAAGTGGAGCTCCGTAGTAAATATTTGCATTTAAGCCAACTGGATCAAGCAAAATTTTAGTAAGCTACAAAAGTTTCTACTACCTGTGTAGCACCCCTGAGCCACTCAGGGCACTACTAGGTACTGCGTCCCCACAAGGATGCAGGGCCTACCCTCTGGGACCTGGAACACCCGTGCCAGGAACACCAACACACACCTAAATTCCCAGTTGCCATTCACACCAGGCCTCAAAGGGTTAGTCAGATAAGGGGAGGGCCACCCAGTGGGCAGAGCTAGCCCAGGGACGAGACCACCTGGTCGGAGGGGGCAAGCCTGTCTGTTAGAGTCATGAGAGAGAGCAATGTGAGGTGCAGTAGTAAGGGTGCCTGGAGCTGGGTCCGTGTAACGGTTACTCAGGGGCACGGGAGTCAGGTTGCCAGCATAGGGGCACCTAAGGACCTCTGTGCTGGAGGAAAGACCCCAGGGACGGTTCAAGGGAGCACCTCTAGAACCTGGACAAGCACGGGGCACAGGGCCCTAGGTGAGGCGACAATTTCATACGGCCTGGCTAATTCCTGCACGGTGAGGGTCTTCCACAGGCCTCACTGACCTACAGATCCGGGGGCATTAGCAGTAAAGCGAGGATTGGGGTTCGGACACATACCTCCCCATAGGGTCCACACTGCCAGCCGAACGGACAAACCACTGTATCACAGCTGGGAGACCCCCAAAGTTCCAAGCTTCGGGGTCTCAACTACACTGAGAGTGCCAGGGACAGAGCAACTGAGTCATTAAACTGGCACTGGAAACACAGGCACCTGAACCAACCGTCCACAGGTTAAAGTGAGTAGAGACTGTTCCTTACAACTCAAGTGTGGTCTTCTTCATTATAAAGTGCAAAGCTCCAATCTCACAAATCCCCTGGCTCAGCCCTGCCTGCGGAGGGCCTACAACCATAGCTGCCATCACCATCAGCCCAGGGGTAATTCCACTAAGCAGCAGCGGTTCTATCCTATTAACCGCAACCCCCAGGTGGCTTCACATGAACATTATCACTTATCTCCCATGTAAATAACCCCTTTTCAAAAAGCACCCAGAGCATGGGACTAGGCAACGTCCACCACAGTGACATCCCCAATTGTATATACTGCCCGGGACCGAGTACCTCATTCCCTGGGCGTCACACCTGTTCAAAAAAGAAAGCATTGAGAGGTATTGGAAATATTGGGAAATGGTGCTTGTAAGAAATATCTGAGATCATAAAAGTTTGGCCATAGGCAGGCGATGTGATGCAATAATTTAAGAACCTACAGTCACCTAATATATTCACAGGCACTTTGCTACTTGCTGCAAATTTTTGGATATTTGGCTACAATAAAGTCGTAGCATCTACATGTGTGATTAAGGCAGTCAATCACTAGTGTAGTGTCAGTGGTGTACAGCAGAAGTCTGCTGAATTCAATCATTGGTCCAACTTGGATGGGTAAAATGAACTTCTATGCCCCTTTTACGCTCTATGCTGCATTTACCGCTTCGCACCTTTTGCAATATCAGGCTGTGAGGTGCACCATTGGTCTGACAAAATACTATGAGTGTTTGTTATAGACGCTGCCTATAAAAAGTGGTTTGTCTGTCTGAGTCCCTTTGAAGTGTTCATAATAGCCCTTTGATCTTTCACAGACCTAGAGCCTTATTTTGGTAATTTTGAACAAGGAGAACAAATCTTGTTTTTTCAGGACCACTGGAACGGCAAAAAAGACAAATATGTGAACAGCCACATAGACAATAGTGAGTATGTGTTCTATGCATGGGTGTTCTATTCTCAGGTGTCGGAGTGAGGCCTAACGACATGCAAGCATCCCATCAATTTTTACGTTATTCCAAACTGTAAGTTTGACTCTAGCACATACACAGAGAATCTTTCTGTTTTTGTTATTTTCATATATTAAGAAAACTGTGAGACTATGCAAAGTATTCTTGAAGCATGTGGCTATCTCACTAGGAATTCTCATGGGTGACCGCTGTCACCAAGTGAAGCCTTTCTAAAGCCAAGTGAAAACCAACCTCATGCTCACGTCATCCAAGAAAAAGAACAATTTTTAAGACATGTACTCTGTATTTAATGTGTTTACCCTAAAAAAGTTAATAAGGACTTGACTTGTAATTTTTGAGTTATCTATATATAGGCTTATAAAAGCCTTTTTGAAGGATTAACAACTTAAAAAAATAAGTAAACCAGAGGTAGACTTTATACTGAGGACCCGTTTCTCACCTAATAGATGATTCATGATATTTTCTCTGACTTCTATTACTAGGATCCTAAGTGAACATTTGTTGATACATGCTGATAATATATAAAGGATATTTGCTCAGTTCTACAGGAATGTTCTTGATTTTTACATAAATATAATGTATTAAGCTCCTCTGTACATGTTGGATTTTGTTTAATTTCACTATGATATATTTCCAATTTAGCCTCCTCTGTGTACATATGAATCATAAGTATTAATTAAAAGTTGTGTGTACTTTATTAGCATATAGTAATATTTTCTTGGTATGTGGCTGCTGAATGTATTGGTTCTAATTGGTTCTAATTCCTTTGCCAAGCAATGCAAATAGGCAAGGGAGATGGCATCAGCTTGAGCGTTAGTCCGGCCATTGCTCTCTACTGGTCTACTTGTTCCATGCTGGTAGTTAGAAGGAGGCCTTATTTTCAAGCTTTCTTTAAAACTCCACTGTTCATTTCGATATTCACAAAAACATGGCGTAACCTTGGCCAGATCTGTGCCAAAATTCTGTTTCTGAGATCCTTGGGCATTTCCTTTGACCTCCTAATTCTCAGATGGTCCGATATGCACTGGGAGATGTGAGGTCTTATAGACAGGTGTGTGCCTTTCCAAATAAAGTCTTATCAGTTTAATTAAACACAGCTGGACTCCAATAAAGGAGTAGAACCATCTCAAGGAGGACCACAAGGAAATGGATAACGTATGACTTAAATATGAGTGTCTGAGCAAAGGGCCTGAATACTTATGACCATGTGACATTTCAGTTTTTCTTGTTTAATAAATTTGCAAAAATGTCTACATTTCTGTTTTTTTTCTGTTAAGATGTGGTGCAGAGAATTAATTAATTCATTAATGAATTAAGAATTAATTCATTAATGCATAAGAATTAATTCATTAATGAATTAAGAATTAAGAATTAATTAATTAATTAATTCATTAATGAGAAAAAAATGAACTTTTTTGAATTTACCGAATGGCTGCAATGAAACAAAGAGTGAAAAATGTAAAGGGGTCTGAATACTTTCCGTACCCACTGTATATATAGAATAGGTCACATTTTGCTCAAAATGTTGAAAAATGTAGGATATTCTCTATAATAAGAAAATATTTATCATTGAAGATAAGCAACCTACTCATTTATGGAATCTAATAACCGATAGAACAATTTTACCAACTTCATTATATTTGGATACATTTTTATGTAAACTGCCCCTCCCCCGAAATCAACTTTACAGAGTTACAGATTTTCTAAGAAAATTAATACCAGTCAATATGTAACTTCAAAATACCATTTCCTTAATTAAACAATTTATTATATAGCTACATAGACTGCAAAAAAAGCAAACAACTTATGCCCTGTAATCAAAGAGTTGAAAAGTATGGTAAAGAAAGCCACAATAGACTGTGGCACAGTCATAGAATTCCTTTATGTAATTTAATAGTATTTCTTTTACGGTTAAGTTCATCAGATTGTAGTAATTTTGTGTCCATACTCTGCACTTTGTGACCAGTGAGTCTTGAAATTAACTTAATTAGGCATAAATACCACAGCACAGAATGTCTGAGGAATTTTAAAGTATAATTGGACAGATTTATTTTAAACTCTATTCTATATTTTAATAAGTCTGGCGCACTATTTGAGTTTAATCATGTAGATTATTATTTAAGAGTTATTTCACTATGCTTTTTTTTATAATAAAATCCATAGGAAATGAAATATATCAAAGAAAAATGTTTCTTTAAGGAACAATTTCTTATAGCGTTTTTCAGTCTGAAAAATTTGAAAGAATGGAGCAATTTTTATGTATTATAAGGGGCATCCTTATATAAAATTTAACTAATTGACTACAATAAGTCATAACTCAGGCCTGCACAACATATGATGTGCAAGTGGCGTAATGAGGTCATCACATTGCTGACCTCATCACACTGCTGCTGTCACCACAAGAAGCAGCTTAGACAGCAGGGAGGCTGAAGAATAAAGGCCCCATCACACACGCCGATATATCGTGCGATCGCATGAGCGATCGCACCCGCCCCCGTCGTTTGTGCGTCACGGGCACAATGTCGTCAATGCGTCAATTGCGTCGTTCGCACAATGTCCTTAACCCCCGTCACACGTATTTACCTCCCTCGTGACGTCGCTTCCTGAAGAGGGAGGGACGTTCAGTGTCACAGCGACGTCACACAGCGGCCGCCCAATAGAAGCGGAGGGGCGGAGATGAGCGGGACTTAACATCCTGCCCACCTCCTTCCTTCCTCATTGCCGGTGGGATGCAGGGAAGCTGTGTTCGTCATTCCCGGGGTGTCACACGTAGCGATGTGTGCTGCCTCAGGAATGACGAATAACCGGTGTGCAGAAGGAGGAACGACATTATGAAAATGAACGACATGTCAACGAGCAACGATAAGGTGAGTATTTTTGCTCGTTAACAGTCGTTCGGACATGTCACAACATCTCTCACAATGCCGGATGTGCGTCACGAATTCCGTGACCCCGACGACATATTGTTAGATATGTCATAGCGTGTGACGGGGCCTTAAGCGTTCCATGGAGGAACCAAAGAGTAAGAAGATTAATTCTATTATTCTAGGTGAGGGTTGTTACTCTGAGGGAACATTGTAGTGCAATTGGAGGAAAATTGTGAAAGGAGGTCAAATATAGAGGGAGCAATGTGTGTGTTACAGAGATAGGGTAGTAGGGACAGGGGGGAGTATGGAGGGATAGTATACCATTTTAGGAGCAGCATGGGGTGACAGTATGGAGTAGTTGGAGTGTAAAGAGACAGTATGGATTGTTAGCAGCATGGAGGAACAGTATGTAGAAGTGAGAGTGACGCACCCACGGGGTCTCTGGCCCACTCATTACCAGGCTGGTTTGGGATGTCACAGCGGCCTGTACTGGTTCTGTGATCCCGTCAGTGTCAATAAAAGATGAGAGGGATTGGAGATGTTGGGAGTAGTTGTCTCGTGACGCCATCTGTGGTATGCGTCTATAATAGGAGCCGCCGCTGCGGAGGGTCTCTCTCTTCTGGGGTGGATAGTAACACAGCTTGTGTGTTGCAGCTCTCCACAGGTAGAGCTGTGCCCCAGGGAGGATGATAGGAGTGGTAGTCTATGTTAGAGAGCAGGGCTGGTGGTGCAGGAAGAAAGGGAGTGACACAGAGATTGCAGGCAAAGTTCTTTTACTTGCAGTAATGTCGTCACCCTTGGAGTGTCGGTTTCCACCGTGATGGGCTCCAGTCGATCCCAGATAGTTCGGAGGTCACCGCCGGTGTTGTGGACTGTGAGCCCCTCCTTTCTGCACTGTGTAAGATGAGTGCCTGTGACCTGTAGTTCTTCAGAAACTCCTATCCTGGATTTAGTTCCCATCCTGTATAGCAGGCAGCGCAAGTCCATTATTGGGCTGGATCATGGTCACAACTCCTGGCTCTATCTGCTGCTGTGCCCTGGGCACTTGAGATGGGCAAGGAAACTTGGAATCTCCTGCCCGATGGATTTGTTAGAGGAACATAAAGTTCCCCCCTAACCTAGGGCTCCACACCCTGTCTGCACCGGTCCTGAGGGAGCTAAGGAGCTCTCCCCTCAGCAACCGTGTAACTCCTGTATCTCACATGTTCCCTGTCTCAGACTGTTCTGTCTCACCGTGTGTAACCTTACTCCCCAGTGTGTAGCTCCACCCCCAGGTGCTGACCAGTGAGTGGAAAGTCGTGTTTTCATGACAGCCACCTCTAGCCCAGTCCTAGTGGTAGGATACTAAGCTGTATGTTGTATGCAATGTGATAAACACCAGTGTATAACCTCCTCCTTACCCGGAATGAATACTGCCCCTTAAGTGAGGTGCAGTACCCTGTAGCGACTGAAGCCTCAGGAACGCCACAGGAGCGTGGAGGGACAGTATGCAGTGGTAGCACTTTGGGCGGCAGTTGAAGAGGTGAGAGCATGTGGGGACAGTATGGAGAGGTAGCAATGTGGGATGACACTGAAAATGGAGTCAGCATATGGGAGGACAATGTTTAGGCCATAGTTCACAAGGGGCGTTATAATGGTACTTGTATTTTTAAGGGCACTGGGCTGAAGAGTGCAGCGGGACATTGGAGAATATGAAAATCTGCAGAAATGAGCTGTGAGTATGAAATCTCATAATGGCATCTTTATTAAATGGAGACAAAAGAGATGAGAAAGATTTCAATCAGAGAAGATATAATCACTTTACCTTGCTGTAAATGTTTATTTGTGATACTGAGTCTCATCAATACTATGGTTCCTGTATAATTTGCAGTCTGATAATGGCTTTTACCAACTTCCAGTATCTCCTTACCATTATTAAGGGTATTGGGAGTTGTAGGTTTGATGCAATACAAATGTAAATGGGGCTGACCTGATATTGTAATTGATCGCTGAGGTAAGCTTGGTTTTGTATTCATATAGTGATGATAGTTCTGGTGATTTATTCCTGCAATGACAGTGGCTTTGGTGATGTATTCCTGTAGTCATGGTGGGTATGGTGCTGTTTTCCTTTACTGACAGCGGTTCTGGTGCTGCATTCATGCACTGACAATGGTTTTGGTTCTTCACTCATGTCCTGACAGTGTTTCTGGTGCTGCATTCATATACTGATGGTGGTTCTTGTGGTAAATTTATGTACTGTACTGATGGTGGTGTTGGTGATGCATTCATGTACTTACGGTAGTTCTGGTGCTGTATTCATATACTGACAGTAGTACTGATGCTGCATTCATATACTGATAGTTGTTCTGGTGATTGATTCATGCACTGATAGAGGTTCTAATCTTTTACACATGGAGCAATCCATAACTGCTCTGATGATATACTCTATGGCTATATTAAAGGGGTTTTCCCACACAGTATGTGTCACGCTCCCCGGGTCCTCTGCTCCGCTCCCCGGCTCACCTGCCACGCTCCCCGCTCTCCAGCCTCCATTGCCCGCGCTTCCCAAGCCTCCTGGTCCCCGCTCCCGGCGCCCGTCGGCTTCCCAGCCCCAGCCCGGCTCTGCTGCTTCCTCCTCTCAGCTTCGTGCCCTGGCTTCTGGCACCCGGGCCGCGCGCATGCGCATTAGGGCGCGCGCGCGGTCACTGACCCTTTCTTAAAGGGCCAGTGTCCACTGACAGGAAATGAAGCACACAGGTACAGGGTATAAAGGGGTTTAATGTCCAAGGGGGCGGGGCCTGTTCTTCGTGTTTCCCAAGCTTGGAGTCAGGTCTCCTTGTGTTCCCGTGAGATACTTACCTCTCTCTCTTCTAGAGCCGATCCTGCATTGCCATCCGGTCCTGCCGAATCCCGAACCCCGAACGCTGCCTATCTGCCATCCTGACAGTCCGTACCATCTCTGTTCCCTGCGGTGACCCGTCATCTCGCTCCAACGGTTCCGGACCCCGCCTGACATCATCCCGGCTTCCGAACCTGAGCTCCGTCACCCGGACTACCATCAGTGACCCCGTGGTCCCAGGGACTTCTCCATTGTGCTCTTGTGCGCGGACTGTCCTGCTACCTATAGTGCTCCGGCTACCGGACCCCTTTCCCTCATCGGGGAGTTCGGCCCAGTGGATCCACCTCCCGGGTCTGCCCATCCACCTGGCCCTAACAGTATGATTGCCTTAACACAACCCTTCACACTGTATAATGTCCCCTACAAGCCCTCCAAACAGTATAATAGCCTCCACATAGCCCTCCAAGTTGCATAATGGCCCCTCACAGCCCTCCAAACAGCATAATGGCGCCGATACAGTCCTTAACACAGTATGATTAACTGCACACAAACCTATACACTGTATAATTGCTTGCATACAGTATTATGGTCGCATTAGCCCTCCAAACAGTATAATGGCCTCATCATAGCCCTGCAAACAGTAAAATATCTCCCCAGAAAGCTCTGCAAAAGTATAATGGACCCCACACAGCCCTGAAGAAAATATAAAGTCTCCCACATAGCCCTAGGTATAGTATAATAGCCCTCACATAGCCCTCCAAATATTATAATCGCCCCCCAGAGAGCCCTTCTAATTGTATAATGGCCCCACATAGCTCTTCAAATAGTATAATGGCCCTCACATAGTCCTCCATGCAATATAATGGCCCCCACATAGCCATCCAAATAGTATAATGCATCACACATAGCCTTATATATAGTATAATGGGCCCCATATAGCCTTTCATGTAATGGGCCCCACAATGTCCTTCACATAATGGGCCCCACATTGCCTTCCATGTAGTGTAATATGATCCACATTACTTTCCATGTAGTAGAATGCCCCCACATTGCCTTCCATGTAGTATAATGCTCCTACATTGGCCCGTATTGTATAATGCACACCTCATTGTTTCTATATAGTATAATGGGTCCCACATTGCCATTCATATGGTATAATGGGCCCCATATTGCGTTTCATAAATTATTAAAGTATAGTGCCCCACACAGCCTTCCATGCAGTTCAATGCTTCCACGGTGCCTTACATATAGTTTAAAGGGCACCATATTGCCTTACAAATATTAAAATGGCCCCCACATTGCCTTACAATATACTTATTAAGTTAAAAAAATGACTCATATTTCCTTGTTTCCCATCTGCTTTGATCTCTGCAGCATTTAGTTAGAAGCATTGCACATCTGTGGGCAAAGGCCTCGATATAGTGATATCATTGCACCCGCTGTGCTGAGATGTCAGAACTCAGATGCAGAGAGAGAATAATGGCAGAGGGAGCAGACCGGTATTCCTCGACTCACGGGCCCCATTGCTGGTTTGCTGTCATTGGCGGTACACCACTGGGTTTGGTCCCCTAGACACTTGGCAATTGATTGGATTCCTTTTAAGAAGTGATTATCAAGTAAAACCCTGTATCTTATTTTTATTCTGTGTTATTTTCTATAGAGGTAGTTTCCAAGTAGATGTATTAGCTTACTGCTTTTTTTGTACTTTTATGGCATTAGTTTTCCTAGCATACTCCAGTAAAGCCTGCTTTACACGTGTCGATATGTCGTGCGATCGCATTTGCGATCGCACCCACCCCCGTCGTTTGTGCGGCATGGGCAATTTGTTGCCCGTGTCACACAAAGTCATAATCCCCGTCACACATACTTACCTCCCGAACGACCTCGCTGTGGGCGGCATACATCCTCTTCCTGAAGGGGGAGGGATGTTCGGCATCACAGCGACGTCACACAGCGGTCGGCCAATAGAAGCGGAGGGGCGGAGATGAGCGGGACGTAAACATCCCGCCCACCTCCTTCCTTCCGCATTGCCGGTGGGACGCAGGTAAGCTGCAGTTCATCGTTTCCGGGGTGTCACACGGAGCGATGTGTGCTGCCTCGGGAATGATGAACAACCGGACGTTCGATTTTTTGAAAATGAGCGACATGTCAACGAGCAGCGATACAGTGAGTATTTTTGCTCGTTCACAGTCGCTCATTTGTGTTACACACTACGATTTGTCAAACGATGCCGGATGTGCGTCCCTTACGACGTGACCCTGACGACATATCGTAAAATATATCATAGCGTGTAACGTGCCCTTAAGTAGATTTATTTCCTAAACAATTAAGGTACATGGTTCTTTGCATGACCCGTATATTTTTATACATACAGTTAGGTCCAGAAATATTTGGACAGTGACACAAGTTTTGTTATTTTAGCTGTTTACAAAAACATGTTCAGAAATACAATTATATATATAATATGGGCTGAAAGTGCACACTCCCAGCTGCAATATTAGAGTTTTCACATCCAAATCGGAGAAAGGGTTTAGGAATCATAGCTCTGTAATGCATAGCCTCCTCTTTTTCAAGGGACCAAAAGTAATTGGACAAGGGACTCTAAGGGCTGCAATTAACTCTGAAGGTGTCTCCCTTGTTAACCTGTAATCAATGAAGTAGTTAAAAGGTCTGGGCTTGATTACAGGTGTGTGGTTTTGCATTTGGAAGCTGTTGCTGTGACCAGACAACATGCTGTCTAAGGAACTCTCAATTGAGGTGAAGCAGAACATCCTGAGGCTGAAAAAAAAGAAAAAATCCATCAGAGAGATAGCAGACATGCTTGGAGTAGCAAAATCCACAGTCGGGTACATTCTGAGAAAAAAGGAATTGACTGGTGAGCTTGGGAACTCAAAAAGGCCTGGGCGTCCACGGATGACAACAGTGGTGGATGATCGCCGCATACTTTCTTTGGTGAAGAAGAACCCGTTCACAACATCAACTGAAGTCCAGAACACTCTCAGTGAAGTAGGTGTATCTGTCTCTAAGTCAACAGTAAAGAGAAGACTCCATGAAAGTAAATACAAAGGGTTCACATCTAGATGCAAACCATTCATCAATTCCAAAAATAGACAGGCCAGAGTTAAATTTGCTTAAAAACACCTCATGAAGCCAGCTCAGTTCTGGAAAAGTATTCTATGGACAGATGAGACCAAGATCAACCTGTACCAGAATGATGGGAAGAAAAAAGTTTGGAGAAGAAAGGGAACGGCACATGATCCAAGGCACACCACATCCTCTGTAAAACATGGTGGAGGCAACGTGATGGCATGGGCATGCATGGCTTTCAATGGCACTGGGTCACTTGTGTTTATTGATGACATAACAGCAGACAAGAGTAGCCGGATGAATTCTGAAGTGTACCGGGATATACTTTCAGCCCAGATTCAGCCAAATGCCGCAAAGTTGATCGGACGGCGCTTCATAGTACAGATGGACAATGACCCCAAGCATACAGCCAAAGCTACCCAGGAGTTCATGAGTGCAAAAAAGTGGAACATTCTGCAATGGCCAAGTCAATCACCAGATCTTAACCCAATTGAGCATGCATTTCACTTGCTCAAATCCAGACTTAAGACGGAAAGACCCACAAACAAGCAAGACCTGAAGGCTGCGGCTGTAAAGGCCTGGCAAAGCATTAAAAAGGAGGAAACCCAGCGTTTGGTGATGTCCATGGGTTCCAGACTTAAGGCAGTGATTGCCTCCAAAGGATTCGCAACAAAATATTGAAAATAAAAATATTTTTTTTGGGTTTGATTTATTTGTCCAATTACTTTTGACCTCCTAAAATGTGGAGTGTTTGTAAAGAAATGTGTACAATTCCTACAATTTCTATCAGATATTTTTGTTCAAACCTTCAAATTAAACGTTACAATCTGCACTTGAATTCTGTTGTAGAGATTTCATTTCAAATCCAATGTGGTGGCATGCAGAGCCCCACTCGCGAAAATTGTGTCACTGTCCAAATATTTCTGGACCTAACTGTATATTATACACTATTCAGTATATATGTCCCTTTTTGTCAGTAGAAGTGCAACGTTGGTGTTTCCAATGGTTTCATTTTTCTTCATCCTTTTTGTTTCAAAACATTTCTAAACCTAAAAATTTTAACAGAACCAATTATCCAGAAATAGGGCCGTTATATCCTGGGCACATGCTGCTTATAACCCACTTATTACTGTACATTTCAAGTATCCCATGCTTCTCTAGATAATATACAATATTGTGCTTCTTACTGTCTTCTAATCACTGCTTTTATGATTGAAAAATAATTATTGTGAATTGTGTTGGTGATTCCCATAGAAGCTGCTTAATAGGGCTCTAAAATGCCCCATTACAATGAAATTATGGTTCCGCATTCATTGTCTATGGGGCTGCCAGAGATAGCCAAGTACAGCACTGAGCTATTTCCAGCCATCCCACAGACATGTTTGGATGCTGTTCCATTATAACGTGGCATTTTAAAGTCCCATTATCAGAATTGATGGAGGTCCCAATGGTCGGACCCACAGCCATATTATCACCAATCCTTTAGACGGGTTTCCCAAACGTTCCTGGATAGTTGGCAATTTAAGTATGCTGTACAATATGGATAGTGTTTATAAGACCAATGTTTGTGATTTGTAGGGCTGGAGTCCTGGGTTAAAAACCCACCATGAACAAGATGTTTAGGGTTTTTGCATATTCTCCCTGTGTTTATGGGGATTTCTTCCTGGTACTCCAGTTTCCTAAAACTCCAAAGACATACAGATTAGAAGGGAAATTAGATTGTGAACTCCAATGGGGACAGTGTTGCTGATGTATGTAAAGCACTGTGGAATATGTTGGAGCTACAGTATATAAAAATAAAGATTATTATTAATCTGCTTAATAGAGTTCTAAAATGCCCCATTACAATGAAGTGATGGCTGCACATTCGCATTCATTGTCTATGGGACTACCGGAGATAGCCGAGTACAGCACAAAGCTATTTCCAGCCGTCCCACAGACATGTTTGGATGCTTTTTCAATAGTACAGTTTGGAATGTTGGTGCTGTGCACACTTTGCAAAACACAATATTTTGAGTAGAGGTTGTTTTTATGCTGTTTTTCATTGTTATATAGGTTTTTGGTTGTCCCCATATTGCAGTGCACTTCATTTCTTTATTTTTCCATCTGTCTTGATTTTTGGCGATTGGTGGCTGTTCACACATTGCCATCCAGCCTTGTCCACAGGCTATATATTCTAAGCAGCATGTGCCTGGGCCTATCCCGCCCACAACCATGAATTAGTCATGGAGACGAGACTGAAAAGCACCAGGTACGTGCTGTGCAGTCCTATTTTTGCATATGTGAGGCTGCATGGCACACTTTAAATAAAAATATTGTAGTGTAGGACTGCCTCAAGAGATTTGCCGTGACATGGCGAGGTAGCTCGAAAAATTGCAATTTTTTGCCAAAAATCTCATTTTTCAATAGTACAGTTTGGAATATTGGTACTGTGCACACTTTGCAAAACACAATATTTTGAGTAGAGGTTGTTTTTATGCTGTTTTTCATTGTTATATAGGTTTTATGTTTGGATGCTGTTCTATTATAACATGGCATTTTAAAGTCCCATTCTCAGAATTGATGGAGGTCCCAATGGTTGGACCCCAGACATCTGTATGTTGTCACCAATCCTTTAGACGAGTTTCCCAAACATTCCTAGAGAGCTATCAAGTATACTGTACTATATGGATAGTATTTATAAGTCCAGTGGTTATGATTTTGAGCACTGGAGTCCTGGATTAAAAACACACCAAGGACAAAATCTGTAAGGAGTTTGTGACTCGCCCTCCCCGGGGCCTTAGGTGACTCGATGTCGGGCCGGACTAGTCCGAGGTGGTCAGCGGTGGCGGGGCCCGACTCCGTGACCCTGGCGGAGTCAATTAATGTAGCTGATGGGGAGGAGATGATGATGGGGATTGTAGTTTATTGAAATTCGTGACGCCACCTGTGGAATTGTGCAGCTATGGAGCCGCAGCTGCTGGCAAGGACCCCCGGGGCTGATGTTGTGGCAGCTGAGGTGTTTCTTGCTCCCCACAGGTGGAGCGGGTACCCCGGGGCAACCTTTGGTAAAGTCTATGGTGTTTGTTGATGAGGTGAGGAATAAAGCAGACGACACGGGGCTTGCAGTTAAGATGTTTTTTACTCACTGTTAGTCTCACAGTTGCGCTGACCGGTTACCCGTGGTATGCCAGGATCTGCTGTCGTGGGCCTCCGCCGATCTCGAATAGTTCAAGGGTCAGTACCGGTGCACCCCTCAATGTGTCCTTTCTGGCTGTCTCGCTAGCGCCGAACTGCACTAGGCTGTCCTGCGCCTCCGCCACCGAGCCTTTCCAAAGGGTGGCTGACCTAAGTCCTTTAATGCTCCCCCTTGCAGGGGATCTCTGGCAAGTTGTGGCCTCGGGTGCCTGAAGCGATCTCCCGGGCCGTCGGTTTTGCTAAAAGAAATGTTTTTCTTCTTTCAGCCTAGGGACCATCCCTGTGTTGCAGCCGGGTTCCTCCACCCGGTATTTCTAATGGAACAAGTCCACTGGGTATCCGCATATCCGTGCCACTCTGGAATCCCTTCCGTTGGTGTCACCTGGGCCTAGCAACACTCCAGGATCTTCACCAAAAGCCTCCTTCTGACTAGGTCTTTCTGTCCGCTGTCACTTCCCTGACAGCCTACCTCTCACTCCTTGACTCCCTCTCTCACACTGTCTCACTGACTGACTGGCTGGTCCCAACTGGAACTAACTGTTTTTTTTCCTCTTCCTGACCCACTGACTCCTCCTACACTCCCCCCTGCCAGGCTCCACCCCATCAGGCCAGTGAATGGGACTTAAGGCCCCATAACCAGGTATACTGGTCGCTACTCTCAGCATTAATGGAGTGCCTGCCTTAAACCCTGACCCAGTGTGTAACCTAACAATTGGTGTGTGCAGGTTTTGTCTGTGAACCGGTAGATGACCCCCTACTTATTCAGGATGGGATACCACACCTCTGGCTGAGGTGCAGTACCTCTGTGGCAACGGAAGCCTCAGGGGCGCCACATTTGTATGTTCTCCCCTTCTTCGTGTGGGTTTCCTGCAGGTTAGCCTATTCCCTCCCACTCCAAAGACATACAGATAGGGAATTTAGATTGCAAGCTCTAATGGGGACAATTATGACATAGCGCTGTAGAATATGATGGCGCCATATAAGCAAACATAAAAAATAAGCAATTCAAATTTTCGTGATGCATAGTCTAGTACTCGAACCTGTAGAGGGCGTTATTTTGACACATAACATTCTATTAAGGAATTTCAGTTCCCTTTAAGAATTCACTTGTCTTTAAATCAATACTATGTGTTTTCTGTATAGATTTTTCACATATTTCCTTATCCCCCGGTCAAAAGAATCTTGTCATAGTTCCAAGACCTGATCCATGCCAACACACTGGGAACACTTCGGAACATTAAAGTGATTTAAGTATTCTGGTGGCATAACCTACATTCTTGGGATTTTTTTTTGTACTACAGTACTTTGTGAAACTGAAGTGTGTTCCATTGCCATGCACATTTAAAAACCAACGTTTGTTGCTAGGCAACCAAATATTAAGGCTGAGAACCGCTGAGATCCACTATGCTTATAGTTCCATGAAGGTTTAATCTGTAGCTAAATTTATTTCCTCACTATTGGATATTTAACTGACTGATGTTAATGCTATTATTTTGCTAAATGTCTTAGAAAAAGCCCACAGTCTGGTATATAAAATAGCACAGTCGTATTGAAATTCTGATTTTGTTCCTCTCCGTTAACAATAAATACTTAATTGCATTTGCATAACATTTTTTTTAAACTTCAATACCCCCTTTTAGCATTTAGCTGGAGTTTACACCGAAAGCGCTAAGAACAAACATTTCATATTTCCCTACTTATTAGAATAAAAACTGATCTATAAATAAAAAAGCCATTAATTTCTTTTTATACATACACAATTATAATTGTCATCATCTGCAGGCAACAAATAAACCAGGACAATCAATCATCAATTAAATCGCTCAAATCACAGAAAATGAATGTAATTTACAATGATCACAGCCATACAGTTTGTCAGTTCATGGTTTTAGAATTAGATAAGAGGGCATGACCGATATATTAAAGGGGCAGTCTATCCACACACATTGCTTACCTATCTACTGGACAGGAGTTGGTTTTCGAGGAGTTTTTGTTTAGCAGATCCTGTTCAAAGTCCTCCTAAGGCTATGTGCGCACGTTGCGTTTTTACCCGCGTTTCCGCAGCGTTTTTAGCTGCAGCGTTTTTGCGCTAAAACGCATGCGTTTTTGTTTTCCAGCAAAGTCTATGGTAAAAGATGAAATCCTGTCTGCACTTTGCTTTTTTTTCTGCAGCGTTTAATTTGCATATTTGTGGTCAAAAACCATGCAGAAAAAGAAGCAGCATGTCAGTTGTTTTTGCCATTTCTGCAGCGTTTCCTTAACATTGGAGTCAATGAGAAATGGCAAAATGCAACCAAAATCAACTTTCCTGTGTTTTTCATGCTTTTTACCTGCTTTTCCACTGTGTTTTTGGCTTCAAAAACGCATGCTTTTCTGCCATAAAATTAAAGGGTTATAATGTTCCTTTACACACACACAATAACCGAAAATTTAAATGTTATAAAATAATAAATTTCACCTATTTTTCTGTTAAAATGTGCATAACCGCTATTATTTCATTAAAATTGATAATTTTCCATATAGTTTTATTAAAAGTTAATTTTATCCTTTTTTTTTCTCTTTTTTCATTCTTTTTGACTATTCCAACTTTATTTCTCAGTGTCTTGATCTACAAAACGCATCTGCAGAAACGCAGGTGAAAACGCAGGTAAAAAGCGCTGAAAACGCACTAAAAACGCGGTAAATACGCATGCGTTTTTAGCGCTAAAAAATGGTCAAAAGCCATTTGGTCAAAAACCAAGGGAAGGAAAACGTGCAGAATAAACTGAAACGTGCGCACATAGCCTAAGGCCTCCTTCACACGTCCGTGAAAATCACGCACATTTTTCACGGACGTGTCAAAGGTGCGTATTTTCCTCCGTGTGCCTTGTATATGGCACACGTGTGTTCTCCGTGTGCTATCCGTGATAACACACGGAGAACAGGAACTTTCTGCTCACCTGTCCCTGGCGTTGCTGTCCGTGGTGCTGATCTTCGGTCTCCAGCCCTGCTGACTCCCCGCTGCTGCTGCTTCCAACCCACAGTGCAGTGAAAATGCGATGAGCGGGGGTCGGAAGCAAGTGACAGCAGCGCTGGAGAAGGTGAGCATAGAAATTCTTTTTAAATCACAGACACGTGTGTTTTCTTGGTGCGTGTCACACGGATCACACGTGCGGTCCATGTGCAGTCCGTGTGACACCGTGATGCCAGAGAAAAATGGACATGTTTACGTGTGGAGCACATGGACACACGGTCCATGGGAAAACACGCAACGTGAGTGCAGACCCATTGATTTTAATGGGTCTACGTGTACCCGTGTTTCCGGCACATGAGGAAACAGACCAAACACGTACCGGAGAAATGGACGTGTGAAAGAGGCCTAAAACAGCTTGGAACATTCCTATTCTTTTATATGGAAAATCTACTTTGATCATGAGTTTTTGAACCTTTTTTCCCTTTTTTTTCCATCTGGGTATGTGCACATGGCATCATTTAGGTACTGGCGCAGAGTTTTCCCCAGTGAAGCTTTTGTCTTTTTGCTGAGGAAGCTTTGCTGGTGACTTACACTCTATACTATTAAAGGGAATCTGTCAGCAGGTTTTTGCTATGTAATATAAAGAAAGCATGCTGCAAGGGTTAAAACAAAGCATTCAGGCATCCCTGTCTTGTCACAGTCCGATCTGTTGTTTATTTCTTATGTTTGTTTAAGCAGCAGTACCCTTCTCATTGCTTGGACTACAAAGTCAGGCAGAGGACAGTCCGGTACGGCTCCTCCTATTGTTGACACCTCACTGTCAATGTATAATCTCTATTGAGAGCCAGGTGTGGGTGGGGGCAGCTCTCTCAGCTCTACTACATGACTGCTTCTAAAAATTCTGATTGTGTCAGAATGGCTGCACCCAGTAATCTAAGTGATACATCGCTGGAATTAGGGTCTCTGTCTCTACATCATGCTGCTCTCAGATGAGGTAGCAAAAACCTGGTGACAGATTCCCTTTAAGTAAAAGTAGAGGACCGCTTCCTAATGAATGAGCACTTTTAACTACATCATGCTTTACAAACCCTGAAGGAATTAAAAAAAATGACATAAGATTGAACAAGTGGTCAATAATATCACCTTGACATTGCTCTGCATTAGGCTACGTTCCCACTATGACCTTTTGGTGCGTTTTTGGTGTTGCAGAATTTCTGCACCTATTACTTAAATTAAGTTATTTGCGTTTTTTTCATTGCATCACATGATAAAATTGATGGTTTTGTTCAAAAGAACAACTTGTCCCGTCCCTCACATGGATGTATTGACAGATAAATAAAAAGTTATGGCTCTTTAAATATGGGGAGGAAAAAAACAGAAGAGCAAAAATGGAAAATTGCCAGTTTGGAAGGTTTAATGATAGCGGTATGAGGGCCATAGCTAAATCTCAAGGGTGTATAATTATTTTGGACTTTTCTTAGTGCCTCACTCATTTTTCCACTCTCATTTTCCATCATCCAAATCTATCCATTATCCATACCAGCTGTGCCTCACCTTTTAGTAAAGATGCAGCACAATCTGAATCCAGATACCTTTGTGCAGACCTGCTGTCCTAAATACAATGGAAGCAGGCAGTGTCTCCCACAATGTATCTATGATGATCGGTTAAGGCTGCTTTACACCAGACAATCTATCGTGCGATAGATCATCGGGGTCACGTTTTTTGTGACGCACATCCGGCATCGCTGGCGATGCTGGCCTGTGTGACACCTCCTAGCGACGCAGTATCGCTCACAAATCGTGAGTCGGGTACTGCTCGCTAGGTTCCATAATATCGTTTAATTTAGTTGACCATCGTTTCCGTGGTAGCACACGCCGCTCCGTGTGACACCCCGGGAACGATGAGCAGCTCACCTGCCTCCTGCGGCCGCCGCCGGCTCTATGTGGAAGGAAGGAGGTGGGCGGGATGTTTACGTCCCGCTCATCTCCGCCCCTCTGCTTCTATTGGCCGGCGTCCGTGTGACGTCGCTGTGACGCCGAACGTCCCTCCCACTCCAGGAAGTGGACGTTCGC
The DNA here is from genome assembly GCF_048569485.1 of Anomaloglossus baeobatrachus. NCBI lineage: Eukaryota > Metazoa > Chordata > Amphibia > Anura > Aromobatidae > Anomaloglossus > Anomaloglossus baeobatrachus. Next base: position 173,442,281 of record NC_134354.1, on the reverse strand, counting down.
CGCCCACAGCGAGGTCACACGAGAGGTAAGTATGTGTGACGGGGGTTACTAACTTTGTGCGACACGGGCAGCGATTTGCCCGTGACGCAAAAAGGACGGGGGCGGGTATTATCGATTGTGAAATCGCACAATCGGTCGTACCGTGTAAACCAGCCTTTACTCGTCAAGAGTGAAACTTCCACCAAGGTCTGCCATACAAAGTCCTGATCCTTGCTAATTTTTAGGGGCCTCAGATAAAGTTTGAATGAATTTTACGGGAATGATCTGTGGTCAAAATTAGTTTTAGGTCTGTTATAAATGAACTTAGGGGCACTTTGCACACTGCGACATCGCAGGTGCGATGTCGGTGGGGTCAAATTGAAAATGACGCACTTCCGGCATCGCATGCGACATCGCAGTGTGTAAAGGCTGGATGATACGATTAACGAGCGCAAAAGCGTCGTAATCGTATCATCGGTGCAGCGTCGGCGTAATCCATGATTACGCTGACGCGACGGTCCGATGTTGTTCCTCGCTCCTGCGGCAGCACACATCGCTGTGTGTGAAGTCGCAGGAGCGAGGAACGTCTCCTACCGGCCTCACTGTGGCTTCCGTAGGATATGCGGAAGGAAGGAGGTGGGCAGGATGTTTACATCCTGCTCATCTCCGCTCCGCTCTGATTGGCCGCCTGCCGTGTGACGTCGCAGTGACGCCGCACGACCCGCCCCCTTAACAAGGAGGCGGGTCGCCGGCCACAGGGACGTCGCACGGCAGGTGAGTGTGTGTGTGAAGCTGGCGTAGCGATAACTTTCGCTACGCCAGCTATCACCACATATCGCTGCTGCGACGGGGGCGGGCACTATCGCACTCGGCATCGCAGCATCAGCCTGCGATGTCGTAGTGTGCAAAGCCCGCCTTAGGGTATTGGGTGCCATTTTTTCTATAATAAATAAATCTAGTTTTGAAATGTTTGACTCCCTAAAGGCCCCGTCACACACAGAGATAAATCTTTGGCAGATCTGTGGTTGCAGTGAAATCATGGACATATTATTCCATTTGTACACAGCCACAAACCTGGCACTGATTGTCCACAATTTCACTGCAACCACAGATCTGCCGCAGATTTTTCTCTGCGTGTAAAGTGGCCTTTAAACTACATTCTCCTGATGACTATTTGGTGAGTTTTAGATGTTGCATATTTTTTGCAGCATTTATGAACCTATTAGGTTACTTGAATTTTTTTACATGTGTTTTCATCATTTTTGATGCTGTTGTATTTGTCTTTTTTTGAAATGTTATATTTTAAATAAAGTGGCTTTGGCTTTGACAACATGTTACTGTTAAGGTCACTTTACACGCAATGACATCGCTAACGAGATGTACTTGGGGTTACGGAATTCGTGATGCACATCCGGCCTAATTAGCGACCTCATTGTGTGTGACACGTACCAGTGACCGCCAACGATCAAAAATACTCACCTAATCGTTGATCATTGACACGTCGTTCAAATCCCAAATGTCGTTGCTGCTTTTGGACGCAGGTTGTTTGTCGTTCCTAAGGCAGCACACATCGCTACATGTGACATCCCAGGAATGACGAACAGCACCGTACCTGTGTCCTCCGGCAACGAGGTGGGCGTGTCTTTCTTACGGCTGCTCTCCGCCCCTCCACCTCTATTGGACGCCTGCCGTGTGACGTCGCTGTGACGCCGCACGAACCGCCCCCTTAGAAAAGAGGCTGTTCGCCGGCCACAGCAACGTCACTGAGAAGGTAAGTCTGTGTGACAGGTACTAGCGATATTGTGCGCCACGGGCAGCGATTTGCCCGTGATGCACAAACGACGGGGGCGGGTGCGATTGGCAGTGACATCGTTAGCAATGTCGCTGCGTGTAAAGTGGCCTGTACAGTCATGTACTTGTCACATGTGATTATAGTGGATTTATGGAGCAAAAATGTACTAAAAACAAATGCATTTTTTTACCGGCTAATTTTCCGTATTTGATGGGGAAATTCTGCACATAAAACTCAGCATACCAGTAAGACAAATTGACACATTGCGTATTTGAAAAGAGTACCGCAAGTCGGTTTATGCTGCATAAAAAAGCACAATGGGCAGTAGATTTGTATAAAGTCCCATCCACTTTGCTGAAACTGTAAGATGCTAAATATTTGATGCAGCGACTATACGTAGTGTGAAAAACTCATCATGAGAACTTGATCTTAAGGTAAACACCTTTAGGTGCACATGTTGAGTATTTGATGAGTGTTTTGCCTCAGTATTTGTAAGTCAAAACCATAAGTGGAACATTCAGAGGAAAAGTATAATAGAAACACGTCACAAGTCCCTCTTCTGGTAAAAACTCACCAAATACTCAACGTGTGCATGTGGTTTTACTGTCGGTGTTCTGACACCTTACTTCAGGCTCAGCTAAGAGGACTATTACTAAACCTAGTTGAGTAGCCCTGATCAAAAAGATGCCACATTGTATCCCACACTTGCTACTACTTTAGGATGGATGATATTTTGCTAATAAATGAAATTTAGGGTAGTGTGATCTTTCAAATAAAATGGGGTGCAGGTTTAGACATTGGATCCCAATGCCCTCATTTCCTGTGTCCTCAGTTTTCATCTAAATTTCTCATGCTTCTTCATCGTGTTTCTTTCTTTGTATTTTTTACATCATTTATCTTTTTATTGCACATTTTTCCATTTTTATGAAGGATGAGGCCAGGCCCTTGAGTGTTGATTGGGTGAATTGGGGTGTCTATCTTGTAGGGTGCACTTAGATGGTGCTGGGTAGCCCATCTCATCTAATAGTATGTAGACTGTGCCAACAGTGCCCCCGGGAGGCTGTGGAAGATAAGACCCACTTCTTGCTGAGGTGCCCCCAAATACTCTGAAGTGAGGACACTCACTTGAGGAGTCTGTCTGATCTCTTCCCAGACTTTAAATCCGTGGATGAAGAAAAGAAACTGCTCATACTACTGAGGGAAGAGGAAAATGCAGCAACTATACCAGTGAAATACTGTATGTCATTACCTGTCACAGACCAAGAGGAGCCTGATATGTCATGGACTTCTATACCCCACCCTAGAGGAGCCTCCATCCCTCATGCTGGATGGACCTCCAAACCCCAGCTTGGATGGGCCTCTATACCCCAACCTAGATGAGCCCCTATCTCCATCCTCATTTTTACCACTTGCTTTGGCAGTGCCAACATGTGCTTGGTCCTGTTAATAAAGCTATTTTCAATTTGAATTTGTATGGGTATCATCAATAGGCTGTAAGCTGGACACTATGTATCACATGTACCTGTGTGACTAATGCTCTATGCGAGCCTTATATGTGCAAGTCTAATACTAGCAGCCACCTTCTCCATGATAGGTTGTGAATGACTGTTTCATCAGTATTTTGCACCTTTACTGCCCCCACCTTTATCATGGGGCTTGCGGGATCCTGCTAGTGCATTGGTAATCTGGCATTCTCTTGGTAAGGTAATGGCTATTTCTTTTTCAGTGATTTTTTTTAACTTTCTTTGTATGTTTAGCTCCAAATGCCACGTAACACTTTATACTAGAGATTAGTCCGTAATGGTATTCAACTGATTCTGTCACAGCTGCAAGGTTCGAGGTTGGCCTTGCTTCATTGCACATATTCCTTGATGATATTCATTGCACAATGTTCTCCATCCAGCAACTCAGCAAGCATCCAATATCCTTGATAGCATGAAGGCCGATGCTTGCATTGCATCATACACTAAATGTGACAGTGCTGCTTAGGCAGTGGATATCCCTCATAAGCATTCATCTAGTTATTTATAGTAATCGAGTACGAGCAATGAATGCAGCCGTGAAGTTACCTAGCAGATGGCCACCAGATGTCTAATTTTATATCACCACAAAGAATAAAAAATCAACTGTATTTCCAAGCGATAGCGTAAAGCCTTACATTGGATGAGCAAAATGGTAATGGCTGTTTGCTTACAGCTACTCTTCTCAGAAGGTCAAGGAATCAGCGCTTATTGCTAAAAGGGGATATGCAACCAGTATTTTCTCTGTATGAGATGTTTCCATCTGTTCATAGCTGATCTATTTATGTTCCGGTATATAGCTAACTTCATCTTATTTTTATTTACAAGTTTGTGCAAGAAGAGGCAAAAAGAAGCAATTAGTGACAAGGTCTCAAAGGGATTCTCTTCTTCACATTAAAAGATAATGACCAAGCTTGTTTAGCTGGTAACCAGGGCTGTCTGCAACCAAGGTAATTGGTCGCTAATGATATAGTCGATATCTACTAATTTTGGAGGCTGACAGAGATTTTCTCATGTTAGATTAAGAATGTTTTATGGATAAACATATGCAGTAACATTTACTTAATGATGTACAAAAATGTTAATACTGCTGATGTGCAAAATGAGTTGGGAACAATTACAATCAACCAAAATTTGCCAAAACCAGATCATGGATCTCAAGCCTCAATAAATCATAAAGGAATTTTCCAAGCAAGTCTACACTGGTCAAATATACAGTTGTAAATTTAAGTCAACTAATAGATATTCAGTGGTCTTTATAATATCCAACACATATCCAACCCCAGATATTGAGTAATGAGCACACTTACAATCAACCAAAATTTGCCAAAAACAGATCATAGATTAGCGTCCATCCCCCAGGCTTTCTTGACCCAGTTTCCCAGGTTTGTTATTTCATTCCACACCATCTACATTTATACCTTGGTGTTTAGCCCTTAGGGGCAATATATACACTGACTGGTGTCCCCTTGTGATAACATACATTGGATGTACAGTGTGGGTTACTGATATCATTGTTTATTGTAACGATTTCTATGGTGTCTGCCCAGTATAGCAATATAGTGTAGTTTATAGTAACCCTATGCTAGAATTTTACATCGCAGGCCCAATGATTATGTATATCATATATGCCCCGCTAGTGTGTATAGTGACTACTAACACTTTACATTGTGCACCAATTACCATGTCATACATATGGAGGTTATATATGTTTACTATGTAAATATTTATCTAGTGACATCAATTGGTTATACAATGATACATAGTCAGTAATATTTTGTATATTCTACCATGGGTCCCCCTGGAATATGCGTCCTACCTTGTTGGTTTGTGCCACAGGTCCCCAATTTACCTATCTAAATAAAGTTTTTCGTACATTCATAATTGGGCTTTGATCGCATTTTTTCTTTGGTTTCTGTTCCTGTTGCAGCGCTTTGCCCCGGTCCAATTTATATACAATTTTGTATTTATATAGCATTTAACATTCATTGCCATGTTAAAATTATGGATTGGCTGTTGATTTTTTGTGATGATATATCTAGATAGGGATAGCTTCTACATTGTGGCCCAATTGGGCATATTAGGATTACTGCTGTTTTACACACTACTGTTATCGGAGATTATGCTTTCTCTACTGTGTTTATTGTCACTATTTTGGGGTTTATGTATACCCTTTAAAAGTGCTATTAAAACTTATTTTTTTATATGTGGGATTGGATAAGTGTCAGATATACAGTTGTAATCAAAATTATTTCATTATTCCCCATGTAAAATGAGGTTTATAAGCAAAATTTACAAACCTTGTGCTATTTGCAATTAATCAATAAAAAACACAACAGTTCAAATAGCTCAGCACAACTAATATACCACATGGTTTCTCCAAATCAAACAAATATGGCACACTTAATGAGGTTTCAGGCCATTGGCATGATGAACTTCAAGAAAATGGCTGCAGAGGCAGCATGTGCACAGATTGGCCTCCACGTCCATTTTCTTGAAGTCCATTGCGTCAACTGCCGGCGATTCAAAGCAGCGTGCAGATCAATGGCGCCCGCCGTAACATCCCATAAGTTCGCAGTTTCGATGACCATCCACTGCTGCACACTGACTCTCGTGAGCTGCGACAACCCCTCCTCCGAGCCCGCTGGCAGATCAATGGTGCCCGGCGCCATGACACTCCATGAGCCCACAGTATTTTCAACCCTCCACTACTGCACACTGACCCTCTTGAGCTGTTCCACTGCAGTAACATCCCCTCTGAGGCCTCTATATCGCTGACCCTGCGCCACCACTGATTCCCCGGTAAGCCATGTGCGGTTTGAAAGACACACCCCCATTTTTTCCCCAGTTTTGGGAGAAAAAAAGTGCGTCTTACAAACCAGAAAATACAGTATTCAACTACTACTTGACAAGCATTTCCACACAAGTACAAGTCCAAAAAAGTTTGGATGATGTGTAAAATGTAAAGAAAACAAGAAACAATGATTTGAAAATCTCTTACAACCATATTTTATTCACAACAGACAGGACACAGATCAAAATGTGAAAGTTAGACATTGTTCTTTTCATTTTAAAACATAAACCCATTTAAAATTTGACAGCAGCAACATATCTGAAAAAATTAGGACTGGGCCGTGTCTACCATTATGTATCATCCCCTCTTCTTTTCACAACAGTCTGTAAACTTCGAAGTGAGGAGACCAATTCCTGGAATTTTGGAGATAAATATTGCCCCATTTTTGTCTGATGCAGGATTCTAGCTGCTCAATAGTGTTTGTTTCTTTGCCAGACTTTTTTGTTTCATAATGTGCCAAATATTTTCTATTGGTAAAAGGCCTGGACTGCAGGTGGTCAGTTCATCACCCCAAATTTTCTTCTGTGAAGCCATGCTGTTGTGATGAATGCAATATGTGGTGTAGCATGGTCTGCTGAAATATGCAAGGTGTTCCCTGACATAGATGTTGTATAGATGGGAGCATACATTGTTTTAAATCTTCTACCTAATGCTCAGCATTGATAGTACTTTTCCAGATGTGTAAGTTTCTATTGCCATAGGCACTACTGCAACCGCATAGCATAGATGCTAGATTTTAAACTGCATACTTATTATAAGCTAGATGGTCCCTTCGCTCTTGAGTCCGGAGGGCTTGGCATTTGTGGTTTCCATAAAGAATTTCACATTTTGATTCCTCTGACTGCAGAACAGTTACATAGTTACATAGGTTCAAAAAAGACCTAGGTTCATCTAGTTCAACCTTCCTTCACCAATAATATATTTTGTCATTAAATATTCAAAGTCTTTCAGTTTATATTAAGGAAAAAAAATTCAAATTTGTTTTCTAATTTTTAGACGCAGTTGTTCACAGATTGGTGAACCTCTGACAATCTTTGCTTCTGAAAGACTCTGCCTCTCTAACATGTTCTTTTTATATACAGTCAAGTGACTTCACATACAGCTGTTTATTAATGGTAGCACTTATTTTTTCAGTCATTAGCTAACCCATCTTTTTTGTGATGTATTGCAGTCATCTATTTCTAAATGAGTTAATTTTTTTCTAATACAATAGAAAAATCTCTTTCAAATTCTGATATGTGTTTTATGTTCTGTTGTGAATAAAATATGTCTATAAGAAATTTACAAATCTTTGCATTTTTGGTGACATTTACACAGCATCCAAATTTTTGGGGAATTGTAGTTTTACTTAGTACAGCATCATTTGGCTATTAATACCTGCTGCAAATGAGATGTGTAGCTTCTGGCAGCATTTCTGAGGAATATTAGGCCACCAGTTCTCTGGCAACTCCTAGGAGAAAACAACATGCTTTCTTTGAGGAAGTGCAGTTGGCTGTCTTATATCCCATAGAACATTTTTGGCCAGATTTGATGAAATAGGTTGCAGGAGCCAACTGTCAGGCTGCCACTAGGGGAGCTGGAGCCCTGCAGGACAGGAGCTAGACAGTGTCAAGTCAGTGAGAAGGTGGACATGCCGTGTGCGCTTTGTGCAGTAACTCTCTGCACAAGGCGGGAAGCAGATGTTGCGTGGTGTGCGGGGGATGCTCGGGCAGGCTGGGTCATACATTGAGCGGAGAGAACGAAGACCGAAGGAACGAGCAGCAGCGAGGTCGGAGTCAGGCCGAGGTCAATACCAGAGGAAAAACTGGGAATGGGAGGTAGGAAGGGGATAAACAACTGGAGACAGAAGGAGTAACGAAGGTGGAGACGAGGAACGGACACAGACAGAGGACGAGGGCTCAGGAGGAACAGGTCAGGATCAACATTTACAGGGACTAGCAATCACAGGCAGAGCAGCGCTAAGCTTATAGCCAGCGCTGAGTCACTGGGGATGACACTATTTAAAGCATCCTTGATTTGAAAGGGAGGCTCGGGATAAAGGCTCCGCCCCCTAGCCATGTGGTCGGGGAGTCGAAACCGTGACACCAACCATATTAGTGAACTGGAGGCCATAAAATGGTGCATTGATTTTTCCGCAGGTCATAACATCTAATGGCCGATTTAATAATTAACTGTCATGTAAGGATGGAATAATTCTGAGACTGCAGTAACAATTAAAAGTGTCATTTTCTGTTAAAATGGGGAAAAAAAACATTTTTAATGTTAGTTCTATTCAGCTATTTAAATTGTTCTAGTTTGATTTGCTATTTGCAAATAATAGGAAGTTTTTAAAATGTTGCCAGTAAACCTAATTTTACAATATAAGTTGAACTATTTAATTTCAACTGTATGTGTTTGCGTGGGTTTCCTCCAGGTTCTCCGGTTTCCTCCCACACTCCAAAAACATACTTATAGGGAATTTAGATTGTGAGCCTCAATGGGGACAGTGTCGCCAATGTATGTAAAGTGCTGTGGAATTAATAGCGCTATATAAATGAATAAATATTATTATTATTATTATTATTATTATTATTACATTGAGGGTAAAGGGGAAAATGGGACTGTATATTGGTGCTCCATATCCTCTCCTCGGGTATGTTGGGATATGAATGATAATTATTTTAAGAGGTTGTCAAAGACTTTTGTATTGATGGTATATCCTTAGGTCATCAATACCTGATCTAACTGGATGGAACACCCAGCACTCCCACCAAACAGTTGTTCGCAGTGCTGGCGGCAGCCTGATGTGCTGAGTTGTAGAGTTGCACAGCACAGTTCTGTAAAGGCCATAGTACTGCACATCCACTCCATATTGCTTCAAATAAGGGGGGGATTTGCAGTACCTGGCCTCGACCAGTATTCCATTCACAGAACTGAACAGCTCTGCAACTCAGGACATCCTCTAAATCTCAGAAAATTAGAAGACCCATTGTAAATAAATAAATAAACATTTTGCAGTCCAGCCCCTGTGCACCGAAACCTTCATTTATTGAAGAACCTTTACTTAGTATTACTGCACCATTACAGCCATGTCTTTATATAACATAATAGTGCTAAAAGGTTTTCTTTAATCAATCTCACTTGACCCCTTAAGGACCGAGCCACTTCAATGACTGAGCCTCATGTTTTAATTCTGACCAGTGTCACTTTATGAGTAAATAACTCTGGAACTCTTCAATATATCCCAGTGATTCTGAGATTATTTGTTTTTTTGTGACATGTAGTGGTAAATTTTGCTCAACGTTATTTAAGTTGAAAATATCCAAAATTTGGCCAAAAATTTTACAATTTTTAAACTTTGAATTTTTATGTCCTTAAACCAGACAATTCTACCACGCAAAAAGAGTTAATAAATAATATTTGCCACATGTCTACTTTACATCAGCACCATCTTTGAAAGATATATATATTTTTTTAGAAAGTTGCAAGGAGTAAGTTTATCAGTAATTTCTCATTTTTACAACATTTACAAAACCAAATTTTTTAGGTTTCACATTTCAAGTGACTTTGAGGGGCCTATGTGACAGAAAATACCCTAAAAATATACCACTTAAAAACTGCACCCCTCAAAGTGCTCAAAACCATATTTCACCATATTCGCAGGAATTAAAGCAATGTGGAAGGAAAAAAATAACATTTCCCCCCCATAATTGTTACTTTAGCTTCAAATATTGCATTTTCACAAGGGTAACAAGAGAAAATAGACCATACAATATGTCGTGCAATTTTTCTTGAGTATACTAATACTGCACGTTTGGTGGAAAACAACTGTTTGGGAGCATGGCAGGGCTTGGAAGGGAAGAAGCAACATTTGAGTTTTGGAACACAAAATTGGCTGGAATAGATAGCAGATGCCAAGTAATGTTTGCCCCTGATGTGCTGAATCACTGCAAACCCCCAACAAGTAACCCCATTTTGGAAATTAAACCCATTAAGGAATTTATCTAGAGCTCTTTGAAAACATTTAAAAAACATTTTGGGCTTCACATAATTTCATAATGTTGAGCCATGAAAATGTAAAAATAGATTTATCACACAAAAATGTTGCTTTATCATTGTTACAGGGGTAACAGGAAAAAATGTAACATACAATTTGTTGTGTAATTTTTCATGAGTACAATGGTACCTCATGATATGGCGCCCCTGAAGCTACCATCGCCACAGAGGTACTGCACCTCAGCCAGAGGTGTGGTGCCCCATCCTGGGTAAGAAAGAGGCCATCTACTGGTTCATGCACCAAAAACCTGCAGACGCCCAATTGTTAGGTCACAGATTAGATCAGGGCCAGGGCAGGTCCCATTAATGCTTAGCAACCAGTAGTCTGGTTATGTCACTTAAGCCCCATGCACTGTCTCTAGAACCATCCAGGGGGTGTAGCTTGGTGGGTGAGCTGTCTGAGGTGAAGTGGGTGGAGCTAAGTTTAAAGAGTTGACAGTTAACAGAGTCAGTCAGTCAGGAGCGGGGAGGAGACCGACTAGGGGTCCGGACCCTGGGGATCTTCCTCAACCCTGGTGACGTTGAAGAAAGAATCCTAGAGAATTAGGGGAGGGGTGTCAGACTCTCCTAAAATCATGTTCCACAAGCAACATCTAATGGTGGAGGGATTTAGTTGCAAACGGGGTCCCGGTCCTTAGGCTAGGAAGAGACTTCAGGGCTTTCTAGTAATAATGGAGGCCAGGGTGGCTGTATGCACCTTTGGGCCACAAGCAGCACACAAATCTGCTAGAAGGGGGTCGTCACAGAGAATCAGGGAGCCAAGCAGGCAGAATTCCCTTTGAGGGTCCGCGACCCCTGGCTCTGGGCACTGTGTGTGGAGGCGCAGGAGCGGCGGGAGAGACTCAGCACAGACAAGATGACCAGGAAAGGCAAACTAAGGAGAACCTGTACTGGCCTCAGACTTACTCGGGATTGGCGGATGCCCATCACTGGAGATCCCAACATACCGTGGTGGACTATTCTGGCTGTTAACTGAGAACCGGTACAGTGAGTAAAAGACTGTTGTTGCAAAGCCACGATGTCGTCTCCATTCCTCTTGTGTCACAATCTGCCCTCATAGACTTTTCATATTTCCAATGGCCGCCCCAGGGTCCCGCTCCACCTGTGCAGAGCTAGATATGTGGTCAGAAACTTCTTTTCAGGACAGTGGAAAGCTCAGAAGGGAGGAAGTGCCATATCGGAGTTTATATTTGACTGTTTTGGTTTGTGGTTGCCATGTCACATTGGCAGAGCCCCTGAGTTGTCAGGAGTGGACAGGAGAACACTCCCATAAATGACCTCATTTTACAAACTACACCTCTTAAAAAATCATCTGGAGGTGTATTGAGCATATATTGATATGTTTCAGGAAATATTATACCACTGGGCAGCGAAGAAAAAGGAATTACATTATTACCACTAAAATAATGTTTTAGGCCCAGATTTTACATTTTCACAAGGGAAAATATATAAAAATGATCCCAAAATTGTTACACAATTTCTCCTGAACTAGAAAATGCTTCATATCTGACTAATACTATATGGCCACACCATTTGGCCACACGGCGAGACTTGGGTGGGAAGGAACACTATTAGTCTTTTGGAGCACAACATTTCCGGGAATAGCTTGCAGACTCCATACACAGAGCCAGAAGAACAGAAACCTCCCTCAAGTGACCCCAAATTGGAATTACACTCCTCTGGGAATTCATCTACTGGTATAGAGATCATTTTGACTCCATGGGTGCTTTACAGGAACAAGCAGCAATGGATGTTGCATAGTAAAAATGGAAATCTGCCATTGTAGTTCCCAATACATTTTAGTGCCCATACATTGTGCCCAGTTTGAGCTTCTAGACACCTGAACCCTGTAAATTCAGTGGACTAACCTTACTACAAGAATGCCAAATATGTGGATGCTAACTGTGCTTTAGGCACAATATGGGGCTTAGAAGGTAGGGAGCATTTGTACTACCAGTAATGTGGATATCACCTATATTACTATTAACAAATGATGAATTGGAGTGGAGACTTGTTGTTTTGTGGGTCGACTTGAAGCTTTTATTGGTGGCATTTTGAGGTACAGAACATTCTGGTTAAGTTTACATTTATCCCGTGCTCTACGCTGAGCATATGCTATATATGTTATAATTTGTGAATACTGTAATTTTAGGAGCTAAAATCTGTCAATCAGTTGTTATCACTGTTTGAAACTATAGGTGTCAACCAATTTCTCCTGCAGTGTATTTATCAAGAAATCTATTCCGTAGATGAGAAAAGATTATGCAGTGATGGTCCTACATGAGATTTAGGCTGGAGTCACACTTGTCTCAGGACAGGAGTGTGCAGCTGCTTAGAAATACATGCAGCTGACCCGCTCCTGTCCTGAGAGTGGGTGGCTAGTCCGAGCAGTGGGATGCGCTGCTTGTGTGAGTCACACGCAAGAGGAAATCTACGTGTGGGTAGGGTCACACTACCATAATTTTTCCACTTGAGTAAAATGGTCTGATAATGTTAATCAAACTCTGATCAGAGTCTGAGCAGCATGGGATCCATTTTTTTCTGAGCAGAAGAGTAACAAAAAAAGTTTTTCCACCCTCTCCATTCTTTTAGTCTATGGAAATTGGACCCACCCAGATGTCATCCTAATGCTGTCAATTTTTTTTTCATTGACCCATAAGCTTTAACACTAGAAGCACCAAAAATTTCTAGCTCCCCCCTGAAGTCCCGAAAGAGGGTCAAATGACATACAATAAACTGAATAGAATTAACTAGAAACTAAATGGCTAAACTCAATGGAAAACAACAACCTCCTGTGGTGCGACAGTAATGGCCTTAATTACAGAACAAAAGACGGTGATTATAGGATGTTAGAGAAAATCCTTCAGGTCATTCGACCCGTCTCTGGGTTCCAAAGGTAGAAATGTTAAATGACCCCTCTCTGGAACTTCTAGTGTTAATTGCAAAGTGTCATCCTGTGGGGCCCCGAGGTTCGGTGTCGGTGCAGCGGTGCATTACCTTCAGGGACTCCACTCGGCTGGATCTCGTCACAGGTAGGAAATCTTCTATTTTGATTGTCGTGACGCCACTCTCAGAATTGCGGTCAGTGGGGACCGCCACTGCAGATTAGGGGTGCCTGGGGCTGATGGTAGGTGCAGTCAGTTGTAATAGCCTCCTGAGAGTGAGGCATGCCCCAGGGTCCCGTGTAGGTGTGTGGAACCACAAGGCGCAGAATAACTCAACACAAGCAGAATGTCTTTCAGGGGTTTTACTCACTGGTGATGGCAGGGTGAGTAACCCGGGCGTAGCTGGGATGAACCAGGCTGGAACCAGGTGTCCTTCAGGCTGACTTATGAGGGTGGCTACCAACTCGCCTTCCTTAGCCCGTTGTGTTTTGGGGTAACCCCTGCTTGAAGCCCTGCTGGGGTCGCCCAGGGAAGTTGCTGGTGCCGCTCTCCCCTTCTTCTTGGCCCGTTTGCTTGTAGCCTGGACCAGGTCACTCCGGCTGCTTGCCTCCTGTGAGCTATGGGCCCTCACTTTGCTACGTGGCTGCGGACTCTGTGGTGTTGTCTTGGGGGTGTAAAGTGCCCCCTCATGCAGGTTTGGCAAAGGAAAGGTGAATCTATCCCTGCACTGGGACCTGCTACCCGTTTGGGCCTGGTATCTCCCTGACAGTCTCCTTACTTTCCACTCCGTTGCTCTCTCTTTAGCTGTGTGTGGATTTCAGGCAGCACTACCAGGTGACCGTTCTCCCCCGTCGGTAGTCACTGCGCGGACGCTGTTAGACTGCAACAGCTCCAGGGTCTGCTCTCACGTCTGCTTTCCCTGAGCTGCACACTAAACTGGCTCACTGCTCCTCCTCTCCTGTTCTTGCCTACGTCACCTAGCAACCAGGCTCTCTACCACACCCCTTGAGTGGAGATGGAGGCTTCGCCCCCTCCACCCCTCGAGTGGAGATGGAGGCTTCGCCCCCTCCTGGGATCCCCAGGGGTCCTCTCAAAGGTACATGTGTGAGACCTGATCACTATGCGCCTGTGTAGTCACACCTCGGTCAGCCTTCTGGATTACCTGTGTTGTACTGTCCCCAGCATGGGTGCAGTACTCAGTGGTGCCTGACCAGGTCAGGGGCGCCACATTCCCCCTTAGTTATCACCAGCACATCCTCGGGCTGCAAGACAACATTTTAAAATGCATAAAACAGTAAAACATGGTAAAACGTTTTAAAACCACCAGGTACCATACATCACCACCCTCCACCCACAAGTCCGTTAACCCACCCTAAACCCTCTCTCGTTGGCCGCGCCTTCAGCCACTTCTGGCAGGATGTAGAGGCGGCTTTCATGGTCTGGTGGTTTCAGGGTATACCTGGCCTGGTGGAGCCGCGCCTTCAGCCTCTTCTGGCAGGATGTAGAGGCGGCCTCCACAGTTGGTGCTGACCAGGTACCCTCTTTGTGGTGGAGAGCCAGGCCCCATAAACAGGCATGCTCCCTGGTTGCAGGCGAGCCAGGCCCCTAAACAGGCTGGCTCTGGTGGTGGTACCTCTGGGGTAACTATTTACACTGCGAGAGTTTGTGGCTATAGCCAGTTCATAGCCTTAAGGTTCATGGGTTTCTCACATTAGTTCATGTGGGCACATTTCTTGAACATGTAAACGTTGCAAAACTTCAAACTTTAACTTCTGTACTTTACTTTACTTTACATGCTTTACACAGATTCCTCCTCACCAGGGCTTGGGCCTGTAGGGCTGCGGCACCTGTTGCTTTCTCCATCTCTGTCATCATCTGTAGTGGTCTCATCAATGGGTTCTTTGTCTTTTCTTTCCTCTTCTTCTGTGTCTGTTTCTTTTTCTGTTGTTGAGACAGCAGGTTTACTGTAGGGATTTCTGGGACATGGTGAAACATCCAGTGCATACCATCCGCGTTCTCCTTGGTGCATGGTGAATTCCACTGAGTCTCCCATCTGTAAGTTTCTTCCTGGATGTCCTCTAGGCAAATGGGCTCTAACGTCCCTTCTGTTTACAAAGATACCTTCTTTCATGCCAGGTGCAACTATGAAACCATATCCACTCTTCAAGCTGAAGTCTTCCACTACTCCACGACAAAGTGGGCCTCTGACCTGGGATTTGGCTCTCCTTAAAGACCGTTTCTCTTCCAAGTCTCTGGCTGTTACTTCGTCTTTTCTATCTGGAGACTGCTGTGCAGGTGGATCCCTTATCCTGCTGCGGCGCCGTGTCTTGCGGGCTGGATTCTGCTGGGCTGCTACTTCACTGCTTGCAGGCTCCCAGGTGAGGTATCTGGGCAAATCTTCCTCAGCGGAGGGTGTCGGGCTCTCTTCATCCCAGCGGGAATATGGCAACATCTCTGGCTCTGGGCATGGATCCCCTGCTGATGGCTCCGGGGTCAGCTCCTCAGCCTTCTGTCCTCCTCTCCCCCTTAGTTCTTCTGAGCACTCCTGTTGTGGCAGCGCTGGGGATGGGTGTTCATCAGCCGGCCAGGGCAGTGGACTTTTTGGCGTGGATATTGCCGGAGTCTTCCTGGGGGTATGCGGAGGGAGCAGATACCGGTCCACCATCTCCTTTGGGAAGTGGGCCTCTAGATCAGCCTTCAGCTTCCAGTATTCGGGGTCCTCCCCCAGCAGGGACTTCCTAGCAGGGACTTCCTTGGGCTGGGGAGCGGTGTCTGCTCTGGCCTTGCAGGCCGGGGTAAATAGTTGTACGGTCTTGTCTTGGCGGGCCGAGCCTGGCGTGGCAGCGGCCTGGTCTTGGCGGGCCGAGCCTGGCGTGGCAGCGGCCTGGTCTTGGCGGGCCGAGCAGGGCATCGCTGCGGCGGCCTGGATTGGCGTCGCAGCTGCGATGGGATCTGTGCGGGCCGGGCTGGGCATCGTTGCGGCGGCCTGGGCTCGGCGGGCCGCACCTGGCGTGGCGGCGGCCTGATTCAGCGTTGCAGCGCTGGGCGCCTCTTCAGGGACCGCGGGCATGGCAGCAAGGGTCGGGGCACTCGCGCTGACAGGGGCAACACAGGACTCACCCATCGGTAACATCATCGGGGTCTGTGTCGTCACCGCTCGGTCTGGCACTCGTCGTGCGGTTCCCCTCTCGTAGGCCTGAACCGCCGCAGCCATCTCCTGCAGCTCCGCACGTCCCTCTCGGATCTGCTGCACGATCCTCGCTTCCAGTCGGTTACTGAACTGGGCAAGCTCCCAGGACCACCAGTCAGCGGAACCCGGCTCTGGGCTCCTATCTTCAGACGCCATCTTCACCACGTCGTCGCCGCCCTGCAGATCTTTTCTCAGCAGCAGACCTCCGACTCTTCCTTGCAGTCTCAGTGCCAGTTCCTTCACTGCCTTGAACTCTTCACCCAACAGCAGGCTTATCAGTTTCTGCCCTGCCTTTTCCAGCAGCAGGCTTCTGGCTCCCTTTCCTTCCCGACGTCTCTGAACGCCTCCGCTCTCATCACTTGCGAGACCAGGACTCTTCGGGGGATCTCTGGGTAGCCACACCTCTTCGTGGGCAGTAACTTCTCCCAGCGCGGGCTGCTGTTGTTTTTCAGCGCGCTTTTCATGGTGGCAATATGGCGGCGCTTCCAATTTTCCAAGCGGACCGCCCAGGCACATGGTCACCTGTCTGAACAGGTCTAGTCCTTATCCTGTTCGTGACGCCAGAAGTGTGGGGCCCCGAGGTTCGGTGTCGGTGCAGCGGTGCATTACCTTCAGGGACTCCACTCGGCTGGATCTCGTCACAGGTAGGAAATCTTCTATTTTGATTGTTGTGACGCCACTCTCAGAATTGCGGTCAGTGGGGACCGCCACTGCAGATTAGGGGTGCCTGGGGCTGATGGTAGGTGCAGTCAGTTGTAATAGCCTCCTGAGAGTGAGGCATGCCCCAGGGTCCCGTGTAGGTGTGTGGAACCACAAGGCGCAGAATAACTCAACACAAGCAGAATGTCTTTCAGGGGTTTTACTCACTGGTGATGGCAGGGTGAGTAACCCGGGCGTAGCTGGGATGAACCAGGCTGGAACCAGGTGTCCTTCAGGCTGACTTATGAGGGTGGCTACCAACTCGCCTTCCTTAGCCCGTTGTGTTTTGGGGTAACCCCTGCTTGAAGCCCTGCTGGGGTCGCCCAGGGAAGTTGCTGGTGCCTCTCTCCCCTTCTTCTTGGCCCGTTTGCTTGTAGCCTGGACCAGGTCACTCCGGCTGCTTGCCTCCTGTGAGCTATGGGCCCTCACTTTGCTACGTGGCTGCGGACTCTGTGGTGTTGTCTTGGGGGTGTAAAGTGCCCCCTCATGCAGGTTTGGCAAAGGAAAGGTGAATCTATCCCTGCACTGGGACCTGCTACCCGTTTGGGCCTGGTATCTCCCTGACAGTCTCCTTACTTTCCACTCCGTTGCTCTCTCTTTAGCTGTGTGTGGATTTCAGGCAGCACTACCAGGTGACCGTTCTCCCCCGTCGGTAGTCACTGCGCGGACGCTGTTAGACTGCAACAGCTCCAGGGTCTGCTCTCACGTCTGCTTTCCCTGAGCTGCACACTAAACTGGTTCACTGCTCCTCCTCTCCTGTTCTTGCCTACGTCACCTAGCAACCAGGCTCTCTACCACACCCCTTGAGTGGAGATGGAGGCTTCGCCCCCTCCACCCCTCGAGTGGAGATGGAGGCTTCGCCCCCTCCTGGGATCCCCAGGGGTCCTCTCAAAGGTACATGTGTGAGACCTGATCACTATGCGCCTGTGTAGTCACACCTCGGTCAGCCTTCTGGATTACCTGTGTTGTACTGTCCCCAGCATGGGTGCAGTACTCAGTGGTGCCTGACCAGGTCAGGGGCGCCACAATCCAATTCTCAAAAGTCAATTCGTACATGCTGTCATTTTTGTTTTCTCGGACTACTTGGTCAGAGTTAAAAATCGGACATGTGTGCTGCCTCATTGAATAACATTGGTCCAACTGCAATCGATTTTTTTGACAGATAGCACTTGGGTTTAAAATATGGTCATCTGCACAGATCTAAAGTTATCGATAAAGTTGGAGCATAGTGGGGCAGATTTATCAAATTTGCATTTTATGTGTAAATTAGAGAAGATCAGTAGAATAAATGGAACAAAATTTATTAAAAGTGTTCTAATGCTTAATAAATAGGGATGATCGAATACCTCAAATATTCAGCTTCGCGAATATTTGCTGAATAGGTCGCTGCTATTCGACTATTCGTGAATATTCGATGTGCAATGTAAATCTATGGGAAACCCGAATAACAACTATTCGGAACTAATCGGGCTTCCCATAGACTTACATTGCGAATCGCATTTTCGCATAGCGGTGACCTATTCGTCGGATATTCGAGAAGCCGAATATTTGAGGTATTCGATCATCCTTATTAATAAATTTTGTGCCATTTTGAACAGTCCTAAAATTCAGAGAATGATTTTCACATCTTCTATGAAAAGTTGCAGATTTGAGCCCAAACTTTTAAACCTGTTTTGGCTTAAAGCATATTAAATCTATCCAAAAGTTGTACCACACTCCTCCTGGTACTCTACTTTCACTTTTTTAACTTTTGTTAAGCATCTTTTAATTATTTAAAATTTTGTGAAATCAGCATGTTTTTGTAAGGTTTTGTGCATATTTTCACTTTTTGTGTCTCAGTTTAATCCAAAAACTGCCTAATAAATGTGGGTCACTGAATAGCAAAGTTTGAGCACGTTGTGTGCTCTGTAAAATCACAATGATTTCCCTTTTTCCCAGAAACTCCTTTAAGAAAGCACATAGCATACGATTGAGTCCTAAGCTGTTGCCAATAATAGTCTTTGCACTTGCGCAGCATGATATCTCTGTTACTAAGGAAAAAACATCAGTTTTATTTAGCATGAAAAGAAAGCTCTTCTCACTACATCAAGTTCTAAACAAGTGAACTTAAATTTCCTGTGCTTTGTTTCCTGTACTACCCAATCAGGAAAGCCAACTTCAACCAAAAATGCTGGAATTGCATTATGTCCAATAGTTTAGAACTTAATTTTAAAGAATGAACAAGTGGATATGACCTACCGTATATTGGCCTTTAAAATGTGGGAATGTTTTCATTTCTTCCATGTTGGCTATTGGCAAAATCACCATATCAGGCTTCTTTTGTTAGAGAATAACTTGAATATATTAATGACATCATATTATGTATTAAACAAATATTCCTTTTTTAAAGCAGGATTGAAAAAACCCCCAGCAATTTATTTTTACTTTGTTTATTGTGCCAAATGTATATTTGTTTAAGTGTTACTAGTTTGCCGTAACGTTTTACTTTTCCATCACAGCAGTGCGAGAAGTTTTTTCTTCCAAGATAAGAGTACATGAGACTTTTCATCACTTTGCATTCTGTTTTTTTTTTGTGTGACAAAATGGAAAAAAACAGCAATATTGCAATATTATTTATGGCATTCACCTTTTGGATTAACAAACATGACAGTTTTATATTTCACGTTGATATGGAGCATCTTGGGAGTTGCGGAGAAAAACCTTTGCGATTGCAGTTATCTGTAACCTCAGTTGCTGCAGCATTGTGTCAGCTGAAACATGCAATCCATGTAAGGCCATGTGCACACTAGAAATTGACTTTTTCCTAAGGAAAATTCGGACCCTCTGAAAGAATCCCGCACCTGCAATAAAAAAATGCACCAAAACCCTCAACGAAATCCGCATGCAGTTTTGCCGCGGTTTGGTGCGGTTTTGGTGCAGATTTGCTGCGTTTTTTCTGCAGGTTGGTCTCTGCGGATTTTTACCATTATCTATGGCAAAAAACGCCGGTATCTGCAGAAAAGAAGTGACATGCACATTAATTCTACAGCGGAAATTCTGCGGGTAAATCCGCAGGTATAAATAAACCGCAGTGTGCGCACAGCATTTTTTTTATACCCATAGGTTTTGCTGGGGAATGACTGCAGAAATGTTAGACACATTTTCAGCAGTAAATCCGTGGCAAATCCGTGGTAAAATCTGCGGTAAATCCGCAGCGTGCGCACATAGCCTTAAGCAGGTTTGTATTACAAAGCAATACTGACAATGAACTATAGAGAACCTGTCAGCAGGATTTAACACTATAAAGTAAAGCCATGGCCATAATGGCACTATGATGCTGATTAAACTGATACCTTCGGTGATGGAATCAGATCAGTGATAGTTGAATTATCATCCACTAAAGTTTGCATCGAATGACGTTCTCCTTGCATCGGTGTGCATCGTGGTGGCATTTGGGGTTAGGGTCTTCTTCTGCTTCTCCCCTTTTCTTCAATAAAATGGCGCCAGAGGTGGCATATGAACAGATTGAGATTTCAGCTTAATGAAGAAGTCATTGTCCTGAAATCTCGATTTACACATGCACTGCCTCCGCCACCATTTTATTGCAGACCTGCAGATCGGCCATAGAATCACACTGCTTATGTTCTGCCCATTGCAATGATGGTGGCGGTGTGAAATTTAAAAAAGAAGCAGGTCACTGAAAATCAGTGACCTGTAAAAAAACCAGAAGATGCTGGCAGAGGGGTGGAGAAGCAGAAGAAAACCTTGCCCCCAAGTGTTGCCCCGATGCACACCAATGCACAGACGTCATTGGATGAAAACTTTAGAGGATGATTATTCAATGGTAGACTGTGAGCCCTCACAGGCAGGGTTCTCTCTCCTCCTGTTCCAGTCTGAGCCTTGTGTTGTTCATGAGCTTTGTACTTCTTTTATAATGTATATGTGGCGCCCCTGAGGCTTCCGTCGCCACAGGTCATTGCACCCCATCCAGCGGTGTGATGCCCCATTCTGAGAGAGGAAGAGAGTGAACTCCGGTCCCCTGGTAAATCCACACTACACCCATTGCTAGGAACACACTGGGACCAGGGAAAGTGGCAGACAACCCTCCCATGCTGCATGCTGGGAGGGGTCGTAAGACCCATCCCTGCTCCTATAGGGTAGAACAGGGCAATTGGGGAGGTGGGAGGAGCCATCTGAGAGCAGACACAGAGAGGAAGGTCAAGTTTAGTCAGTCTACCTCAGGGAGTGAGAGAGTGAGGAGCCAGCATGTAGTTGGAGAAGAAGAACGAGAGAAAGGAGGGAGGAGGAGGCCTGCTGGAGGCAGGCAAGGAGGAGAAAAGGAAAGAAAGGAAGCTCCAAGACAGACAGGAGCAGAGAAACAGAAGGAGACGCTTCCTGGTGAAGATCCTGAGACCTAGAGGTCCAGGTGACACCACGTAGAAGGCAGAAGGAGTCGCAGGGCCACGGGTAGTCTGTAGAGCTGTCGGGGCAGTTTAGAGCTACGGTGGCCTGTTCCACAAGAACATCGGTGGAGGGATCAAGCTGCGGCAGGGGACGGTCCCTGGAGACTGGAGGAGTGCAAAGATCATCTCCAAACAGTAAAAACCGAGGCCCAGGGAATGTTGTAGACTCCCCGGGCCAGAACCCATAGCAGAACTTCCAGAAAAGGGGTAATCAGCCGACAGGTGACCCCCCAGCCTGGAGGCTGTTGTGGAGGCCAAGCCAGGTTTATCCTATCAAAGGCAAGGCTAAGGAAGACAGCAGAAGAAAGAGACACTAAGAGAAGGGTACCGGCTTTCACTCTCAGAATCACCCAGAAACGGCGGAGGTCCCTGACAGTGGTCCCAGCAGTCCAAGGGTCCCTGCAGCGCTGTGACAAGAATTGTGAGTAAAGAACTTGAACTGCACCCTTGAAGTGGTCTCTGTTATTTCAGCGGCATAGACATTCACAAGCACCAACTGTGCCCCGGGCATTGCTCCACCTGTGGGGAGCAGTACCACCATTGATCATCCCGGAGGCCTCACACAGCAGCGGCGGCTTAATAGCCGCATACCACAGGTGGCGTCACGAACACAACCATTATTCAGCAAGCCACATAGTCTACTGACACCCACCAGGGCCACGGAGCCGGGCCCAGCCACCACTGACTACCACCGGACTAGTCCGGCCTGGCACCGGGTGTCCCACAGCCCTGGGGTGGGCGAGTCATATACTCCTTTTACCCATGTAAAGCACCATGGAATAAATGGTGCTAAAATAGTAAATAATAATAACTACCACAAATCGGATTCCCTTAATACAGGTATCAGTTTAATAAGCATCACACTTTATATTGCTAAATTCTTCTAACAGGTTCTTTTTAGATTTTTCTGCCAGAATATGCAGGTTAATTTCTGTGACTGGGTTAACTAAGCTAGGTAAAGTTTGTCCATATTCACACATGGCTAATCTGGTAATTATCTATTTTTGTAGTCTAAACCCCCTTCATAGATTGTAAGTTTGTGAGCAGGGCCCTCTCTCTCATGGTATCTGTTGAATTGTGTTATTCTGTAATGTCTGATATTGTCTGTACGAGGGGCTGCTGATAAGTCTTTGGCTTTACCCAGAAAGAAACGAGATAGGATGATGAAAGTTTACATTTATTCCATATACTATCCACTGATGTCAACACACTTCTTACATTAGTATTCCAAGTTCTGTAAGTCTAGCAGAAAGAAGTATTTTGGTTGTACCTCAAACCAGGCATCCATAGCAGCCATGGCATCAGAAATGGTGTGAAATTTGGTACACATGAGGTGTTTCTTCAGGTTTGGAAACAGATGATAGTCGGAGAGAGCTAAACCTGGCAAATAAGGTGGGTGGACAACCAGCTGGAAGCCCAGCTCTGTCACTTTTGCCGTAGTTGCTTGTGCAGTGTGAGCGGAGCCGTTGTCTTGCAGGAACAAGATTCCTTTGGACAGCTTGCCATACCTTTTGGACTTCAGAGCTGCCTTCAATTGGTTCAAAAGTTCAATATAATACCTTGCATTGATGGTGGAACCCTTTTGAAGGTAGTCCACTAGCAGCATGCCCTCCTTATCCCAGAACACAGATGCCATCACCGTAGTGGCTGATTTTTGCACGCTGAACTTCTTTGGATGAGGAGAACCACTGTACCTCCACTCTTTTGACTGCTCCTTGTTTTCAGGGTCATACAAATAAATCCAGGTCTAATCCATATGGACCAGTCGATCCAGGAAGTTCTTATCAGTCCAGAAACGCTGACAAATGGATTGGGACGTTTTCACTCACATGCTTCTCTAATCTGTTGTCAAACATTTGGGGACCCACTTTGCAGATAGCTTCTTCAAATGTTCATGTATTATGACACCAACACGTACATGGGAAATCTCCATGAGATCTGCTATTGCATTAGCTGAAATTCGTCGATTCTCTAGTATGAGGTTGTGCACAGCATCGATGATCTCTGGAATAATAACCACTCTTGGTCATCCAGGACATTCCTCATCATTGGTGCTGAAGTGGCTCTTTTGAAATTTGGCAACCCAGTTGTTAACTGTGGAATATGAAGGGCATTGATCCCCCAATGTCTGCAGCATATCACAATGAATATCCTTTGTGGACTTTCCTTGCAGAAACAAGAATTTTATCACTCCTCTGCTCTCAGTTGCTGTGAATATCGCATTAGACTCCACCATTTTGTTTTCCCGCGTGCGTAGAACAGTGTTACCATAAGCATCAAACACAATATTTTGAATACATATATTAGAAACCTAAGTCTTTCATGTGATGTAACAATCATTACCATAGAAACAAAAAGATCACAAAGCCAAAGACTTATCAGCAGCCCCTATTTGTCCCTTTTGAATTTTATTTATTTTTTCATTGATGCAGCTGTTTGGATACTTGTTTTTTGTGAGACAAAATGACATTTTCAGAGATGCCACTTTTATTTATATATGACTTTTTGATCACGTTTTATTTCACTTTTTTTGTCAACTGTATGCTGAAAAGACATAGCTTTTGCTATATCTTTTAAATTTATTTATTTTTATGATGTTCACTGAAGAGTTGAACTAGTGTGATAGTTTTATAGATTGGGTTGTTCCGTAAGCGACAATACCAAAAATGTATACTTTTTTTTTGCATATTTTGTTTTAACATAAATTTATGCATTTATTGGTATAATATTTTTTTCAGTTTTTTTTGTTCTTTATTTTCTTTTTTCTTTTTTTATTTTAATATAATTTTACATTTTTTTTACCTCTTTAATTGTCTCTATATGGGACATTACCTTTTATTGCACTGATCACTGATATAATGTATTGCAATGCACCGGTATGTCTGTCAGTGATCCTGGCATGATATCAGAGGCTTTCTGTAGCTGGCTGACCTGGAGGTCATTATGATGATCTCGGGTCACTATGGCAATGATCAGGCCCTCACGATGACATCACAGGGGTACCAATCAGACTGGAGATTGAACACACACCCTCTCCTAGCTCCCTAATTGCTGCAATAGATTAATTTAGAAGGTTAACCAGCTAGTGGCTGCATGGGGACTGTCTCTGGCTAGGAGAGATGGGGCTTGGCTGTCATGTAAGCTGAGTTCCCATCAGCGATCGTGAGGGTAGAGTTATCACCATGATGTACCCATACGTTATAGGTCAGGAACCCCTTCCCAACCATGATAGTATGGGTATGTCATAGTTGCTGAAGGGGTTAAACAAGGCATAAACAACCTATAGTGCCCCATAAAAGGCACGAATGGTTGCAAGTGTACAATATGTGGGGAGAACTTACTTTGCTTTTGCCAACTTCCAGAGGACAGAGTGTGCCAAACATTTCATCATTGGGTCCTATATAAACCCAATAACATGTTTTGGCTGGCCAATTACAGGCGTTCCAGTCCTCAGCATGGCTATGATGGTTTTGGAAGTGCCTACAGCCATTAAGCTTGTTAATTGGCTGCTTTGCAGGCTTTCAACCAATTTTCTTCAGCGTACGAACAGCATCCGAACTCCAAACTCGACCACTGACTTCCATGAGTTCCAGTAAAGGACACTAGGTGTATGGTACAGACTCCGAACTTTACAGTTCGGGTTCACTCATCCTAATTCACAATGTCAATAACAATGTACAGTAGAATAAATTACAGAACTGTGAAAGTACCAATGTATTGATATTTATATGTTCCATATTAAAAACTGCAGAAACTGGAAATTATATTTTCTTCATAAGCCTGAGTCAGGATTTTTTAGAAACACACATAAGCTTTTACATAAAATCGTTTTTATTTTCATCTCAATTGTTACAGTAAAAGCATTTCTAGAAAGTCATTACTTAAATTACAAAACTTGTATTATCTATGATTGCAAATTTGGCCTTGCGGTTTATTTGCTGAATAGGTTTCAGAGAAATGTACTTTGATTGAAAAGGATAAGCGAAAATGTGAAATTTCAGACCTTTTTATTTCTGGCTTTGACATCTACATTTATCTATTTCTCTACAAATGTTTCATCCTATTCTTTTTACGAATTATGTTAAATGCTCCATTTCCACACAATGCAAATGTAGTACATTATTTTGACATGCTATGAAAACCCTCAGCAGCCTCTGCATGCCCCTTCACAACCACTTGGTGGCCAAACATGATCACAAATAGCATAAACATCTCCAGACAGAATATCAAAAAAAATTATTTTTTTTCAAAGCTGGAAATCTTGTACTAGTCACGTCAATATTTGGAATATAGAGGAAAGGTAAGGACACATTCGTACATTGAACTACCTTAATTATCTAATCATATTACTGACACACAACCATCTATGTGCTGACTATGTGTTATGTACATTTGAGTTTTTAAGCTCAAGGAGACTACCTCGAAAAGATTTGGTAAAAGCCACTACATCTAGAAGATCCTAGTGGAGTAATCACTCTTTTACCCCTATATAATGATCTTGGCTAACAGTGTTCTCTGGCATGCATTCACGGAAAAGCTGCTGGCCAGAGGAGCATGCCTCAACAAGGATAATGAATTTAGTAATAGTGGGAAAAAACAAGGGCAGAGGTAAAGCTAGGTTGGATACCAAGAGGTCAGCCAAGATAAAAGTCAGAAAAGCTAAGGTTAGATCGGAGGGATTATGGAGGATTACAAAAAGCAGGATTTTAACTAGAAAATAGCACCAGAGTACAGGGAGTAAACCAAATCCAATAACTGTCTTCACCTAGCAGAATTTTGGGAGTCTAAACAAGGTATAGTAGTGACAACCCATTGAGCTGCTAGACACCACACAACCATTCTATGTGGTAGGGTGGCTGCTCAGGTCTCAGCCACACCAGGGAGTCTAACTGAATAGCCTAAGCTATCCAGAAATATTGGTCATGACTCCTCCATCATCTATATATCTTTCTCTTTTTGTCCATCCTAGTATACGTCTAGAAAAAAATTGTTAGGATTATTTGTTGATTATTAGTGATGAGCGAATGCGAACTATAAAGTTCAGGGTCTGTACCGAACACATAGTGCTCGTGCATACGTTCCCTAACATGAGCTTTCCTGGGAAGCTCGTGTTACAGTTCAGGTCCAGGGGCTGTAAAAAAAAAAGCACATTATTAAAAAACATTATGATTATACTTACTGGTCCTGCGACACATCCTGCAGACTCTTTCTCCCGGCCACTTCTTCTTCTGCGTCCGATCATTGCTGTGCCTTGGGTAACCACCACTGACTAAAGGACCTTCCATGATGTCATAGCCATGTGACCAGTCTGGTGTGGATGATGTACAGACATTGGCTTACAGACTGCTCACATGGTTATGATGTCATGAAAGGTCCTGTTTACTTCCGGGGGTATTCATTGCTCTGTTCATCACTCGCCAGTCTTCGGCTGTTTTCGGCCATGTTTACGGTGATGTCAGGGTTCACCTGAGTCCATGGCTCATGGACTCGATTGAACTTTGATTGTCACTGTGTGAGTCTCACATCGCATCACCCGACACGGTGCACACTCTCCTGACAGGAGCGGGTTGGCTGCATGTATTTCCTCTGTCCGGAGAGTGTCAGGCCGTGTGGGGTGATGCAATGTGAGACTCGCACGAGTCATATGCAAGTGGAATCATACCATCAGGGTCAGCCTGCTTCTCTGTCTGTAGAGACACTTGTCTTTACAGAGTGAGAGCTGACATTGCTCTCCCTGCTTCTCACTCTGTAGAGACACTTGTCTGTGCAGAGTGACGAAGCAGAGCTGACCTTGCTCTCTGCTTCTCGCTCTGTAGAGACACCTGCTCTACCTGTTGACTATGTCGGACTAAGGAATTTTTTATAAATGGAGTCTCTAAATTATTTTTTTTATTTCTAATAAAAAAATTTTTTTCTACGTGTTGTGTTTTTTTTACTGCTTACTAGAAATTTATGGTGGCCATGTTTAATTTGGCATGACACCATAATTTTTGAGCTTTGTACCAGCTGAGAATACAAAGCTGGTATTAACTCCTTTATTACCCAGCGTGCCACCACCATCGGGGCCGCTGGACGAACCAGGTAAAGCGCCTGGAAAAGGTGCTAAGAAACAATGCGCCATTTCCAGGGGTGGCTGTGGGCTGCATTTAATAGCGTGGGGGCCCCAGAACACTTTGGCCTCACCACGCTGAGAATCCCAACTTCCAGCTGCCTGGCTTTACCTGACTGGTGATCAAAATATGGCGGGAGCCCACGCTTTTTTTTAAATTATTTTATTTTTTAAAAAAATTAAAAATTAATGGGCTTCCCTGTATTTTGATTGGCAGCCAAGGTAAAGCAAGGCAGATGGGGGTGGCAGTCCGTAGGCATCAAAAATACTGCAGAGCGCTACATCATTTTTTAAAATTATTTATTTTTACACTACTATATGTGTGAGGGACCCAACAGCCAATCAGAGAGCTGTCACGCAGAATGGGCGTCTGTGATTGGCTGTTGGAGTAGCCTGAAATATGCCCATACATTCTAGATGCTAGAATTTATGGTCTGTATTCAAGTTACTCCAGCATCCAATCACAGACGCCCACTCTGTGACAGCGTCTGTGATTGTCTGTTATTTTAACAGTAAAATAAAACAACAACACAGAGAAAAAAATATTTTATTAGAAATAAAACAGAAGAAATTTAGGACTCCATCTTTATTACTCAAAAAAATCCTCTGAAGTAGTCCAAAGACAGGCAAGCATCTTCAGCTCTGCTACATCTGACTTACAGGTCATAGCCATGTGACCAGTCTGGTGTGAATGTTGTTACCTCATGGGTTATAGGACCTTCCGTGACGTCATAGCCATGTGGCCAGTCTGTAACCCAATGTCTGTACAATATTCACACCAGACTAGTCACATGGCTATGACATCATAGAAGGTCCTGTAAGTCAGTTTTGGTTAACTGGGGGCACAGCAATGATCGGACCCAGAAGCAGAAGCGGCTGGGAGACAGAGTCTGCAGGATGCGTTGCGTGACCTGTAAGTATAATGGCAATGTTTATTATTAACTATATTCTTTATTTTACAGCCCCTCTACCCCATCCCATAACTGTAAAGTCCAAGTTCGGTGTTCGAATGCAAGTTCGCGTTATCTCAGAACTCGAACTTTACAAAACGTTCGGGCGAGGCTTCCAAACACAAACATCGGGGGGTTCGCCCATCACTATTGATTATTTGTGATTGGACTATGACTATGATGGACACCTTGGCTACATATACCAATATATACCTTGTCCCTCAATCACTTCTATATTGATGATTGTATTGTCCCTGTATATTATATCTACCTTTTATTTTTTCCCAGGAGAATAAAACATTCAGACTGAAATAGTTTGCATGTTCTGGCACATCTGAGCATCTTTTGCATTCTTAATCTAAAATTGGCTACAGACCAATCACCATGTTACACTTTATAAAAACAAATGTTTGTCTCCTTCCCCTTTTTATTTGACTTTAATTCATGCCACCTGCACATGATGTAATACAAGTTGAATAGGATCAGAAAATCACAGCAGCGTAGTTAAATTGTTTTACATGCTTAGAATTTCAGATGAGCCATGGGCCTTTTACTAAAGAAAAACAGAGACTGTGGAATGTACATACGGTCTAGACAGGGTTTAGAAAGTATGTACACAAATAGGCCCTGTCTATGATAGTAGGGGGTATGGATAAATATATTATACAACCCCGATTAAACAATGACTGAAGCAGTAAAACATTTCCCCATTCATTAGTGAATGTGTATTCATATTATAGCCTTAAGCTGGCTTTCATTAATCTATATCACGTCAAAGTACAACGTTAAAAAGATTCTGGAATAAAGCCATACTTGTTCTTATAGAAGAATGGCAGCTACTCTTTATATTCTCAAATTATTACTGGCATATGCAGCTACACTGGTTTCAATAAACACTTGGTTTAAATTACAAACCTGCTGTCAATAAATAAACAAAGAGATTATAAAAATGAAAAATAATTTCCATTTTCAGGCTTGGATAGAGTGGTGTGTTATATTGTTAACATATTTACTTACAGGTAGATCAAAGAATCCTAAAGTCTAAAAATCGGTAAGGGTTGTTTATTCAGGTGGTTCATCGCTCATGCGGCAGCACACATCGCTATGTGGGGAATACATGAAATAGCAGAAACTGCTGTGTGAATACTGACTTGAAAAATCCAATAGCTATATGCAAGAGTGAATATGTGAAAAATGGAATCTGCATTACTGCCATGAACATATGAATCAAGAGAAATTTAGCTACTGAATTGATCAATGCAATAGAGCCCCAACACTACGCCAAAGTATTTCTCTACGTTGGGGTCCCTAGCTTGTGTGTGTCCTCTCATGCAGTTAAAAAACTTACCGTGTATGGGAAGCTGAGACCCAGGCTATTTATGTGTATGATATGGATTGGCAATAGGTGTGGTTGGGGAGGGTTCACAAACGAAAAAATACTAATTGGATTGGACCCATTGGACTTCCTTCTGTGAGGTCACATCAAACAGCAGGACCTACGACGACGTATCACAGATGCTTATGCAAACGTGTCACCTACCATATTGCACAACATGCAGCAAGATACAGTATGCTGTCCAGAGTCCAGATGTGCATTTTTTTTAGGTTTTAGCACCCAGTTCAGACTTAGAATGGTGTTCCAAATGTTATTCCTTATTTGTGAGTAGTTTTTCGTTTGTGAACCCTCCCCAACCACACCTATTGCCAATCCATATCATACGCATAAATAGCCTGGGTCTCAGCTTCCCATACACGGTAAGTTTGTAACTGCATGAGAGGACACACACAAGCTAGGGACCCCAACGTAGAGAAATACGTTGGCGTAGTGTTGGGGCTCTATTGCATTGATCAATTCAGTAGCTAAATTTCTCTTGATTCATATGTTCATGGCAGTAATGCAGATTCCATTTTTCACATTTTCACTCTTGCATATAGCTATTGGATTTTTCAAGTCAGTATTCACACAGCAGTTTCTGCTATTTCATGTATTCCCCTTACATAGTCACTGGTGTGCATACCCTATCTCCCCATAGTGATGTTTTTTTAGGTTTTTGCACCCAGTTTGGACTTAGAATGGTGTTCCAAACGTTATTCCTATTTGTTAGTATTTTTTCGTTTATGAACCCTCCCCAACCACACCTATTGCCAATCCATATCATACGCATAAATAGCCTGGGTCTCAGCTTCCCATACACGGTAAGTTTTTTAACTGCATGAGAGGACACACACAAGCTAGGGACCCCAACGTAGAGAAATACTTTGGCGTAGTGTTGGGGCTCTATTGCATTGATCAATTCAGTAGCTAAATTTCTCTTGATTCATATGTTCATGGCAGTAATGCAGATTCCATTTTTCACATATTCAGTCTTGCATATAGCTATTGGATTTTTCAAGTCAGTATTCACACAGCAGTTTCTGCTATTTCATGAATTCCCCTTACATAGTCACTGGTGTGCATACCTTAAAGCCCCCTTTAGTCATGCAACAATACAGTCCCTGATAGAAGTTCTGTCACTTATCCATGTTATGTAAATAAAAGCTTATAACCTGACTTTAAATTTGTCCATTGGTTTTATAAATTACTCTTTTGAAAGCTGAAACCCTCCCAAATTTGGTTTAGGCTCTGAAAATAAAGTTGCTACAAAGCTGAAGTATTGATCATTTAATGAACACAGAAAGGTCAGATTTTGGCAAAACAAAAGTTTTGTTGCCCACAGAAAGTAATGTGAAATTCAAACAAATAATTAACTTTTAATACAAAGATATGTTGCATAACATTGGTGAATGAAGTTGTGGTGCTATTAGAGCCATATTTAATATTTTGTGTGACTTCCATGAGCTTGAAGGACTTCATCCATGCGGTTCAACAATGATTATTGAGGAAGTCATCAGGAATAGCAAAGAATGCAGTCTTACATGCCTCCCAGAATTAATCTAGATTCTTTGGTTTTGTCTTCCAAGCTTCCTCTTTCATCCTACCCTAAACATGCTCAATGATGTTCATGTCTGGTGACTGGGCTGGCCAGTCCTTGAGCACCTTGATCTTCTTTGCTAGGAGGAACTTTATTGTAGAGATGGATGTATAAGATGGAGCACCATCCTGCTGCAGAATTTTACCCCTTTTATGATTGGGAATGTAAGAGGTAGCTAATACTTCTTTATATGTTAGGCTATTGATATTGCCTTCCACCTTGGAAATGTTTTGCACACCCCCATACTGAATGTAACCCCAGACCATGATCTTTCCACCACCAAACTTATTATATACTGTACTGTACAATGGTATACTGTATACAATATACAGTACATATTTGCAGAAAGTTACCTCCAAAGTGGGTCAGAGCATGGTGAAAGGATGGCATCGGAAGTGTACACAGTGAGCTCTTGCTCACTTGCTCTTATTGCAAGTAACAAATTTGTAAAAAGGTTTGCTTGTCTTGCAAAACGCTCTCAAACCAAGTTACTCTTAATCCAAGGTTCCACTGTAGTAATGTAGTCATAGATCTATCTCAGCCTGTCTTACAGCATGGAGTGTATTTGTTCCAGCTAGAGGATCCGACTATATCGGTATCATGTTATTGTCCATACAGTTCAAAGTACTGATTGCCCAGAGAGCTGGTGCACCCTTTCAAAAATCTGGGGCATTGTGCCACTGCTAAATTCTACTTTTTCTTTCCTTTGAAATTTTGCACCCCTATGAATTTTGTACCTGAGGCAACTGCCCAAGTGCTTCACTATCCCCTTTACAGTGTAAAATGTCTACTGTATACTATATACTATACTGTACTAAACTATATACTATACTACTGTATACTATATGTGGAATTCTTAATGGGGTAGTCCAAAAGTAAAAAGAAATTTTGTTTAAATCCCTATATATTTGATGCTATAATCTAAGCTACTTTCTAATATATTTGTATTACAAATTCCCTACTGTTCCCTATCTACACTATCTACTGTAACTACTATTCTAGTTTTTGTTCTAGCTCCTATCTGAGGATGATTTGTTAGAGAATTTCAGTGCATGCCGGGATACCAAATGAACTGTAAAAGGAGCAGTCTGTGTTGGTGACCATAGCTTCTGTCTGCTCCCTGAAATGATGCATGATCAGGATGCTCATTTCAACAGCTGTTCTGTCCCTCTGTTTCCCTCCTTGCCCTGTCCCAACTGACCCTGATCTCACTCCCTCTTGCTCTGTTATCTGCTCAGATCTGCCTCCTGATGGCACTTTGTTTGAGTATCCCATCATGCACTGGGATTCTCAAATGAATCGTCATCATACAGTAAATAGGAAGAAATTAGAATAGTAGATAGTGCAGTTAGTGCAGTTAGTGAATGGTAGGGAATTTTGAGTGAAAGTATATTGGAAAGTAGTTTAAGTTATAGCATCAAATAGATAAGGCATCCGGCATTTCACCGGATTGACGGATCCGGCACACTCCAGAACAGTGTTAATACACTGTACAATGGCATTGCGGCAACCTCCTCTCACATGACAGCATGTGACCAGAGGTTGCAGCGATGCCATTGTACTGTATTACACTATACTGGAGTAAGCCGGATCCGTCAATCCGGCAAAATGCCGGATGTGTGAAATGGCCCTAAGATTTCCTTTTGCCTTCAGGCAACCCTTATAAATTATTCCATTTTTTTTCTTTGACAATTGCCATTGAGGGAGTGTCGGGGTATGACGTTGCTGACATTCATTTTATACATGTGACCACCTTTAGGGATAGGGTTTATTCACATAGCAGTCTGACACTTATGCCGACATCACACGGTACGATATATCGGGCGATATGTCGTCAGGGTCATGTCGTTAGTGATGCACATCCGGCATCGTCAGACATATCGTAGCATGTGACAGCTACGAATGACTGTGAATGAGCAAAAATACTCACCTTATCGTTGCTCGTTGACACGTCGATCATTTTCAAAAAGTCGATCCTCCTTTTGTGCTCCGGTTGTTCGTCGTTCCCGTGGCAGCACACATCGCTCCGTGTGACACCATGGGAACGACGAACACAGCTTACCTGTGTCCCGCCGGCAATGCGGAAGGAAGGAGGTGGGCGGGATGTTTACGTCCCGCTCATCTCCGCCCCTCCGCTTCTATTGGCCGGTGGCTGTGTGACGTCGCTGTGACGCCGAATGTCCCTCCCCCTTCAGGAAGAGAATGTTTGCCGCCCACAGTGAGGTCATCCGGCAGGTAAGTACGTGTGACGGGGGTAAACGACTTTGTGCGCCACGGGCAACAAATTGCCCGTGACGCACAAACGACGTGGGCGGGTGCAATTGCTTATGCGATCGCACGATTTATCGTCCCTTGTGATGCCAGCATTAGGCCATAGTCACACTTGCGAATCTCACATCGTATCACACATTGCACACTCTTCTAACAGGACCGTCTCAGCTGCATAGAAATACATGCAACTTATCCACTCCTGTCAGGAGAGTGTGTGGCCGTGCCCAATGATGCGATGCGAGACTCACACGAGTCACTCGCAAGTGTGACTCTAGCCTAATCGAGTCCAAATTGTACCTCTTGGTGCTCCCAGTGTGGTATAAATACCATGTAATTTTATTATTCATTGATATGAAAAAGTCATACTCTTTATGGTGATAATCACAGGGTCACCCACAACCTCATGTGATCATAACGGATAGGTAAACTTGGAATATTATTACAATTTGTAACACTAAATCTCCAGCTTTGTCTTAATTGAATAAGATGTTTTCAATTTTTTTTCAATGCATTTGCTCTTTAACAATTATTTGACATGTTTAATTGTATGATATAATTTCTACTAATTAGTTTATTATAAAATGATGTCCTATTTTTAAATTGGCTTAATATATTCAGATTTTCCTAAACTGGAATATTGCCTTGCAAATGCGTGATTTGGTGTATTTTGCATGTAAATGCCCCTGTTTATGTCTATGATACAAATGTAGATTTGTTCCTATGCAGCTCTCTATGATGACTTATAATGCAGAAGGACATAAAATGGCAGCGGTTTCTATCGGTTTATGGTTGATTGGTTGTTTTCCCCTTCTGATAGCTTGAGGCACGGAAGAATAGAAAGGCTTATCAAACACTTCAATCTAGTTTGCTGAGTATAGCAGCTTAAGAGAAAATGGCTGCCTTATTTTCTAGGCCTTTCGGGATATGACCGTGCAGGAGAAAATGAGAAAACGACTTTATTTTTGCATTTAACATTTAAAGCTCTTGCTCTTGGTAATGAAGAATCTGAATAGATTTAATGTTAGTAAAATGATGTATCTAAAAAAGCTGCACAGATGAATCATTAGCAAAATATTCTACCATTATTATTCTTCCCCGTACACTAGTGCAGTAAATATGGATAAAGTTTTATTCCTATCTTATAATATTATGGTATATGACACCATAACACTATGACTAATGATGAGTGAGCGTGCTTGCCACTGCTTGATACTCGATCAAGCATTGGGGTGCTCGGGAATACTTGGTGCTTAGCCGAGTATCGTGGGTGCTCAGATGTATCGTTCATGAACGATCCAACACAAAGACCAGTGAATGATGGGACCCGGCACTCCCGTAAGGGCTGCTTGCAGTCTCTGAATGACTCTCACTGGTGGTAAAAACAATGTATTCAGATGCTTTGTGTAAAAAAAAATAAAAAATAAAACAGAAAACAAAAAAAAACAGCCCAACCTTCCCCGGAAATACTCTGTTTATGGCTGGCTGTATGTGGATGGAGAGCCAAACTGCCCAATCAGTGACTTCCACTATGCTCGTTTATTGACTTAAGTCCATCAGAGTATCCGACCTGCGTGACTCGAGTAAATACCACTTGAGCACTTTTGTGATTGCTCATCATTAATTATGATGAGTGAGTGTGCTCGCCACTGCTCGATACTTGAACAAGCATCAGGGTGCTCGGGTATGCTCAGTGGTCAGCTAAGTATCATGGGTGCTCGGGTATGCTCAGTGACCAACCAAGTATCATGGGTGCTCGGGTATGCTCAATGCTCAGCCAAGTATCATGAGTGCTTAGGTATGCTCGAGCTCAGCTAAGTATCATGGGTGCTCAGATGTGTCACTTGTGAAACATCAAATACAATGCATCGACTCACCAGTGGATGATGGGAGTCGGCACTCCAGTGAGAGTCACTTTTAGTCTCTGAATGGCTCTCACTGGGGGTAAAAACAACATTTTCGGATGTAGTGTTTAAAAAAAAAAAATGAATCGCTCTGTTTATGACTGGCTGTATGTGATCAGACAGCCGAACTGCCCAACCATTGACTTCTATTATACTCTTTACTTGAGATAAGGCTGCTTTACATGCTAGCGTGTGTACCCGCCCCCATCGGTTGTGTGTCACGTGCACATCGCTGCGCGTGGCGCACAAAATCGCGCAGACCCGTCACACTACTTACCTGCCTAGCGATGTCGTTGTGACTAGCGAACCGCCTCCTTTCTAAGGGGTGGTTCCTTCGGCGTCACAGCGACGTCACTAAGCGGCCGCCCAATAGAAGCGGAGGGGCGGAGATGAGCGGGACGTAACATCCCGCCCACCTCCTTCATTCCTCATTGCCGGCGGCCGCAGGTAAGGTGAGGTTCCTCGTTCCTGCGGTGTCACACATAGCGATGTGTGCTGCCGCAGGAACAACGAACAACATCGTACCTGCAGCAGCAACGATAATTGGGAATAGGGAGGCATGTCACCGATTAGCGATTTTGAACGTTTTTACAATGATTCAAAATTGCTCATAGGTGTCACACGCAACGACAACACTAATGCGGACGGATGTGCGTCACAAATTCCGTGACCCCAACGAGATCACTTTAGCGATGTCGTAGCGTGAAAAGCGGCCTTTAAGCGAATCAGAGAGTGCAACCTGCACGACTCCAGTAAAAAGCACTCGAGCATTGTAGTGTACACTCATCATTCCTCACTATGAGTACCAAGCATGGAAAATCTACCGGAAAATTGCTCATGTCCCC
The DNA here is from genome assembly GCF_048569485.1 of Anomaloglossus baeobatrachus. Classification (NCBI taxonomy): domain Eukaryota; kingdom Metazoa; phylum Chordata; class Amphibia; order Anura; family Aromobatidae; genus Anomaloglossus; species Anomaloglossus baeobatrachus. The sequence goes on along the minus strand of NC_134354.1, from coordinate 173,405,837 downwards.
CATTGACTTCCATTATACTTGGGTACTCGAGTCACGCCCATCTGAGAATCCATCTGCTCTTAACGAGTATCGAGCACCCATGCATGGTAGTGCGCGCTCATTACTAATTACTGTATGATCAATTAAGGGGCCAAATTATTGGACCCTTGCTGATCCAGAGAATGAAGAAAAGGAAGTTTTTCCTTCTGAACACCCAATATTGCCGGCTAACTGCTATGCAAAAAACTGCAATTTAGCTAGAGAGAAGTTCATTTCCAAATTATAACAGCTCAAAACATTTCTGAAATTGACATCTTAATTACATGAGAAATAAAGGCACTTGTCCCTCTGGCTTTTTCTCCACCTGTTCTACAAGAGACAATAAAAGAGCTTTTCTCAATTGCAGGAAAAAACTTTGAAGGAGCAATGATTAAATGGTGATGGGAATCCACGTTTTAGGACATCAATGAACAGGAAGTTATTTATTTTATTCACATACAGTTAGGTCCAGAAATATTTGTACAGTGACACAATTTTCGCGAGTTGGGCTCTGCATGCCACCACATTGGATTTGAAATGAAACCTCTACAACAGAATTCAAGTGCAGATTGTAACGTTTAATTTGAAGGTTTGAACAAAAATATCTGATAGAAATTGTAGGAATTGTACACATTTCTTTACAAACACTCCATATTTTAGGAGGTCAAAGGTAATTGGACAAATAAACCAAACCCAAACAAGCTTCTATGAGGATGTAAGCTCTCACATGGACCGAGGAGAATCATTGGATGTCATTTATCTCGACTTTGGTAAAGCGTTTGACACTGTCCCACATAAAAGACTGCTAAGTAAAATGAGAAAGCTTGGGCTCGGGGAAAATGTGTGTAGATGGGTAGGTAGCTGGCTTAGTGGTAGAAAACAAAGAGTGGTTATTAATGGTGCATACTCAGATTGGGCCAGGGTTACTAGTGGGGTGCCACAGGGGTCTGTATTGGGCCCCCTACTATTTAATATATTTATTAATGATCTGGTGGATGGTTTACAGAGTAAAATATCAGTATTTGCAGATGATACAAAACTATGTAAGGTAGTTAACACAAAGGAGGACAGTTTGCAACTACAGTTGGACTTGAGTAAATTGGAGAATTGGGCTGAAAAATGGCAAATGAGGTTTAACACAGATAAGTGTAAGGTTATGCACATGGGAAGGAGAAACAGATGCTACGATTACTTACTAAATGGGAAACTGCTGGGGAAATCAGACATGGAAAAAGACTTAGGCATCTTAGTGAATAAGAATCTAAATTGGAGTGCCCAGTGTCAGGCAGCAGCCACCAAAGCAAATAGGGTGATGGGATGCATTAGAAGAGGTCTGGGGGCACGAGATGAAAACATCATTCTCCCTCTGTACAAATCACTAGTCAGACCACACTTGGAGTATTGTGTGCAATTTTGGGCGCCGGTGCTGAAGAAAGACATTACTGAACTTGAAAGGGTTCAGAGGCGGGCTACTAAAATAATAAATGGAATGGGTGCATTACAATACACGGAAAGGTTATCAAAATTAGGTCTATTTACTCTAGAAAAGAGAAGACTTAGGGGAGACCTAATAAATATGTACAAATATATCAGAGGGCCATATAGAGATCTCTCCCATGATCTGTTTGTACCAAGGACTATGACAAGAACAAGGGGGCATTCTTTTCGATTGGAGGAAAGAAAATTCCTACATCAGCATAGAAGAGGGTTCTTCACGGTAAGAGCAGTGAGGCTCTGGAACTCTCTTCCTGAGGAAGTGGTGATGGCCAACTCACTGAATGAATTTAAGAGAGGAATGGATGCATTTCTTGTTAGCAAAAGTATAGAAGGTTATAAATAGCATAATCTTACAGGTAGATAGAAGAGGGACCAAGATTATTAGAGGAATGGGTGGGCTGCAATACCAAGACAGGTTATTAAACTTGGGGTTAGTTAGTTAGGAAAAACAAAGGCTTAGGGGGATCTAATCACAATGTATAAATATATGAGGGGACAGTACAGAGACCTTTCCAAAGATCTCTTTACACCTAGGCCTGCGACTGGAACACGGGGGCATCCGCTACGTCTTGAGGAAAGAATGTTTAATCATAATCACAGATGAGGACTCTTTACTGTACGAGCAGTGAGACTATGGAGCTCTCTGCCGTATGATGTTGTATTGAGGGATTCACAAGTAAAATTTAAGCAGAGCCTGATCGCATTAATTGAAAAATATAATATTACCAGTTATGTATATTGGATTTTATGACAGGGTGTTGATCCAGGGAACTAGTCTGATTGCCGTATGTGGAGTCAGGAAGGAATTTTTTTCCCCATTGGAGCTTATTTGACACATTGGGGTTTTTTTGCCTTCCTCTGGATCAACATGTTAGGCTACGGGTTGAACTAGATGGACTTAGAGTCTCCCTTCAACCTTAAAAACTATGAAACTATGAAAATATTTTTATTTTCAATATTTTGTTGCGAATCCTTTGGAGGCAATCACTGCCTTAAGTCTGGAACCCATGGACATCACCAAACGCTGGGTTTCCTCCTTCTTAATGCTTTGCCAGGCCTTTACAGCCGCAGCCTTCAGGTCTTTCTTGTTTGTGGGTCTTTCCGTTTTAAGTCTGGATTTGAGCAAGGGAAATGCATGCTCAATTGGGTTAAGATCTGGTGATTGACTTGGCCATTGCAGAATATTCCACTTTTTTGCACTCATGAACTCCTGGGTAGCTTTGGCTGTATGCTTGGGGTCATTGTCCATCTGTACTATGAAGCGCTGTCCGATCAACTTTGCGGCATTTGGCTGAATCTGGGCTGAAAGTATATCCCGGTACACTTCAGAATTAATCCAGCTACTCTTGTCTGATGTTATGTCATCAATAAACACAAGTGACCCAGTGCCATTGAAAGCCATGCATGCCCATGCCATCACGTTGCCTCCACCATGTTTTACAGAGGATGTGGTGTGCCTTGGATCATGTGCCGTTCCCTTTCTTCTCCAAACTTTTTTCTTCCCATCATTCTGGTACAGGTTGATCTTTGTCTCATCAGTCCATAGAATACTTTTCCAGAACTGAGCTGGCTTCATGAGGTGTTTTTCAGCAAATTTAACTCTGGCCTGTCTATTTTTGGAATTGATGAATGGTTTCCATCTAGATGTGAACCCTTTGTATTTACTTTCATGGAGTCTTCTCTTTACTGTTGACTTAGAGACAGATACACCTACTTCACTGAGAGTGTTCTGGACTTCAGTTGATGTTGTGAACGGGTTCTTCTTCACCAAAGAAAGTATGCGGCGATCATCCACCACTGTTGTCATCCGTGGACGCCCAGGCCTTTTTGAGTTCCCAAGCTCACCAGTCAATTCTTTTTTCTCAGAATGTACCCGACTGTTGATTTTGCTACTCCAAGCATGTCTGCTATCTCTCTGATGGATTTGTTATTTTTTTTCAGCCTCAGGATGTTCTGCTTCACTTCAATTGAGAGTTCCTTAGACCGCATGTTGTCTGGTCACAGCAACAGCTTCCAAATGCAAAACCACACACCTGTAATCAACCCCAGACCTTTTAACTACTTCATTGATTACAGGTTAATGAGGGAGACGCCTTCAGAGTTAATTGCAGCCCTTAGAGTCCCTTGTCCAATTACTTTTGGTCCCTTGAAAAAGAGGAGGCTATGCATTACAGAGCTATGATTCCTAAACCCTTTCTCCGATTTGGATGTGAAAACTCTCATATTGCAGCTGGGAGTGTGCACTTTCAGCCCATATTATATATATAATTGTATTTCTGAACATGTTTTTGTAAACAGCTAAAATAACAAAACTTGTGTCACTGTCCAAATATTTCTGGCCCTGACTGTATAGCACCATGTTCTACCGCACTTCTGCTTATATCATAAGAACTTTCCCCATCAGGGATCTCAATTTAATAGTTTGTCTTTGGAATGTGAGAAGAAACCAGAATATCCAAAGAAAACTCACACAAATTGGGAGAACATACAAACTCCCTTCCCCTTAGGTTCAAATCCCACCCAGAGCCCCAGAGCTGCAAAGTATCAGTGAGCTACCATACCAGCTTAGTTATCGCATATCCCAGATTTATTCCATTGATGGGAGCACAGAGCAATTGTTTTTAAGATTCAAATATATTACTATTGCCTGCCCTAATTTAAAGTTAAAATAGATACATACACAAAAAAATGAAAAAAATATTTCCCAGTGACTCTATCCTTAATGTTATCCTTGCATAATGTGTCATATTATAGTATTATAGATAAAATTGAGAGATGTATAAATAATATCTATAGAAATCTTCATTGTGTCTCAGTCATGTTCCGCTCCTTCTTACTGTTGTGTATGGCTCCAACCCAACTGGCTGCAGCATTGCTCCCTGGTGTGCGATGACTGCAGTAAGCAAAAAAATTGCAATATCCAGCTTTTTTGTTTAAGAAATGGGAGGAGGAGGGCTTCAGTCAGCAGGTGAAGATGACACTGATCAGTAAAGACATAATTGGTATTCTTTTACCTATTTTCCTCATAATTTCACCAAAATATAATCGAAAGCATGGTCATTTATTTTACTGACGGATCTCAATGAGCTATGAATCAGCAAAACACAAATCAGGGAAAAAATATACCTTACCTCCCACCAGTGGAGTAACTAGAGTTTGATGGGCCCCGGTGCAAAGTTTGGATCTGGGCCTCCCCACGTACACTGACACTCAGGGTACGGGATAATGATTTCGACACTTGGGGTATGGCATAATGATATTGACACTCGGGGTACAGGATAATGACGCTGACACTTGGCTCTTTTCCACAGCACCCAGGTTTCCCATGATTTGAAATTCCTCTTTCTATCAGCACCCAGCTATCCTGTATTTTGATATCCATCTTGTCTTCAGCACACAGCTTCCCGATGCCCTGCTATACATCTTTCCCTTAGCACCCAGATTTCCCATGATAGAGCATGGGAAAGCTGGGTGCTGAGGGAAAGAGCAACTTTCCCTCAGCAGAAAATGTTCCATCCTTATATCTTTGTCCCCCTCCTATAAAGCTTTCCAAACACTATAATGGCCCCCACATAGCCTTCCATATAGTATAATTGGTCCCACATAACCCTTCATATATTAGAATGCACCCCCATAGTCCTCCATGTATTTTAACCCCTTCACGACCATGGACGGATCTTTCCGTCATGGATCGTGTCCCGGTAATCCCCGCCCCCTGCCGCGGGCAGGCGGCGTGGATCGGCACACATATCAGCTGTTTTCAACAGCTGACATGTGTGCCTACATGTTCCGAGTGGAATCGCATTCCACCCGGAACATTAACCCCTTAGATCTCGCTGCCAAAGTCTGGCAGCGAGATCTATATGCGCGCGGCCATCTTGTTTTCTTACCGCCGCCCCCTCCGGACGTCACGTGAGTGATCACGTGACGTTCGGGGGGTTGCCATCGTAGCACAGGGTCATGTGATGACGCCTGGTGCTACGAAGTTTCACTTTCATTCTTCCTCGGCACGGAGCAGAGGAAGAAAGAAAGTGACTGAATCTGCTGATTACAGCGGTCTAGCTGTGATCAGCAGATAGCGATCAGCAATCGGATTGCTGATCGCTATAGCCCCCTAGGGGGACTAGTAAAATAAAATAAAAAAAGTAAAAAAAAAGTTTTAAAAAATTAAAAAAAAAACAAAAAACCTAAAAGTTCAAATCACCCCCCTTTCCCCCCATTGAAAATTAAAGGGTTAAAAAATAAATAAATATACACATATTTGGTATCGCCGCGTTCAGAAATGCCCGATCTATCAAAATATAAAATCAATTAATCTGATTGGTAAACGGCGTAGTGGCAAAAAAATTCCAAACGCCAAAATTACGTTTTTTGGTCGCCGCAAGTTTTACGCAAAATGCAATAACAGGCGATCAAAACGTAGCATCTGCGCAAAAATGCTACCATTAGAAACATCAGCTCGAGACGCAAAAAATAAGCCGTCACTGAGCCATAGATCCCAAAAAATAAGAACGCTACGTGTTTTGGAAAATGGCGCAAAACGTGCGCCACTTTTATTGGACAAACTTGTGAATTTTTTTTAACCCCTTAGATACAAGTAAACCTATACATGTTTGGTGTCTACAAACTCGCACCGACCTCAGGTATCATACCCACACATCAGTTTTACCATATAGTGAACACCGTGAATAAAACATCCCAAAAACTATTGTGCCATCACACTTTTTTTGCAATTTTTCCACACTTGGAATTTTTTTGCTGCTTTCCAGTACACCATATGGTAAAACTTATGGTTTCATTTAAAAGTACAACTTGTCCCGCAAAAAACAAGCCCTCATATGGCAAGATTGACGGAAAAATAAAAAAGTTACGGCTCTCGGAAGAAGGGGAGCAAAAAACAAAAACGCAAAAACGGAAAGTGCCCCGGGGCTGAAGGGGTTAATGCATTTCCCATAGTCCTCCTTATATAAGGTAGCCCTCATAGTCTCTAATTATTATAATGGACCTCCCATAGTCTTTTATGTATTATAATTCACCTCATAGTTCTCAACATATTACTGCACCCCATAGTCCTCCATATATTATACTGCACCCTATAGTCCTCCATATGTTACAATTCACCCCCATAGTCCATGTATAAGGTAACCCAATTAGTCCTACATATAATATAATGCAGCCCCATAGTCCATATTGCATTATGCAGCCCCATAGTTCATATTGCATCATGCAGCCTCATAGTAAAAATTGCATCATGCATCCCAATGGTCTATATTGCATTATGCAGCTCCATAGTCCAAATTCTATTATGCAGCCCCATAGTCCATATTGTATTATACAGCCCCATAGTCCATATTATATTATGCAGCCCCATAGTCCATATTGTACAATGTAGCCCCATAGTCCATATTGTATAATGCAACCCCATAGTAGATATTGTATAAAGCAGCCCCATAGTCGATATTGTATTATGCAGCCCCATAGTCCATACTGTATTATGCAGCCACATAGTCCATATTGTATAATGCAGCCCCATAGTCCATGTTGTATAATGAAGTCCCATGGTCCATATTGTATAATGCATCCCCATAGTCCATATTGTATTATGCAGCTCCATAGTCTGTATTATATTATGCAGCTCCATAGTCCATATTATATTATGCAGCCCCACAGCCCATACTGTATTCTGCAGCCCCATAGTCTATATTGTATTATGCAGCCCCATAGTCCATATTGTATAATGTAGCCCCATAGTCCATATTGTTTAATGCAACCGCATAGTCGATATTGTATAATGCAGCCACATAGTCGATATTGTATTATGCAGCCCCATAGTCCATACTGTATTATGCAGCCCCATAGTCCATATTGTATAAAGCAGCCCCATAGTCCATGTTGTATAATGAAGTCCCATGGGCCATATTGTATAATGCAGCCCCATAGTCCATATTGTATAATGCAGCCCCATAGTTCATATTGTATAATGCAGCCCCATAGTCCATATTGTATTATGCAACTCCATAGTCTGTATTATATTATGCAGCCCCATAGTCCATATTATATAATGCAGGCCCATATTCCATATTGTATTATGCAGCCCCCATAGGCCTCTGGCCACTGTGTACTCACTGAATAAAAAAAAATAAACAAGTACTCACCTCTCGCTTGTTTCCCTGCTGCTCCGGTCAGTGTCCTGTGCTCAGCAGTCTCAGAACAGCAGTCGTTTAGTAGTGACGTCACCGCGCTTTGCTGTACTGAGACGTCGAGTGCAGGCACACGGGGAGAAAGAAGAAGGATGGAGCGGAGCGCTCTGCTTCATTCTTCATCATTGCTGTGTCCAATGAGGGGTGAGGGGGGCCCGCTGCTGATGCTGGCACCGTGGCCACCTGACTTACGGACCCCATAACGGCGGCGTGATGTGCTCTTACAGTGGAGCTCCTCTCTCACAGAGTGGAGCCGGCTGCTTCTCTGCATTGCAGGCGCCGGGAGCCTAACCCTGCCGAGCCTGGTTGCGGTGTCATTACGGCCCTGTCTCCCACTAGTTGCCTGAACTATACTTCATACAAAATATTGTTATATTTTACATCAGCCATGTGATAATGTCCTTTTAATTAGGAGTGCATACAAAGAGGGAGAACAGAACTGCAGCTAAAGGGTTAATTTACATGGGACAGACATAGCTACTTGTAAATTATTAGATTTCTATAGAAGAAATCAGCTATCTGTTAAGCGTTAATTTGAGTCTCTGAATAAAAAGCAGATGTCAGAGCCAGAACACAATGAGGAGAAAGGATTCACCTCCATTGCTGTTTCCAACCTTCTTCTCTTGATGCTCCATAATAGACTCAAATCCATTCAATATCTTTTCTTATATAACTACATCAAGCCTGACATTAACAGCAGCACAGATCTCCTTGTGTTTTCATGCTATGCATTCCCAGACTCCAAAAAGTAATCTTTAACAACGTCCTTAATAATTGCTACAAATAATTAGATATAGCCTCTACTGTATTGTTCAGTCTGGAAATGTTATACAGAGGTGAATAGTATAAAAACTAGATATAATTTATATATCCTGTATGACTTAAAGAGAAAGTATTTTCAGAAGTGTGTGGACACCATCAGTGAGAGTCCTGGTGATTACAGTAAGGTCTTATAAATATCAGGGGGCTGTCAGTAAGACACCCAGTCTTCACCCTGTAAAAGCCTTCTAGTCCCTTTCACAGCCTCTTGTTCCCGTTAGTCTCTATTTGACGCCCCTATGGAGACTAATGGGACATTTACAGTAAATGTAGCCATGGGAACAGGATACTCTTATGAAGTACATTTCTGTAAAATATTTCCAAACTGTGGATGCAGTAGGGGTTATTTCTAATTCCTATTATCCACTACTAGTTTTATAGGATGTTATTAAAAATTAATCTTTAAAATCTCATATTTTTGCTATGTATTTACATTCCTAGTTTCCTCACACATAGAATGTTACTTTGTCACCATAATTAGATGCAGGAAGTCTCATACAACAGTGAAACAGCAGAGAGCCTGTCTTCAGACAACTTCAGAAATTTCCTAGCTTTCATAATTATTTTTTATAATTGTGAAAAGTTTAATATTTTGCTCCTCTTTTACTTCATGAAGTTTTCTTAATGATAGGTTATTTCTAAACATTCATTTTTAGATTTACTTTTGCTTTTAAGGGAATTTGTCACCAGGTTTTTCCCACCTAAGCTGAGAGCAGCATAATGTAGGGATGGAGATCCTTGTTCCAGCAGTGTGTCCCTTACTGGGCTGCTTAGTGTAGTTTTGATTCAATCGCTGTTTAATCAGCAGTAGATTATCATTAGAAGATTACTTGGTGTGCTGCTAGGTAGTCTAGCATATGCATGACCTCTGCTAGATCTACAGGAAAGAAAACATTGTTTCTATTAAAATAACAGCAAACAGCTCAGTAAGTGACACATCGCTGGAATCAGGGTATCTGTCTCTACATTATGCTGTTCTCAGATGGGGGTGTAAAAACCTGGTGACAGAATCCCTTTGAGGCCAGGGCCACACGGGGACTACTGCGATCCTCGTATGACACTCGGCTCACGCTGGCAGCACAGCGGGAGCAGAGTGTCATGTGAGTGTCATTACGACTGAGGGGGCAGGCTGGCACTGAGGAGGGATGGGCCAGAGCTGAGGAGGAGAGGGTTGGCGCTGAGGAGGGGAGGGTTGGCGCTGCAGAGGAGAGGGAGGGATTTATCTCCCTCTCTCTTCCGTTGCCGGCTATTGCCATTCTCACACTGCACTCGCGGTACACCGGTGTAATATGCGAGTGCAGTGCGATTTTTCTCTCGCCCCATAGACTTCAATGGGTGTAAGAGAAACAAGGATCGCATTGCACCCGCAGCATGCTGCGACTGTTTTCTCGGTCCGATTCGGGCTGAGAAAATAATCGCTCATGGGTGCTGGCACATAGGCTAATATTGGTCCAATGTTTTAGCGCATTCCACTCACTCCGATTTTCATGCCATGTGTCTTAGGCCTAAGACACCTGCCTTGTGGCTTCTCTTTATGACAGAAGGAATGGCACAATACTAGATTTGCTGCAAGAGGATATGTAGTCAATGTAAGGGCGGTGGGGTTCTGACAGCTGGCACCTCCACTGCTCAGTGACTAGTTGTAAACAGTGTGTGGAGCAGAAAACTGCAGCTTTATACACTATTTGGTTCTATTGTAATAACAGAAACCTCTACGAAGTTTATGTAGCTGCGGTTTTCTGCTTCACTTTATTGAAAAGAATAGAAGCTGAAGTGCCGTACCCAACAGAAACCTCTAAGCAGTGTACGTAGCGCTGGTTTCCTGCTTCACTCTATTGAAAAGAATAGGATTTGCTGTACCAGCAGTGACTAAACAGCATATTCAGATGTGGTGTTCCTCTGTATAAGCCGTTAAGGCCTAAGCCACACTGCATGAAAATCTGTGCAAGTGGAGTGCAATAAAAAAATCGCATTCCACTCGGTCCAATATTAGCCTGTGTGTCAGTGCACATGAGCGATTATTTTCTCAGCCCTTATCGGGCCGAGAAAACAATCGCAGCATGCTGTGATTGTAATGTGAGACTCTTTCTCTCGCACCCATTCAAGTGTATGGGGCTAGAGAAAAATCACACTGCACTCGCGGACACAGGTGTACCGCAAGTGCAGGGCGAGAATGACCATAGCCGGCTGCAGAGGAAAGAGGCAGATAAATCCCTCCCGCCCCTCTGCAGCGCTGGCCCGCCCCTGCTCAGTGACGGCCCGCCCCCCGCAGCTGAAGGTCCGCTCACACAGTCGGACCTCAGTCGCAGGGACACTTGCATGACACTCGGCTCTGCTGTACTGCCAGCGTGATCTGAGTGTCAAAAAGGTTTTCTAGTACTTCATTATAAGTAATCAATACAATATTAACATCTAGCTATCCCATTTATGAACTGATACCAGCTCCTGCAGAGGCTGGATGTCAGGCTAGGGCCACACGGGGATTACTGCGATCCCCTCGACCACAGTAATGCCCGTGTTGCCCCAGCCTTACATCCAGCCTCTGCAGGAGCTGATATCAGTTGATAAATGGGATAGCTAGATGTTGATATTGTATTGATTACTTAGAATGAAGTACTAGAAAACCTTTTTAGGTCTTAGTTATTTTAAAAACAAGAATAACACTATATACAGTGTAGCACTATTTTGCTATTTTTGCCATTATGGGTGACAGAGCTAAAGCTGGAGGGTCTGTGCAGAGCCTATATGAGCAATAATCTTTGATACTATACTATAGAGACATAGGGGTACTTTGCACACTACGACATCGCAGGTGTGATGTCGGTGGGGTCAAATTGAAAGTGACGCACATCCGGCATCGCAGGCGACATCGTACTGTACAAAGCCTAGATGATACGATTAACCAGCACAAAAGCATCGTAATCGTATCAACGGTGTAGCGTCGGCGTAATCCATAATTACGCTGACGCGATGGTCCGATGTGGTTCCTCGCTCCTGCAGCAGCACACATCGCTGTGTGTGAAGCCGCAGGAGCGAGGAACATCTCCTAACGGCGTCACCGTGGCTTCCGTAGGATATGCGTAAGGGAGAAGGTGGGTGGGATGTTTACATCCCGCTCATCTCCGCCCCTCCGCTCCTATTGGCCGCCTGCCGTGTGACGATGCAGTGACGCCATACGACCCGCCCCCTTAATAAGGAGGCGGGTCGTCGGCCAGAGCAACGTCCCAGGACAGGCAAGTCCATGTGAAGCAGCCGTAGCGATAATGTTCGCTATTGCAGCTATCACAAGGATATCGCAGCTGCGACGGGGGCGGGTACTATCGCGCTCAGCATCGCAACATTGGCTTGCGATGTTGCAGCGTGCAAAGTACCCCTTAGTGTTCACTGTTGACAATTGTTTTCATTTGCACATAAAGATTTACAGCACTCCTGTATGTATAGACATTTGACGTTCTAACCATTAGGCGCAGGCAGACGTCTTACCTGACAAAACAATAACTTTACTCAGTAATCGCAAGACTTTAAGTTAATCTTGATAAAAATAAGAGAGACAGAAATCCTATTGAAGGATGAGTCTCCCTCACAGAGAGAGCTATCAATAAACAGCACTACACAAAGCAAAACCTTTGAGTTACACTGCTGTGCTTTGCAAATGGAAAAACATGACATGTTGGCCTTTATCCTGACAAATTCCAATTTCATTTATTTTGTAGCAAATCCGGCGACCTAGCCCTTTATTGCAGGGAAACAAGAGGCTCTATAAACAACATTCAAAATAACAGGGCTGGAGGACACAAAATAGTGATTTGCTCAGGATGTGAAAATTCAAAGACATAACATCACTCAACCCAAAACTCCAACAAGCCTTCACTAATGCCATACAGATGTGATAGCTGTAATGTTAAATCATGAAATGCAAATTAGCTTTCTTTCAGCAGAAATAAAAACTATCCTCTTTATTGCCATCCTACGTCAATATATTAAAGGGAATCTGTCAGCAGGTTTTTGCTATCTGACAGCAGCATCATGTAGGGATGGACAACCTGATTCCAGCAATGTATCACTAAGTTAACTGGGTGCAGCAGTTGTGAAGGAATCACTGTTTTCTTTGTGGATGCTCAGTGGAGCTCAGATATTGAGCTCTGTATGACATTGTCCATACCAGTGATTGACAGCTTTCTGTGTACCGTACATTGTATATTGACAATAAGCTGCTAATCAGTGGTGCAGTGCATGTTTGGACTAGTAGGCACGAGGGCAGTTTGTCTTAGGCCTCTGCCACACACACGTGAAAATCACGCACGTGCCACGAGACACATATTTTCCTTGCATATTGCGTTAGGTAAGTACGTGTCTCCGGTACGTGCGGGCCACGTGTGTTCTCCGTGTGCTATCCGCGATAACACACGGAGAATCGGTAATTTGCATACTCACTTGGTCCTTGCTGCTGTCCGTGGTGCTGGTCTTCGGTCTCCAATCCTGCCGACTCCCCGCTGCTGCTGCTTCCGGCCGCAGTGAAGTGAATGCAATGAGCATAATGAGCGGTGGTCGGAAGCAAGTGACAGCAGCGGCAGAGACAGGAGAGCAGGAGAAGGTGAGTAAAGATTTGTTATTTTTTTCTCTTACACGTGAGTTTTCTCCGGCGCGTGTCACACGGGACCGCATCCACACTACATCCGTATGGTACGGGTGTGGGTCGTGTGACACCCGTGATGCTGGAGAGAAACTCACGGACACCCGTAAGTATGGAACGGACACACGTTCCATTCAAAAATACTTACTTGTGTCCAATACATTAGGAAAACATTGGTCCACGTGTGTACGTGTCTCCGGTATGTGAAAAAACTGCCAAACATGTACCGGAGGCACGAACGTGTGACAGAGGGATTAGGCCTCTTTCACACATCAGTGAAAAACACACACGTTAACACTGACGTGTTAAAGATGCATTTGGACCTCTGTGTGTCGTGATTTTGGCACACGTGTTCTTCATGTGCTAACCGTGATAGCACACAGAGATCAAGCACTCCTATACTCACCTGTCTACACTGCTGCTGTCCATGGTGCTGATGTCTCCGGCTCTCCTGTCTCACTGTCTCCCCTCTGCTGTTACTTCAGGGTTACAGTCCAGTGAATATTCATGAGCATATTTTGCTGGCCTGGAAGCAGGAGACAGCAGCATCTAGAGACAGCAGCGCTGGAGACAGGTGAGTATAAAAATATTTTTTTTTTAAAAGATAGATGTTTTTCTGGTACGTGTCACATGGATCACACCACTGTGAGGTCTGTGTGACATCAGTGATGCCAGAGAAAAAATGGACTTGTCTCCATGTGGAACACACGGACACAAATGTACGCCACATGGAAACACGATTAGTGAGAAGTCACTGATGTGTGCGCAGACCCATTGATTTTACTAGGTCTGTTTATGTCCGTGATTCCGGTAGGTGTAAAAACAGCAACATACCTTAGCAGAATCCCTGACATGTGAAGAGGGCTTTATAGTGATAATCCAGTGCTGCTAAAACAATATATTCTAAAAGCAAAACACAGCCCACTAAGTGACATATTACTGGAATCAGGGACTCTTCCACATCATCATGGTGCTCTCAGATTACATAGCACAAACCTGCTGACAAATTCCCTCTAACAATAAACTGTCACAATGAAAGTGCACAGTGAAGTATGATTTAGGATATTTGTCAAACCAGAATCTCTGACAAAATGACATCCATCTGTAGACAGTTGTTTTTGTTTTTTTGTCAGAGCAGTGCACTGGATGATTACGTGACACATTTTTGATGTAGGTTATTGAAGGATATTGTTGTTTCTTGCGGAGACTTAACAATGAGATAACTAACATAATCCAAGAGATATACGCCTATATTGTTCAGTTATGGATTTACTGGTTATCAAAAGAAATCCTACTGTAATTTTCCTACAGCATCTCAGACAGTATAGTGCTGAATATTATAGTGTCAATTTCATAGAATTTCAATATTTGTATGATTTTGCATTTTATAGTAAACCCTAATGAACATAGAAAAATATTCAACTCAGAATTTCCTAATAAAGTATTTGAAATGGGTTTTCCAAAGCAGAATATTTTCTAATTATTCCTTGGAGCCTAAATTAAACTATGAATAAGCCAAAGTCGTTAACTTGGTTCTTTCTAAAGTGCTAACTGTGATTTCCATCAAGTAATTGTTCCACCACTACTCCCTTCAACTGATTAGAACCAAAATGCTTTAGGGGTACTTTGCACACTACGACATCGCAAGCCAATTGTAGCGATGCCGAGTGCGATAGTCCCCGCCCCCGTTGCAGCTGCGATATCTTGTGATAGCTGCCGTAGCGAACATTATCACTACGGCAGCTTCACATGCACTCACCTGCTCTGCGACGTCGCTCTGGCCGGCGACCCACCTCCTTCTCGTTAACTGTGGGTGATTCAATGGAGCCCGCAGTCAGATCAATGGCACCCACCATCGAGACACTCCGTCCTGTTTGCCTCCACTGCAGTGACATGGCCAGCAGATCAATGGTGCCCACCACCACCGCGACACCCCCGCAGCCCGCCGACAGATCAATGGCACCCACTGCCGAGACACCACCCAGCCTGCAATATCACCAACCCTGCTGAGCCACAATACCCATCGCTCTGCCTCCTGTGACCTTCCTGAGCCACTCCCCCCCGGTAAGCATTAGGATTAAGATGCACTAGGGTTATAAGACGGACCCTCTTCATAACATTAAAAATGTTTTTTCCTATTTTCCTTCTCTAAATTTCGACTGCGTCTTATAAAACGGAAAATATGGTAATATGGAATATGGTAAATATCCTTCTGTAAATGTAGAAGGATAAACCCATTACTTATTGGTTTTTGTTATCATATAACACTTTTTTTTCTGTTATTCATATTGTTTAGCGTTTTCTTACCAGTGTTAATTATTTTATGGCTTAATCTAAAAACTGACCGAGGCTCAAAAGAGAAGCATCATTTTTTTTAATCATAAAGTTATTGTCTGATGCTGTTCGGCACACCGAAGATGAAGTACAAGCTGCTCTTGCAGTTTAGTGAAATATTCTGTCAAATAAATGGATCACATAGAAGGTGTAAATGTAAAATGAAATTCTTGACAGAAAATCAATAGAGAGCTTCAGATGAGCCTAACTCAATTAAATCAATTGAGCATGTGGGAGGTGGACTTGGATTCAGATATCGAAGACTGAAACCTATGTAGCTCTTTCTCCATCATGAAGTAAGTTTATTAAATTATTTTTATGTCAAAATCCTCATACTGTGGTGTAGAATGGTGGACAATGGACAAAAATGCTTAAATTGGACTTGTCAGCGAAATTACTGACTCTACAATGCCCAAACATGTTATTTAGCTTTTTTTATTAACTCTCCTTGCATTTGGCTGATATGGTGTAGAGTATAAAATGTAACCATACCTATACTATAAGAATCCTAAAGTAGTCATATGGGTGGAGCCATTGATCCAAAAATTCACAAAGTCCTTGATATTGAACTGCCATAGTGAAATCTACAGCTGATACACAAGATTTCAACAGTGACTCTATTAACATTGGATCCTTTTTGGCACAGTGGAACCAATGACTAACCATGGACCTGGACCACCAGAAGCACTAAGTATAGGCTAGGGTTTCTATACTATGAGCGATTTTTTGGGGGTATTTATCCATTTTAGGGAGATATTCCATTTTGTTCCTCTGGACTTCTATTGGTATTCCTTTATGCACCTTGTAATGCATTGCATTCTATGATAGACTCATTTGAATGGTAAACTTTATGGGGTCTGAGGGCTTGGTTTGCTGACTTAGGCCCCCTTCACACGTACGTGCCTCCGGTATGTGTTTGACAGTTTTCTCATGGACCGGAGACATGTACACACATACACCTAGGTTTTCTCATGGTTTAGGACACACGTAAGTAATTGCGCACGGAACGTGTGTCCGTTCCGTACTTCTGTGTGTCCGTGTGTTTCTCACGCCAACATATCTGTTTTCTCTCTGGCATCACGGGTGTCACACAGAATGCAAACGTGTCACTCGTAGCACACACAGACCACACAGATGTGTTCCGTGTGACACGCACCGGAGAGAAGACATGTGTCTGTGAGAAAAAAACAAACAAACCTTTACTCTCCTTCTCCTGTCCTCCTGTCTCTGCCACTGCTGTCACTTGCTTCCGACCGCCGCTCATTATGCTCATTGAATATTCACTTCACTGCGGCCAGAAGCAGCAGCAGCGGGGAGTCGGCAGGACCGGAGACCAGACCGAAGATCAGCACCACTGACAGCGACGCCAGGGACAGGTGAGCATAAAGTTCCCATTCTCCATGTGTTATCACAGATAACACACGGAGAACACACGTAGCCCATAAACACGGGTCACGGAGGGCAAAACGCACCTCTGACACGTCCGTGAAAAACGTGCGTGGTTTTTCACTGATGTGTGAGAGAGGCCTTAGATAAACATCAGGTGATTATTACAAGCTCAAACACTTTTTTGTGGGCTAATTTCCAATTTTGTCAATTGACATAACATAGCTGCTTATATTATTGAAACTTGTGCATTATCTATTTGAATGGATATTTTTGCAACCTAGCTTTGTTATTAACTTAGGTGTTACTGTATTAATATTCTAGTGGTCCATACGTGTTTTTTAAATATTTTTAATTGTATGTGTTCACGGTGTAAGGTTTTTTCATATTCACAGTTTTCATGTCTGATTCTGATTTGTGTTTTGTGCAAGACCAATAAAAATTGCTTTCTTTTTATTTTCATATTGTGCCTGGTTGATCTCTTATTTCCTGGCTTTCTCTCTTCCTTGTTTTTGTGTAATGCCTGAGTGTAGCCACAGACTCAGAATGGCTGTAAGGGGAGTCTAAAGTAAGGCTGCTCACAAAGCAGGACCCCAAGAACTATGCAACCCTTTAACCCCTATACAGGGATGTGGAATTACACAGCCTGTGGTAGGCTATAGTCCGTGGTCGTCAGGCAGGGTCAAAAACCAGGAGATGCAAAACAGGAACAGAATCGGCAGGCAAGGGCATAGTGAGGAGACAAAGCAGAGGTCACATCCGGAACTGGCAGCAGGGTACAAAAACGACAGGCAGGAGGGTAGTTAACAAAAAGCAAAGGTCAGCGCACAGGAATCACAATACAAAAACCACATGAGCCAGGAGTACAGAACTATCTCTGGCAGTAGTCATGTGACAGGAGGGGAAATAAGAAGGGTGTGGTGTCTTCACATTGGCTGCAGGTGAATGTTGGCAACTTCAGCTGGAAGGCACGCCACCTACAGTCAGCCAGTGGTACTGCAGGTTCCAGGGAAACCCAGCCTAGTGGATGAGTGGAGCCTGTGCTCCGCAGAGCCACGGGCACCGACTCCTCTCCCATACCAGCACTATCCATGGTGGGAACATGGCGTCGTCTGGCGATCGGAGCAGAAGTCGCAGGAGCGGAATCTGGTGGGGACGTGACATTTTGACATGTAATGTTTTAGTGCCAGGGGTGATCCCAGAGGTTAGCGGTGCCCTCCCTTTGCTTCTCTTCCCTGAAATTTGAACTATATATATATATATATACATACACACAAAATATTGTTTTTATTTATTTTATTTTCTTACAATAACCCTTATCAGTCAGAACAATTACCAGTATGTGAGGCGAGGTTATAGATAATGCTTGAGGTGGTGTACAGTTGACAATTCAACTGACAGGCTCCTTTTCAAGGAAATCTATAGTTGTCCATAAATGATTCATTGCTACCATGCATCTAAATAAAACAATGAGGTGACTTTACGAGTCATTAATAAAAATATCTTGTGTTACATCTTCAGTGTATATGAAAAAATGTGTTTCCGTGGTTCAAAACTGTAAACTCTTTGTTGTCTGTACCTTCAATTGTACTCCCTTCCCTTCCTCTCCCACTTCTTGCTAATTTATCAATTGTATATTAGCATAAAGAGGCAGAATAATGAAATGAAGTTGGGCTCATGTACGATACTTTGCACACAGTAAATGTCAAAAATAAAATTAGATGTCTATAACATGGTTCCTAAGAGGTAGAATTATATTCCTTCCTGTTATGCATCATGCCGTGGTTTCCAGCCGAGTAATGTCAGGTGAGTGGGATCTTGTTTACCTCTTATGTGTGGGAAGTGGATAGAAACTGTAATTGAACACAAAGGTTAGGACACGCAGAAATTGAACATTCTAGTGTTTGCAAAACAACACTGCTAAACGTATGCAAAATGGGATCAATTAATGATATTATGCAGTGTCCATACTGTGTACAGTGAGGAGCACTGCTGGACTATTTATGGTATGTAAACTCTCATGCACTAATGATTTACTATTAGGGGTTAATATATGTCAAAAGGTCCTATGCCTGTCCAACAAATGGGCTCTGTAGCTATAATAGCCCCCTTACATAAGAATTCGGGTCAAATAAGACCCAGGCCAACAGTCCAGTCCAGGCCAACCTCATAACCAATTAGCTTGTTATATACTATACTAAAATATTTGTACAGTTGAAACCAGAAGTTTACATGCACTATGTAAACTGACACATATGCATGTTTTACTCTGCAAACTCAAAGCTTTACATACACTAAGAGAAGTGTGCCTTTGAACAATATGGGATAGCCCATATGATGATATCATGTTTTTTGAAGCTTCTGATAAGTATATTGGCAACATCTGAGTTAATGGGAGACACACGTGTGGATGTATTTTAATACACACCTAAAACACACTGTATCTTTGTGTTGTATAGCATCAAGGGAAAGTAAAAAAAAACTCATCCAAGATCTCAGGAAGAGAATTGTGGACTGGCACAAGTCAGCTTCATTCTTGGGTGCAATTTCCAGATACCTAAAGTTGCCTCATTCATCTGTACAAACAATTATATGCAAGTACAAAGAAGATGGGACTGTCCAGACATCATACTGCTCAGAAAGTAGATGGGTTTTGTGCACCAGAGAGGAACATGCTTTGGTCAGACATGTGCATATCAACCCAAGAACAGAAGAAAAAGACCTTGTGAAGATGCTGCCGAAAGCTGGTAAGATTGTGTCATTATCCACAATGAAATAAGTATTATATCAACAAGGGCTTAAGGATAACAAAGTCAGTGTTGTGGAGTGGCAATCACAAAACCCTGATCTTAATCCTATTGAAAATTTAAGGGCAACACTGAAAAAACAGGTGAAAGCCAGGCTACCTACAAATATGGCTCAGTTACATCAGTTCTGTCAGGAGAAATGGACCCCAATTCCTACCAACTATTGTGAGAAGATTGTGGAAGAATATCCAAAACATTTCACCCAAGTCATACAGTTTAAGGACAATTCTATCGAATACTAATGAAATGTATGTTACATTTTGACTTTGCAGAAAGTAATAAAAATGCCTTAAAACATTCTCTCTCTCATTATTCTGGCATTTGGCAAATATAAATAATTTTGGTTCTTAATTGACCTAAATCAGGAAAGGTTTATTCTGATGTCATGTCAGATAGTGAGAAAAACATGTATATTTGTTATTTTATCTAGTGTATGTAAACTTCTGGTTTCAACTGTATATACTAGATATGAACATTGTTACTGACTAAATTGGATTGCCAATTGCTTCTAGATCAAAATTCTTCACTGTGCTATTTAAATAGGTAAAAAATAAGATTTATTTGTTTCTAAGATTAAACTCATCTGCAGATGGGCTATATAGATCCCCTAAAGAAGATATAAAGAATACAATTTTTTATTGCAGTTAGATTCCTGTAAAATAATAGTTGTTCTTACTTTTCATAATCTTTATTGCAGTTTTATAAAGTTTGTTGGAATGTCACTATGATATAAATGTTATTATTACATTTCAGAGAAAGTTGGCAAGCCACCTTAAAAATAGTTTTAGTTTTATAGTTTCCCAGTTATTAAGGTTGAAGGTAGACTTAACTCCATTGAGATCAACCCATGGCCTAACCTAAACTGTCGATCCAGAGGAAGACAAAAAAAATGCTATGCGATTGCTAGCGTTGTCGCGAGCGATAGCACCCGCCCCCCGTCGTTCGTGCGACATGTTGTGATTGCTGCCGTAGCGAACAATATCGCTATGGCAGCATCACACGCACATACCTGTTCAGCGTCATCGCTGTTCCTGCCAAAGAATCCCTCCTTCAAGGAGGAGGTGCGTTCGGCGTCACAGCGACGTCACAGCGGTGTCACAAAACGGCCGCCCAATAGAAGAGGAGGGGAGGAGATGAGCAGCCGGAATATGCCGCCCACCTCCTTCCTTACTCCTTTCCGAAGGACGCAGGTAGAATGATGTTCGTCGTTCCTGTGGTGTCACACACAGTGATGTGTGGTGCTGCAGGAACGACGACCAATCTGCAGAATTAAACATCAACAATATTATGATTTGGAGCGACGTGTCAACGATCAACGATTTTTGCCGTATTTGCGATCGTTGATCATCGCTCCTAGCTGTCACACGCTGCGATGTCACTAACGACGCCAGATGTGTGTCACAAACACCGTGACCCCGACGATATATCGTTAGCAATGTCGCAGCGTGTAAAGCACCCTTAAGTGCCACCTTAGGGTGAAAAAATTCCTTCCCGACTATTCAAATAGGAAAGACCAATACCTTCTGAGACTTTAGAGATGCCAATATATACAGTGTCTCCAAAGTGAGATGTTAAAGAAAAGACAATATAGTCTCTCATTGACTTTACGCATCACCAACCAGCCATGACCAATATATCACACTAATGTTGAGAAAATGAAAATATATCAAATGGTCGCTTAAAGCGAGGTAGGATCATTTGATAAAATCCATATCTTACTGGCAAGTTAGGGCAGGATTTCAGCATCTTCAATAAATTAGTAATATTTTCTCCAAAGAGGCACATGGGGCATTGTTGATTCTGCTTCCATGACAGGTGTCTTCACCAATCTTCTGCTACATCTTCTGACAATTTTATTGCTTTCCAGAAAACAGCTACTTTTGATGTCATATCACACAACTTTACCCTGTAGTTATTTTGCTCTAATATAGTGAAACATGAATTTGGTTTTATTAATGTTGATTTAAGGAGTATAGTAAATAAGTTTCTTGCAAGTTAAGGGGAAAACATCTCTTATAATATTAGTAGAGATAGGTGGGCATAGCTAAAGATTCTGGAGTTCCAACATGTATATGAATATACAGAACCCAAAACTGCAAAAGAAAACTTACATACATCTACCATCATTCAGATAAATACTTCATTAAATGTGACTAAATAGAAAAAAAACTGTTAAAAACAATACAACAATACAAACTGCCAAAAGACAAAAGGTTCTTGGTCTCAGTCCCAAAAGATATTTTTGAGCCAGGGAGCTTCCACATACATAGCCAATATATTGGCTGCAATCATAATACAAATATAGAGAGTTGGTAGTAGCTTATTCAATAAATATAAGGTATGGCACATGACTGTTGAGGCCAGGGATAGGCTGCAGCGGTCACATATGTATGGACAGCAAGTCATCGCTGCAGGAGGTAAACAGACACCGTTATGTACTTTCGTGCCTCAGGATTTGATCCGATGACCTTATGCTGTGTGGTTGGCTTCCTTCCTTGTGTATCCACAGCCTGGTCAGTCCCTGTCCAAGTGCTGATGGTCTATTTACTTTTTAGCTTTACTTTATTTTTTCTTCCCATGCTGTGCGGTCATCACTGGTTATCTATTGCTCATTATCTGTCCAATCACATCCCGGGTGGGGTTATTTAAACTCTATTTTACCAGCAATTCACTGCTGGATTTAGTCATTACCAAGTCGATTCTACTAAGAAGAACCAGGCCTGCCTTAGGCTATGTGTCCACGAGAGAATGTTGCTGCGGATTTTTCTGCCTCAAAATCCGCAGCTTTCCCCCAGAATCCGCACCTTAGCATAGCTGCGGATTTGACGCGGATTTTGATGCGGATTTTGTCCAATGTGTTTCTGAATAAAGCTTTGACTGTTTTGAAGGCAAAAAAAGTCTCTTTATGTCATTTCCTGTCCCAACCCTCCTTTCTTCTCCATTATCCATTTTGTTAGCAGTCTCACAGTGTGCTTATACAGAAAAGCTGCGGCCAACACCACTGGGCTCTTACATTCTAACAGGCTGTATATAATAACCCAGTGGTGGTGGTCGCAGCTTATAGCCAAAAAATGTGGTCCCATATTCCCTTTCACTGTTATTTAAAAAAAAAAAAATGTGCTCCGCTGTATTTTCACTGTCCAGCCCGATGCAAGCGAGCAACTGGGGGCTGTGCTTCTCAGCGGGATAAGGCTGAAGCATTCTCTGCCCCTCCCGCTGAGAAAAACAGTCCTCAGCTGCCCCTGAAAATGGCGGCTCCGTTGTGAAGCGCCATTCTCAGGTGCTGTACCGAGGCTCATCCAGCTGCCCTGATGCATTTGGCTGGCTGGGTAATATAACGGGGTTACTGCCAGTTTTCTGCAAACTGGCACTAAGCCCGAGGTTCATAATGTCATGCCTGTGTAGACACGGCCATTATGAACCTCCATTTGGTAATAAAGAAAACACAACACCTTTATTAAAAATTTTAATCGAAAGAAAAACACACACACATCCCTGATTGCCATCTTTATTACTCCCAAGCCTCAGAGGTTAATCCAGGACAATATCACAGGAAAGCTTTCTGCCGGCTGCTGGGAGCGGCAGAACTCACTGGTCGGGTCAGCTCAGTTCATAGCTGAGCTCGGGTCAGCTGACTTCACAGCATCAGCTGACCCGGGCACAGAAGTCAGCCGGTCAGCTGACTTAATTCGCGAGCGCGGGCGGGTCAGCTGAGTGCACATCGACAGCTGAATAGTCGGCCGATGTGCACTCATCTGACCCGGGCACGGACGTCAGCCGGTCCCAGCAGACGGAAGAGAGCTTTGCAGCATCTCGTACACTGACGGCTGCTGGGACCGGCTAACGTCAGTGCCCGGGTCAGCCGGGTGCACATCGGAGCTGTCATGGATTATCGTCGGGGGATTCAGGGAGTAATAAAGATGGCAATCAGGGATTTGTGTGTGTTTTTCTTTCAAATAAAATTTTTAAAAAAGTGTTTTCTTTTCTTTATTACCAAACGGAGGTTCATAATGGCCGTGTCTACACAGGCATGACATTATGAACCTCGGGCTTAGTGCCAGTTTGCAGAAAACTGGCAGTAACCCCGTTATATTACCCAGCCAGCCAAATGCATCAGGGCAGCTGGATGAGCCTTGGTACAGCACCTATGAATGGCGCTTCACAACGGAGCCGCCATTTTCAGGGGCAGCTGAGGACTGTTTTTCTCAGCGGGAGGGGCAGAGAATGCTTCAGCCTTATCCCGCTGAGAAGCACAGCCCTCAGTTGCTTGCTTGCATCGGGCTGGACAGTGAAAATACAGCGGAGCACATTTTTTTTTTTTTTTTTTTTAAAAAGAATTGTGAAAAAAGACCTGGGATCCTGTTTTGCCAGCTAAAAGCAAGCAGCCTGTAACTAGCTGCTTTTAGCTGGCAATCCAGAGTCCGGACACAACACGACTACACTGCCACTACTCTACACTACAAAATGGTGAAACTTCCTCTTCCTGAACTATCCTACATCACTTCCTGCGGATTTGTTTGCGAGATCCGCACCAAATCCACAGGAAAAAGAGCCTGTGGGAACAGACCTGCGGAATTCTTGCGGATTTTACACCTTGCATTGACTTGCATGGGAAAAATCCGCAACAAAATCCGCAACAATAATTGACATGCTGCAGATTTTTCCGGATCAAAATCCTCGGCAAATCCGCCGCGGAAAAATCTGCAGCATGGGCACAGCATTTCCAAAATGCCATTGAAATGGCTTGGAAGTGCCGTTGCTGCAGATTTTCGGCAAATCCGCGGTAAATCCGCGGCAAATCCGCGGCAAATCCGCGGCAAAATCCGCGGTAAATCCGCAGCGTGGGCACATAGTCTTAAGGGTTTACCTGTTGACAGAACCCAGTTCATATTTGTGTATACTCTTTAGTCTAACCTCCACCTTTCTACTGTTAATTGTTAGGTTTGTAGGAGGTAAACCTTGTTTTCACTTATCATTTCTCCTGTTTCCACTTGTGCACTAATTTTGTATTTCCTCACCTTAGTTCTCAGTCTATTTCTGCACACTCTCCCTATCATAGTTGTATTGCTTCTCAACCCTCCACCTCTGGTTTATTAGAAGTCACATGAAACAACGCGAAGGTTGTTCAGGACATCAGGGACGGGTTATGGCTTTCTAGCTGCGCGCGATATTCCACGATGGCTCAGTGGTTAGCACTGCATCTTTGCAGCACTGGGGTCCTGGGTTAAAATCCCAACAGGGACAACATCTGCAAGGAGTTTGTATGTTCTCTCCATGTTTGCGTGGGTTTCTTCCGGGTTCTCCGGTTTCCTCCCACACTTCAAAGAAAGATAGGGAATTTAGATTGTGAGCCCCAATGGGGACAGTGTTGTCAATGTATGTAAAAGTACCCTGAAATTAATAGCGCTTTATAAGTGAATAATAATTATTATTATAATTATTATTACTATTATTACTACTGTTGGGGGTTGTGTAGCTAGGGATACTTAGTCTGTACAGGAACTAGGAGGGTGAGTGTCGCAGATGACAGATAGGCTTTTCTCCCCATTTCTCCCCACGCGAGCATAACAGGTACAATACAGTCTCTGTGATGTAGCACTGGAACAAGCAAAAGATAAAGTAGGATGTAGGCTGAATCTTTATTGTATTCCTTTGTGGATAATTTTCTTAAAAACTGTAAAATTCTTTAAAAGGAACCTGTCAGCAGTGTTTTTTGTCAAGATGTAAACTTAATTGACACTCAGCTGAACAACTCTTTGCGTATAATATCTGGTGCTATTAGACCTACACCTGTTCACTGGTTACCTGTGCTGAGTCATATCGCACCCGCAAATCTAAGAAGACAAAAGCTCCTACTTAAAGAGTACACTAAAGTAGTGAATAATGAAAAACTTCCAATACACCAAAATATCAGAGATGTTACAATACAACGATTGAAATCAAGACATCCACCCATCCGAACTGCAATCACCTTGCATGAACAAGACTTCAATTTAAAGGAAAAATGGCGAGAACTTTGGGTCAATGTAGTAGACGGGGATCCCTAAATGTTCCCTAATTTACAAAACCCTCCACCAGGCTTCAATCTACCAAGGAAAACATGGGTTACTCTAAATCGTATCAGAACAAACTTTGGCGTCTGTGCAGATTTTATGTATAAGTGGGGAAAATATGACTCTCCGACCTGTGACTGTGGAGCAGATCGTGAAACTATCCAGCACATTGTTGAGGAGTGCCCCCTGAGATCCTACCATGGTGACAAGAAGGATTTCTATATTGTAAATGATAACGCTATTACATATATAGAAAATCTTGATATTCAACTTTGATTTTTGTCCTTTTGATATTTTTCAATCACTGTCTATTGTCTGGTGTTTCTTTTTATATGATGGTAAGATATACATTCATATGATTAAATAAAATTTGTCAAGACATGGGAAGAAGTGTAGAGTGTATGGATGCCATCTGCCTTCTCCTGGCCATGGTCAATAAGAATTAAAAAAATCTTTACAGATGCAAGATAACATTAAACTCAAGAAACAATTAACAACACTCGCCTCCTGTATTGTAATAATGAAAAAGAGTGTATAATTTGGTATGGTATGGAAGAACATTAACAACATAATAAATGTGAGTGACCTGTCCAATGCTAACCCATTGTTTGCAGTAAACACAACTACCATTAATATAGGTAATAAATCATGTTTCCATAAGGAATTCTATGAAATGGCCTAGTAAGATATTGTTTTAGCTCCTTGAAAGGGTTATTTAGGCTTCTTTTTTTGCTTTTATCCATAAGTGCCAATTTGTCCCCTTCACCCCCCAGCGATTTTCTGTTCTTCATTTTTGTTTTTTCCTCCCTTCTTCCAAGAGCCATAACTTTTTTACTTTTCCTTTATTATTGTCATTTGATAGCTTTTTTTTGTGGGATAAGTTGTATCTTTGAATAAACCCATTTGTTTTACCAAATAGTGTACTGGAAGACAGGAAAAAAAATCCAAGTGCAGTGAAATTGCAAAATAAAAGGCAATTGAATGACTGTTTTGGGGGTCTTTTATTCACCCTGTTCACTATATAGTAAAACTAATGTGTTAATACGATGCCTCAGTTCGGGACGAGTTTGTAGATGCCAAACATTAATAGTTTTATAGTTTTATTTTTATCTAAGGGGTTACATTTTTTTTTTAAGTTTTTTTCCCCCCCAAAATTTGCGTTTTTGTTGCCCTTTTCTGAGACCCATACCATTCTCATTTTTTGAGATCTGGGGCTTACCATAGTGATGGATTATTTTTTGCATCTTGAGCTGATGTTTTTAATAATTTTGTGCACATTCTACATTTTGATCGCCTGTTATTGTTATTAAAAAATGTTGCAGTGACCAAAAAACTTAATTTTGGCATTTGGAATGTTTCTTTTTCCACGCCGCGTACCAATGTGATTAATTAATTTTATATTTTGAGAGAACAGGCATTTCTGAATGTGAAAATACCAAATATGTGTATATTTTTTTTGTTTTATTTCCAATGGGGTGATTTCAACTTTTAGGTTTTCTTAAATGTTTTTTCATATTTTTTAAAACTTTAATTTCTTTTATTGATTTTACTAGTCCCCTTAGGGGACCTTATCACTGCACAGTGCAGTTGCCTGTTTATTTCTGCTGATCAGAGCAGCATCGCTCTGATAAGCAGAAATGCAGCGTTCCTGTGAGTGGCGGCATACTGTTGGCTCTCTCAAGAAGGGTTCATGAGCTGACTCCACGCTACTATGGAAACCCATTGGAGCCCTGTGATGATGTCACCAGGCTGCTGATGGTGGGGACAACCGCGCGATCACCACCATGGCTATTTAAATCACGCTGTCAGATTTTAATCTCCGATCCACCCATGCCTGTAAGCCACACATGTCTGCTGATTGGATCAGTAGACATGTGCGGGGATTACCATCTGCTCGTCACTGAAGCGCTTGGTTGCCTGGGAACATGACCTAGGATGTATATATATGTCAAAGATTGGATGGGACGGCAAGGAACTTGTTGGGGGAAAAAATATTTTCAAGCTATTATATATTATTTAAAATAGATTATATCTAATAAAGAATTTAATTCCAGATAACCCCTTTAATGATGGAAACCAGCAATCTCTTAAGCACATCCAAGTGTTGCCCACTGGAGTTATATGGTAGGACTTTAGCATGAATGATTAACAAAGTTCACCAATGGGATTAACATGAATGAATCGCTGGTCCTTTGTGATATCAGGCAAATCAATCCTCCATTGATTTGGTTTATGTGTTTTGCTTCAAGCTTCCTGATATTAGTAAAGCAGTAAATTCATTGTAGTTTGATCAATACGAAACCAAGCATTATGCAAACAATTAAAGGACCAGTAAAAGACTTGTAAGTTATGAGAATGCAACTTTTTAATAGAGATACTTATATTCCCTGATGTGAATGTGAATCTCGGGGGTTCTTAAAGTTTGACTATTGTCATGTAAAATAGCTTTTATTCAGATCATACTCAAAATCTCTTTTCACATATAATAGAAGGATTCAATCTTTTTACTGAAATGTAGCATGAAATCTAAATAGAAATATGCATGGTTGTACAAGCAAGCTTTAGATGGATCCTAATTGATAAGCAAAACTTTGTTTTTGTGCTGTTCCACATCTGTTTTTGATTTTAGGATTTCTTCAGTCCAATAATACACACTGAGCAGAAGATGAGGTTTAGCATTATTACTTTGAAGGGCTGGTATCCAGGGTCCACATCTCACCAAAGATAACATCTACAAGGAGTTTGTATGTTCTCTCTATGTTTGCA